>NC_091247.1:146272500-146897500 GCF_042477335.2 Ovis canadensis
ACCAGAATTCCACATTTTTCCATAAAGAAGCTGTTTTAAAAAATCTATAAACTTTAAAGAAATTTTCTACCCCCTCAAATCACATTATTGATGTGACTGTATATGAAGAGGAGAAATTAGAAAAGTGAGTACTGTCTACAGACAGTGATGCCAAGGGTTGCAAAGCAAAGGGGTAAATCAGCCAGAAATGGAAGGAGGGACAGATATGGGATGAAGTGAAGTGAAGTGAAGTCGCTCCGTCGTGTCCAGCTCTTTGCGACCGCATAAACTATAGCCTACCAGGCTCCTCTGTCCATGGGATTTTCCAGGCAACAGTACTGGAGTGGGTTGCCATTTCCTTCTCCAGGGATCTTCCCAACCCAGGGCTCGAACCCAGGTCTCCCGCATTGTAGACAGACGCTTTGCCGTCTGAGCCACCAGGGAAGAAGCGATGAAGTGGTGAAGAAGTACATGCAGTAAAATGTCAGTGGTAAAGGCAAGGCGACTGGCATACAAGCGCTCACAGCAAAATTAGTTTTTGCCTTATGTGTGAAATTTTTCACATTAAATGTTAGAAAAAAATCAATGAGTATGAAATTATTCAAGAACCCATGAGATTTAGTGCCTTCATTTAAATAACCCTGAGTAAAAGAACTACAAGAAAGGGAGATGAAGACTTCTAAATTCTGAGTGAAAAACAATGTAAGGAAGCAATTTATGGGAATAGACAAAGAAATTCAAAGCCAGAATTTAACATATGGGGATTATAGTCATTTTTACCATAGCAAAGCAAAGTAAAACAAAACAAAGATGTAAAATTATTTTAAACAACTGAGATTGATGACTAACAAGTTGGGCATCTTTTCATACATTTTTTGGCTATTTGGGTATTTGCTTTTATAATTTCCATATGTGTATATACACCACACACCCAAAAGAATGGCTAAAATTAAATATTAAAATTACAACAGCAAATGCTGGCAAGTGTGTGGAGCAACTGAAGCTCACTCATACAATACTGGAGGGAGTGTGAACTGGTAAAACTTCTTTGGAATCATTCGTTTTGTACAAAAGAGTCAATGAATCACCAGTCTTTCATAAAAACAGAAATATGTACAAATATGGCCAGAAAATGTTCACAGAATGTTCATGGCAGCATTATTCTTAATAGTCCTAAACTGGAAACAACTCAGATGCCATCACAAATAGAATGGAAAAAAGAAATTTGAGTATATTCATACAACAGAATTCTATACTGCTATACGTACATAGCAGTATATACACATGCAGCATGAGCGAATTTCACTACCACCACTGAGAGAAAAAGCAAACGAGCACAAGAAAAAAAAAATTAAATGATTCTACTTATATAAAATTCAGAATCCGGTGAAGTTAACCTATGATCAGGACAGTGCTCCCACAGATGACGATGGGGTCAAGACTGGGGGCAGGGACACAGGGGACACTGTGGTACTAGTGTTGACCAATTTCATAATTTGGATGGTTGGTTATGTGGGTGGTTCACTCTGTGATAGTTTATTGAGCTTCACACTTCTTTTTTTCTTTAGGTTAACAAATTTTTAAATGAACTATAAAATGTCTACCACTTTATTTTCTGGAAAAAATAGTCATACAAAGTCCATTTAAAAATACTAAATGTAATCAAATTATTTCCTCTATAATGAATGTTTTGACAAAGCAAAAAGCTTTTACTTTAAAAAAACTTAATAAAGTCATATTTTCTAAACTGATAAAGTCACATGTAAACATGTATTGTTTTATTTTTATGTTGCATAGATAAAACTAGAAAGACTAAAATTAAATCACTAGGATGACTTTAAAGTAACAAGTTCATTTTTTATAAAAATTAATATCATTTATTTTGGGGGGTTAGGTTAAAGGATTAAATAAGCACTCACTAGATAAAAAATGAAATATGCCCTTTACTATATATTCTTTCAACTTAAAATTTCAAAAGTTCCTTTATCTTTTTGATGTGTTTAATAAAAGATAAACATTGTGTTATTTTAATGCACTTAACGGGTAAGAAGTAACTTCTAAGTAGGATTAAACTAACTCAAAAAAGTTTAGGACTTACAGAGACAGACAGTGTGAAGGAAAGTGAACATACTCCAGCATGGTGAGATCCTCCTCACCACTCCACCCCCAATCCTGTTTCCAGAATGCAGGCCCTCACAGACTTTCCCTCAAGTTGCTCATTTCTAAAGGCAAGAAAATCAAAGATTCTTCCCTGGAGAAACAATCTCGATAGAGACTGATATGTGAGGGGTTTCAAGGAAGCAAACTAGCTCATCAGGGACCAGCCTAGAATGGCAATCATCAGTGACCATGTGGGAACCATGCACCCAGAGCTTCCAGGAAGCTGGCAGTATTTCATTCTTAAAATACAGCATGAAGCCCCCAGTCCCAAACATTCGAGATTCTGAGTAAACAGCAACCATACTAGGAGCCAAAGAAAATTCAACAATGTTGGCAGTATCTTCAGGCTTTCCTAGCAGCGCAGTGGATAAGAATCTGATTGCCAACATGGGAGATGCGAGTTTGATCCCTGATCTGGAAGACTCCACACGCTGCAGAGCAACAAGGCCCGGGCATCCGACCCTAGAACATGTGCTCCAGAGCTGCCACGACTGACGTGCATGCGCCCTAGAGGCTGTGCGCCACAAGAGAAGCCACCACAAGAAGTCTGCACACCGCAACCAGCGAGTAGACCCTGCTTCACACAACTAGAGAAGAGCCTGTGCAGCAGCAAAGACCCATCAAAGCCAAAAATAAACAGATCAGCGGGCTCAGTCATGTCTGACCCTTTGGACTGTACCCTGCCAGGCTCCTCTGTCCATGGAATTTTTCAAGTAAGAATATTGGAGTGGGTAGCCATTTCCTCCTCCAGGGGATATTCCTGACCCCTGGGTCTCCTGCGTCTCCTTCACTGCAGGCAGATTCTTTACCAAGAGCCAACAGGGAAGCCCAATAATTATATAAAAAATACTGGTAATATCTTCAGAGAGAGATGAGCAAGCACTGTATTCAACCTATGAACAGAATGCTACAAAACAGCAACTGGCAACTTTGAACTTTCATAATTTAAAGCATGAGAGGTGAAGCATAAATAGATTCGAAGATAAATCAAGGAAATTTCCAGAAAATAGATTAAACAGACAAAAATAAATAAAAGAAAAGAAAATCAGAGGGTCACCCTACAAGGGTCTATTATCCAAAAAATGCCAGAAGTTCTAGATATGGGAATAGACAATGGAGAACAGGGAATCATAAAGAGAGACATTTGAGAGTTTCCCATTATTGAAGGACATGAATCTCCTGACTGAAAGGACCCATTGAAATGAAATGCCCACTTCAACCACAGCAAACAACCCACACCAAGAAAAAGCATCATGAAATTTCAGAATATCAGAAATTGGGAGGGGAAAAGAAAAGACCCAACAGCTCCCAAGGGAGAAAATAGATCCCATACAAAGGAATGGGAACCAGAACGTCCCTGACTTCTAAATAGCAAAGCTGCATGCTAAGAAGACAGTAAGGCAGCGTCCTCAGATTTTTAAAGGAAAGCGATTTTTCAATCTAGATTTCTATAATCTAACCAAACTTAGGAGTAAGGGTCAACCAAAAATATTTTCATACATGTAGGGCCTTGAAATTATGGAGGAGGTGCCTTACCACATGAGAGAGTAAATCAAGTAAAAGAAGTAAGTAGGATTCAAGAAAAAAAGGTTTCAGGTATTTCAGGCAGAAAGGCCCTTCCTTAAGCCCCTGGGGCAGACGGAGCAACCTCCATCCTGTGGAACATTCAGAGGAGCCTCTGAGCCTCTGCTTAGCCCATCACCCTGACCTGGTGGGATCTGTGGAAACTGGAACTGTATGTTCTTTCTCCAACACGTTATATCATACTTTAATAAAAAGCCAAGTAAAATGATGAAACCAAACCTCTCCTCACCAGCCCCCAACCAAACCAACCCCCTTAGCCTGTGGAAGTGGCTTGCCCCACTTCAGAGCCAGATAGCTACAGGGAAAAGTCAGCATTTGTCCAAACGTGCTTGGAAAGGCCATCTTCGAGTCCAAGCCTGTGATCCGCAGGTGCCCAGCCCACTGGAGACCCAAAGAAGGTTGCCCCTCCCATCCGTGCCTGGCCCGTGCCCAAGGGTACGCCTTCCGCCTGAGTGTGTGACAGGCAGGCTTCGAGGATGCCCACTAGAAACTCATGGAACTGATGCAATTTGTACCATACAATTAATGTAAGAGATTTTACTTTCAAACCATGTAAAACAACAGAATATATAATAAAAACCCCTAACAGCTACTTGAGCAAGGTACCTCCTGGTATGTTAGTGACTGTGAGCTTATCCAGTCAGCCTCTGCTTTCAGTGAACTAATACTTTCTCATGTGGCTGACTCAAAGTACTGATGAAGAGAATTACCTTCAAAAATATACTGCTGAAATATTTAAAAGTACGGGAGAAAAGATAATGTAAAACTTTACTAGATAGAAGAGACTATGGATGCCAAGCTAATTACAAAATGATTCTTCCTGGTTCAAAAAGGTGTTGCCATGACCTTCTAACCCGTTGCTGAAGTACACATAAAACACTCCTTTAAATGGAAAGAGAAAAGTTAACCAAGAAATTATCCTTTTCTCTCCAATCAAAAATTTTAAGAAACATACATGTAATGTTTTCTATATATTGTAATGTAAACAAGATGTTTGTAAAAACACTTAATTTTTAGTGACTGATAAAATTGATTGCATTTAATAGGTTGATCTTGCTGGTTACAGAAGAATCATGTGTTTATGTTTAAATGATTCCTGGCAGTGATCAGTGGCCATTTAAAAGGTTTACAGAGTTATATCCTAAGGCAGTGGCACCCCACTCCAGTACTCTTGCCTGGAAAATCCCAAGGATGAAGGAGCCTGGTAGGCTGCAGTCCATGGGGTCGCTAAGAGTCAGATACGACTGAGAGACTTCACTTTCACTTTTCACTTTCATGCATTGGAGAAGGAAATGGCAACCCACTCCAGTGTTCTTGCCTGGAGAATCCCAGGGACGGGGGAGCCTGGTGGGCTGCCGTCTATGGGGTCACACAGAGTTGGACACGACTGAAGTGACTTAGCAGCAGCAGCACGCTATTAAGGAACCAAGAATAAAGGATAAAAAAGCAACAAGGAACTGTAAGCTGCCTTGGCCATTCATAAATATGTAAACTTGGAATAGTAACTAATATCTGGAATTTCATTCATGAATATGTTGTGGATATTTAACAATATTTAATTATTTTCATATTTCAGAGTATTCTATTTAAAAGAATTATCTGTAAATTTGGCATTAGGATACAAATGTAAATACTTTTAATGAAAATTTGCAACTTTTTAATGTTTTGACATAGTTTTCTATTTGTCTTTATTTCGGACACCAAAATTATAAAACATGTAAGTAATATATTTTTGTTGTTGTTTCAGGGCTTAGGGGTGAATTCACCCTGAGCATGTGAATATAGAGAGATTACTAAATATTTTTTTAAAAAAAGGTTCAACAAAGAAGGAATTCCCAAGGACAGCTGTCGTCCAGGGAAATGAAGCAAGCTCTCCAGACTGCCGAGACCAGGTTCCAAACGGAAAAAATGCAGAACTGACAGAGGTTTACAACTATGCTTAAGTTTTTAGGTAGCTTATACACAGGCTTGAAACATACTGATTGAAATATATGAAAAAATCATCATTAGGCCTATGAAAAGCTAATTAGGAAGCAAGACAATCATTAACCCCAGAAAAAAAGAAAAAAGAAATGTAAAACAGTAGCACATGGCTCAGCATCAAACAATAAAACAATACTGACATAAGATGTAACAATTATGAGGAAAGAAAAAGGCGTGAAGAGGAGAGGTTTTAACAGGGTTGCATACAAAGAGGGTCAACAGGTAAAGTGAAAAATAGGTCAGTTAAGGACAGTAATATAAACATGCTACTTAGAAACATGGAGGCGAAGAGCCTGAAAAAATAAACTCAACTTGTTGAAAGCTGTCTCTTGGAGGTGGGTATGGGGAGTATTAATATACAGTCTGTTATAAGTAACAGCTTTATTGAGATATAATTCATACACCACACAATTCACCCGTTTAAAGTATATGCTGCTGCTGCTGCTGCTAAGTCGCTTCAGTCATGTCCAACTCTGTGCAACCCCATAGACGGCAGCCCACCAGGCTCCCCCGTCCCTGGGATTCTCCAGGCAAGAACACTGCAGTGGGTTGCCATTTACTTCTCCAATGCATGAAAGTGAAAAGTGAAAGTGAAGTGAAGTCACTGAGTCATGTCCAACTCTCAGTGACCCCATGGACTGCAGCCTATCAGGCTCCTCCGTCCATGGGATTTTCCAGGCAAGAATACTGGAGTGGGGTGCCATTGGTATTCAGTATATTAGCAGGATTGGGCAACCATCACCATCAATTTTAGTGTATTTTCATCACCCCAAAAAAGAAACCTAATACTCATTAGCAGCCACTCTACATTTTCCCTAAGTCCTTCCTTTGTTGTTTTCAGTTTTAAATTGTGGTAAAATACACACAATATGAAGTTTACTATTTTAGTCATTTTTAAGTGTTCAGCTCACTGGCACTAAATACACACACACTTGTGAAACTATTACCCCCATCCATCTCCACAAATTCTTTATCTTCCCACAACCAGTAAGAATTCCCCACTGCCTCCCTCCCCAAGCCTTGCTGAGGGCTGTTGCTGCTCTACCTTCTATTTGATTCTTCCAATTACCTTATATGAGTGGAAGCAAACAAAAATTGTCATTTTGTGTCTGGTTTATTTCACAATACACAGTGTCTTCAGGGTTTACTCATGCTGTAGCATACATCAGAGCTGCATTCTTTATGAAGGCTGAATAATACTCCAATGCCCCACTGTGTGCACACACCTTTTAGCTATCCATTCATGACTGATGGACATGTGGGAATGCTTCTCCCTTCTGGCTATCATAAATAATGCTGCTATGAAAATGGTGAATGACTGTATCTGTTCAATCCCCTGCTTTAAGTAATTTTGTGTATATACCCAAAAGTGAAACTGCTGGATAAAGTGTTTTATTTTAAGCTTATTTTTATTTCTTCACTTCAGGGGGTGCTGGCCTTCACTGCTGCGCACACTTTCTCTCGCTGCAGTGGGCAGGGGCTGCTCTCCAGCTGCAGCGCATGGCTTCTCACTGCTTCTCTGGCTGCAGAGCACAGGCTCCGGGCGGATGGGCTTCAGCGGCTGCAGCACAAGGGGCTCGTTAGTGGCTCACAGGCCAAGAGGGTCAGGCTTCAGTCAGCGGTGGCGCGTGGGCTCAGTGGTAGCAGCTCGTGGGCTCTAGCACAGGGGCTTAATAGTTGCGGTGAATGAGCTTAGTTGCTCCTTGGTATGCGGGATCTTCACAGACCAGGGATCAAACCTGTGTCCCCTGCACTAGCAGGTGGAGTCCTACACAGGTTCACCACCAGGGCAGTCCTGAAATGTTTAATTTTTTGAGGAAAAGACATATTGCTTTCCACAGTGACCGTATCATTTTATATTTCCATGAGCAATGCGCAAAGGTTACAATTTTTCCACATCCTTGCCAACACCTGTTTTCAGTTTTTTGTTTTGTTTTGTTTTTAATAAAAGCCATCCTAATAGGTATGAAGTGGTATGTTATTGTGGTTTTGATTTGCATTTTCCTAATGATTGAACTGAATGATTAGTAATGTTGAGCATCTTTACACGCTAGTAAAGTAATGCTCAAAATTCGCCAAGCCAGGCTTCAGCAATACATGAACCGTGAACTTCCAGATGTTCAAGCTGGTTTTAGAAAAGGCAGAGGAACCAGAGATCAAATTGCCAACATCCACTCGATCATGGAAAAAGCAAGAGAGTTCCAGAAAAGCATCTATTTCTGCTTTATTGATTATGCCAAAACGTTTGACTGTGTGGATCACAATAAACTGTGGAAAATTCTGAAAGGGATGGGAATACCAAACCACCTGACCTGCCTCTTGAGAAATCTGTATGCAGGTCAGGAAGCAACAGTTAGAACTGGACATGCAACAACAGACTGGTTCCAAATAGGAAAGGAGTACATCAAGGCTGTATACTGTCACCCTGCTTTTTTAACTTATATGCAGAGTACACCATGAGAGACGCTGGGCTGGAAGAAGCGCATGCTGGAATCAAGATTGCCGGGAGAAATAGCAATAACCTCAGATATGCAGATGACACCACCCTTATGGTAGAAACCGAAGAGGAACTAAAGAGCCTCTTGATGAAAGTGAAAGAGGAGAGTGAAAAAGTTGGCCTAAAGCTCAACATTCAGAAAACTAAGATCATGGCATCTGGTCCCATCACTTCATGGCAAATAGATAGGGAAATAGTGGAAACACTGTCTGACTTTATTTTTTGGGGCTCCAAAATCACTGAAGATGGTGACTGCAGCCAGGAAATTAAAAGATGCTTACTCCTTGGAAGGAAAGTTATGACCAACCTAGACAGCATGTTAAAAAGCAGAGACATTACTTTGTCAACAAGGTCCATCTAGTCAAGGCTATGGTTTTCCCAGTGGTCATGTATGGATGTGAGAGTTGGACTGTGAAGAAAGCTGAGTGCCCAAGAATTGATGCTTTTGAACTGTGGTGTTGGAGAAGACTCTTGAGAGTCCCTTGGACTGCAAGGAGATCCAACCAATCCATCCTAAAGGAGATCAGTCCTGGGTGTTCATTGGAAGGACTGATGCTAAAGCTGAAGCTCCAATACTTTGGCCACCTCATGTGAAGAGTTAACTCATTGGAAAAGACCCTGATGCTGGGAGGGATTGGGGGCAGGAGGAGAAGAGGACTATGGAGGATGAGATGGCTGGATGGCATCACCAACTCGATGGACATGAGTTTGAGTCAACTCCGGAAGTTGGTGATGGACAGGGGGGCCTGGTGTGCTGCGATTCATGGGGTCACACAAAGTAGGACACGACTGAGCAAATGAACTAAACTGAATGATTAGTAATGTTGAGCATCTTTTTATGTGCTTATTGGCCATTTATTTATCTTCTTCATAGAAATTTCTATTCAAGTCCTTTGCCCATTTCTGATTTGGTTTGCTTGCTTTTTGTTGTTGAATTTTAGGAGTTCCTTATATAGTCTGAAATATTCACCCCCTTAGCAGATTTGTAATTCTTCTCTATCATCCTGTTGACTGTTTATTCTGTTAATACTGTCCTCTGACACACAATTTTTCTAGTTTTGATAAGATTTAAATTATTTTTTCTTCTGTTTCCCATGCCTTTAGTGCCATATCCAAGAATAACTGCCAAATCCAACATCATGAGGCTTTTTCTAAGAATTTAGGTTTTGTCTCTTTGATGCATTTTGGGTTAATTTTTGCATGTAGTGTTTAGATAAGGATTAAGCTTCATTCTTTTGCCTGTGAATTTCCAGTTTTCCCAGTTCCATTTGTTGAAAAGACTATCTTTTTCTCATTTAATAGAGAACTGGCATTACCTTATAGAAAATCATTTGGCCACATATGCAAGGACTTATGTCTGGCCTCTCCAGTCTGCCCTATCGGTTAGCACGTCTGTCTTTATGTCACTAAGGACAGTGTACGCTTTTGATGACTATAGCTTTGCAGAAAAATCTGAAATCAGGAAGTGTGAGTCCTCTAACTTTGTTCCTCTTTTTCAAGACAGTTTTGCAATTCAAGGTTCCTTGAGATTCCATATGAATTTTTGAACAAATTTTTCTATTTCTACAAAAAATATTGAAATTTTGATAGGGGTTGCACTGAATCTGTACATTTCTTTGGGTATTACTGACATTTTACTAATATTAAGCCTTCTAAGTGATGAACAAAGGATGTCTTACCATTTCTATACATCTTTAACTTCTTTCAGCAATGTAAAGTTCTCATGGTATAAGTCTTTACCTCCTTGGTTAATATGATTAAATATTTTATTCTTCTGATTTACTGTAAACAGAACTGTTCATTTTTTTTTTCAGATCATTCATGATTAGTGAATAAAAATCATTTTATTTTTAAACAAGATGGGTAGATAGCATCACCAACTCAACAGACATAAATATGAGCAAACTCCAGGAGACAGTGGGGGACAGAGGAACCTGGCATGCTGCAATCCATGGGGTCACAAGGAATCAGAATGACTTAGCGACTGAACAACACCAACAACACGCATTACGCAGATAAAAGATAAATACATCAAAAAGAAGAGAAATATATTGCAATTCTCCAAAGCTCAAGTTTAATCAAAAAGGAGATAAACTGTGTTTCATCAGTCTACATTATTCAAACAACCAGATTTCCAAATTTCAAAAAATGTGAACATTTCATACTCTTCAGTATACTGTACTATAAAATGAAAGTAAATTTCCATGTATCTTCCTGTTGACCTGTGGTTTTCTTATTGCAAATATAATCTGCTTTAGTTTTTTTTTTTTTCAATCACAACTTGTAATATATTCCACCAGAGATTCCACATATCAACAGAGAATTATCTTCTGATTTCTTATATTCTATTCCTTACATCTATGGGTTTTGCCAGATTCTGTTGGTATTCTAGGGACTTCCCTGTATATGGTAAAGAATCTGCCTGCCTGCTCTACCAAAACTTCTCATCCCTGGAGGTATTCAACAGACATTCTATATGGAGATTTCAATCCAGACTGGGAGGGTGAATGGAAAGAATTTATTCGATTTCTTTAATTCTTTTCCTTCTACTATTCTAGGATCATAGCAAATGAAGATGCCAAAAGACATCTGGAAGGTTTAGAGTTAAATAAAATAACAAAATCAACAACAAAACAAAAACAATAAAATGAAAACTTTTGGTTCAATAATGAAATGTAGCCAAAGTGGCTTTGCTGTAAACCTAAGAATGTGCAACTTGAATGTGAGGAAAAAGTTTTAAATTTATTTTCGGAACTCCAATTGTCCACACAAATTCCAGATCAGAACTCTATGAAAAACTATCAATAAAATATTTATTGAATCGCTATTGTATTCCCAACATTATGCTAGGCACAATGAACACAAAAACCAAAATAAATGTTCAGCTCCTGCTTTCACAGATCTCATCATGTAAATAATAACATGCAATCTGGAGGAGGCACCTTAGGTCAAGGGTGGGTAGTGAGGGAAATTCAGGAAAGGAAGAGGTGACCTGAGCTGAGTCTTCAAGAACAAGGAGGAAGTAGGAATGATTTCTTACTGTATTGGGCACTGTACTGAAGGTGTGCAGGTTAAAAGATTACTCAGAGAAAATGTGTAGTTAGGTCAAAAAGGGGGACATTGTTGTTCAGTTGCTAAGTTGTGTCTGATTCTTTGTGACTCAACAGACTGCAGTAAGTCAGGCTTCCCTTTTCTTCACCATTTCCGGGAGTTTGCTCAAACTCATTCCCATTGAGTTGGTGATGCCATACAACCATCTCATTTTTTGCCACCCTCTTCTCCTCCTGCCTTCAGTCTTTCCCAGCATCAGGGTGTTTTCCAATGATTTGGTTCCTTGCATCTGACTGCCAAACCACTGGAGCATTAGCTTCAGCATCAGTCCTTCCAATGAATATTCAGGGTTGATTTCCTTTAGGATTAACTGGTTTGATCTCCTTGCTGTTCAAGGGACTCTCAAGAGCCTTCTCCAGTGCCACAGTTCAAAAGCATCAATTCTTCAGCGATCAGCCTTCTTTATGGTCCAACTCTCATGTCCCTACCTGATTACTAAAAAGACCATAGCTTTGATTATATGGACCTTCATCAGTAAAGTGATATCTCTGCTTTTTAATATGCTGTCTAGGTTTGTCCCTTTCTTTCCAGGAGCAAGTGTCTTTTAATTTCATGGCTGCAGTCACCATCGGCAATGATTTTGGAGCCCAACACCATAAAGTCTTTCATTGTTTTCATTTATTGTCATGAATGATGGTCCCATCTATTTGCCATCAGTGATGGGACCAGAAGCCATGATCTTAGTTTTTTGAATGTTGAGTTTTAAGTCAGCTTCTCCACTCTCCTCTTTCACTTTCATCAAGAGGCTCTTTAGTTCTTCTTTGCTTTCTGCCATTAGGGTGGTATCATCTAAATATCTGAGGCTGTAGTACTTCTGGCAATCTTGATTCCAGCTTGTAATTCATCCAGTCTGACATTTCACATAATGTACTCTGCCTTTAAGTTAAATAAGCAGAGTGACAATCTATAGCCGTGACATACTCCTTTTCCAATTTGAAACCAGTCCATTGTTCCATGTCTGGTTCTACTGGTACTTCCTGATCTGCATACAGGTTTCTTGGGAAGCAGGAAAGGTGATTTAGTATTCCCATTTTTTTCAAGAATTTTCCACAGTTTGTTATGACGCACATGGTCAAAGGCTTTAACATAGTCAGTGAAGGAAAGTAGATGTTTTTCTGGAATTCTCTAGCTTTTTCTATGATCCAGTGGATACTGGCATTTGATCTCTGGTTCCTCTGTCTTCTAAATCCAGCTTGAACATCTGGAAGTTCTTCATTCACATACTGCTGAAGCCTTGCTTGAAGGATTTTGAGCAATATCTTGCTAGCATGTGAAATGAGCACAATTGTATGGTAGTTTGACCATTCTTTGGCATTGCCTTTCTTTGGGGTTGGAATGAAAACTGACTTTCTCCCATCCTGTGGCCACTGCTGAGTTTTCCAAATTTGCTGGCATACTGAGTGCAGCACATTAATAGCATTATCTTTTAGGATTTAAAATAGTTCCAGTGGAATTCTATCACTTCTACTAGCTTTGTTCGTAGCAATGCTTCCTAAGGTCCAGTTGACTTCACACTCCAGGATATCCGATGCTAGGTGAGTGACCCCACCATTGTGGTTATCCAAGTCGTTAAGATCCTTTTTATACAGTTCTTCTGTGTAATCTTGCCACCTCTTCTTAATATCTTCTGCTTCTGTTAGGTCCATTCCATTTCTGTCCTTTATTGAGCCCATTTTTGCATGAAATGTTCCCTTGGTATCTCTCTTTTAGAAGAGATCTCTAGTTGTTCCCATTCTATTGTTTTCCTCTATTTCTTTGTACTGTTCACTTAAGAAGCCTTTCTTATCTCTCCCTATTATTCTTTGAAGCTCTGCATTCAGTTGGGCATATCTTTCTCTTCTTTCTCCTTGCCTTTCACTTCTTTTCTTTTCTCCGCTAACTGCAGGGCCTCCTCAGACAACCATTTTGCTTTCTTGCATTTCTTTTTCTTTGGGATGGCTTTGGTCACACCCTCCATAACAGAAGAAGCAAGAATTGCAATCCTATGGCCTCCAGAATGAAAACCACATCACAGAAAACTAACCAAAATGATCACATGGATGCCTTATGTAACTTAATGACCCTTATCCGCCACCCTAGATGGTTGGGTCATGGTGGAGAGTTCTGACAAAACGTGGTCTACTGGAGAAGGGAATGACAAACTCCTTCAGTATTCTTGCCTTTAGAACCCCATTAACAATATGAAAAGGCAAAGAGATATGAAACTAGAGATGAGCCCCTCAAGTCAGTAGGCGTCCAATATGCTACTGGGTAAGAGTAGAGAAATAGCTTTAGAAAAGGGGCTGAGCCAAAGCAAAAACAATGACCAGTTGTGGATGTTTCTGGTGGTGAAAGTCAAGTCCAATGCTGTAAAGAAACATATTGTTAGGAACCTGGAATGTTAGGTCCATGAATCAAGATAAATTGGATGTGGTCAAACAAGAGGTGGCGAGAGTGAACATCGACATTTTAGCTATCAGTGAACTAAAATGGACTGGAATGGGAGAATTTAATTCAGATGACTATTATATCTACTACTGTGGGCAAGAATCCCTTAGAAGAAATGGAGTAATTTAATCACTCCATAATTACTACTAATTACCATAATCAACAAGAGTCCAAAATGTAGTACTTGGGTGCAGTCTCAAAAATGACAGGATGATCTCAGTTCCTTTCCCAGGCAACCCATTCAACATCACAGTCATCCAAGCCTATGCCCCAACCACTAATGCCAAAGATGAAGCTGAACAGTTCTTTGAAGACCTAAAAGACCTAGAACTAACACCAAAGATGTCCACTTTATCATAGGGGACTGGAATGCGAAAGTAGGAAGTTAAGAGATACCTGGAGTTAATAGGAAAGTTTGCCCTTGGAGTACAAAATGAAGCAGGGCCAAGACTAACAGAGTTTTGCCAGGAGAATGCAGCACTGGTCATAGCAAACACCCTCTTCCAGTAACACGAGAGATGACTCTACATATGGACGTCACCAGATGGTCAATACTGAAGACGGAGAAGCTCTATACAGTCAGCAAAAACAAGACCTGGAACCGACTGTGGCTCAGATCATGAGCTTCTTATTGCAAAATTTACACTTAAATTGAAGAAAGTACAGAAAACCACTAGGCCATTCAGGTGTGGCCTAAATCAAATCCCTTATGATTATACAGTGGAAGTGACAATAGAGTCAAGAGATTAGATCTGAGAGATACAGTAGGGTGGAAAGCCATATGAAAACCCACTTACAAAACGTAAGATGAAATGTTATAAAACAGAAATGTTATAAACACAGACTCAATGAGGAAGAGGAAAACAGCACAGGAAAGGCAGCACACAGACGCCAGCGTCTGAGCTGGATTAGGGAAGGCTTGCAGATGCTCAATGGGCCTCAACCCAGGGAAGATACAAAAGTGTGACATGAAAGACATCTAGGGTGGATGGAATCTGCATGCGGTTCAATTTGGCTAAAATTGATATGCAGCCAAAGAAGGAGTAGGAAGAGAAATATAGTGAGACAGGAAGGAAGAAATGATACTATAAATGCAATTGGGAGATGCTAGTGACAAAACCTTCTTATTTCTTTTCTGAAAAAACTTTATTTTTAATTTGAATGTTAAGAATTTTTTCTTATTCCTCTGTGGGAATACTTGATTCATGAAATATAGTAACTTTCGTTATTGCAAACACTTTTTTTAAACAAGTTTTATTCGCTTTAAATTTACCTAAGTTTTAAAGTTTGATATTAAAATAATTGCTTCTTTGTAATTGATGCCTCTGTTTTTTTGCTCAGAAAGTCCAGTTGGAATGTAACTACAAGGAATATTAAGATCCAACACAAAGTAAAATAGGAGGAGGAGAACCAAGGTAGATTCGATTAACAGCATGTGAGAAGAGAAAAAGTAGGAGAGAAAAGCACTGTCTGGAAGGCAAGATGCATTAAAGCATGACTTCCCAACTAACGAGCCCAAGTTGAGTCAGCTGAAGATGGAGGAAGAATACTAAAAGATTATTTTCAAGGTTCAAAGGAGACAAATCTACATTTGCTTTCTCAAGAGTTAGAGCTGTTTCCAGTTTCCATAGATTTATAAAATACTAAGTTTTCTCGTAAGTCCAAGAATCTTAGCATATCTATGACTTTGATGGTTTCATCAAAACGGCAATTATCAAACTGAATTCCATTCTAATTCCACATGATTCAAGTAACCAATTCCTTTTTCCTCCTAGTAAACTCCCAAGTGTTCTTTGGTAGACCTACTTTTTCCTCTAAATGCTATGATGAACAAGAAATTTAACTTGAACAAGTTCAAGAACACCTTTTGGTTGTTTCAACTTCCACTTTTGTGGCTTTTAAGAATCTACGACAGTCTACTTTGACATAAGCTTTTGGACATCCAAAAATTGATGAGAAAAACAGTGAATACAATGCAGATATCTAAACTTACAGGTAACAGTAAAATAAAAATTCACTCTGACTACAGAAAACAGATTACTCACCTGCGACCACATTCTGAATATTTACCAATGTTTTTTAATATTAAGGCAGCTGTTAGTCGGATGTGTTTAGTTATTGGTCCCTCTTTTTCATCCTTAAAAAGGAAAAGAAAAGAAAAAGAATAAAGGTCTAAATCATACAGTGTTCACACCTTCACAGTTAAGGCTTCCAAGGCTTACTTACTGTAAAGTCTCGAAAGACAAGATTTCTTGATCCTCTCCTTAGAGCCATAAGGGCAGCACTGGGATGATTCACAATGGCCTTTTGTGCTCTAGGAGCTGAGCTTGTGCCCCCTACAGCTGGCTGCCTAAATATACCAGGGAGAGGAAGAGACTGTTAACATGACAGTTCAGGCAGACTGACAACAAATGACTAACCTGCCAAACCTGAACGTGGTTATCGAGGTAGACACAGCGTGAGTAAAAGCTCTGGTGGCCCAGCAGTAATAATTACTCTTTGTGCCAACTGAGGCAAAAGGGTTCGTGGTCTTTTATTTGCAATCTATCAACTTTAAAGCAAACAACAGATGTCCTAGTACAACTCATATATATATAAACACAACATAGCTTAAAAGTTGAGTTCATATCTTTGAATGCAATGTAAAGATGTTAACAAAGAATAGTCTACAAGTTGAGCTGCAAATTAGTTTTGCTAAATGGTACCTACAAGTAAAATTTATCTCCTAAGAGTGTACTGGTATATGTATAGGTCACCCAGGAAAAGACAACCTAATACGATAATAACATGAAGTTATGCTAACTACTACATTTCAAACTATTACTATCTTATAGAATTTTTCATTAACCAATTTCAATTAATCATTTCAGTATAGCTCTAATGTCCTTTAGCAAAGATGGAGGGACTGCAGAGACAGAGTTTATAAAAATGAGATTCAAACTACGCTAGGTTTCCTTTGCCACATAGAAAAACTGCATCAGTATCTGGTGTATTCTGCTGAGGGAACAGTGGTGAGAGAACTGGCTCTCAGGGAGAAAGTCCTGTTTCTGCCCCTCACTGGCTGCATGACTTTGAACCATTCAATTTGCCCCTTTGTGCTTCAGGTTTCACATCTGTAAAGTGGGGATATTTCTGGCATTTTTTTACATGAGTAAACTAATTTTGAATACTAAGTTAACAAGTTAACATAAAAGCAATCTCTAAATTGTAAGCTAGTTTGTGTCTATGTCTACATATAGATTTCTCTAGATAAAGATCTATGTATCAACACAGATAAAAATTATTATTGACTTCATGTATAAATGACAAAGATTTTTTATTATAATGGATATACCAAAATAACCCTCCAAATTTGAACAAAATCAAACATATTGCAGCATAGTATTATAAGCTACATAGAAGTGAAGTGAAAGTCACTCAGTCATGTCCGATTCTTTGTGACCCCATGAACTGTAGCCCATCAGACACCTCTGTCCATGGGATTCACCAGGCTAGAATACTGGAGTGGGTTGCCATTTCCTTCTCCAGGGGATCTTCCCAATTCAGGGACTGAACCCAGGTCTCCTGCATTGGAGACAGATTCTTTACCATCTGAGCCACCAGGCAGGCTGAAAGCTACATTAATAAATACAAATTAAATACAGTTCACCCTTGAACAACATGGGAGTTTGTGTACCCACTCTCCCTGTAGTCAAAAATACGCATATAACTTTACCCTTGAACCCCCATACCTGCAGTTCCATATCTGTGGATTCAACCAACCAGAGATGGTGCAGCACCACAGTATTTACTGTGACAAATATCCACTTGTTAGCAGATCCTCCCAGTTGATACCTGTGTTGTTCATGGGTCAACTGCACAGTGAAAATTATAGAAAAAAGTATTTGGCAGAAAAGTGACTTGCCACTGCTTTGAGGGTAAATCCAAACTCATGTTTATGGCTTATGAAAGCCTCATTCTATAGATCTCAGTTTGGATTCACTTTCTATCAGAAAGCCTTCTATGGTCTCCTACATTGGTGTAGGTGGGCTTTCACAGTGTCCTGTGCATTTGATGCCATTTAATAAGAATTATCTATATCTCTCATTGTATCTCCAGACTTGAGAACAGCAAAACATATCTTGGTCATGTATACCTCATGTCATATTTTAGTGCCTAGCTGAGGAATGAATAGTAATGGAGAGAATAAAAAATAATGGGATGAATAAAGTATATAAGCAGCTTCCAGTGTTCCCACCCTTAAAGTTCTGTCTAGAATTTCAGTTCTCTGAAGTTAGACTAAATCATGTTTGGCATAGTGTTCAGTACACAGCAATATCTCAACAAATGTTGACAAATTAATTTATCTTCATATTATAATAATTAAAATACAACTATCCCTTGGTATTCATGGGAGATTGGTTCCAGGACCCCCTGAGGATACCAAAATCCTAGAGCCAATCCCAGACAGATACCAAGCAATGACAATATTTGCATATAACCTACACATATCCTCTTGTGTGTTTTAAATCATTCAGATTACTTATAGACTCAGTACAATGCAAATGATATGTAAACAGTTGCTAGTACATGGCAAATTAAAATTTGCTTTTTAGAATTTCCTGAGAAAAAGTTTTTTCAAATATTTTTGATCCCTGGTTGGTTGAATCCTCAGATGCTGAACCTGAAGATCTGGAGGACTGACTGTATTATTTAGAATTAAAGGCCTCAGCTGGAAACTATAAAATAGGAGATACTGTGTAAATCTAATAAGAACCTTATAGGAATCCAGCCAACTCAGAACTTGACTACAAGTTATTGTAAATGTTCATGGAGATAAAAGGTAAATGATAACAAACAGTAAATGTGACATATACCTTTTACGTTGTACGATCACATGCCACTTTAGCCTCTCCTCAGGAGTAGTTGTAGGAATAAATCTCTCTGCCATTATCAAGTACATGTTCAACTCCTCTCCCAAAGGACACAGAACCATATATTTATTTCCAATCTACAAAGCATTTCTCATAGATCATCTGCCATTACTACCAAATGACTTGTCTACAAAGTGGAATCAAAATATTAGAGCTATAAGGTACTTATACATCATGTGGTCCAGCCAATATAAAATGTGATTCCTAGGGCACTTATGCACTTTGAACAGGGTCACATACATAGCTGGACTACAACCCAGGTTTCCTGTCTCCTGACATGCTGAATTGCCTTTTATTGCTATTTTGCCTGGTTTCCTGATTTGTCTTTTATTTAAATGCACAACAGGAAGTAAACTCATGTTCCTTACTTGGTAGAAGATTTTTGACTTCCTGCTTGTCCTGGTTCATCTTGTTTTAATCCTGCAAGCAGGGCATCCTTTGAACAGTGCTTGTCCTTTTTAAGAAAATGGAAGTAAAAAACATAAGCATCAAGATCTCTAATGCAACCAAATGAGCTACAAATCCAATAGTATTAAGAAAGTGTACCTGTAAGTGAGTGATGAAAGAAAACCTCTGTCGTTGAAAAGGCTCACAACCTTCCCAAAGACACTGCCCTGGATATACGTCTTTTCCTCCATGTTCAGTTGCTGCATGGTAGAAAACCTGTGAGGGGGTCTGAAACCACCTACAAAAAATAAAAGTAGTAGAAATGTTCTAACACTTAGATATGTTCTTTAAAATAGAAAACCTGCTCTCTTAATACAAAAGCTCCAGAACAAATAATGAGCAAAACAGTACAAATAAATATCATTTCAAATAATATTTTTAAAACTCCTGCTTATACTTAAAAGTCAAATACTCAAAAGTTCTGAACACTTCTGATAATTAGATATAAGCTTAATATTTCACTCTCATTTCCCTAACTTCAACAAAAGTCAGTTACAAATCTCTTGAAAGTAGATAAAATTTCATCTGAAAACACAACAGAACATAATCTTATAAACAAATACCATACTCTGTTGTACTCTCAGAAGCTGCTCAAGCATTTACCAGATTTCATATCACATATAATAAACTCCAGCATATTCAATCTAAAAATCTAAATGCTATAAACTTTGGTGAGTCTGGCTCTTAAGTTGAATTCACATTTTGTATGTCCATCCATGTTTAAGAAGTCATGTCTCTCGTTTCTCCAACATCATACCTTACTCAGTTACAGACCTTGAGGTTTAATAATACAAATACCTGAGTATACCTGGCCAAGGACAGAAATCTGAAGAAAATCAGATACTGAACCACTTCCTTGTTCAATAGATTATATGGCAATGAGAGAATACTGGAATCTAGATAGCAAAGACTACATTAAAAGACTTCAATTACTAACTACTAACTCAAATATTTATATAGTCAATATCTTTAACGTTTATAGCAGAACTCTCTCAGAATTGAATTTTTTATGGATGTCAGATAACTATGTCTATATCTGAGCCAATTTCTGATGTGGAGCACATACATAATATTTCAAATTAATACTCCTTCAGGAAATAAATGATAGGCATTTAAAAATAAATTTTAATCAAAAGAACTGAATACTTAAGTATAAAAGATGATGTTAAAAACCATTGTAACTGACATATTTCATTCCATCTATATAAATAATTTCTGATAGTTTTATTATAAAACTATCATGGATTCAAAGAATTAATACAGTTTAAAGTGACATACTACCCAAAGCGATCTACAGAGTAAATGCATTGATTACCAAAATTCCAATGGCATTTCTGACAGAAATAGAACAATTAATCCTTACATTTGTACACAATCACAAAAGATCCCCAAAAGCTAAAGCAATCCTGAGAAACATGAAAAGTTGGAGGCATCATGTGCCCTAATTTCAAACTATATTACAAAGCTATAGTAATCAAAACAGTATGGTATCTGCAAAAAAACAGACACATAGAACAGAGAGCCCAGAAATAAATTCATGGATACATAATCAATTAGTTTATATAAAGAAGTAAAAAAATATATAATAGAAAACAATGCCTTCAATCAGAAATGTTGGTAACAATGCATAGCCACATGCAAAAAAAAAAAAAGAGAAGAAACTCAACTACTCTTTTATACCATACCAAAAAAAGTTAACTCAGAATGGATTAAAGACTGGAATGTAAAGAATGAAATCATAAAAGTCCTAGAAGAAAACAGAAGCGTTAAGTTGCTGAACACAGGCTTCAGCAATGATTTTTGCAGATTTGATACTGATACCAAAAACAAAGACAACAATAAACAAAAACAAGCAAAAATAAATAAGTGGGACTACATCAAACTAAAAAGCATCTGTGAAAGCAATGGAAACAATCAACAAAGTAAAAGGACAATGTACTGAATGGGAGAAAATATTTACAAATCATATATCTCATAAGGGGTTAACATCCAAAGTAGATAAGGAACACATACAGCTCAGCAGCAAAAATCCCAAATTTTTAAAATGGATAGAGGTTCTAATTAGACACTTTTCCAAAGAAGACAAACAGGTACATGAAGAAATCAATACCAAAACCACAATGAGATGTCACCTCACATATGTTAGGAAGACTACTATCAAAAACACAAGAAAGAAGTGCTGGTGAGGATATGGAGAAAAACAAAACCCCTGTCCCTATGCACCCTTAGTGAGAATGTTAACTGGTGTGGCTACTGTGAAAAACAATATAGAGATTTCTCAAAGTATTAAAAATAGAACTACCATATGATCCAGCAATTCCCACTATGGATATTTACCAAATAAATGAAAACACTAACTTGAAAAGATACATACACCCCCATGTTCACTGTAGCATTATTTACAAAAGCCAAGATACAGAAACCACCTAAGTATCCATGACAAGCCTAAACAGTGCATTAAAAAGCATAGATATCATTTTGCTGACAAAGATCCGTATAGTCAAAGCTATGGTTTTTCCAGTAGTCATGTAGAAATGGGAGAGTTGGGCCATAAAGAAGGCTTAGCACTGAAGAACTGATGCTTTCGAACTGTGATTCTGGAGAAGACTCTTGAGAGTCCCTTCAACTGCAAAAAGATCAAATCAGTCCATTCTAAGGGAAATCAATCCTGAATAATCACTGGAAGGACTGATGGTGAAACTGAAGCTCCAATACTTTGGTCACCTGGTATGAAGAGCTGACTCATTGGAAAAGACTCTGATGCTAGGAAAGCTTGAGGGCAGGAGGAGAAGGGGGCAAGAGAGGATGAGATGGCTGGATGGCATTATCGACTCAATGGACATGAATTTGAGCAAACTCTGGGAGAAGTGAATGATAGGGAAGCCTGGTGTGCTGCAGTCCATGGGTTTGCAAAGAGTTGGACATGACTGAGCGACTGAACAACGGGTCCATCAACAGATAAATGGAAAGAAAACGTGGTACAAAGAGAAATATTATACTGCCATGAAGAAAGGAGAAAATCTTGCCATCTGTAATTTGGATAGCCTCAAGGGAATCATGCTAAGTGAAATATGTCAAACCAAGAAAGACAAGTATCATATGAACTCATTTAATATGTGGAAGGTGAAAAAAAACAAAAAACAAAAAACAAACCCAAATGCTCCTACTAAGGTCACAGGTAAAGAGAAGAGACTAGTGGTTGTCAAGAGGCAGGAGATGGGGATAGGATATAACATAGGTGAGGGAAGTCAAAAAGTACAAAACAATAGTTATAAAGAATTTGCCTGCAATGAGGGAGATCCAGGTTTGATCCCTGGGTTGGGAAGATCTTCTGGAGAAGGGAATGTCTACCCACTCCAGTACTCTTGCCTGGAGAATTCCATGGTGGGCTACAGTCCATGAGGTCACAAAGAATCGGACACAACTGAGCATCTAACACTTTTACTCATAATGCTATTTCATTAATATGAAATAATGACTGGAATACTACTATTATAAGAAGACAGTTCTCATTGTACTTTTAAGATTTTACCTAAATACTATTAATTTATTAACTGAAAAGTTAAACTGTTTACACACACCAGACAAACACACACACAAATCAAACTCCAAATGTACCATGACTTGTCAGAGTCGAAATGTTATCTATTTTAAACTATTTTGCAATACATTAAGTGAAGCAAGTTTACAACACATAAAATTGATGAATCTACTGGTGACAAGAAAAAAGGATGAAGTTAGTCCTTCTTTAAATCAATTTAAACCACTCAACACACACAACTCTGTGTGCATGTGGTTTTAAGACAACAGGAATTTTTAAGTGCTCAATTTACTTGCTAAACTTAGGGTCTCTTATGTCCCTCTTACCTATGGTGTTTCCACTCATCCTAATTCTATTTTCTCTCTATTCATCTAACTGTTTAAGTCATACCAACCAGACTTTAACTGAATATGGTACAAGGTGAAGTTCTAAAATAGTGATGAAGCTGGCTACAATGATCATATGAAGGCGGAAAGAAATTAAGGTTTCCAAATCCACTAAGTGGAATATATGGACTTAAAAGGCATAAACGTAATTTCAACTTAAAACAATGAGTTTTCAGGGAACTTTATTTTTTTCTGAGATGGAGAAGAATAAGACATGAAGTGGGATGTCACTAATGTCTACCACTGTGTCTAAACAATTTCCCTTACTTCTACCTTTCTATCAACAACCTACTTGGTCCCCTGAAACAAGCAACACATTCATTTAAAAAGATCAGAAAAATTCATAAAGGCAACCAAATGAAAATAAAAATTTTCTGGGATTCAATCACCTAAACTGCTAACACTTTAGTTGTTGTTGCTGTTTAATCTTAAGTTGTGTCTGACTCTTTGCGAGCCCATGGCCTGTAGCTCACCAGGCTCCTCTGTCCAAGGGATTTCCTAGGCAAGAATATTGGAGTGGGTTGTCATTTCCTTCTCTAGTGGATTTCCTGACCCAGGGATCAAGTCCACATCTCCTGAACTGCAGGTAGGTGTTTTACTGCTGAGGCACCTAAGTCTTCACTTTGTATTGTGTTTTTCAAACAAAACTGAGGTGTACTGTTTTTTTTTTTTTTAATTGAAGCAGAGTTGATTTACAATGTTGTGTTAGTTTCTGGTATACAACAGGTGATTCAGTTATATACATATTCTTCTTCATATTCTTTTCCATAATGGTTTCCCTAGTGGCTCAGAGGGTAAATCATCTGCCTGCAATGCAGGAGACCCCGGTTTGATCCTTGGGTTGGGAAGATCCCTAGGAGAAGGAAATAGCAACCCACTCCGGTACTCTTGCCTGGAAAATCCCAGGGACGGAGGGGCCTGGTAGGCTACAGTCCATGGGGTCGCTGAGGGTCGGACACGACTGAGCGACTTCACTTTCACTTTTCACTTTCATGCATTGGAGAAGGAAATGGCAGCCCACTCCAGTGTTCTTGCCTGGAGAATTCCAGGGACAGGGGAGCCTGGTGGGCTGCCGTCTATGGGGTCGCACAGACTCAGACATGACTGAAGTGACTTAGCAGCAGCAGCAGCAGCCATTGTATGGTTATATGATGCCTTTGTACAAATAAAAAGAATGTCCTTAAGATGCTTTATCACCATCTGTGAAAAACTGTTGTAATAAATATGCAACTTCTGGCATGTACAATGTGAAGGTTGCCTCCCCTCCTCCCCAAACACACTTTGGGGACAATCAACCACAGGTAGAAGAACTAAGCAAATAACTTCACTCCGAAACTCATTTTACTTACTGTTATTCTAGCTTTCAGGGTGGTTGTAGGAATTAAATATGGTGATACATGTACAATTATTTAGCAAATACTATGCCAACAATAAATGAGAGCTATTATCAACATAATCATTATTATTAGTAGTAGTTGTTGTAGTGGTAGCAGTGGTAACCTCTTTCATTTTAACCTTGCCCATCTTGTTAATCATGTACTCTGAGATCTTTTCCCGAGCTATTTCAACATTGTCATACCTTGCTCAGTAAAATTTATTAGTCTATCTCCAAGTTAATGATCCCTATTATCAACTATTACTCACAATTCATTTTATTAATTTCTGCACCCAAACCCACTCCCCACAGAGACTGCTCAAAACTTTTCACCTTTTGTTAAACACTGAACTCCAATCTTATTAGAGCTCATCTTCATCTGTATTCATGTGAATTTGTGAACTAAGTGATTTTTACATCTCTGGGTTGGGGGAAGGGCTATTACTGAAAGAATCGGTTACTCTGTTAGAGCTTCCTTAACTTCCTTTTTCTTTATATTACATCTTCTGTCATTAATCATTTTTCCTTCCTTTGGATAATAGCCAGAAGTAGCCACCGTGTCCAGGGTTAACTCCTTTGCTTACATACTGAAATCCTATTTTGTTTCTTCATAAATTATCCCTTCTTTTGCATCTTCTATCTTTCTGTTTCTCCTGGATCTTATACTAAAGTATAACAATATAAAGGCGACTCCAACTAAAAACAGTAGAAACACTTTTTTTTAGATCCTGTTACTTTTCTCAAAGTACAGAAACTAGATTTACATTATCTGGCACAAAGTGATACTAAATTTAATACCTAGTACATTTATTATAGTAAACATATCCAACACTTTTTCTTAGTCACTGGCCATCTTTCAAAGATATATATATTATTTTCAATTACATCATCAATACAATTTATGATGCTTTATCTCCTGCTCATTACTCAAACAGTCACAGCTAAAGCTCAGGATTAGCCTTTATTCTTTTACTGAAATCCCCTTCAGCCAAATTCTTTTTTTCCTTTATCCTAGTGAAAAGCTGTTTGGTTCAACTGAAAAAGTTGTTCAATAAGGCTACTAGGTGCAAGTTTTCTGATTTTAACTCCCCTAAGCAAACACTTGAGGTAAAAACACACTTACTACCAGAACTTTTAAGAGCCAAAAACCATGATGTTATTGGTATAATCTATACCAGTACTTTGGCCACCTCATGCAGGCAGCTGACTCATTGGAAAAGACCCTGATGCTGGGAGGGATTGGGGGCAGGAGGATAAGAGGACAACAGAGGATGAGATGGCTGGATGGCATCACTGACTCAATGCACATGAGTCTGGGTGAACTCCAGGAGTTGGTGATGGACAGGGAGGCCAAGTATGCTGTGATTCATGGGGTAGCACAGAGTTGGACATGACTGAGTGACTGAACTGAAGTGAACTGACACTATGATTACTAATGTCATTTTTCCTACCATCAAATACTTTCTTAGGCATCATGAAAACATAACTGAAGTAGATAAAGTACACTTTTTCTATTACTTTCAGTTCAGTTCAGTTCAGTCGCTCAGTCGTGTCTGAATAATTGCGACCTCATGAATCACAGCATGCCAGGCCTTCCTGTCCATCACCAACTGCCGGAGTTCACTCAGACTCACGTCCATCGAGTCAGTGATGCCATCCAACCATCTCATCCTCTGTCGTCCCCTTCTCCTCCTGCCCTCAACCCTCCAAGCATCAGTCTTTTCCAATGAGTCAACTCTTCGCATGAGGTGGTCAAAGTACTGGAATTTCAGCTTTAGCATCATTCCTTCCAAAGAAATCCCAGGATCCATCTCCTTCAGAATGGACTGGTTGGATCTCCTTGCACTCCAAGGGACTCTCAAGAGTCTTCTCCAACACCACATTTCAAAAGCATCAATTCTTTGGCACTCAGCTTTCTTCACAGTCCAACTCTCACATCCGTACATGGCTAGTGGAAAAACCATAGCCTTGACTAGATGGACCTTTGTTGCCAAAGTAATGTCTCTGCTTTTGAATACAGTATCTAGGTTGGTCGTAACTTTTCTTCCAAGGAATAAGTGTCTTTTAATGATTTTGGAGCCCCAAAAAGTAAAGTCTGACACTATTTCCACTGTTTACCCATCTATTTCCAATAAAGTGATGAGACCAGATGCCATGGGCTTCATTTTCTGAATGTTGAGCTTTAAGCCAACTTTTTCACTCTCCACTTTCATTTTCATCAAGAGGCTTTTTAGTTCCTCTTCATTTTCTGCCATAAGGGTGGTGTCATTTGCATATCTGAGGTTACTGATACTTCTCCCGGCAATCTTGATTCCAGCTTGTGCTTCTTCCAGCCCAGCGTTTCTCGTGATGTACTCTGCATAGAAGTTAAATATGCAGGGTGACAATATACAGCCTTAATGTATTCCTTTTCCTATTTGGAACCAGTCTGTTGTTCCATTACCAGTTCTAACTGTTGCTTCCTGACCTGCATATAGGTTTCTCAAGAGGCAGGTCAGGTGGTCTGGTATTCCCATCTCTTTCAGAATTTTCCAGTTTCTTATGATCCACACAGTCAAAGGCTTTGGCATAGTCAATAAAGCTGAAATAGATGTTTTTCTGGAACTCTCTTGCTTTTTTGATGATCCAATGGATGTTGGCAATTTGATCTCTGGTTCCTCTGCCTTTTCTAAAACCAGCTTGAACATCTGGAAGTTCACATATTGCTGAAGCCTGGCTTGGAGAATTCTGAGCATTACTTTACTAGCATGTGAGATGAGTGCAATTGTGTGGTAGTTTGAGCATTCTCTGGCATTGCCTTTCTTTGGGATTGGAATGAAAACAGACCTTTTCCAGTCCTGTGGCCACTGCTGAGTTTTCCAAATTTGCTGGTATATTGAGTGTAGCACTTTCACAGCATCATCTTTCAGGATTTGAATCAGCTCAACTGGAATTCCATCACCTCCACTAGCTTTGTTCATAGTGATGCTTTCTCAGGCCCACTTGAGTTCTCATTCCAGGATGTCTGGCTCTAGGTGAGTCATCACACCATCGTGATTATCTTGGTCTTGAAGATCTTTCTTGTACAGTTCTTCTGTGTATTCTTGCCTCCTTTTCTTCATATCTTCTGCTTCTGTTGGGTCCATACCATTTCTGTCCTTTATCGAGCCCATCTTTGCATGAAATGTTCCCTTGGTATCCCTAATTTTCTTGAAGAGCTCTCTAGTCTTTCCCATTCTGTTGTTTTCCTCTATTTCTTTGCATTGATTGCTGAGGAAGGCTTTCTTAGCTCTTCTTGATATTCTTTGGAACTCTACATTCACATGCTTATGTCTTTCCTTTTCTCCTTTGCTTTTCACTTCTCTTCTTCCCACAGCTATTTGTAAGGCCTCCCCAGACAGCCATTTTGCTTTTTTGCATTTATTTTCCAAGGGGATGATCTTGATCCCTGTCTCCTGTACAATGTCATGAACCTCCATCCACAGTTTATCAGGCACTCTATCTATCAGATCTAGTCCCTTAAATCTATTTCTCCCTTCTACTGTATAATCATAAGGGATTTGATTTAGGTCATACCTGAATGGTCTAGTGGTTTTCCCTACTTTCTTCAATTTAAGTCTGAATTTGGTAATAAGGAGTTCATGATCTAAGCCACAGTCAGCTCCCGGTCTTATCTTTGCTGACTGTATAGAGCTTCTCCATCTTTGGCTGCAAAGAATATAATCAATCTGATTTCGGTGTTGACCATCTGGTGATGTCCCTGTGTAGAGTCTTCTCTTGTGTTGTTGGAAGAGGGTATTTGCTATGACCAGTGCATTTTCTTGGCAAAATTCTATTAGTCTTTGCCCTGCTTCATTCCGCATTCCAAGGCCAAATTTGCCTGTTACTCCAGGTGTTTCTTAACTTTCTACTTTTGCATTCCAGCCCCCTATAATGAAAAGGGCATCTTTTTTGGATGTTAGTTCTAAAAGGTCTTGTAGGTCTTCATAGAACCGTTCAACTTCAGCTTCTTCAGCGTTACTGGTTGGGGCATAAACTTGGATTACTGTGATATTGAATGGTTTGCCTTGGAAACGAACAGAGATCATTCTGTCGTTTTTCAGGTTGCATCTAAGTACTGTATTTCGGACTCTTTTGTTGACTATGATGGCTACTCCATTTCTTCTAAGGAATCCTGTCTGCAGTAGTAGATATAATGGTCATCTGAGTTAAATTCATCCATTCCAGTCCAGTTTAGTTCGCTGATTCCTAGAATGCCGACGTTCACTCTTGCCATCTCCTGTTTGACCACTTCCAATTTGCCTTGATTCATGGACCTAACATTTCAGGTTCCTATGCAATATTTCTCTTTACAGCATCAGACCTTGCTTCTATCAGCAGTCCCATCCACACCTGGGTGTTGTTTTTGCTTTGGCTCTATCCCTTCATTCTTTATGGAGTTATTTCTCCACTGATCTCCTGTAGCATATTGGGCACCTACCGACCTGGGGAGTTCCTCTTTCAGTATCCTATCATTTTGCCGTTTCATACTGTTTATGGGGTTCTCAAGGCAAGAATACTGAAGTGGTTTGCCATTCCCTTCTCCAGTGGACCACATTCTGTCAGACCTCTCCACCATGACCCGCCCGTCTTGGGTGGCCCCATGGGCGTGGCTTAGTTTCAGTGAGTTAGACAAGGCTATGGTCCTAGTGTGATCAGGAATGGCCAAGAGATCTACCCCACGTCCGAGGTCAGGGGTGGCGGCCGGGAGTAGCTATACCCCATGTCTGAGGCCAGGGGCAGCAGCTGGGAGGAGCTACCCCATGCCCGAGGCCAGGAGTGGTGGCCAGGAGGAGCAACCCCATGTCCAAGGAACGGTGGCTGCACGGGCGCAGGAGTGCCTAGAGGAGCTATTCCACGTTTAAGGTCAGGAGGGGCGGCGGTGAGGAGATAACCCTCCTCCAAGGTAAGGAGCAGCAGCTGCGCTTTGCTGGAGCAGCCGTGAAGAGATACCCCATGTCCAAGGTAAGAGAAACTGAAGTAAGATGGTAAGTGTTGCAAGAAGGCATCAGAGGGCAGACACACTGAAACCATAATCACAGAAAACTAGTCAATCTAATCATACTAGGACCACAGCCTTCTATTACTTTAAGATGTCATTATTTAAAATCCTTCTATCAATGCAGGAGGTTATATATTAATAGTATATATTATAATATTTTAATGATTTACCATATTTAGAAGAGCAGTTTAAAAACAAACATCTGTAGCTATAAAGCTAAGATTATTTTCTCTGTCTTTAAAACAAAACTAAAAGGGCTGAAAATAGCACTTCAGTTCAGATATTCTCATTTACAGTTTTCTTAATTGCTCAAGTTCTCGGCAAGTTATTTTTCCTTAATGACCAAAAAGTATTCCATGTCCCTCTTAATAGCCCTCTTCCTGAAAAAAAATTTAATTTTACTTAAAACACATGGGATAGATACTCTGCAGGAAAATTTTCATTTAAAAGCAAAATATGCATGTAATAAATTCACTAAATGATATGTCAAAAAATCTACACTGCAAACACATTTTAGTTTTTAAAACAGCTGTATTATTAGTTGTAAAAAGCAATATTACTAGTTGGAAACTAAATGCTTCTGTTGCTGCTGACATGAATTCTCTACTCCCAGCTTCTTTGTTCCAGTCAGCCCAGATTCAAAGCCACAGGTAAAAACAACTGACTGGCTTAGTTGCCAAAGGAAATGAGGAAAGATGCAAGTAATTGGTCTATTTTTGGCTTTTGGAGAGAGAGATTGTACCTCCCAGTAATACTCAATTTATGTAAAGTATCTCAACTGAGGAAGAGGGTTCCAGTGGAAGACAGCCAAAGCCAACAGTCTTTGGCTCTGCTTCTTATCCTCTTAATAAGTAATAATATCAATAACAATAAAATATTAATAATAGTAGAATATTATTAACAACCAACTCATTACTAATCTACTGTTCTGTAATGCAGTTACATATTTTATATAGAAAAACAGAAAATGTATTGTCAGGGATCTTGGTTAAATATGCTTTTAAAATGTGAACCCTCCAGTAAAATCTGAATATGGGATAAAATAATAGTTCACAGTTGAAAAGTAGTATGGAAACATAGATAACACTGAATGGTGTGTGTGTTTATTTTCAATAAGATAAATAAAGCATGCATATACACTGAATCTTTTGATTCTTACTTGAATTCTTTGAAAGTTATGGCAGTACGCTACTTCCCACCATTCTTGACAAAGCTGCACACAGTATAAAGCACCTCTTTTTATATGAAGTTCTGTTTGTTCAGAACTTACTATGTATTCATATATTCACAAACATCATCTTACTTGAATTCTGTGACAGCCTTCTGAAGAAGGCAAAACTATCACCACTACACTGCTGAGGAAACAAGCTTTCAAGCTTCCTATAACCTTCTAGAGCCATAGTTTCTAAAGCCATGTGGCAAAAGTTGGGATCTGAAGATCTGATTTTTCTTTACTATCCTAGAACACACGATTGTTTACTTGGATAATTTGTACACATCCATTACTAGGTAAAAACTGAGGCATTACACTTTTATACACACCATCCATTATACTATGATTTTTTTTCTTTAAATGTTGGAAAAGTCTGAAAGAATACTAGGTTTGAGATTAGCATTTTTACATAATTCTCCTTATTGTGTACACAGCTCTCAAATAACTAAGTTTGTTTAATAAGCTACAGGCTAGATTTTTGACCCTAAGAAATTCTTTCACCAAATATTTTAAGGAACACTGTAAAGGACTTCAATACAATTTGCAAATTGGTCTCATGGTATGTAACTTTTTGGTTTCAGGTACCATCTTCAAGTAGTCTTTGGTACTCAGTGTTTGAAAGAACAAATTAAGGTAAAAACAAACAAAAGATCAAAGACAAAATATAACGATACATTATATATTTCAATTATGAACTGATGTTAACATTATGCTGACAATATATCAATAAGAATAAAGATAAGAATAAGGACTTCTAGTTTCTGTTCAGACATATAAAGAGCCTGGAAGTTGTCACTCCCATCCTCAGAACAAGAAAAACTGTGGAACAAAATGAAAATTAACAACATTTAAAATCATCAGAGAACTAAGGTCACAAGGAAAACTGTTTCCCTGAAAACTAAGTAGACTGATGAATATAAAGAAACACAAAGAATTGCTTAAGTCAATAACTGAGAGGAATACTGAAGCAGAAACTATGAATTGATGGAGACCCAGTATGGACTATTCTGAAAGCTAAAAAATCCTGAAGGGCCAATCTCTGGGGAACGCCCATACTTTTGTGAGTTTTACTTCCAGGAACCCTAGCAGGTTCTCATGGTAGACTGGAAAAAAAACTCCCTAATACTTACAACAGGTAAAGGGAGAAAGTAACATTTTAAAATATGCCTGGGGTGTTCTTTTCTCCTTAATTAAGGCCTGCTCTCAAGAAAAATTACCAGAGCCTTATCTGACCTCGGGGAAAAGCAAACAGATAATTTGAACCCCTTCAGATTCCCTGTCTCATATAAGGGGAGAAAAATAATGGCTATGAAACTCTTCTCAAAGTCATAGCTCCAGAGACTCAAATCCACCTTTCAACTGTGGATTACCACTGAGAGAGCTGTCAGATACAGACTCTACTTTAAAAGGAATATCTAAGGAAACCCACACATAACAGCAAACATTAACATAGCATAACTCCTTGCTAAATAAACACAAAACTCACACCCTAAGTCTGTTTATCTCAGTTCCTATTAACTGATACACATCTAACATTCAACAAAAACGCATGCTGTATGTTAAAGCAAAATTAAATTATAGACTGAAAATATAATACAAGCATCAGAACCAGACTCAGACATGGCAGAGATTTTGGAATTATCACCCTGGGAATTTTAAATGATTATGATTAATAGGTTAAGATGCTAATAAAAAACATTGTACCATTTAAGAAGAGATGAGTAATGTAACCAGAGAAATGGAGATATTAAGAATCAAAAGGAAATGCCAGAAAAAAAAAAAAAAAAGGAAACAAAGGAGGCCTTTGAAGAAAATCATCAGTAGACTAGACATGGCAAAAGAATTGGTGAGCTTGAAGAAATGTCAACAGAAACGTCCCAAACTGAAGAAGAAAGAGAAGAGAAGAATTGAAAAAAAGAGAAACAGAATGTCCCAAAACTGTAAGACAATTACAAAACGTATAACATACGTATACTGGGAATTGCAGAAGGAGAGGAAAGAGAAAAAACAAGAAATATTTGAAGTAAGAATGGCTGAGAATTTTCTAAAATTAACAACACACCAAACCACAGATCTAGGAAACTCACAGAACATCAGATAGGCTAAATGTAAAAAAAACTACACTTAAGCATATCTTATTCAAACTGATAAAATCCAAGGACAAAAAAAATCTTGAAAGAAGCCAGAGAGAAAAAATCCTTACTAATAGAAGAACAAAGATAAGATTATCCTGGATGCTTCTTGAGAAACTATACAAGGAAAAAGAGTAGACTGAAATATTTCTAAAAAATGTTGAAAGAAAAAGATTCATCAACCTAGAATTTTGTGTACACAAAATTGTCTTTGAAAAGTGAAGGAGAAATAAAGACTTTCTTGGATAAACAAAAACTGAGTGCATTTGCACAGTACACCTGACTACAAGAAATGTTAAAAGAAGTTCTTTAGAGACAGAGAAAGTGGTAGAGGTAAAAATAACTAAGATCTATATAAAGAAAGGAAGGTTGTCAGAGAAAGAGCAAATGGAGATAAAATATTTCATAATTCTATCGACTGATCTAGTAGACAAATGATTGTTCAAAATACTGATACAGCAACATTGTATTTGGCAATTATAACTTCTGGATAAGTAAAATGAAGGCCAACAATGGCATAAGGGACACTAGGAAAGAAGAATACTCTGTTACAAGGTAACTAAAACATCCAGGAAGCCATATATTGTTTGAAAGTGCACTTAGAATACCTATAAATATATATTTCAAACTCTAGGAAAACCATAAAAAATTTTCAAAGAAGCAATTATACTAAGAGAGAGAAGAAAATGGAACCATATAAAGTACTCAATTAAAAGAAAAAAGAGGAATAACATGGACAAAAGAAACACAAACAAGTAGAATAAACAGAAAACATTTACAAATATGAATAGACATTAATACAATTTATCAATAATCACTTTAAATATGACTGGTCTAAATATACTAATTAAGAGACAAAGATTGGCAGAGTAAATATAAAACAATGTGTGGTTAAATGAAAAGGCACAGACTAAAAGTAAAGGGAAGGAGAAATATATACCATGCTAACACTAATCAAAAGAAAACTGGATTAATTACATTAAATTCATAAAAACAGACCTGAGAGCAAGGATACTATGAGGGACATTATTACATAATGATAGACATGTCAATTCTTCACAAAGATAATTCTTAAGGTATATAATTCTAACACAAGGCATCGAAATATGAGGCACAATCTGATAGAACTGCAAGGAGAAATAGAAAAATCCACCATTATATTTGGAGACTTCAGCACACCTCTAACCTGTAACTGGTAATTTGAGCAGGCAGAATATCAGAAAGGATATAGTTGAACTACACAGCACCATCAATCAACTGGATTTAATTGACATTTATATAAGACTTCATTCAATAATAGCAGAAAACACATTTTTCTCATGCTTAAAGGAACATTCACCAAAATAGACCATATAAAACATACCTTAACAAATTTAAAATAATACAAACAACATAAAATAAGCTTTAAGATCTCAATGGAATTAAACTAGAAACCACTAACAAAGAGAGAGCTGAAATGTCTCAAAATATCTGGAGATCAAGCAACAAACTTCTAAAACATTCTAACTAATTGAAAATGAAAATACAACTTATCTAAATTTGTGGGCTACAGCTAATACAATACAAAGAGAAAAGTTATAGCATTAAATGTATGTATTAGAAAAGACCATCTAAAATCAATAATCTAAACTTCCATCTTAGGAAACTAGAAAAAGAAGAGCGATGTAAACTCAAAGCAAACAAAGAAAAGAACAAAAATCAGAGCAAAAATCAATTAAAGGAAAATGGACAATCAAGAAAGAAAATCAACAAAACCAAAAGCTGGAAAAGATAAACCTCTAGCCAGCTTAAGCAAGAAAATAAGTCAAAGAAAATGCATATTACTAATACCAGATATAAGGGGGCTGGGGGGCTATAGCTATTGAGCCCACAGGTATTAAAAACAGTGGTCCCCAACCTTTTTGGCACTAAAGACTAGTTCAGTGGAAGACAACTTTTCCACGAACTGGGGAAGGTATTGAGATTACTCAAGCAAATTACGTTTAATGAACTCGATGAACAGGAAGTAGAACTCAGGCAGTAATGCAAGCGATGAGAGCAGCTTTACAGCTTCACTTTACAGATGCTGGCCTGTCACTTGCTGGCCTGTCACTCGCTACCTACTGTGTGGCCTGTGTGGCTTGGTTCTTAACAGGCCACAGACCAGTACCAGTCTTTGGCTCTGAGGTTGAGGACCCCTGATAAAAAGGATAATAAATGAATATTATAAACAATTTTATGCCACAAATTTGATACTTAGATGAAGTGGAACAAAAAAAGACATAATCTGTCAAAACTCCACAAGGATTAGAAAATAATCTGAAAGAAATTGAATTAATAACCTACCAAAGACAAAAAAAGCACTAGACCTAGATGTTTTCACTGGTGAATTCTACCAAACATTTAAGGTAGAAATGATACCAATTTTCTAGGATCCCTACAAGAAAACGGGAAGTGGAGTGAATATTTCCTAAATCATTCTATAAGGCTAGAATTACTGTAGTAGTAAAATCACACAAAGATAGAAAAACTACAGACTAGTATCTCTCATGAACACAGATGTGAAAAACAATCACAAATCAAAGCAAGCGATGTATAAAAAGAACTATATACTAATCAAAAGTGAAGGAAATGAATGACTCGCTTTGTCAGTGTGGCCCCCTACCCTGCTTTACTCCTTCGCTAAGCCATTGAGGCCAATTGTTAGTCAAAGTGAAAGTCACTAAGTCAAGTCCGACTCTTTGGAACCCCATGGACTATATAATCCATGGAATTCTCCAGGCAAGAATACTGGAGTAGGTAGCCTTTCCCTTCTCCAGGGAAACTTCCCAACCCAGGGATTGAAGCCAGGTCTCCCGCACTGCAGGCAGATTCTTTACCAGCTGAGCCACAAGGGAAGCCCTGAATAAGTATCTAAAAGAAAGCTGGAAAAAAAATATTTATTTATTCCAGGTTTGAAAGGCTAGTTCAATATTCAAAATTTAATTAATCTAATCCACCATACCAAAAGTCTAAGGAAGAAAAATTGTATAATTATATCAACAGATATAAAAAAAGCATCTGACAAAATTTAATACCAGTGGATTACTAAAAACTTGGTGAACAGCCCAATTAAAAAATGAATAAAAAATCTAAACAGGCACCCCACCAAAAAGAATACACAAATTGTAAATAAGCATAAACACTCAACATCTTTTGTCATTAAGGTAATGCAAATTAAAGTGAGATATAGAATGGCTAAAATCAAAAAAGCTGACCGTATCAAATGCTGGTGAGGATATGGAGCAACAGAACTCTCCTTCATTACTGGTGGAATGCAAAACGGCACAGCCACTTTGGAAAACAGTTTGATAGTGTCTTACAATGTTAAACATAGTATTACCATACGATCGAGCAAATGTAATCCTAAATATCTGCCCAAATTATTTGACAAAGTATGTCCATACAAAAACCTGCATACAAGTGTTTATAGTGACTTTATTTATAAAACCCAAAGTAACCAAAATGTCCTTCTATAGTTGAATGGGTAAGCAAATTGGTACATCATACAATGTAGTATCATTCAGCAATAAAAATGTGATCAAGCCACAAAAGGCATGGAAGAACCTTAAATACTTATTGCTAAGTGAAAGAAGTCAATCCGAGAAGGCTACATATTGTATGATTCCAATTACATGACAGTCTGGAAAAGGCAAAACTATATAGATAGTGGGAAAAAAAATCAGTATTTAGTAGGGGTTAGAAAGGGAGGCAGTGAGGAGAAATGAATATGTGAAGCACAGAAGATCTTCAGAGTGGTGATAATATTCTGTACCACACTAACGGTAGATACATGATATGCACGGTCAAAATCCAGAGAAGTGTATATGACACAAAGAGTGAATCTTAATGGAAACTATGGGCTCAGTTAGTTCTAGTCATCAATCATAACACATATACTACACTAATTCAAGATGTTAATATTAGGGGAAACTGTGCAAGGAAGAGAAAGTATATGAGAAAACTTGCACTATAGGTTCAACATTTCTATAAACCTAAAACTGCTTTAAAAAACAGTCCATTCAGTATGGAGATTCCTTAAAAAAAACTAGCAATAAAACTATGATATGACCCAACAATCCCACTATTTGGCATATACCCTGAGAAAACCATAACTGAAAAAAGACACATGTACCTCTGTTTTCACTGCAGCACTATTTACAATAGCTAGGACATGGAAGCTGTGGTATATGTGTGTACACACACACACACACACACACACACACACACCAGAATATTACTCAGCCATAAAAAGGAATATGAACCTAGAGTCTGTTTATCATACAGAGTGAAGTTTAGTCAGAAAGAGAAAATCAAATATTGTATATTAATGCATATATATGGAATCTAGAAAGATGGCACTGATAAATCTATTTTCAGGGCAGCAATGAAGATGCAAACATAAAGGACAGACTTATGGACAAGGAGAGGGGGAAGAAAAGGGTGGGACGAGTGGAGAGAACTGCACGGAAACATCCGCACTACCATATGTAAAATAGATAGCCAGTGGGAATTTCTTATATGACTCAGGGAACTCAAACTGGGACTCCGTGACAATCTAGGCGGTGGGATGGGGTGGGAGGTGGGAGGGAGGTTCCAGAGGGAGAGGACATATGTATAGCTATGGCTGATTTGCGCTGCTGTATGGCAGAAACCAACACAATATTGTAAACCAATCATCCTTCAACTGGGCTTCCCCAGTGGCTCAGACAGCAAAGAATCTGCCTACAGCGTGGGAGACCTGGGTTTAATCGCTGGGTCAGGAAGATCCCCTGGAGAAGAGAATGGCTCTCCACTCCAGTATTCTTGCCTGGAGAATGCCATGGACAGAGGAGGCTGGTGAGCTACAGTCCATGGGGTCACAAAGAGTCAAACACGACTGAATGAGCAACACTATCCTTCAATTAAAACTAAAAGTTTTTTAAAAGTCTATGAATTTTTTTGAAGAAATAAGATAAATATTACCACTACTATTATATAGCTCACACGGACCAAAGCCTTATCTGATTCAATGAAACTAAGCCATGCCATGTGGGGCCACCCAAGACGGACGAGTCATGGTGGAGAGGTCTGACAGGATGTGGTCCACTGGAGAAGCGAATGGTAAACCACTTCAGTATTCTTGCCTGGAGAACCCCATGAACAGTATGAAACGGCAAGATGATAGGATAGTGAAGACAGAGGATGAGATGGCTGGATGGAATCAGCGAGTTGATAGACATGAGTTTGGGTAAACTCTGGGAGTTGGTGATGGACAGGGAGGCCTGGCATGCTGCGATTCAAGGGGTTGCAAAGCGTTGGACAAGACTGAGTGACTGAACTGAACTGATTATATAGCTGTTCTGGAAACATTATATATTATAACTGGATGAGAGGACTAACTAAGGCATAAATACAGAAAACAACCACCAGTTAAAAATATAGTGGAAGTTAAGATCATTTATGGATAACAAGAAATAAGAACTGTGACTAGCAATAAAATTACAAAAGTTGTAGAATTTATGGGAACAAATATTAAAGCTCTACTGGGTTGAAAAAGACTATAATACCATGGAATGATACTTTTTTTTCCTAAGGAAAAAAAAAAATCAATATTGAAAAAATATTCACTACCTAAAAACAAACAAAAATAGCCATTCAATGAAGTAAAAATCCCAACATGCTTCCCTGAGGGAATCTCTGGAAATTCTAAAGTTCATTTGAAAACAGGCTAAATATCTGTGTAGGTACCAAGTCTGATTTATATATCACTTTAATTTTGAAAATTAACAGCGTCTGATACAAGGTAAGTGCTTGAAAAAATGAAAAAACACTGAAAAGGGAAATTAGGAGGAACTTGCCATCCAACATCAAAATTGAAAGTGACAGTATGATAAGGACAGAGACCACTGGGAAAGCAAGTAATTCAGAAACAGAAAAAGCATACAGAAATTAAAATGAAAGAGAAGTCGCTCAGTTGTGTCCGACTCTTTGCAACCTGTGGACTGTAGGCCACCAAGCTCCTCCGTCCATGGGATTCTCCAGGCAAGAATACTGGAGTGGGTTGCCATTTCCTTCTCCAGGGGATCTTCCCGACCCAGGGATTGAACCCAGGTCTCCCACATTGCAGGCAGATGCTTTAACCTCTGCGCCACCAGGGAAGCCCTACAGAAATTAAGTACATATCAAAGGTGGCCATTCAAATACCTAAGAGAAAAATGAACTAGTCAAATATTAGTCATTTGGAAAACAACAATCATACTTCACTTTACACAGAAACTAAATTACTGATGGATCAAAAAGTTAAAATATTAAAGTCCAAAAGAAAACAAAATATGTAATTTACGATCTAAGAGTTGAGAAGGTCCTTCTGAACACGAAACATGGTTTTTCTGAACCATGGTTTTTCTAATCTCTTCACTGAAAAGTACTAGAAACGATAGCCAATGTAAAACCAATGGATACTTCCTGAAGCCCAGATTAAATATCATTTCCCATAAAAAGATATCAGATGTCCTGGCTATGGTTTTTCCAGTGGTTATGTATGGATGTGAGACTTGGACTATAAAGAAAGCTGAGTGCTGAAAAATTGATGTTTTTGAACTGTGGTGTTGGAGAAGACTCTTGAGAGTCCCTTGGACTGCAAGGAGATCCAATCAGTCCATCCTAAAGGAGATCAGTCCTGGGCATTCATTGGAAGGACTGATGTTGAAGCTTAAACTCTAATACTTTGGCCACCTGATGCGAAGACTGATTCACTGGAAAAGACCCTGATGTTGGGAAAGACTGAGGGCAGGAGGAGAAGGGGACGACAGAGGATGAGATGGTTGGATGGCATCACTGACTCAATGGACATGGGTTTGGGTAGACTCCAGCAGTTGGTGATGGACAGGGAGGCCTGGCGTGCTGCGGTTCATGGGGTTGCAAAGAGTTGGACAAGACTGAGAGACTGAACTGAACTGACCTGTCCTAGGAGAAACAGTTGATTCCCCATAGTTAAGTCCAGAACATTTTGTCTAACAGGGAGAAAGGAAGCTATCAAAGACAAATTAAGATCACATCCAGCTTGAACAGGCCTTCACTGGCCAAAGATGGGACAATCTGAACATTAAGAAGGATATAGTATCTACAATGGATTGAAGTATCTCAAATATGCTTATGTTCACAAGTTCATTCACAACAATACTAAAATCAAAAACCAAATTAAAAACAAAAAACAAACCTCATCTCATAGTCACCTTTGTGCAGTTAGTAAACAACTCATTATTTTGAAAATTGGTAAATAAGAGAAATATTCAATAATCTGGCTTTTTCTCTAAAAACTATTCCTCAGAGAAATCAGACAACTGGTAAAAAGGAAACTTTACATTTTATAACAATAAAAAAATGTATCTAGGCCATAATTTTCAATGGCTGTTTGTATCACAAAAAGAGACACTAGATAGTACCTATTGCCTGATGAAGTACACAGTGCCATTTCTAAAACGCTGTTCACAAAAATCAAAATGGAATCTTATCAAACATCTGGATCTAACTACTAACATATAGAAAATTCAAAGTCAGAGTAACATGCTACACAATAGCAGCAAAATCAGACTGTGATGACCTGCTTTTACCAACAAAAAACTGTGAGGAGAAAAATTGAGAGATGGAGGGTTATCTACAGATTAAAAAAGATATAACCTCACCCTCTTCAACCTCAATGTTTGAATCTTGCATTCCAATTCAAACTCCAAATAAACAGAAGACAAGTGGAAAAATGTAAACACTAAGCGCCTATTTGAATAACTTACAAAATTGAAGCAATGGACATCACCAGATGGTCGACACCGAAATCAGACTGATTATATTCTTTGCAGCCAAAGATGGAGAAGCTCTATACAGTCAGCAAAAACAAGACCGGGAGCTGACTGTGGCTCACATCATGAACTCCTTATTGCCAAATTCAGATGGAAACTGAAGAAAATGGAGAAATCCTCTAGACCATTCAGGTATGACCTAAATCAAATCCCTTATGACTATACAGTGGAAGTGAGAAATAGATTTAGGGATTAGATCTATAGACAGAGTGCCTGATGAACTATGGATGGAGGTTCATGACATTGTACAGGAGACAGGAATCAAGACCATCCCCAAGAAAAAGAAATGCAAAAAAGCAAAATGGCTGTCTAGGTAGGCCTTACAAATAGCTGTGAAAAGAAGGGAAGAGAAAAGCAAAGGAGAAAAGGAAAGATATACCCATTTGAATGCAGAGTTCCAAAGAATAGCAAGAAGAGATAAGAAAGCCTTCTTCAGCGATCAATGCAAAGAAACAGAGGAAAACAACAGAATGGGAAAGATTAGACATCTCTTCAAGAAAATCAGAGAAACCAAGGGAAAATTTTATGCAAAGATGGGCTCAATAAAGAACAGAAATGGTACGAACCTAACAGAAGCAGAAGATATGAAGAGGTGGCAAGAATACACAGAAGAACTGCACAAAAAAGATCTTCATGATTCAGATAATCACGGTGGTGTGATCACTCACCTAGAGCCAGACATCCTGGAATGTGAAGTCAAGTGGGCCTTAGGAAGCATCACTATGAACAAAGCTAGTGGAGGTGATGGAATTCCAGTTGAGCTATTTCAAATTCTAAAAGATGATGTTGTGAAAGTGCTGTACTCAGTATGTCAGCAAATTTAGAAATCTCAGCAGTGGCCAACAGGACTGGAAAAGGTCAGTTTTCATTCCAATCCCAAAGAAAGGCAATACCAGAATGCTCAAACTACCTCACAATTGCACTCATCTCACATGCTAGTAAAGTAATGCTCAAAATTCTCCAAGCCAGGCTTCAGCAATACATGAAGCATGAACTTTCAGATGTTCAAGCTGGTTTTAGAAAAGGCAGAGGAACCAGAGATCAAATTGCCAACATCCACTGGATCATGGAAAAAGCAAGAGAATTCCAGAAAAAACATCTATTTCTGCTTTCCTTTGTGTGGATCACAATAAACTATAGAAAATTCTTAAAGAGATGGGAATACCGGCCCACCTGACCTGCCTCCCGAGAAATCTGCATGCAAGTCAGGAAGCAACAGTTAGAACTGGACATGGAACAACTGAACATGGAACAACAAACTGGTTCCAAATTGCACAAGGAGTACATCAAGGCTGTATACTGTCACCCTACTTCATGTTACCCTACATCATGAGAAACGTTGGGCTGGAGAAAGCAAAAGCTGGAGTCAAGACTGCTGGGAAAAATATCAATAACCTCAGATATGCAGGTGACAACACCCTTATGGCAGAAAGCAAAGAAGAACTAAAGAGCCTCTTGATGAAAAGTGAAAGAGGAGAGTGGTAAATTTGGATTAAAGCTCAACATTCAGAAAACTAAGATCATGGCATCCAACCCCATCACTTCATGGCAAATAGATGGGGAAACAGTGGAAACAGTGTCAGACTTTATTTTGGGGGGCTTCAAAATCATTGCAGATGCTGACTGCAGCCATGAAATTAAAGACACTTACTCCTTGGAAGGAAAGTTATGACCAACCTAGATAGAATATTAAAAAGCAGAGACATTACTTTGCCAACAAAGGTCCATCTAGTCACGGCTACGGTTTTTCCAGTGGTCATGTATGGATGTGAGAGTTGGATTACAAAGAAAGCTGAGTGCTGAAAAATTGATGTTTTTGAACTGTGGTGTTGGAGAAGACTCTTGAGAGTCCCTTGGACTGCAAGGAGATCCAACCAGTCCATCCTAAAGGCGATCAGTCCTGGGTGTTCATTGGAATGATTGATGTTGAAGCTGAAGCTCCAATACTGTGGCCACCTGATGCGGAGAGCTGACTCATTGGAAAAGACCCTGATGTTGGGAAAGATTAAGGGCAGGAGGAGAAGGGGACAACAGAGGACGAGATGGTTGGATGGCATCACCGACTCAACGGACATGGATTTGGGTGGACTCCGGGAGTTGGTGATGGACAGGGAGGCCTAGCGTGCTGTGGTTCATGGGGTCGCAAAGAGTCGCACATGACTGAGTGACCTAACTGAACTGAATGTTATTTTTCTGCAGGGTTATAAATTATGGTTAAAGAGTAATATCCTAATTTTTTAGAGATATATGCCTGCAGATTAAAAAAAATTACTAACATGTGATGTAAGGGCGAGTAGTGCATTTCACAATAATTTATTGGTGAAAGATATAATTTAGTTCTAAATCTGAATGAATCAAGGAAGATTCTTAATATTTCTGATCGGATATTAAAGAAATCAGAGCATAGTTATTTAGTGACAATAGCTACTACATATATTTTTCCACTTTCAATTTAAACTAAAAATGAACAGTCATCCCTTGGTATCCAATGGGGATTGATTCCACGTTTCCCCTCAGATCTGCAGATGCTTAAGTCCTTTATATATAATGGTGAAGTATTTGCATACAACTTAAGAGTATCTTTCTGTATACTTTAAATCATTTCTAGACTACTTATAATACCTAATACAATGTAAATGCTATGCAAACAGCTGTAAATACAATGTAAATGCTATGTAAATAGTTTCCATCATGTGAGCAAAGTTTTGCTTTTTGGAACTTTTTGGAATTTTTGGAGAGTATTTTAATTCCTGTTTGGTGGAACCTTCAAGTGCAGATATAAAGTTGTTGTTTAGTTGCTAAGTCAATGTTCAACTTTTTTGCAAACCTATGGACATTAGCCCACCAGGCTCCTCGGTCCATGGGATTTCCCAGGCAAGAATACTGGAGTGGGTTGCTATTACCTACTCCAGGGGATCTTTCTGACCCAGGGATTGAACTTGCATCCCCTGTATTACAGGCAGATTCTTTACCACTGAGCCACCTGGGAAGCCCTGAAGATATGAAAGGTCAAGTGTAATAAAAGCCTTTACTCTCCTCATGTCCTTGTGCTCTTGATATCCTAAGCTTCTCACAGTTCCCTGGGCATAAATAGTTCCTTCTATAATTCCTTGCACTTGCTATTATGAATGAAATTATTTTTGCATGACGAACTCCTACTCATACTTTAAGAACCAACTCAAAAGTAATGTCTATAACGAAACATTTCTAACCATCCCAGCATTACATTCTGTTCGTTATACAGCCAATAATGCTATAACATAGAAACTATTTTTATGGTACTTATTTACACTGTCATTTATTTGTTTTTTGCATGTGCTTCCCTAAAAGTTGAGAGTGATCTTTATATCTCTACCTCCTAACACATGAACCCTGCTGGAGGGTGCTCAATAAATAGTTGCAGAATCAAACTCAACTAATTATCAATGCAGTATATAAAAATGACTTCAAAATTGACCATGTCTAAGAAGTCTTGTTGAGTATTTTTCTGAAAAGACTTAAAAAGACAGGTATACCATTCAAATTTTGTAACAATCTTACTAATAAGATGGGAAACAGCCATGCATTTAGATTGATTAGCCCTTTCAGTGATTTTTTTTTTGTTTAAATACTCTCAACACTTCATCTAAAGAAGCTATACCCAAACGTTTTAGTGAAAAAATAGCATGAACTGACTACCTACTCCTTCAGCTACTATCTTGAGATGAAAAACAAAAACAAGAATCTTAGAAAGTATAGAATTTGACATCAGTGGGAAAAAGTGCAAATTAACTTACAACATAAACATTTGAAAAGTTATTAAATAACTGAAAGAAACAGTGAGAAGAAACCTAAAGCACTAATTTTAAAAAACCCTTTTGACAGATTTTACACTACAGTCTAGATATACATACTTATATACATATATAAATGAAAACAATACTTACCCCTAGCAACATAATGGAATCTGAGATATTTTATTCACTTTTTCATTGAAAAGAAAAACAAGCAAAACCCTCCTGGTAGACTTGCCAAAATGATTTCATACCCCACTAATGGGTTGAGATTTAAAGTTTGGTAAGCACTGTCCAAAGAAATTCTGCATATTATCAATAATCCCTAGGCTACACTGATAGCCACAGTCTTACAACAAATCTATATATGAAATACGTCTATATCAGAAAAATTATGAATAGGAAATATAATTTTTAATAGGACATAGTAATTTCTGCTATTGTTAGGAAAAGTAAAATGGAATCTTGATATCTAAAAAAAAAAATGAGGGATATTTTTGTGCACCATAGTCTTAGAGCTCTAAGTGACAAGGCCACGATTCTTAGCTGAATACTGTTAAAGGAACTGAGACTTTAGTTTAAACAATATTACTCTCAAGTTTAGTATTATTCTCAAGTTCTCCTTGAAGTCTAAGAAAGCCTTGTTTAAGAAATTCAATTCCAAATATTAGTTAAACTGTGAGATAATATAACGTTAAAAATTTTCATGGTGTGTCCACCTCAAAGTTAAATTGAAGACAAATCATTCTTCCTAACAGATATCTTTAAGTGTCTGTTATATAGAAATCTTATGGCTGCCCCTAACTGCAAGACACTTTAAAAAACTTCTTTTCAAAAAAAATTTCTTTTCATAGCCAAATATGACATAAAATTCTTAGCTGATTTTGTTTTGTTAAAATCTAATAGTTAAACATTCTCTGGTAACTACCATAAGGCAATGAAGCTTTTCCCAACATTTATTAAAAATTTCTTTAGGTAACACTGGATCTGCATAAATATTACTTTCAACATAAAATATTTTTGCTAAAAAGTTAGTGATTTCAAAAGAAAATTTTCATGAAATCATAAATAGAACTTTAAATACAAAGACATTCCAGAAAAAAAGAGCATTTATATATATCAAATAAAATTGCCATTTACTTTTTACAAGACTGCCATAGACACATGAAGTTGTGCCCAGGTTTTCTCACTGGATCTCCATGTTGACTAGATGCACTGAATGGAGAAGGCTGAGAACTGTTAGGCTGGCTCTGAACTTGAACAGCTGGTGAAGGTGTCATTGGAGTGTTCTGTGAAAAAGACAAACCACACAGTTTGTGAAATGACACTGAAAAACATTCATATAGTACAGGTTTGTGAATTTGATTACAGTGATAGTTATGCACTTTCAAAGTAACATTCACACTTGGGAGTTTTATCTTTTGGATACTCTTTAAGAAGATAACTAATTTCAGAAACACATTTAAGAAGTCAAATTCATTTTATATGAATCACAAAGGCAAGACTGCATTCTTACTGTCACAGAATACACATAACTTAGAATTAAAGATTTTTATATTGATAAAATTGGGTAGAAATACAACTATAGATTAAACAGAGAAAAATTATAAATGTACCCATTTTATTTACTAACATATCCTTCACAAGAAAAAAAATCAACTGTAAATTATTATTTCTTTGTATAATATCTCCTTTAAGATTGTAATGAGTAACATAAAACCATATATAGTAAAAATCAAAGGGAATTTCAGATGTTAAGAATGATGTAACCGTTTAAGTAAAATGTTGTAAATATTACTTTGCAGTAAAAGCTATTTTAACTAACAACTTCAATCTTTAAAGGTGGTCTGTTATACATTTTGATGGATTATACAAGAAAAGGATTCTTATTGTATGCATAAACTTTCTAAATATTAGCTACATTTTTTTTCCTTTATATCCCATCCTTTTCTCTCTGAAAAACACATAATAATTATAATGTAGCTTAAAACACAATTTGAAACAATACAGTTTGAGGTTTAACTCAGATTTCATTCATAACATACATGGCACAAAGGAAAAAAAATGTTAAATTCCTCACAGACATGATTAGCATACCATTTTCAAAGTATTGTTTAGAGGAAATACATTTAAACTCTGGGAAAATACTAAATGTATTTGCTTATTTATAAAGTGATATTGGAAACAGTGAAGCAAAACTAAGCTAAAAATTGCTGAAAACCTCTTATTTGAAAGTCACAGTACTTTATAAAAAAATAGACAAAACAGAAACAGATAAGGCTATAGCATAAAAATGAATAAAGGAAAAGAATAAAGTGCCAAGAGTGAAGGTTCTTAGAAATGTGGAGTCATAAGAACTTTTGAGTTCTAAGCTCTAAGGAAAAAAAAATTTACTTTGAGATGTGATTGAAGTTTTTATAATAGAGTTTCATTCTTACGGTTTTCTACTATTTTTACTAAGAAAATATATACACGCATGAAAACCATGCATTTTAGGGCAGTACAGGTATCAATGGCTAGAAGTTAGACTTTCCAGCTTGACAGAACAGGACTCAGAATTTTAATCTGCCTTTTAACCAGCTATGTGACCCTGGGCAAACTACATAACATCTCTGATTCTCAATTCCCTCATCCGGAAAGTATAATAAAATCTAACTTCTCGGATGGTAGGAAGACTATAGAAACTCTACATGAAGAGCCTAGCTCTAGATTCTCAATAAATGGCAACTGTTACTATTATTATTTATGTTAATAGAGAAGTCCAGAGTGAAACCATATTCTAGAGGAAAGATGATGAGTTCACTTTGGGGACAAGAACAGATCAGCAAGTGCAATTATTTAGCAATAGTTAAAGTTACTTATCTAGCAACAGTTAAATTATCTAGCAGTACTTAAAGCTGGAACAAGAATCTGACAATCATTCACCTGTGAATTCTTAAAGTCATAAAAACTAACAGTGAGAGAGCAGACACAGGGGTTGGGATCAGAGAGAAAGGAAGGGAAGAATAACATCAGAATCAATCCATTTACCAGGAAAAAAAAAAGTCTAACTGTTTCCTTGAAATGAAACTACTGCATAAAAAAATCCATGAAATTCCAGTAAGTAGGTGTAATCAAGAGGATCAGTTTGAATCAAACACAAATATTGAAGAGTGACAGAAATATAACCTCAGAATTATAATTAAAGGGTAAATCTGTCAGAGCTATCAAATTCCCTCAGAATGAACTTTCTGGTTCCCTACACTATTACCATTTACCCCAGGTATTTTACTGACTAGCTTGTCATATACTTTTAAATTAGGTTTATTTTTGTTTTTGATATACTAACAAAGCTTTATCCTATTTTTTTCTTCATTGTAGAACTCTAACTGGTGTCATACAGGAAAGTTAAATAACAGGGAAACAGGGTATTTAGCCTCAACTGTTCATGATTTATGAGGATGTGGCAAGGATGACTGAAGTTAATCCAAACTGTTCAATTAAGAATGAATAAAAGACATATTAACCAAATGCAATGCGCAGAAAATTGTTTAGATATTGCATCTGGTGTTCTCTGGATCTTAATTCAAACAAAATTTATAAAAATACATTTTTAAAGACTAAGAACAAACTAAGTGTCATCCAATATTAAGATTTGTTAGGTATGATTTGGTATTATAAATACTTATAAATATATATTGAAGTATTTATTAGTAACTTAAAATCTTTGGGACTTACTTTACTGCAGGGGAAAATCAGTAGTGAGAAGAGATGAAACTAGAAAGGCAATGGTAACATTATTTAAAGCTGGGTGAAGGCTAAGGTTGGGTGAAGGCCAGTAAGCCTCTCATCTTGTGTATGTCTAAAATTTTCACAATAAAAAGTAAACAAATAACAACAAAAAAAGAGCTAAATTTATCAATAAAACAAAATGAATTAAACTACTTATAGAAAATACCAAATGAAAAATTCCAAGACTCGCATTTTCTTTGAATAAAGCAGTATATTTACTTTATCGGGAGAAGTACAAATAACCTCAGAAACACAGATGATACCATCCTTAAGGCAGAAAGTGAAGAGGAACTAATGAGCCTCTTGATGAGAGTGAAAGAGCTGGCTTAAAACTCAACATTCAGAAAACTAAGATCATGGCACCTGGTCCCATCACTTCATGAAAAATAGATGGGGAAACAATGGAAACAATGAGAGACTTTATTTTCTTGGGCTCCAAAATCACTGCAGATGGTGACTGCAGCCATGAAATTAAAAGATGCTTGCTCCTTGGAAGAAAAGCTATGACCAACCTAGATAGCACATTATAAAGTAGAGACATTACTTTCCCAACAAAGGTCTTTCTAGTCAAAGGTATGGTTTTTCCAGTAGTCATGTACGGATGTGAGAGTTGGAATAAAGAAAGCTGAGTGCCGAAGCATTGATGCTTTTGAACTGTGGTGTTGAAGAAGACTCTTGAGAGTGCCTTGGGCTGCAAGGAGATCCAACCAGTCAATACTAAAGGAAATCAGTCCTGAATATTCATTGGAAGGACTGATGCTGAAGCTGAAGCCCCAGTACTTCGGCCTGATGTGAAGAATTGACTCGTTGGAAAAGACTCTGATGCTGGGAAAGATTGAAGGCAGGAGGAGAAGAGGATGACAGAGGATGAGATGGCTGGATGGCATCACTGACTCCATGGACATGAGTTTGAGCAGCTCTGGGAGTTGGTGATAGACAAGGAAGCCTGGCGTGCTGCAGTCCATGGGGTGGCAAAGAGTAGGACACAACTGAGTGACTGGACTGAACTGAACTGGAAGTAGTATTTTTTATTTTTTCCTATATTAGAAAATTACATATTTCTTTCAATAAAACTAATTTTTAATAGTTTGTTTACACTCACTGTTCTTTAAAGTACTACTTAAATTATGTTTTAAGAACTAGGTCTTTTACATAAAATGCAAAATATATTTCTTTTAGGATGTAAAAGTGCCTGATCATTAACCATAACCCTAACTTAAATATAAATGTAAAAGTAGTCTCAAAATCATGTTTTTGGAATGATCACTCCTGAGGAATACTGTTCAATACTATTCTTTGTTCTGCTCTACTGAAGAACTAACTTTTCGTATTCTAGTACCTCTCTAGTAGTGTGTGACCAGAAAAGTAAAATTATACAAAGAATATGAAATAATTCTGTGATTCCTTTTTTAATGTAAAATTATCTAAAATGTTAATGTAGCAATTTAATTTTTGGCAAAGATATTTCCTTTTGTTAAAATAAGAAATTATAATCTTGCCTTCCTTTAACATCTTTACAAGAGTAAACTGTGGCTGAAACTTCTAGACTGTACTGATGTTATTTTCTGATATAAGACTTGGGATTTGAGGTTCTTAAACACTTATATATTAATGAAGAATAAACCAGGCACTATAACACCTAAGGTCTAATTGAAAGAATTAGGAAAATATACTCTAAGGGGTAAGTAGAGATACTTTTAAACGCTTGTAAGGAACAAGAACTAAATTTATTCTAAATGTGGTATTAAAGAGGTTACACTTAGTCTAAACAAAATGCACATCTTTACAGAAAAGAATTAAGACAATCACTGGAAAAGAGATCTTTGTTGAATGTGGGAAAGTTAATTCAACTCTTTTAAAAAGGTTATGGACAAGATAGTATCTAAGGTTCTTTCTGCTCTAATATTCCCTCATTTTCGTAACCTATCCAAGTCGTCTTATTAAGTATAACTAGACAATCAACACAAAGTCTATCTTATAAATAGAACACACTGAAGTGTAAATGAAAAAATCATTTAGGGCTAATGATTTCCTTAATCATTACAATTTCTACTAGCTTCCCTGGTGTCTCAGACGGTAAAGCGTCTGCCTACACTATGGAAGACCCAGCTTCAATCCTTGGGTTGGGAAGATCTCCTGGAGAAGGAAATGGTAACCCACTCCAGTACTCTTGCCTGGAAAATCCCATGGATGGAGGAACCTGGTAGGCTACAGTCCATGGGGTCGCAAAGAGTCGGACACGACTGAGAGACTTCACTTTCTTTCACTTTCAACACTAGTCTACAAATCTGAGCAGTAATGTGCTTCAAAAAAATTGAAATGACATTCCTGTGACTCTTGCTAAAATGATCTTCTAGACATAGCCCCCCTGAGATTACAGATATGCTTTCCGATGGGCTGGGTAACTTTTTAAACTCTTTATGAAAGAATGAAAGGGACCAGGAAGATATCCATATTCAATGTTAGCACCATTTCAAAAAGGATTCATATATGAAGGACAGGAAACTAAGGAGCAGCATCTATAAAATGCCTTGAATAAGTATAATCAGGCATGACATCAGATCATAGGATGAACAGATACAGATACATTCAACATGTGTTTTATATGCTTCTGAAATAGACAAGTCTTCAGTTAAGTATAATTAATTTTTTCCATTTTTATTATCTTATATGCCAATCTAGATACGATTTCATGAATAGTGGAAGAAAGCAGGGCTCAGAAATAGTATCCATACTGTGGCAGATTGAAAATAAGTAGTTATAAATAAAGAAATGTACCTTGAAGTTAAGTACTGCTGCTGCTGCTAAGCTGCTAAGTCACTTCAGTCATGTCCGACCCTGTGCGACCCCATAGACGGCAGCCCACCAGGCTCCCCAGTCCCTGGGATTCTCCAGGCAAGAACACTGGAGTGGGTTGCCATTTCCTTCTCCAATGTGTGAAAGTGAAAAGTGAACGTGAAGTCACTCAGTCATGACAGACCCTCAGCGACCCCATGGACTGCAGCCTTCCAGGCTCCTCCATCCATGGGATTTTCCAGGCAAGAATACTGGAGAAGTTAAGTACAGTTATTTCATACTCAGCTAAATACCATTTAAATATAAAATACATGGTTATAGCATTTAGTTTCATATTTCTTTCCCCTTTATGTGTTCCTAGTATCTTTTCTGTAATAAAATTAATACAGCTAATTAGTGGGGGTGAGAAGGAACAAAACTGAGAAAAGAAATATTAAATAACAACAGCATTAGGAAGGATTATCTGTCGGCCATTCTCAGCAGGGGTATTTCCCTGCAGTCTTTCCAGCCCGGAGCATTCTGCAAGTCTAGAAGTTCCTTCTTGGTGTAAAGGTACCTCCTTAACATCCCCACCCCTTGAAATGCTATAAAGTAACAAAATGTAGCTTAAAAAAAAAAAATCACATTTAAATTCCTCTATTTCTTCTACCCATTTAAAGTACCAAATCAAATACTGGGTAAAATGGTATTAAACCAAGGTCTAAAATGCAATTCTAAGACTATACAAAGAAATTTAAAGAATCTGGCAACAGTGGAAATGGTTTTTATTAACAAGGTCTTAAGAAGGTCCAACAGCCTCCCTTCAAAGGAAACCTATGCGTTAGTTGCTCAGTCGTGTCCAATTCTTTGTGACTTTATGGACTATAGCCCACCAGGCTCCTCTGTCCATGGGATTCTCCAGGCAAGAACACTAGAGTGGGTTGCCATTCGTTTCTCCAGGGAATCTTCTTGACGCAGGGACTGAACCTGGGTCTCCTGTGTTGTAGGCATATTCTTTACTGTGCGAGCCACCAAAGAGAAAAATATACTTGTACCATTACTGAGTGCCAGACTGTGTATTAGGCATTGTGCTAAGAGTTATACACAGATATCCTGTTTGTTTGTTTCTTATTCTTATATACACCATGTATGTATGCTATATCTCTTTTTCCTTGCAAAGTTTTACATTTCTACGTGCCAACAAAATACCAACTTCAAAAATAAAGACTACAGCTGTTTGAAATAAACTACATTCTTGGGGGAGAATACATAAAAGTTTATACACATTTTTTAGATTAGGAGTAAGCATCACCGACTCAATGCACATGGGTTTCGGTGTACTCCAGGAGTGATGGACAGGGAGGCCTGGCATATTGCGGTTCATGGGGTTACAAAGAGTTGGACATGTCTGAGTGACTGAACTGAAAATGTATTGCTTTTATGGTTTGAATTAGATGTGTATATGTCCAGTATGTTAAATTCTAGCATTGTAATCCTGAAATTATCTTTCAGTGATACTTATATCCTATAACCTAGTCATTAAAATAATGTTATATATAAAAGGATTATCTAGGATTTTACAAAGAAATCTTTTAGAATAGTGGCAAATGGGCTAAGAGCATGAGCTCTGGTTTCAGACCCACCAGATTTCAGTCCTGTACCACCTCATATTAGTTGGTAACCTTGGCAAATTATTTAGCATTGTGAGGCCTCTTCTCTAAAATAGAAATTATAATGTTTACCTACTAGAGTTTCTTTATGAATCAAATGACAAAATAGTGTAAAATTCCTAACACAGGTCCTAGTCTTAGCTAGTATTGCTTGTTTTTTGTTATTTAGGTATCATTATTGAACATAATCACACTAGAGGGTTAAAGGACACAATAAACAAGGGTGGATGAAGTAATTTCATGGTAAGGGAGGTTTTCTCTAATCTGGCTTGGTCAACTTAACTCTTTAGGATTACAAGGGAATCTAAAAAAAGTGGAACACATAAGATAAACAGGGAAATTGTTAAATATTTTAAAAAATGTGCTGAATGCTTAGTATATGTTAGATATTGCATTATTAAAAATTTTTTTCACGTGCTTTAATAAATGAAAAACTCAACCTGTAGAAGCTTGAATAAAATTGACTTGGTATTTTCCACAAAAACTCCATATTAATTATTGCCATGTACATAATATACACTGAAGAATCCTCAACCTATTTAGATACCTTGAAGTAGACCTAAGCAATACTAATATGAATTAAAAAACTCATGTTTTCAGAGCAGTACTGTCCAGCTTTACCCATTCACATGAAGAGAGACGCACATTAGTGAATGATGTTCTAAGCAAGGGATTCTTTGCTTTCTCCTCTTCCATTTTGCTTCCCTACTCCCACCCCTCTCTTGTCATCTAGATTGTATCAATACCAACACAATCTGCTGTCATCATCAGAAGCGCAGAGAAAAAGCCCAAGACAGAAGAGTGCGAGCAGAGCTGGCAACAGTCACAGAAGGCTCTGGCTGTGTAGTAATTAGGAAGCAAAGAATGAAGTAGTAGTAATCCAGGAAACAGTACAGAAGACCGTCCTTAAAATCTTTATAGGCTGATTGGATCCTCAATTCATTAGCACTGATTTTAGAAAGCACTTTTATTTATTGAGGCATGCAGAGAGGGGATAGTAGATATTTAAAAGGGGATAAATAGAGCAAAGGAGTAAGAGACGCAAAATTTTAAATACCAGAATAGCTGAAACAAATTGAAATTATAAGAAATAAACCTTTTTAAAGAATAAAGGCAACTAATACTTAAGATAATAACAACACACTTGATAAAATTCTTATGGAATTAACTTTTTTATAAAAGTTCTGTGAAAGAAGCCTCAAAAATACACTCATGTCAAAATCAAATACAGAAATTCCCTTCTGGTGTACTCTTAGCAAACCTCTCCCAAACAAAACCAGTTATATTTTAAAAATACTCCCTAAAATGTTAGATGACAAGTATTTCTCTATCTTGGCTCTACAAAATTACTAATTTGCATGTACAACAAAACAGAAAAATGCTTTAAACCAGGGGTCCTCAACCCCTTGTCAGTGGCCTGTTAGGAATCAGGTGGCACAGCAGGAGGTGAGCCATGGGCTAGCAAGGGAAGAGTCACCTGCTGCTCCCATTATTTGTATTACCTCCTGAACCTTCACATTTCTCCCACCCCACCTCAGTGACGGGAAAAAAACTGTCTTCCATGAATCATGTGTTTAAGTTAACAACTGAAAATTGTTCAACAAAGAACAGAGAAAAATAAAAGCATGACAGCTTGAGTACATTGCTGCTGCTGCTGCTGCTGCTGCTAAGTCGCTTCAGTCGTGTCCGACTCTGTGCGACCCCATAGATGAGAGCCCACCAGGATCCCTCGTCCCTGGGATTCTCCAGGCAAGAACACTGGAGTGGGTTGCCATTTCCTTCTCCAATGCAGGAAAGTGAAGTTGCTTAGTCATGTCCGACTCTTAGTGACCCCATGGACTGCAGCCTTTCAGGCTCCTCCATCCATGGGATTTTCCAGGCAAGAGTACTGGAGTGGGGTGCCATTGCCTTCTCCTGAGTACATTGCTGCTGCTGCTGCTGCTGCTGCTGCTGCTGCTAAGTCGCTTCAGTCGTGTTCGACTCTGTGCGACCCCATAGACGGCAGCCCACCGGGCTCCCTCATCCCCGGAAAAGGTCCTCCCAATTACCTTTTCAAGGTAAAACATGGAAGAACAGTGCATTTCCCCCTAAAATCATAATTACGCATCAGGATTTTTCAAGAGAAATGTGACAGGAGAATGACTCACCTGTGGGACCACATTCTGTACGTATGTTGGTGGATGCTGCTGCTTCTGCTGAACAGCACTTTCTATTGCTACTTTAGCTACAGTGCTTGGATCTGCTCCTGCTGGCACCGCAACCATCGTTGCACTGCAGCCAGCATTGTTGGGGTCACTGATTGTAACAATTCTAACTCCCACTTTATTTGGAATTCCTGTGACTGTTTCCCTATCATTATCCTCTGCTGGCCTCTTTACAGTTTTGCATTCTGCTGTGCCATTTGTAGACCGAACGTCAGACAACAGGGCAGGAGAATGGGACACTCTTGATCCTGAGTGGGGAACGGCTATGATTTGATGCCCCTGTATAACAGAGGTTGCAGAATGTGGTGAGACAACTACACTTGGGCGTTGCTGAGGCACATCTGAATTCAAACTTGAAGCTAGAGGTCCATTAGGCAAATCAGTACCACTAAACTGCTGTGTTGCCACATTTGAGGCCTCCTGTATACTGCTCACAGATGGTGAAACACCCAAAGTTAATATAGGTCCATTAGAAGTTCTTTCTAGTTGATCACCTTTGGCAGTATCTTGCTGAGTGGCATCTAAAGTCCCTTGTGGTTCCATTGGAGATATCTCACCATTTCCTACATGATTGGAAGTTTTGTGATTTGGAATGTTTTTGCTTAAATGAGAACCATCTCCTTTATCAAAATCACAGATTCCATTAACTAGAGGTTTTTTCAAATCACTTTTAATATCCTGCATGTCCATTTGTTCTGAGTTCTGTTTTCCAGATGCTCCATTCTCACCTAACTCTAACGATGGCCCATTACTGATTAGTGAGCACTGATTAGCCTCACTTTGAATTTTCCCTGAGTTTGAAGGAGGTAGACTTGAGTCACTGTATTTTCTTCCATTTAAAAGACTTCCCACCTGCATTTCATTTTCCTTTGTATCCCCATTGCTGGTGTTTGTGGTTCCTCGTCTGCAGGACGGGTTCTCCATGACTTCAATTTTACGTTCATGAACATGTAAACCTGTTGCTTCTTTTGCTTCCTCCTCCTTTTGGCAAATTATTTTATCACCTTTGAATGGGGGAGTAGCAGTGGTACAAGATGATTGTCCAGCTGGAGATGCTTGAGTGGCTGGAAGCGTTTGCACCTGAAGTCCAACTCCTGCCTGGGTCCCGCTCATGGTAATTCCTGCTGGAGCAATGAGCTGAGTTGTATTTCCCTGACTCACAGTTGCAGTTGCAAAACTTGTATTTGGCACAACCGTTATGGTTACCTGGTTGCCAGAAGTCCCTTGGAAAATGGTTGCTGGGCTATTTGAAATCAGCGGGCCTGGCAATATTTGTAAGTTCGAGATGGGCACGGTTTGCACTCCCCCAGTGGGTGGCATTGCACTTTGGACCAACTGAACATTTTGCTGCCCAACCAACAGCTGCTGAGCTGGAGTTTGCCCTTGCACTCCAAAACCTGCTGCTTGGTTATTGGCCACCTGGTACACCACCTGAGGACTAGGAGCTCTTGCATTATTTGGGGGAGGAATCTGTGGAGCTGGGAGAATAAGCTTACCACCGGGAGTTGAAGGACCACGCTTTGGAAGCAGCAACTGTTTTATCAGACTCGACTCACCAGAAGCAGGCTGACCAACTCCTGCATTCGTTTGCTGTGGTTGAACTTGCATCTGTACTTGTTGTGGCTGCTGAACTTGTACTTGTACCTGTTGTGGAGGTGCTGGTGAATGCTGCTGCTGTTGCTGCCTTTTCACAGACAGCATTTGACTGACAGTAGGAGGTGGTCCCTGTGGTTGAGGGGTGGAAGAAGATGACATGGCAGTAGGGACCTGGTTAGTAGTAGCTGGGACAGGTGATGGTGAGGAAGATGGAGTAATGCTTGGTTGTCCAGTTAGCTGAACTGCCTGGCCAGCTGGAAGAGCTGCTGGATTAGCAAGAACAATTTGGTGAATGGCTGGTGCATAAGTTTGACCTTGTTGAGCTGGCTGGCTTACAATCACTACACTTTGTTGGGGTGGCTGCTGTGGCTGTTGAATAGGCTGTTGTACCACTGTTGATGAAACTTGCTGAGAAGGGAGAGGTTTTGGTGCAATGTTTTGAAACCCTACCCTTGAGGGTTGTGGACTTGGGACACCAGCAATGGTAACCATTTGTCCTGTAGCTACCTGAAAATTCTGTACTGAAGTTGCTGAGACAATATTGGATGTAGAAGTCGTTACATACTGTGGGGGTGCTATGATAACAGTGTCCTGTGGCTGGCTACCAGCTGATGTCTGCTGAGATGAAGTTTGTACAGGTTGGGGTGATGTGGTGATTAACTGTTGACCCTGTGAAACTGTAGAAGTACATGCTGGTATGTTCTGAACTCTGCCAAATATATGACTCTGTGGGACAGCTTGCTGAATCACTGTAACAGGAGTGCCAGAAGGTATCTGCCCCGGTACCACTGTGTGTAATGGAGACTGCTGTGGAATTACTGATGGATGGTGAAGCAGTGTCTGGGAATTTACAACTGTAACAGGCTGTGGCCCTGTACTATGATTCTGAACCACAGAACTCTGTGCAGCTCCTCCTCCCACAGCAATACTAACAGGAACTGCTGTCTGGGGTATAGAGTTCTGGATTACTGTAGCCTTAACAACTTCACAAGGAATTGGAGCTTTATTTTGAATGACGGTCACCGGAGCATTTTGCTGCTGGTGGGTATGAACTGAAGGATTTGGTGGAATTCTTGAAACAGTCTGTGCCACAGTATGAACACCTTGTACTGGAAAAGACATTTGTGTTGCAGTCAAACTTGAAGATTGGTTGGTAACAGGAGTCCTCTGAAAATGGTTTCCTACAGTTTGTGGTCCATGAGGGATTCCTGAAAATATAAGGAAAAGTTAAAATTCACAGTGAAATGACTGAAAAGCAGCATGTAGAAATTATTTTACTTAATTTCAAGAGAAAACAGTTTTAAGAAATTAACAACTCTGCATTATATGAATATGATAAAATAGAATAAGAAATAAAATGTTACTGAAAAACAAGGACAAGTCATACATCTTAAATGTATATAATACATGTTTTCATTTAGCCTTCTTATTAAATTGATAATATTTAATCACAATAAAAATTAATACCTGCGGGTGAAGGACTTGGAGATACATCAGGTACAGAATCAACACGAACAACGGGAGTAGAAACAGGTTGCTGCTGATAGTACATCTGAATGGGAAGTGGGATAGCCCTACGTTTTACTCCTACTACATGAATATGCGCCTGCCCATTGTTACTGGAATCCTCCACTCTCTTCACTGTATGATTTGGAAAGACTGTTCTGTAAAGTACACACACATTCAATTTTAATAACTAGCACATTAACAAAAAACACTGAATTCTAACAATGTTTACACAAACAGCAACAGTATATTCACTGCTACTAATATATGAACCAGTATGAATCATATATTCTACAAGGAGGGGAAACAAGGAATTAAATATTAATTAAAAGATCAATTCTCCAATTTCAAAAATCATTATTATTAACATTGTAGGGTTAAAACAATTCTACTATATATGTAATTAATAAAAAAGCTGCATCAAGTCAATGCCTATTTTATGAACTTTGCAAAATAACAAAAAGTCATGATGTTTGAAGATAGAGCTCAGTCACAGACTATTATTCAAGATTTAAAAGGGCAAACACTATGTCTTTAACACATATAAATAGCAGGAAAAACGTAAACTTAATTTCTTCCTTTTCTTTCTTTGATAAACCTCAGAATGTTTAAACAGAAACACCATGTTTGATATCAAAATTCCCTTGAATTTAAACTTCTACCACACTACAATCTAACCATACAAAACTTTAAGCAATGGAGACATTCAAGACTAGGTAGATAGTTGGTATGTCTTCCCGGGTAGCTCAGTTGGTAAAGAATCCACCTACAATGCCAGAGACCCCAGTTCAAAACCTGGGTCAAAAGTTCCCCTTGAGAAGGGATAGTCTACCCACTCCAGTATTCTTGGGCTTCCCTGGTGGCTCAGACAGTAGAGAATCTACCTGTAAAGCAGAAGACTTAGATTCAATCCCTGGGTTGGGAAGATTCCCTGCAGGAGGGCATGGCAACCCACTCCAGTATTCCTGCCTGGAGGATCCCCATGGACAGAGGAGCCTGGCAGGCTTACAGTCCATAGGGTCCCAAAGAGTTGGACATGACCGAGTAACTAAACAGAGCACAGATAGTTGTTATGTTCTCTACAGAGCAGGGGTATGTAAATTAACTGTAAAGAAATATAAATCCTACCTAAGACATTTATAAAATCCAGTTGATGTTAGGATTCCACCACGAGCCAATTTACTGCAAGTTGATAGGTACTCAGAATACATTTCTGCTCGAGAGACAGAACAATCTGGATTTACTTCAAAATGAGCACTGAGCCTAAAAGAGGAAAAAAAAAACAAAACATGGCATTATGCAATGTACTATAGAGTCTATACTTAACCATTTGAAGGCAATGTGTTATAAATTAATAATCATATCTTATTGATCAAATTTCACTATCTTATGCTATTTGCAAAAATATATGCTAGTTTTTAGGCAGACTAAATCAAATAAAAAGAGATTACTTAATCATTCTTATTTTAGTATAAAAAATCATTATCCACAAATATAAAAACCAATATTCACAAATATATGTGAATACATCAGCAGAGATGGTATGCTGGCAATAAATATTCTACAACACATTAATTTTATTCAGTGAATACTCAGGTTCCTGTCTTGTAATAATCAAAATATAACAGAAGCTCCCAATTATGAGTTATTGGTGATGTGAAAAATAAAGGAAAAACAACTAAACTTTTGTTGCTCTTGGATCAAATTTCTTCAGAAAAAAATTCTCCTAAAACATTTAACTACCTCTTAAAACCAATGATACTTCTCATGCTGCACACTCCCCTTCCCCACCTCAGAGACTCTATTCCTAATTAATTACAAGGTAATTCAAACTTCAGTTTGTCTTTGTCATAAAGTGACTTCGGCTATAAGTTAGGATTGGAGGGCTAGTTCACTATAAAGGACTCTTTCTAGAACTCACTATATATATATACACACAAGACAGGCCAACCTACAGCTGTTTCCTATTAACTGAATCAAATGATAATTATGATAAAATAATTTAAAATGCTTCTCTTCTCCTCCTCCCTAGAAATGGCAGAAATAAGAATTTATAAGACCAAGTCTATAACTAACACACACACATTTTACAGTGGATGCAGTACTTATTTTTTCCAACTTTCAAAACTTTGAGTATCGAGTTTTCAAATTGACCAGAAACAAAAACCTGTTTGGTTTCAATATAGAAGACAAATATTTTCAAATATCATTGGAAGATCTATCAAGTATAAAGCATCAGGTTTAACTACACAGAATATGAAGAAATAGCAAAAAATTAGAGATGTTACCATAAACCTGATTTAAGAAAAGTAGAGAAAAGTGTCATAGGAACACAGATATGAAAGCACCAAAAATATGGAACATAAAGTGACAGGAACATGGAATGGGAGAAATGTGTTAGAGAATGGGAGAAAGGGGAAAGAAATTTTTTAAAGTAATACATCACCAAAAAGTGATCTTATATTTCAATCTGTTAATCTTCTAAAGAATTTACGTTGAAATTCATAAGCAATGTAGAGGCAATTAGCCATGAAAAAAAAAAATGAAATCTAACCAATTCTACATTTATTTTTTTCAGGAAGTGGCTGAGATGTGACCAGTCAGTCTTCTCAAGAAAATATTATTTTAAAATTGATATTTCAATGTAGACATACTGGTTATTCTATCATTTGATTAGTTACCTCTTACTACTCACAAAAAGAAAAAATTAACTAGCAATGAACAAGAAATTTTGCTTTTGGTCATAAAGAAGGGACATTTAATAGCAAAATCTGGTTCTAAGAAGTCAGTCCAATTGTTTTAATAAAATATTAAGAAAAACAAATTCTACAATACGACAAACCTTATTTTCTACAAAATCAATGACAATTTTTTAACACAAATTTTACTTGAAATGGTGTAATTTAATGAAATTTTAATCAAAGACTATTTTAATTCTGAAGATTCTGATACTTTACTTTCAAACTATTCCAAAATACAGGTGAAGCAATTTTATACTGTTCTTTCTTGTATAAATGATATCCTACTCTAACTAGAAAGAAATACAGAGTAAAACATTCTGGATGACTGCTGAAATAATTTCCTTTTCTCATTTGCTTTATTCTTCCCAAGGATAAAGCCTTAATAGAAATAAACCACTTACCACTGACAAGCAAACTTCTCACTATCTATTTCCACTATTCCTGGAGGTGGAGCAACATGCTGTGCTACAACTGCTCTGGAAGCTAAAGAAAAAAATACATTAGCTACATCATTTTTTAAAACTACAGGCCATATTTAGTTCATGGATATGGAACCAATTAATATTCACAATGAATACCTTTTAAAAAGGTCTATAAACATATTGAAAATATAGAAATTTGAGAAAGAAACTTATAATGGAACACATATTGATTATACCAGGCACTGTCTTAGATCCTTCATATGAACTATTTTTTGTTAATCTCACAATCATTCAAATAATAAGGATTATTTCACTAATATAAACTCTGTTTTTCCCATTTTCAGTCACTGAGTTTTAACTTGATACTATTAATATCTTTTTAATTCTTCTGTGAGGTAGGTATACATAAAGAAACTAACACTCAACTTGATTAAAATAATTAGCCCGAGGACACACATCACAATGTATCAGTAAACAAGCATCTTTCTCAGATTAGTTACAGAAGCAGATTGCATCAAAAATAATTTCACTTTTGAATTTAAAATACTAACCCTGTAAGTGGCATATATAAAATTTCCAGATATAATGAACAAATAGCCAACTTCTATGTTGGAACTAATAAAAATAAGAAAAACATGGGATAATAGAAACGTGATCATATTACAGTAAGTTTATAATGAAATATGAATCTTACATACTTATAGATTAAAAATTATATTGTTTCACCATTGAATCAGCATTATTAATAATATATGCTTTTTAAACCTACAAAATGTATCTTCTTTTTTTTTCAGGTGACATGTTGGCAAAACTTCTCAGAACCCTCAAACAAAACATAAATTTCTAAATTACTGGAACTAGAAGAGCCCCACAGTCAGTCCAATCTGTGAATGATCTGAAGCAATCCTGACCTTTGTCTGGTGAGACCCCAGACTGGGATACACTGGGATACAGCTAACAGCAGCCAGCCACGTTTAAATACTTACTCTCTATTAAACCATTTACATTTACATGATTTGTTTTAATCTCATATATAGTTCTAAATTTAATTGTCCCCATTTTGCAAATGAAAAAAATGAAAGCTCAGAGATTAACAAAGAACACATGATGGAGACAGCAGAGCTGAGTATAGCTGGAAAGCTTTCTTTTAGGAGTGCTGACTTTGAATTCAGGTCTGTCACATTTCAGAGGACATACTGTGATATTCTGCTTCTTAACAGAACATCATAATTAGAGTCAAAGGTATTTTTCTTGTGCAACCTCAGCCTATCTTTTTTCTTCTCCTAACTTGATGACAGTTACAGAAAATACCTTTCTAAGGCCTAAGTACATGTAGAAACTTCCCTTTTCTTGATCAATTATATTGTAAGAATATACCCTGCTCTGACTGAAATCTGAATCAACTAATAAACAATTGCAGGAAACATTACAAACTATGTTGAAATTATGAGAAACTTTATAAACAATGCATAAGGAAAAATAATATAGCCACAATTAAATTAAAACTATAAACTAGAAATATATAATTAGTATGAAAGTGGCTACAAACTGAGAATCCTTGTCTTCAGGATAGCTGAAGACATTCCAAAGAATACAAAGGGCACTTATACTTTAGATGGAATCAATTTCCAGATTTTCAAAGTTTTGTATATATTCCCTCCTAAAACTGCTGTGCATGAAAGCAAGACCTCCTCTTTGATGACTGCTCTTTAACCATTTGGGAACAAAGTCTTTACTCTATTAAACATTTTAAGATATGGTTAAATGCAAGACTCTGGAGCCAGATAGGCTGGCTCTAGAGTTCCATCACTCATCAGCTGTGTAACCATGGGCAAGCTACTTAACCCCTCTGGCTATAAAATGGGGCAAAGTAACAGCACACTGACCTCATTGATGGTTATGAGGATTACAGAAGTTAATATGTAAGTCACTTAAAACAATGCCTGGCACATAAAGAGCGCTACATAAATGTTATGATGATGATTGTATAAATACCTCTGGAATACCAACAGGAGGAGTAGAAACATTAGTATCCACAAAACGTGTTTAAACCAAGGTATTAGGGTAAGGATTCAGGTCTATTCCAGTGTTTCACATGTTCTAGTTGAGGGCAATGTACAGCCTTAAATATTGGGTATTCTGGTCCTTCGGCATATTCTCAATTTGGATATATTATTAATATAAAATGATGACAATTTCTGCTTAATGTCCTTTCCACTTCCATCTCTCAACTACTACCAAAGAGTGTATTACTTTTTAAGTTAGAATCTTGAGTAAGTAAAGCACACAGAATATTTTAAAGAAATACTGAAGGTAGCGGCATCTTATTTCATTCACATGACAAATTCATGGCAAGTTTAACTATCTTAGAATTCTGAAATAAGGAAGATTTCATGGGAACATAAATCAACATATTTTCTTGGAAAAATAAAGTTGGGTTTTTTTTCTAAATAACAGAAATTGAGACAAGATACCCTTGATTAATAAAGACTAACTTTATCAGTTAGGTTATGTGGCAGACATTTTCCATAATTGAATGAGGTAAATCTCCAGTGCCAAGACTGACAACAATGTATTCGTGCACATGACAAAAAGCATTTTATCAAAAAACACTGCGGTCATGAAATGAAGACTACTATAAATTTTCTTAACCCAATGGTTCTCAAAGTAATCGTGCCCTGACCTGAAGCATCAGTATCTCATGGGAACTTGTTAGATATGAAAATTCTCCAATTCCCCTGAATCAGAAACTCAGGGTATAGAGCCAAGAAATCAGCATGAAAGCCCACTGGGTGACTCTGATGCACCCTCAAGTTGCAGAACCACTGTGCTAACACTACCTGAATATATTAGGTTAAACAAGGTGCAGCTAACTGAAAGAGTAGCAACTTTAATTTACACTCATATCGTATTAATATTTTTTGATATGTTTTCAATAAACTTAAAAATAAATATCTACACTAACCAGGCAATAAATAATTTTATAAATCAAGTATTACAAATTCTTTGATTTCAACAAAACAAAGCAGAACGCAACTTTTCAGAAGATCATTAAATATAATTTTAATAATTTTTAAATAATTCTGAAAAATAATACTTTTAAGTTCTACTCTCAACTATTTATTGATATAAACTATTTAATGATGTGAACTTAAATATATAAAAAGGAAAAACATAAAATTAATGCTGAAACTAATTGCAATTCTAGCAAGAAAAAAAATACTCTGAAACACACTAGAGTAATACTTTCCAGAAAACTAGCAGAAAAAGTCGTGTCCATCTCATTACAAGATGCACTTCCAATAACTGCTTCTTTCACTTAATTATTTATAAAAATTTGTAATATATTTACTATTGTTTTATGGACTGTTTATTATTAAACCTTGTAACAATAAAATAAATTTTTAACACAGAGCTTTATAATGTAACAAAATTGAAAAACCTTAAAATTAAAATGTCTATATAGGTACTGATGGATCTGAGTTCAACGAGAAAGATGGATAGTATAAAATTTCTAATATTAAGAATACGTGTTATTTTTTAAATGGATAATGTTATGTATCAAGATTCCACAGGATATAAAAAGTAAGTATCAGTTTAATACATCACAAAAACATAGTATTTGCAGATAGATGAGAGGAAGGGAGCTAAAAGTTTAAAGACAACCATTCCACTAGAAAACCATATTAAACAAATGATGGAGAGGAAAGCCAAACTATAAGTGGTAACTAATCAAACAATTCAGAGTTGTCATTCATGATGAGCAAGTAAAAAAGCACTCACCAGCATAAAAATGAACTCTTTTAGGTTCCTAGAGGCCTATTCAAACTTATATCAAATGGCACTATATACACAAGAAACTCTCAATATTTAATTTTATTCCATTTGCCAATGAGGATCAACTCTTAGGCTTGGGGGTGGGTTCACTTGTTAAGGTCACAGGTCAGCAATAAGGCAAAAGGAGTTTTCATGAAAATTACCTCTGAATATTCTTCAAATGACCTATTATTATCAGCATATCACTGATAATTTATTGGTTTCACTCTGTTGAACAGTTTCCCAATGGCCCTCATAAACTTAATATTTTATTTTATTTTATTTATTTTTTTTTTACTTATTTTTAGTTTTTTATTTTTTAAATTTTAAAATCTTTAATTCTTACATGCATTCCCAAACATGAACCCCCCTCCCTAAACTTAATATTTTAAATTAATTTAAAAGTTTCTCCTTTAAGGATAAAAAATATATGCCCACTACCCACTTAACTAGCATATGAACGGTTTCATTTCCTTTTCAAGGCTGAGAAACTATTAACATTCTTATCATCGATTCTCCAATACATATGGGCACTTTAACATCTATTGCCTATGGGTGAAAGCTCACTAAAATTAGCAGTCAGAATTACCTATTTATTTCATGCCTTCTATTAAGTTAAACGGACATATGATATAACTCCATTATATGGCAGAGGGGCATAATGGAAATAAATAGGTGATACATATTACATACTTTGCATAGAGTATATAATTTTGATAATATGGGTTACAGTAGAAGAGAGGAAGAGAGACAGGGACCATGATTAAATGAGAGATGAGAAGAACAAGATAGCTGAAGAGAGATGAGGAGGGTCCAAACTGAGTTATCAGTATGGGCAATCAAAAAATTATTTAGGATGACTCAACAGATTTGGTGATTAAATGAATGTAGTAGTTAAAGATTAAGGATAATGAGGTTCTTGTTTTGATAGTGGGAAAGGTTGAGAATGATCTGAACGTATTTCTAGGCTGAAGAAGCAATTAAAAAAAGTTTAAGATACAGAAAAGGAGTTGGCAAAGACTGGTATTCAGAGTACAAATAGTTAACATCTCTTTCTGAGACAAAGGAAAGAAGGAGAATGAATTTAAATGATAGTAAGTTTATAAGGGAAGGGGTAAGAAGTAGACATTCATGTCACACGAGCTCCCAGAATAACTATAAAGTGTTAAGATCAACTGAGAAAATGAGCATTCTCCATTAAAAAAAAAAAAAAGGGGAAAGAGAATTATCTTGGGAATGGTGAGAGAGAAAGTGAAAAAAGTGAAAGTGAAGTTGCTCAGTCCCACCCGACTCTTTGCGACTCCATGGACTGTAGCCAACCAGGCTTCTCTGTCAATGGGATATTCCAGGCAAGAGTACCAGAGTGGGTTGCCATGGTGAGAAAGAAGATGAGGTGAAAGATGGTTTGTTTTTGTTAGGACAAATGAAAGTGGAGCGCAAAAAGGCTGAGTGCTAAAATATAAAATAATAACTCATAATGAGCCAGGAGAAAGCAGTCTAAGAACTAAAGGACAGGTCTGAATTCTAGTTAAAAATATTTGAATTAAATACGATTGACTCAAGGGAATGCTAGGAAGGGTGCATGCATTAGCATTTGCATACATGCACACAGGCTTCCCAGGTGGCTCAGTGGCAAAGAACTTGCCTGCCAATTTAGAAGACAGGGGCTTGATACCTGGCTCAGGAAGATCCTCTGGAGAAGAAAATGGCAACCCACTCTAGTATTCTTGCCTGTGAAATCCCATGGACACAGAAGCCTGGCGGGCTATAGTCCATGGGGTTGCAAAGAGTTGGACACAACTTAGCAACTGAACAAGACACACACATGTCTGATCATAACCTCTGATTCTGAAGGATTTGTTACAAGATTTAAAAATAATAAAAGCATTATGGTTTTGTATTCTGATAACCACCTGAGAGAACTATAAGGTAATATATGATTAACTTATTCCTGGTCTATCAATTTCTAATGACAAAAATCACAAACCCAGTAGGGCACTTAATGCTCTCACAGCTGTGAATAATATTTAATCCCGCACACTACTCTAAATCCTTTACAACTTCATTTATTTATTATACTATACCTCTTCTGTGCTCACCTTGATCCTGCTGCTCCTGGAATGTATAATATGTAAGAAATTAATGTACATACTCAATTCTCATTTGGCCAACTCTATCGTCAAACATCAGTTCCCTGTACTTCATATTAGATTTATGTGCTGTGTGCTAAGTCACTTCAGCTGTGTCTGACTTTTTGCTACCCTATGGATCGTAGCCTGCCAGGTTCCTCTGTCCGTGGGATTCTCCAGACAAGAATGCTAGAGTAGGTTGCCATGCCCTCCTCCAAGGGATCTTCCCAACCCAGGGATCAAACCCGCATCTCTTTCATCTCCTGCATTGGCAGGCAGCTTCTTTACTACTAGTGCCACATAGGAAGCCAATTTAAATTTATCCTTAGTATTAAATCTTACATACCAATAATCACACTGCAAAAGATTATACAAAGACACCAACCTGGGGCAGATGCTACATGGGTCTGCGTTTGGACTTGTTCTATAGCTTGTGGTCTAATTTCAGATAAAACTTGATGACTGGAACTTGGATGTTCGACAAGTTTTACTGCAGCCAGTGCATCTGGGCCAAACATCTGAATATCCATAGAAACCAGACACACTAACATGTCTAAAACAAATTAAAAATCAACAGTTGTTAGTCAATAATTTTGTAAAACAATGACATCACTGAAAAATATATGCTACATAAAACGCTTGCTTCTCAAATGCCAGTTTATGAATCACTATACATCAGAATTATCCATGGATCTTTAATTCTAGATTTTTAGGCTCAATCTCTGAAAACCGATTTGGAAACTCTGGGGTAGATGTTAGATTATCTTCATTTTTAAAAGCATTCCCAAGTGACTTTGATGTGTAGCCAGATTTAGGAACCACTGATATGGAAAGTAGATCTTTATTTCTCAATACTTTTCAAGCCAAATCTTTAACTCTGATTTTAGTATTTATACCAAGGAAATAAATAATTTGAATCACTGATGAAAACACTAATGTGACATGTTTTAGTAAGTGTGTTTAAAACTGACAACTCACTAAGAAGGTGAGTTCATTAACAGTACCACTACCAGCACTGACTACTTGAAACACACAGGCCTACTTCCTGGAGAGTAAGACACAGACATCTTGTTGATTTCAAACTCAATATATAGTAACAGAAATAAAGAGGAGAAATAAACACTACTGATAGCCACGTGCACCCTGGTCGCTCTATGATAGAAGTTTTTTTTATTATCTAAAACAGGCAGAAAGAATAACACAAGTATGTCTGGAAGGGTAATGATTCCTCAAAATAAAAAGTAAACCCCAAACATCAACTGTGATTTTTTTTTTACAGCCCAGTAAGTATTTTTCCTCAATAAAGAAAATTAATTTTTCTTTTTTGGTTTAGTCTTACCTATGCTCTTTTCTACTTTTGCAATTTTTGTGCAAGCTACATCTCCCATTTCTGTGAGCATATATAGCACCTCAAGTGTTGAGATTACGAGCAGCACATCAGGTAAAGTGAGATGACAAATGATCTCTCTGTATGAGTCCTGATCAACATATTCACAAATCAAAACACCATTATCTTCTGCTTTGCAAAGATTTCCCAAAATTTCCATGCCTGAAAAGCATACATACACAAACATGTATTTGTCTTTTAAAACATGATACAAAGCTTATGTACTTTAGACAGTGAGAAACTTAAGTGAGCACTTACCCCTCATCTTTAAAAATCTATCCCTTGACATTAGGCATTTTGTAACAGTATGAAACATCAGGTGAGTAGTTTTGAAATCAACAGGATCCAATAAAAGCTGAAAAAAAAGAAAGGACACTACTGTTGAAAGAGGCTTCATCCAATTTATATCCAAATACATATTTCAAATTGAATAAAAATGAAGAGAACATTGTATAATTTTAAAAATGTAATGACTGTGAAAATAGCCATCAATAAATCTGGAGCATCATTTCAAATATTTTTCTCCACACAACTATGTAATACCACTTTAGGCAAAAACTATATGTAAGCATTTAATATTCTATAATTATGGCAAATATAATAATCCCACATCCTAAAGTTTTAAAGTAAATATTCTGCCAACTATAAAAACTGTTTTAAGGTTCTGTCACATGCTTACCTCAGCTGCAATATTTCCTAATGTGTCAAGGCCTAATTGCCTTAGAGATATAAAATGACTATGTGCAGAAAGTAATAGGAAACGGAGACAGGTACGATTAGCTGCCAAGAGCTTAACATTGCCCTCCTCAAAGGAAAGATTTCGCAAAATCACTGCAATCTGAAGTACCCGTTGTCCTTCAATATCATTAATGCCCAGCTTTCGAGGTGGATGAAATAGAGATTCCCAAATCCATTCTCCTGATGTACCTTCTACAACAGAAGAAAACATAATTTACTTATATTGATATTGTACTATTATTGATATTTCAAATTTATTTAAAAATACTTCCTCATTGACTTACCATGAGACTTGTTTCTGTCAGATATGAGGTCACGTACTTCATTATCATCAACAATGTCTTTCCAAAACTGTAATGAGAAATTATTACACTTAATTCTGACAATATGAAATAACTATTCTATTACTTTAAAAATAGACACAATAGTTCTACTATTTTCAGTTCATGTAGATATCATTATATTATATATACTTAGCTCTTCAACACAAATACTTGAATTTCTATAGTTCAAAGATATCATTTTGGCCGGGGGCCCATAGATCCTAAAAAGTCTGTGAAAGAAATTAGCCCATCTCTAAAAAGAATGGCATCTTTAAGTTCATTAACCTGTAACTAAATTTTGGCATTTCCTCAACATTTTCTTCAACTCTGAATGTTAGAAAACAAACCACAGTGGTAACAGAAATTCTTCTGACACTGTCATCAATATGAATTACAGATATTTTCAGATCACTTCATAGCTATGGAAAATATCTAGAAATGGTATTTATGCTCATTAGTACTCAAAAATTATGATAGTTATTAATCCCATTAATAAACTGCACACAGAAACAGATTTCTATTTATAGATTCCTAAGACATAACTGGCTAGCTACTGAGTAAATCTGTATCTAGAAGAAAACAAAAAAGCAAGTAGTGGAGCATTTGTGTTTACAGATTTGTAACCCAGATACTTAGGTTGTGTTTCAGTACTCCGTATCTACAAATTATTTTTTGATCCTTACGAGAGAGGGAATAAGTCAAAATCCATTGCTTAATCTTTTTCAGGCTAAGAAACAAACATCTTTATATTGATAAATTCATACAAAATAAGTTTTAGTTTTAACTTTTCTATGCCATTTAGCTCTATTATCTTATTACTTTGGTACTAATAAAGAAGCACATGGGCTATTGGTTCACTATTTATTTCTAAACATTCTGATGTGTATTTCAAAATGACTATTTCAGTTCGAGGAATTCATAACCTGAGAAAAAGTCCACAAACAAAAGGACTCAATGCAAAAAAAGGACTCAATGCAAAAAAACTCAAGACAAAAAAATGTTTGGTAACAATAAAAAAAAAGAACTAGGCACATAAAGGAAGAAGACAGTGTTCAATAACCAAGAAAAAAGGGCCACAGGAAATTCAAATAATAGAGACATCAGAGAGGAATTTTAAATGATCATGGAAAAAAAACAAACAAACAAAAGATAAGACTAAAGTTTGGCATATAAGCAGAAACTTTAAGAAACAGATTGACAGAAATTCTAGAACTGAAAACAAAAACTGAATGGACATATTTAATGAATGATTACATTCAACTCAGGTAAGAATTAGTGACTGGAAGAGATGGTAGGAAAAATACCAAGTTAGAAGCATGAAAAGACAAAAGGCTGAACAGAATAAAATCATTCAAGACATATACAGTGAAAAGTTCTAATACAGAATTAATTGAAGTTCCTGTGGAAAATAGGAAGAATGGGAAAAACAGTATTTGAAAAGATAGGGCCAAGGGATTTTCTAAATCAATTGAAAGATGTCAAGCCATAGACTTAGGAAACACTCAAAACTCTAAGAAAAGATAAATAAAATGTGGAGAAGCATCATAACCAAATTCATGAAAAGCAATGATGAAGAAAAATCTTAAATGCAAATGAGGAAAAAGGGACAGATAACCTTGAAAAAGACAACTAAAGACAACTGAAATTACAGGAAACTTTCTAAAAGAAATCATGGAAGCCAGAAGACAGTGGGATATTTTCAAAGTCATGGAAGTAAACATTTGGCAAAGCATTATAGAAACTTTACACAGTGAAACTGCTCTTCAACATAAAAGCTGAAATAAAGACATTTTCTGACAAATGAAAACAGAAAAACGCCATCTGTAAACCCGCACTGGAGAAAAAAAATGTATGAAAAGGCAGACGTGATTTGAATCAAAATAAATGCTGATAAATAAAATACTTTTAAAAGTCTTATGGGTAAAAATATACATAATATTAAAATCTATGAAAAATGCTTGGAAGAAAATTTTGTTCGGGTCATAATGGTACTGCAGTAGTCATCCCATCATAAACCAATATGTGTAAAACAAGTGTTTAAAAGAAACTGGACAAGAAAGCAACGCAAAACTGAAATCACTGAAATATGGTAGGCAAATGAGGTGAGCCCAATGACCGCCCCATACATTTACAAAGACACTCTTTCTACACAATGGAACAGAGATGATAAACCCAAAAGATCATAGCAATTACTAAACTGAGAAGATAAATTCTCTCTCCCTCTGCTCCCTCATATACATACATATATGTGTGTATACACACACACCCACACACACACATATGAGTTTGAGCAAATTCTGGGAGACAGTGAAAGACAGGGAAGCCAGTTATGCTGGAGTTCATGGGGTCACAAAGTCGGACATGACTTAACAATTGAACAAGTCCTGTATTTGTCGTAACAAATACCTACATATTAATTAAAAGTATACCAGAACAATTTTCAACATTTGTGAAAGACACCAAATACTAGACACTAAACAATGTAATATTCCAATATCTATATCTAATTGAAAAATTACTATATGTACAAAGAAGTATGGGCTTCCCAGGTGTTGAGTGGTAAAGAATCTGCATGCTAGTGTAGGAAACGTAAGAGATGCAGGTTTGCTCCCTTTGTTGAGAAGATCAGCTAGAGTGGAAAATGGAAACCCTGTATTCTTGCCTAGAAAATTCCAGAGGAGTCTGCCAGAGGAGCCTGGCAGGCTACAGTCAGTGGGGTTACAAAGAGTCAGACATGACTGAACAACTGAGCACACATACAAAGGAAGTAGGAAACATGACACATAACTAAGGCAAACAGGTTTCAACAAAAAAAGACCCAGAAATAATAAAAATAATAAAGAAAGTGAAGTCCCTCAAAGGTGTGTCCGACTCTTGGCGAGCCCATGGTCTGTAGCCCACCAGGCTCCTCTGTCCATGGGATTCTCTAGGCAAGGATACTGGAGTGGGTTGCCATTTCCTTCTCCAGGGGATCTTCCGGACTCAGGGGTCAAACCCAGGTCTCCCGCATTGCAGGCAGACGTTTTAATCTCTGAGCCACCAGGGAAGCCCCCCAAAATAATAAAACTAGAAGATAAAAACTTTTGAACAACTATTATTAAATATGTTCACCAATTTAAAGGAAAATATGAACATAATTAAGGGAAATATGGGACAATATAAAAAAGTCAAATGGAATTTTGCTGAAAAAGAATATCTGAAATAAAAAAATATGATTAGATGGGCTTAATTAGAAAACAGAAAATAAAAACATAATAGAAACTATCCACAATGAAGTATACAGAACAGAGCCACAGTGGCTTGTAGAACAGTTCCTAAAAGGGAGGAGGAGAAATAAAAAAAAATTGAACAAATAATTGCAAAAACATTCCAAATTTCATGAAAAAAAGAAGTTAAATAAACCCAAGCAAAAACAATAATCCTAAATGTACATGCCACTAATAATTAGAGTTCAAAATACATGAAGCAAAAACTGACAGAACCAATAGGAGATACAAACACTGACAGGGCATACAAATAGTTGATGATTTCAACACTCAACTCTCAAGAAATCATAGAACAATTATATAGAAAAACAGCAATGATACAGAAATATTGAACACTGTCAACACTCTTTATTTGTTATCAACAAATATTACATCCAAAAAACATTCCATTCAAGTATGCATAAAACATTCACCAGAAAGACTATAGGCTGAACTATAAAACAAGTCTTGATTAAAAAAGAATGAAATTATATGGGATGTTCTCTGACAAAGTGGAATGCAGTTAAAAAGCAGTAATAATAATGACAGTAAATGATAATAATAAAAGGTAGTCTGAAAACAGAAATAAAACATTTCTATATAACTCATGAGTCAAAGACGAAATCACAAGGGAAATAAATACTATAAACTAAATGATAATGACAACATAAAATTGTGGGAAAATATTTAAAGTTGTTTATAGAGGGAATTGATAGCTTTGTATACTGATACAAGACAAGATAAATAATCTAAAATCAATGGTCTAAGATTCTATTTAAGAAACCTGAAAAAGCAACAATGCACAACAAAACTTGTATATAAATAAAAAATGAGGTAAGTACTAATTTATTAAATTGTTGTTACTATTAGTCACTAAAATTAGTAAGGGTTAAAATATCGCTCATATGATCAACAAGAAAACAGAATAAGTGTATATAAAATCTAAATGGGCACAATAGTTAAAAATAAACAATACTCAGTCCAATCAATTCAAAAAAAGTAAGAAAGGAGGACAGAAAAGAAAACCAAATAAGACATTAGAAACCTATTCAGAACATGGTAAATTTAAACATAATTATGTATCAAAATTATACTTAAAGTAGATGCAATAAGTACACTAATTTAAAATCAAATTTTTCCCAACTAAGAGGTAAAAGGTCCAGTGGAAGTGTCAGTTACTCAGTTGTACCCGACTCTTTGTGACCCACATGGACTGTAGCCTGCCAGGCTCCTCTGTCCATGGAATTCTCCAGGCAAGAATACTGGAGTGGGTAGTCATTCCCTTCACCGGGGAATCTTCCCGACCCAGGGATCAAACCCAGGTCTCCCATACTGAAGGCAGATATTTACTGTCTTAGCCACCAGGGAAGCCAAAAAAAGAAAAAACCCAAATATATGTTATTTACCAAGAAACTGATCTAAAATATAAAGATAAAAGAGGTCGAATATAAAATAAGAACATATAAATATCAACCAAAAGGAAGCTGATACACACATACTCACACACACAAATATATATAGTTATATTAATATTTGATGCTAAAGCTGAACCTCCAATATTTTGGCCACCTGATATGAACAGCCAATTCACTGGAAAAGATTCTGATGCTGGGAAAGATTGAGAGCAAGAGGATAAAGGGGTGACAGAGGAGAAGATGGTTGGGTGGCATCACTGACTCAATGGACATGAGTCTGAGCAAACTCAAGGAGATAGTGAAAGACAGGGAACCCTGGCGTGCTGCACTTCATGGAGTCGCAGACAGTCAGACATGACTTGAGGACTGAACAACAACATCAGACCAAAAAAGAAAGGGAAAAAAAGGAAAAAGGAGACTTAACTGTAAAAATGTGTCCAATTAACCATTAATTTATATGTCCAATTAACCAGAAGGACGTAACAGCTAGTGTGCACTAAATAACGTGTTCTCAAAATGTGAAAATACTATCTTTATAGAACTATAAGGATAAAGAAATACATCCTCAGCCAAAACGGGTGCTTTTAACACATTTCTCTTCATAAATGAAGAAATAAACAGGTGAAACAGTCAGTATTGGTGTGGAAATACAAGTATCATGATTGCGTTGCCATAATCAAAAAGAGGTTGTTCAGTCGCTAGGTCATGTTTGACTCTTTGCGACACCATGGACTGCAGCACGTGAGGCCTCACTGTTCTTCACCATCTCCTGAAGTTTGCTCAAACTCATGTCCATTAAGTCAGTGATGCTAACTAATCATCTCACCCTCTTCCACCCCTTCTCCTCTTGCCGTCAATTTTCCCAATATCAGGGTCTTTTCCAATGAATGGCCTCTGCACATCAAGTGGCCACAGAACTGGAGCTTCAGTTTCAACATCAGCCGTTCCAATGAATATTCAGGGTTGATTTCCTTTAGGATTGACTGGCTTCATCTCCTTGCTGTCCACAGGACTCTCAAGAGTCTTCCTCAGCACCACAATTTGAAAGCATCAATTTTGTGGCACTCAGCCTTCATTATGGTCCAATTCTCACATCTGTACATGACTACTGGAAAAATCATGGCCTTGACTGTATGACCCTTCTCAGTAAGCAAAGTAATGTCTTTGGTTTTTAATATACTGTGTAGGTTTGTCATAGCTTTTCTTCCAAGAAGTAAGCATCTTTTAATTTCACAGCTGCAGTCACCATCTGCAGTGATTTTGGAACCCAAGAAAATAAAATCTGACACTGCCTCCAGTTTCTTCCCCTTCTATTTGCCATGAAGTGATAGGATTGGATGCTATGATCTTCATTTTTTGAATGCTGAATTTTAAGCCAGCTTTTTCATTCTCCTCTTTCATCTTCATCAAGAGGCTCTTTAATTTCTCTTTACTTTCTGCCATTAGAGTGGTATCATCTATATATTTGATGTTGTTGTTATTTCTCCCAGCAATCTTGATTCCAGCTTGTGATTCATTCAACCTGGAATTTCACATGACGTACTCTGCATATAAGTTAAGTAAGCAGGATGATGATATACAGCCTTGTAATATTCCATTCCCAAGGTTCATACATCCATGAACCTTGCCCTACTAGTTCAACAGTTTTGATTTGAAACAGTCAACTGTTCTACATCCGGTTCTAACTGTTGCTTCCTGACCTGCATATAGGTTTTTCAGCAGACAGGTAAGGTGGTCTGGTACTACTATCTCTTTAAGAATTTTCCACAATCAAACTGGGTGCTTTTAACATATTTATCTTCATAAACGAAGAAATAAACAGATGAAACAGATAGTATTGCCCTGGAAATATAAATATCCGATGCTGTTGCCATAATTCAAAAAGATACGTGTACCCCAATGTTCACTGGAGCAGCATTTACAATAGCAAAGGCATGGAAGCAACATAAATGTCCGTTGACAGAGGAATGCATAAATATATGGTGTGTATATATATATATATATATATATATATATATACATACACACACACACACACAATGGGATATTTACTGAGCCATGAAGAATGAAATGTCATTTGCAGCAACATAGTTGGACCTAGAGATTATCATACTAAGTGAAGTAAGTCAGACAAAGACATATCATATGATATTGCTTATATGTGGTATCTTTAAAAAAATGGTGCAAGCGAACATATTTACAAAACAGAAAGAGAGTCACAAATGCAGAAAACAAACTTATGACTACCAAAGTTGCAAGCAGGGTGGAGGGGATAAATTAGGAGACTGGGATTAACATATACACACACTATTATTTTTATGTATTTTGATGAAATATATAATTAATAAGGACCTACTGAAAAGCAAAGAGAATTCTACTCAATCTTCTGTAATAATCTATGAGAAAAGAATGTAAAAAAGAATGGATACATGTATACATAAAAATGATTCACTCAACTATTCACCTGAAACTAACACAACACTGTAAATCAACTACACTCCAATAAAAAAAAATTTTTTTTTTAATGATTAACTGTATTGGCTTAAGAGACTTAGGTAGACACTTACACCTACTTCAGAATACAGGTCATACCTTGAAGATATTGCAGGTTCAGTTTCAGACCACCACAATAAACTAAATATCAAAATAAAGTGAGTCAACCCAAACAAACATTTTGGTTTCCCAGTGCCTGTATTTATGTTTATACTCTACTATAGTCTATTAAGTGTGCAATAGCATTATGCTCAAAAAAAGTGCCAGTCAGTTCAGTCGCTCAGTTGTGTCCGACTCTTTGCAACCTCATGGACTGCAGCTTGCCAGGCCTCCCTGTCCATCACCAACTCCCAGAGTCTACCCAAACTCAGGTCCATCGAGTCGGGGATGCCATCCAACCATCTCATCCTCTCGGCCCCTTCTCCTCCCGCCTTCGATCTTTCCCAGCATCAGGGTCTTTTCCAGTGAGTCAGCTCTTCGCATCAGGTGGCCAAAGAATTGGGAGTTTCAGCTTCAGCATCAGTCCTTCCAAAGAACATTCAGGACTGATTTCCTTTAGGATGGACTGGTTGGATCTCCTTTGATTAGGAAATAATGCTAAAACACAAAAGGCTAACCATCATCTGAACCTTCAGTAAGTCATAGTAGCAAAATCAAAGATCATACATTACCAAAACTACTAGAATAGTGGATTGGCCAAAAAGTCTCTTCAGTTTTTAAGTAAAAATAAAAGACATACTTTTCATTTTTACCACGAACTTTATTGAACAACGTATTTACCATTTTGTTCTACTAAATTCTGTCACTTTTCAGGTAATTGCATCGTCTGAAAACGTTCTCTTTTTTGAGCAAAGAACTGTTCCAGGTGCCATTTATAGTCTTCGAGGAAACTTTTCCCATTGGAGAAATTTTTTCCATTAAGGGAATCTGTAAAGACGGAAATAACTGGAAATCCAAAGGTGCAATGTCTGATGAATATGGCAGATGAATTAATATCCTAGCCCAGCTATCACAGTTTTTGCCTTGTCATCAAAGAAACACATGTTCTTGCATTATCCAGATGGAAGATTATGTGTTTTCTGTTGGTTAATCTGGACACTTTTTGTTAAGTGCTGCTTTCTGTTGGTCTAATTGAGTAGTACTTGTTGGAATTAATAGTTTGGTTTTCCAGAAGGAACCGGTAATAGAGGTCTCCCTTCCAATCTCAGCATATAGACAACATCACCTTCTCTGGATGAAGACCAGTCTTCCATGTGGTTGGCGGTGGTTCATTTTGCTTTGCCCCACATTCTCTTCTGTTCCACATTATTTTGCCGTATTCACTTTTCATCACCTGTCACAATGTGCTTTAAAAATGGAATGTTTTCATTATGTTTAAGCAGAGAATCACATCCAGAAATATGGTCAAGAAGATTTCATTTGCTTAACTAATGAAAATAACCAAGCTGGTACAAATGACTTTAAAGGCTTGATTTAGATCTTTTGAATATGTTGGCTATTTCCTGCATGGTATAACACTGACTCGGACAAGGCAATGGCAACCCACTCCAGTACTCTTGCCTGGAAAATCCCATGGACGGAGGAGCCTGGTGGGCTGCCATCTATGGGATCGCTAAGAGTCGGACACAACTGAATGACTTCACTTTCACTTTTCACTTTCATGCATTGGAGACAACCCACTCCAGTGTTCTTCCCTGGAGAATCCCAGGGACGGGGGACCCTGGTGGGCTGCCATCTATGGGGTCGCACAGAGTCGGACACAACTGAAGTGACTTAGCAGCAGCAGCCGCATAACACTGACTGTTCTCAATTAATGTCTTGATTTGATCGCTATCAACTTCAAATGGTTCACCCAACTGAGGAGCATCACCCAGTGAGAAATCTGAAGCAGAAAACTTCATGAACCACTTCTAACATGTTCAGTTAGTCATAGCACCTTCTCCATACATTGCACAAATCTTTTTTTGTGTTTCTGTTGCATTTTTACCTTTCTTGACATAATAAAGCATCATATGCCAAAAATGTTGGTTTTCTCTTCCATCTTCAATATTAAAATGGCTATACAAAAATTCACCAGTTTTGTTAAGCTTTTTTTAATCCATGCCAATGTGACAGCTGTCACAGCACAATCTACCAAAATTGTTTCAAATAAAGTTAAAGACAACTAAGCACTACAAAGGCCATTGTACAGAAAAAAAACCAAAATGAACCTTTTAGCAAAGCCAATAAGAAAAAAATAATTAAAAAGCTTGAAATAATGAGAGAATTAACAAAATGGGCACAGACACATGAAATGAACATATGTTGTTGGAAAAAAATGGCATTGATAAACTTATTCAACACAGGGTTGCCACAAACCTTCAAAGTATAAAAATTAATCTGCAAAGTACAATGATCAATGCTAAGCTACAAAGTAATGGGTGAAAACATTTCAAAGATTAAAAACTAAGCAGAACAGTCTCTCTAAACATACTGAAATTCAGTTAGATATTAGTAAAAAAAAAGGAAATTAGGAAGTTTTTCATATGTTTTTGGAAATTGAGAAAATTCCCATCTAAATAATCCATTTTCTTAAAGAGAAAAACATAATGGACATTAGAAGACATTTTAAAATGAGTTATAATAATGATATGAAATTATCAATATTGGAAGTACAAAGTTAAAGTGTGCTGGGATGGAACTTTATGAATTTAAACATATATATTAGAAAAAATAGAAACAAAAATCAGTAACTTCAAGCACCAGCTCAAGAAATTAGAAAAAGTAAAGAGAATTAAACCAAAAGAATACAGTATGTAGAATAAAATACTAGAAATTAATGAAAATATATAACACATGTAATCATCTGTTCATCTTCAACATATTTGTGTCTTCTTGATCTCATGTGATTAGTGATTATACTGACAACTCTATTCCTCATTGTGATTGCATGTGTTACTTTAATATACTTTTTTTGTGCATGTTTATTGACCAGTTTTCTAGAGTTAAAGAAATTATCTGCCTAACTTCAATCAAGAGGTGATGGGGTAATACAGAACTCTGGGTTAGCTTGTTAAGTTGGGAATTAAAAAAGGCAAGTCTATATCATGGTGAGAAATTTGAAGGTTTAATACCCTCAAAGAAAGGGAGACAAAAGGGACTGTCTTGAGGTTTGAGTTGAAAACAATCCATAATGTATTTCACCACTAGCCTGCTTCACAATTCCCATGACTTTGTTTTTACTATCAGAGTAATCAGAAAAATCTCCAATAAAAAAATTAATATAAAGTCATTCTGATCAGTATTTCAAGTGACTGGCAAAAGCAACAGAGAAAGGAAAAAATACTTTCCAGCCAATCTGTACAAAAATCCTACATAAATCAGTCTGCTGAAATTTATAAAGCAACGTTAAAAAAACACAAAGGAATAATTCACCATGAACCAGAGTTAGTAGAATCAGAGTCACAGGAGGCTTAGATATTAGCACTATCAAGTATGTGTTTGTATATATACAGATTTGAGAATTTCTAGAAATTAAAACATAGTCACTATAATTAAACTTAACAAAAAAAATCAAGTGGCATATTACACAGCTGAAGAATGATTAAGTAAACTGAAAAATAATCTTAAGGAAATTACCCAAACTGCTACTTAGTCTGAGTATCCTCAGATTTATTGCTTGTTACAGATTTATCATTCTCAGAAATCAATATATGATAAAATGAAAACTTCATTTGTTTATTACCTATTCTAAAATATTTTTTACTCAGCTTAATCACAGTTCTTATATAAAATAAGTAACTGACCTTTGGCCCTTGGCTACATACAAAGCAACGTTTCAATATTTTAATTTATATGAATTACCTTAACAAAATCTCTATCAGTCTTCTCCTTCCATTCCTCTCCAAATACAGTAGAAAAGGATCCTAAAGCTAAAAGAACAAATAGCATATTCAGTAATATGAAATTACTTCTTTCCCTTAGTTCCTGAATAGATAGGTTTGGAAAAACAGTAAAAATACACCTTAAGATACCTTGTTCATTAAAAATTGCTTCATAATAAATGATAGAAAGTCATTATAATTTTTCTTGAAATACAGTTTTTTAAATTATAGAATTTAAAGAAAGTTTTTGTCATACTCTAAAAACACACAACTGGCTTTCATAATAGTTACACAGACAATAATAATTATTCTGCATTAGTTATGATTTGTAGAAGAAAAAATATTAAAAAGTCAAACTGATGCTATTACTATTAGGTTCCCAAACTTTTATAATCTTAAATATTCATTCATTTCAAAGATAATTATATAATTTACATTTGAAATATTAATGGGCAAGGCATTCTTTAGGAATATATCTTTAGAAAACATTCTAAGCCATATAGCTGACTTATATTTCTTGATAAAGACGTTTCAGAAGGAAATTCAAACCATCTATTTTCAAAAGCTTCTTCTTAATAACACACTACCCCCGCCTCTCACAACAAAGGTTGATGTATACAGATACATGTTATACCTGTTTTTTTCATCTCTATGTTGCTAACTCACTTTGTCAGCGATGGGACTAAACAGTAAAGTCATATAATACAAATTTCTAAACTGTGACACAATAGGCATCACCCTTTAAAAATCAGGTAAGTACTTACATCAACTATCTATAATTATCTATATTCTATAATGAAAGCTACTGGTTTTCAAATGAAGAAGAAAACTACACAGAGGCAAATGTTAACAGAAAAACTAGCTTTATGAATTTGATTCTTCAAAAAAATAAAAGTAAGCCTTCTTAATGGATGTGTTAATAACAAGGATAACATATGGATGTATTTTCTGTTGTAAAAGATTTACTGAATGTTTGTAGTCTTATCACACCTTTAATTACAGATGTAATATTTACTTAATATTGTGTGTGTTAGTCACTCAGTCATGTCCTACTTACTGAGACCCCATGGACTGTAGCCTGACAGGTTCCACTGTCCATGGAATTCTCCAAGCAAGAATACTGGAGTGGGTTGCCATTCCCTTCTCCAGGGGATCTTCCCGACCCAGGGATTGAAACCGGGTCTCCTGCATTACAGGCAGATTGTCTACCATCTGAGCCACCAGGGAAGCCAAGTAATATTTACTTACTATTGAGTTGAAATAAAATTTGTAAAGTATTTAGGTAAGAATAAGACTTTTCATTAAAAAAATATTAAAAAGGGTGAGGAATGGAAACAGTTTAACATTATAATGATATTTGAATCATGAGAACATAATATAAAGGGTAGATATGAAGTTTTTGATAAATAAATTTAACTATAGTGACCTAAAGAAGAGTTTCATCAAATGTATACATACATAGCAGCTAAATCAGAAAAATAAAGTCCATACACTTCTAAAGAAAGACAAGATTTTATTTGTCCTGAAGAAAACCTTACGAAGAAAAATTCCATGGGAAAAGAATACTGAATGCAAATATAAGATGAAAAAATTAAATTTTTGTCACATGGAATTTTTATTATACTTCTTCAAACAAATATCATGTAAAAACACCCCACACATTCAAAAGAAATGGTATTTATATTTTCTCTCAATTAAAATTCTATGCCTAAAAAAATTCAAAACCTCTCAAGAGCCTAATGAAATATATATATAATCATACATACCCTTAATATTTTCATAATGTAAGACCACTGTTTTAATAGTGTATGGTCTTCATAAAGTCCCTATATACTCTGGAACTCTAAATTCTGACTACTGAAATAAAAGAAGCATTCCTCAAATAGCATTTGCTAATATTAATTATTAATGATTGCTATGCTACATAATAATTTAGTCTGAGATTTAAAAAAGTGATAAAGAATGTCACACTTCCATGCATTAAAACTGGTAAACTCAGTTTATCATATATATACAAACGAAGTCCTTATCTAATGATTAAATGGTAAGAATTCACCAAAATTATTATGGTCTGAGAATATTTATTCTTTTTAAAGACTTCATTTTAAGATTTCTAAAAATGAACCAATTTTAAACTCCATTCTGTATTAAATGCTGAAAAATGTCTTTAAAAGATCAAGATGAAATATTAGGAAGCAAAGAACATACAAGTGAGGTGGAAATTCACGAAAGTTAGATCTTCACAGTTACAATACAAGCTGATTAAGTGCTGATCTTTGTTCCTCCTCCATGTTATAAAAAATAGTTTCAGAAGCTTAAGAAGCTAATTTCAACAGTTTAATTTCAAAATGTCTTCATATAAAATAAATAATGTCAGATTTTAAGGAATCCTACTTAGGGAATTCCCTGGCAGTCCAGTGGTTAGGACTCTGTTCTCACTGCTGAGGGGCCTGGGTTCAAGCCCTGGTTGGAGAACTGAGAACCCATAAACCTGCGTGACACAGCCAACAACAACAACAAGAAAAAGGGAATCCTATTTAGATAATCCCAAATAAAAGCATGCTTGAAAACTACAGAAAAATGAACTCATTTGCAAACATGCTGCTATTTAAAGACAAAACCAAAAATACTCATATACCTATGAAATATTACAAGAAATTCTCAGACTATTCTATATAATTTCCTATATGATAAAATAATTGCAAAATGTATCAATACCCTAATCTATTAATGGAATAAACTTCTGGCAAAAGAAGTTTCAGGGGTGTTGGGGTAGAAGGAAGATTGAGAAGCAAGAAGAAACTTTCTATCAATAACATTCAACTGACATAGGTATTTTAAAAGGAGAAATTATGAGCAGGAAAAAGTTTCAAAACCTATTTTTTAAAGTCCTATTAAACTACAATTATAGAATTGTGCAATTTGGTCTGAAGAGTAATCCAGATTTGAGATAACTTCACAGAAAACAAAGAACCTGATCCATAAAAACCTACAACTAGAAAATCCTACAAGTAAAACTATGAAATATTTGATAATCCTTATTTTGATTATTATGCATCAAATTTTCAAGTGCATTGACCTAAATTATTTAGTTAAAAATTTTAACTATACACCTGCAGAAATAGACATCAGAAAATAATTTCTTACAGGTCTAGTTTTCTCTATCAGAAGTTTGTATCAAACAATCTCAAATCAACAAACCCACATTTACTCTAAGAAAAATGTAGCATTTTAATTTTGAAAGCTCTAATGAGGTTAAATATCTAATTATTCAAATATATAAGGTTAAAAAAATCCAGACATTATTTTAAATGATACATTTAATATAATAAAAGCAAATTAAGAATGCTATTATATTGACTAATGAAAATACTTTTTTCCTTAAAAACCTTTCAAAAAAATCTAAACACGTTTAATAGAATGATTATATAATACATTAAGCCTAAAACTTACTGTCGTCAAACACCCCGGCATTAGCAAGTAATAATGTGATGATTTTAGGGTCTTTTTCAAGTTGCATGACATGTTTGCTTTCGTTTGACAGGAGAGTGCATACATTAATAGCAAAGTCCACTTCATTTGGGAGTCCAGACAATAGTGAAAGCACCAGTTTATTATAATCATTTGGCGAATTGAAGTCCATAGATAGCCCATAACTTTGACGGAGATAATCTAACAAAGACAAAAAACAACAACACTATTATAAGTATATCAAGGACTAGAAATCATTTTTGGTTAATATCTTCTAAATACAAGATAGAAGTTTGCTTTCTTTCATAAAATATAAACCGAGTAGAAGTTTAGAGTCCAATTTTTGAACTCGTGAAAATTACACTCCTCAAAAAGTATTAAAATACAAGAAATATATATATTCTCTTTGATATCACTGGCAAACTATTGTATCATTATTTTATTTATTCTTGCATTTCAAGGAATTTTTTCTGATTTTTTAAGTACTATAAGCCAGAAAGCCTGGTTCCTTTGAAATTTTTAACAACATCATGTTTCAAAACACATTGCCTACCTTCTTTACCCAGTTTTGGGAGGATTACTACTTTTTCAGGTAAGATTTTTTTGACATTTAACTAAAATGTAAAGTTCATGCTTTCAGTTCTACAGTTCTAGGAGTTCTGAAAGTCTTTTAACCACAACTGCAATGGAGATAAGGGAGTATTTCTATCATCCTAAAGAAGCTTCTTTATGCTCCTTAGTAGTTGATCTGTCCCCCTTTATCCATAAACAACCATTGATCTACTTTATTTCAAAATGCCAAATAAACAGAATCACACAATACTTATATTTTTGTGTCTGATTTATTTTCATTTAGCAAAATGATGTTGAGGTTGATACACATTTTAATGTATGTATCAGTAATTGCTTTTTTATTGCTATGGGTTGTATGTCTTTATTGTTATATTATGGCTATAATACAATTTGTTTATCCACTCCCTAGCTGAAGAACATCTGGACTGTTTCCAGTTTTTAGCACTTCTGAATACAGCTGCTAATAACATTCACATACAGGACTTAGTGCAGACATACTTCTTCACATCTCTTGGATTGCTCAGTCATACAAAATGTATGTTTAACTTTGTAAGAAACTGTAAAAGTTTTCCAAAGTAGCTGTAATATCTTGTCTTTCCATCAGTGATGCATGAAAGTTCTTGGTGCTTGTGCACATCCTTGTCAGCACTTGGTACTGTCAGTTTAAAATATTCTGAACATTAGCCACTTATCTAATATTTATTTTGTAAATATTTTCTTCCAGATTGTGAGTGGTTTCCCTCTTCATTTTCTCAACAATTTCTTCAAAGAGCAGAAGGTTTAATTTTGATGAAGTCTGATTTATAAATTTTTACCTTTACAGTTCAAACTTTCGTGTTCTAACAAATCTTCTCCTAACTAAAATTTTTGTAGGAGAATTGAAACATTTTTAAAACTTTGAAGATAGGGAAGATAGGATTACAGAAAACTTATCTATAATCATAATATATATATTAGAAAATGTTGTATTTTTATAATTACTGACTCTAAACTGGTATAATTTAGGCCTTGGCAGCTATGTCCTGAGACACACACCCCTAATACATTTATCATATAAAGATCTAACTAGTGTAATGGGAAAAGGAAAGAAACAAGAGTTAGAAAACTGCTACACAAAACATTTCAGAAAAATATGGACTTGAAAAAAAATCTTTTAAGAATGTCACTAAATGGGATGCAAGTAGGAATCCATTGTCACAACATTCCACAGAAGAAAATCATGTAGGTAAGAAACTTTATTTCCCAATAGATATTTGAAGAGACACCTCTTCAATATTAAAATGTTCTAGGAATTTCTCCATTAAGTATCACAATACAGTTATAAATGAATTGACATAGATTCTTTATAATATTTAAGGTTGAACAACAATACATTGTTCATGTCTTATAATCTTGAAAAAATAAACTTCTCATATATAACATAAATATCTTGGGAAAATGTAATGTAACTTCTGTGAACATAGAAATACATTTTGGTATTTATTGCACACTGGAACTGATCATGAGATGCCAAGTTTCAGCAATACTTAAGGCTTTAGATTCCACAAAATATTCAGGCAAATTTCCAACAGAAATAAAAATCTGGAACCCATAATTCAACATCTGTCACAGTCTTGTTGTGCTTTCAATATGATCTTGGAATTGGTCTGTTTGCTACTGAAGAATAACAGATGCCACCATATACTCAATTCAATACATCCTTACGTGAATGGCTTTGCCAAAAGACATCTCCAATTAAAATAAAATAAATTAATATGATAATTATGAAAAGTCCTTTAACTATATGATGTTTGGTAAAGATTCCTTCTTAGGAATCTAATATAAGAGAAATGCTTACAAGATTTTAAGAGCCTCCCTTCCCATCCCCAAGGAGGTATGTTTGAATAGGTACAATTTTATAATAGGAATGAGATTGGGAATTTTCAATGTTCTTCACACAATGTCTATACAAACACATCACTGCTGACAAGTTTAACTGAATCTGAGATAATCAGTTCAGAGGAAAGGGAGAATTGTTCCTGGAATGTTGTTTATATTATAGATATCATACAGTACATTCTTTCCATTGATACTGGCAGTGATTGTTGTAGTTCAAGTATCTATAAGAATACAGGACATGTAAAGGAAAATCTCTGCTCAAATATTAATACAACTGATAAAATCAAAATAATAAATCTTCCTGTATAAAGCTTTTCCAAATTTAAGTAACAAAAATGTAAATGGATAGTGTGCTTGGCCTCCTTTGGCCAAAATGATTGAATTGGATTAAATGATCGCTAAAATCCTAGCTAGCTCTTAAATTCTACAGTACTATTAATTTCAATGTGTTTGTCATGTGTCAGTTTCACCTTTCAGAATTTTTCTACTAAAGATATCGCAAACAAATTTAAAAATTTTAATTTAGAAATTAATTTTTTTAATTTTAAAGGGAAAGAGAAGGTGAACAAAAAGTTCCCAGTACGATTCTGCAGAACTGACTATATCCTAATCAATATCAAGGAAGAAAGAACAAAGAAGAAAGCCAAAAGATTAGGTCCTCTTGGCAAAAAAAAAATATGCACAATTATGCAAATAAATGACAATTCTAAAATTCAAAGCAAAATATACCTAATACATTTTTGGCTGCTTAAAGTCACTGGGCAAAAGGAGTCAATAGCCTTATAAAATTTTCATTCCATATTCTATCAATGTACAATATTCTGACAATTATGAGTAGAATTGTACTTCATGCTAAATGCCAATTTAAATTTATCATATTACCTTTCAAAGTATTTAGAATAGCTTTTTTAAATGTAAGCATCTCTAGATAAATACATGTATCCACATACATCAATCCAAAGCTACACAAATCTTTTAAATGTTCTAACTAAAATATCCTAAGGCTTTTAACCTACCACTATGTAATTCTACTTTGGTGTTTATTTAAATACGCACACACATACACACTGACAGCTATGAAGCTTACTATATTTCCTTAATGGCATTTGAAAAGAATCGCTGATGAAGGATTTGTTTTATATATTGACAGTCATGTTGATTTTTTGAACACTGTCAAAATGTTGCTATGGCTCCTTCTGGGATAATAAAAAGCACCTTCAAATTCATAAATGCTGCCCTGAACACTACCTCTTTTCAGTATGAATTAGATATACTGTAGTCTGATGCTCCCAGGTAATTTCTAATAAGTCCCCAATCCTGATTCTGTCAAACATGCTACATATGTTATATAACTGCTCAGATTCTCCTTAAACAACAAAAGGCAGGCATATGACAGCATATCAGAAAGGAGTTAGTTATTATAACACCAGATTAAGAATTCTATCATTCCTTTAAAAATTGCATAGCTCTAGCAATGACTTTCAATAGACTTCTGAAATACCAGAAATAGCTTCTTTCTTGAAGTAAACCATGCTTAAATCAGGGAAGGGGGGGGGGGTGTGGGGAGATCCAGAAAAAATTTTCATTTTAAACTATATCTAATATTGAAATGGGTTAGTTTGAGAAGTGTAATAGACACCAAGATCTATTTAACCTATAAGAACAGATAGTTCTGTTGTTGCTATAATGTAGCAGTGACATAAAGTTACAGAACGGTCTTAAAGGTTACAGTACCAAGTCTCATTCAGTGTAGGAACAGCCTCTATAACATCCTTGAATTAGATAATGGTCATTAGCTCTTTCTAAAAATGGGAAGCATATTACCTAACAAACCACCTCATTTTATTTAATCAGCTTAAACAGTAAGCAAGATCTTTTACATGATGACTTAAAATGTTCTCCTTTAACAATGGTTCCCAAGGTAGCAACTTCTCATTAAAAATAAAGGTAAATTTGGTTTGCACTCACCACTGCTACAACCCCTCCCCCAAGCCTCAGTTATACAAAATCATCAGATGAAGTCTCCTCTACTGGAAATCACAGATTCTAGGAGATTCTGTTTCCTCAGCTATTACTGATTGGGAAAGAAATAGGGTCAAATTCAACATAGAGGAAACTTGAAAATAGACCATGAAAAGTTTAAATCAGTGATACTGGCACAAATGAGAGAGCTTAAACCTAATGATTACCTAAAAGATTGGTATTAATACCAATGAAGAATAATAAAGATCAAGATATCTGTATATTTTTATAAAGACTATCCTCTTGAAAAAGATATTATCTCCTCTTTTTCAGGCCAAATATTGGTGAATAAAGAAAAGACCTGCTTATCTCTTCAGAGCTCTCTTCCTAGTCATCACCTTCTGGAGCCACAAACACTGGAAATCTCATCAACTCTGCCTCGAGAACCTCTTCATTAGACTCTCAACCTGACTATTTCCAACTTGAGTCTTGCTCTTTTTTAGCTGCAGATTCCTCTATAACCATTATAAGAATGACTTGAAAATGAAAAAAATCTTAAGTCCCTGGTACCATGGCAGGAGAACAGTTCAAACATAGTAAGAAACACTTCTGAGAAATTCTGGTGCTGGGAATGCCAGGAATTGTAGAAAATTTAGTAGATGCTGTGCGTATTTTTTGGCTTCCTTAATTCTAACAGGACATTCCTCTTCTCGTTTTAGTGACAATTTAGGTTAAACTGATCTTTAATAAAAAAAAAAATTTCATTGGAAAGTATATGTATATTTGTAACTCTAAAAATTCCTGCAACTAAAGTCTTCTATGTAGGCTATGACAGACAGGGTCCTTATGCCAGTGACATGCTGATTTCTAGAAGCAGTATTAACCCAAGGCTTTCAGTATTTTCATGTGCAAAGTAAGGGACCACTTCAATTCATAGGATGATTTCTATTCTAACTCAAAACTGTGTACCTATGCCTTTTTTCATTTTCCAGTGATATTTACCTGACACACTGTGTTGCTGGTAATTGTAGGAAGATGGAATTGCACCAATAGGAAGCTGTGGTTTGGGATTGCCTGGTGGTACCTCATCATCATCCTCCCCAAAATGATGAACTTTCTCGTACTTTTCTAGGTAACTGAAATAGAAAAACAGCACAGCAGAGATTTAAAAATAGATTCATGTTGTATATTTTAACTCTTACCACATAGATCTGTTTTCTTTTTCTAGAGGCCCTAAATTTAAAAATAATAATAATATTAACAAGATACCACAAACTTCTTATATTAGTGGAAGAGTCACTTCAGCAGTAATATTGGAGACAAACTCAATGCAATAGTTCTAAAAGCGGTTTTAAATGCCTAGAAAAGACCATACTATTGTACAAATAAACATATAAAAGTAAAGACTATCAAAGGACAACTACATGTAGATAAATGACAGCACATTTTATTTACTGATTAAAACAAGTTATACATGGTCATTGTAATAACAATGTAAAAGTGAGAAGAGTCCCTGGCCTCCCCATCTCACTGATCACATGTGCCTTCAGTATATTTTTTGTGCATATTTTAACAACATATTTTAGAGATCCTGCAGGTCAATACATATAGTATTACCTCAGTCATTTCTAACAGGTGTATAATATATGCTCTGATTGATATATCATAATTTTAACTAGATCACTAGTGTTGTATTTAGCTGTGTTCAGTTTTGTTTTTTGCTATTGCAGGCCATGCAGCAATAAGCTTAATCTCAGCACTTGTTTGAATATTTTCCTCTCCATAGACAGTGGAAATGGTGTGATCACTTTAAACAGGAAATACTACCAAATTCTCACTCAAAAGTGATGTGCCCAAAACATTTTGACCAATTTATAAGACTGTTCCTGTGTTTCCCACAATATCACCATCACTGTGTATGGGCAATCTTCTTAATATTAATCAGAATTAAATATCCATATTTATAATCTATCATCACCTACCAGTTTAGAATAAGATTCCCACAAGAAAGATTTTTAAATAGGGAAGCAACTGGTCAAACCCCTGTCAAACACAATACTGTACCTAATGAACTTGTTATTATACTTCATAAAAAGCAAGCTGAAAAATACCATAGTGAAGTTCTAGATGTGATCATTTTATAGGTCTTTCCATCATTCCTGAACCAGGCAGGTATTAAGTCCATTAGTCACTATTTAAAAACCCTTTGCTTTTATAGTTAACAGACAGCTGAGATGACGGAGAGGGGTATCAATGATCTCAGAAGTATTGCTGTGTTTTTAGTAGCAAACCGTAACTTTCAAGGTAGGATGAATAAAAGTTGTAAATTTAGGTATAAAAACTAATAGCAAGGATACTCATCATAATTCTTCATTTTTCCCTTCCAGCTTTCCAAGGCACAATAATTCACATCTTGGAGACTAGAAAGGAAATAAATTGCCCCTTTCAATTCCTTCGAAGTTCTCCATATAAGCTCAGCTTGAGCAAGGAACTCTTTCCTAACTGGTAGCTTGAGAGCTAATGAACCCAACACTTTTCTCCACTGCCAGAGATACAAAAGCAGACACATATGCCCACATTTAACCCTTGAGCACTGAGGACAGTATACAGTTGCATACATTTCACCCTGATCCTATTGATGGACCCTAGCAGATAAAATTTACAGCCAAAGACTATAAATCAAAACAAAAATATGATTAAAAAGAGACAGTCTCTCTCTAGTATAGATTCATGATAGACTTATGTATGAGTCATAAATCAAACCTATCCTTTTTGAATTTCTAATGCCAAAATCATCAAAAGAAGAGTCTACACAAATTTGAACACAAATAGCTGCTCAAAAATCATGTGACATTTTCTGCAAATGAGGGTTTAATCTATGTTACATGAAATACTGCAGGCAATAGTAGTGATAGAGATATTTTACAAAGTATGTTCTTTCAGAATTGAGCTCACTGTGGAATGGTTAAAAGCAAGTTAAAGATAATTTTTCTTAACTAACATCATTTAAATAAAATCAAAATAACAATGAAAAAATAAAAATTTAAAATCAAAACCTTATACTATGTTTAAGATGCTCTTGATAACTTTGTTACTCATTATTACGCATAGTGCGTGGGAAGCCACTGCAGCAGTCACACACTACTGCAGTTCTTATGGACTGAAGCCCGCCTGGCTCCTCCGTCCATGGGATTCCCCAGGCAACAATGCTGGAGTGGGGTGCCATGCCCTTCTCCAGGGGAGCTTCCCGACCCAGGGGTAGACCACGTACGTCTCTTATGTCTTCTGCAATGGCAGGCAGGTTCTTTACCTGGGAATTCCATAATTGAGCATAGTAGATTTGAAACTTGGGGAGAAAACAACATTACTAGTAAAGAAAAACCATAAACACCTTTTTTCCTTTCTGGAACACTCAAAATGGAGCAAAAGCAAAAATGGAGTGACTGAAACACCACAAGCACTAGTAATAAACAGTATATGCTATATACATAAACCCCTCTGTAATTCAAATTTTCATACAATTTTTAAAATATATGACTTCTGGTCCCTTGACTCTCTAACTCTATTCCTCCAAATAGATTACATAATTCCAATCTCCAGAAATTTATGGCTTAGGCAAATTGTTATAATTTTTGAAATTTTTATTTCCCTGGCTTGAGGGTCAGCACTTGTTCTCATTCATGATTAAACATTCGCAACTGAGACTCGACCTTTCATAGTTCAACAGGGGGTTTGGCATCCAGTTCTGATTCTTGTTTCTCTCAATTATTAAGCATAAAGTCCTTTTTTGGTTTTCAAAGAGTTATACTTCTAAAAACTAAATTAATAGACAAGAGAAAGCAGCTAAAATACAAAGTTACATTTCCAAATCTAGGTCTTCAGATTTAATTCTCTAACATGACCCTGAGCTCATACACTGACAGATATACAGTGTTCACTCATTTAACTACAAAAAATAGACTACACATTTCTCTTTCTTCTCCAAGTCGATTACATTGCTTTGAATAGTTGATATATTTTAATCAAACAGGTATTTACAGACCTCATTCAGTAATCTACCTAATACATGACATATTTGACTCAAGACTAGTAAAATATTGAAATCCAGATGGCAGTTACTCTCTCAACAGGTGACTCAGAAAACAAGGTTCCTTAGCTCAACATTAGGTACAGACAACTGGGGTGAAATGCATCTTCTTTTTTCAGCTTGGCCCCAGTTTATTTTGTGGTGGATTCTATGCCATACATGACAGACTTAAAGGATGAAGGCCAAATGTGAACATTTAACGTAAGAATTATTTTAAATGGCACTACTCAATTAAAGTTTAATATGTAGGACCAATACAGTGGGAGGAAGAGTCATTTCAAGAAGCATCAAATAACATAGGCAGTAAAGTTATGAATGCAGAAAAATTTAACCTCCTGTAGTATCTGACAGATTAAGTACTCAAAAAATTAGTTCACACAAGATTTAAATAGAATCACCAATAAGACTGATTTATTAGATACACAATGATTTTCTTTTCAAATCTCCACAAAGATTATTAAACTAACCATATGCCAAGTCACATAGAAAACCACAATAAATTTAAGATTATATACTGTAAAAGGCACATTCTGTAATTGCAATCAATTGAAAGAAATTTATCCCCTGGAAAATTAAAAATAACTTTATGATTTTATGTAAAAGTAGAGAAACTACTACAACAGTACCCATCAGCAGATTTCAAAATTCATGGTAAAAAAAAAAAAAAAAGAGAGAAAAATTCATGGTCAACCTTGTTTCATCTATAACACAATTACCAGCTTCACAATACTTTCCAGATTATTTTAAAGCAATTCCCAGGTACCTCATAACTTTATTTATAAATATTTTGGTAGAATTCTTAAAAATTAAAAAATGCATGTAATATTTATATAAAATTATATAATATATATATTAAAGTTTTTATTTTTTTAATTTTTATTTTTACTTTATTTTACTTCACAATACTGTATCAGTTTTGCCATACATTGACATGAATCCACCACGGGTGTACATGAGTTTCCAATCCTTAACCCCTCTCCCACCTCCCACCCTATATCATCGCTCTGGATCATCCCCGTGCACCAGCCCCAAGCTAAGTTTTTATATAAAACTTTTGAAATGTTTTTGGAAAAGATGACAGTTCAAGGAATGAATATTAATCTTTCCTTAAATCCAATTGTAATGAACTTTAAAGAGTAAAAATTGAGGGATACTGCATAATTTCTAACTTAGAAAACTTTCAGAAATTCTGGTTCATTAAAAGCAACTTCAAGGATTTATAAGATTAACTTGCAAAACAATTCTTGAAGAGAGTAAGATGTTCTAGTGGAAAGTAGAGGATATCTTAAGCCAAAACGCATAAAAAGGCAACTTCAATTGGGATTTCCTTTAGCCACTAAGGATCAATAAAATATGAGAATGTTTCTGATAAAGGGATCAGAATGACAATTGTTTAAGAAAAAGTTGAGTTGAACTCAGTGGCTGTCAAAAGAAGCAAAGTCCTTTAAACTTCACCTTGAAGCTTGTCAAAATGAACCCAAAGATCCAGGGATGTGGAGCGTCTCTCAGAAGCACTAGCATGAAAAGACTGGCATAATCAGGAAATGGGACCCCTATTGATGTGGCATGTAAGTAACTTTCAAGATCAAACATCCTAGCACAAAAATCAAGAATACTGACTTGCAAACCAACAACGTAAGGAACAACATTTCTTTGCCCAGGATTATCCCTGCAAAGCAGACAATGAAAAAGTAGATTTGACAATGTAAAAGTCACCTCAGTAATGTAGATGGCATGCTCGAGAAATGGCTTCTTAAAGAGACGGAAAGGATGACAACAGTGGGGTGGATAAAAATGAAACATGCATGATAAACAGCACGTCAAACATGGGGGGAAATAGTAGTCCTGAAGAAAAGACCAGAATACAGTAAACAGAAGCATTATCACTGATATAAGAGAAAAATTTCTTTAGGTAAAAAAGGCTTAACGGGTATATCATAAAGGTCCCTGGGGTGTCAGGGTGCAAGGATCATCAAGCAAAAATTAATGAAAAGAAAAAACACTCAGACATATATTGATGATATATGCAAGCTCCAAAGATAAAGTCAATTCTAGAAATATCCAGAATTACCCTACTCCTTTGATTATTCTATTCTTATTTACACAGGAAGAGTAATCAAATGAGTTTATTCTTATAGTTAATATTAAGGGAAATATTTCTTGGGAATATTTCTACAACTGTTTAACAACCAAAGTAAAGTCAAGATTATTACTTTCCAAATAACGAGAGAGAAATAAACACATTAATGTATGTAATATGCAGAGAAAAGTAGAAGAAGAAGAATATCTTGTGATGTAACAATTATATTCTTATTCATATATCCTAGAGAAAAATGGAAACAAATCAAATATTCACAAATGATAGGATGAAGAAAAATACTGTGGCATATTCATATAGTGAAATATGATATGTTAGTAAAAATTAGGTAACTAACACAGATCAATGAAAATAGCCAACAACAAAATGTTAAGATAAATCATATCAGAATAATACTGATTTTATTCCATTTATATAAAGATCATAAGCAAAAAGTTAAATACTTTCTTTAGCAATAGACAAGTAAGAGAAAAGAAAAGCCAAATAATTATCACCCAAAAAATAAGCTATAATTTATCCCTCAGGAGAGAAAGACAATAAAAAAACACACATATGGTTTCAAAGTATTCAGTTGAGTTCAGTTCAGTTGCTCAGTCGTGTCCAACTCTTTGCGACCCCATGAATTGCAAAACGCCAGGCCTCCCTGTCCATCACCAACTGCTGGAGTTCACTCAGACTCATGTCCATAGAGTCGGTGATGCCATCCAGCCATCTCATCCTCTGTCGTCCCCTTTTCCTCCTGCCCCCAATCCCTCCCAGCATCAGAATCTTTTTCAATGAGCCAACTCTTTGCATGAGGTGGCCAAAGTATTTGCATCAGCTTCAGCATCAGTACTTCCAGAGAACACCCAGGACTGATCTCCTTTAGGATGGACTGGTTGGATCTCCTTGCAGTCCAAGGGACTCTCAAGAGTCTTCTCCAACACCACAGTTCAAAAGCATCAATTTTTCGGCACTCAGCTTTCTTCACAGTCCAACTCTCACATCCATACATGACCACAGGAAAAACCACAGCCTTGACTAGACAGACCTTTGTTGGCAAAGTAATGTCTCTGCTTTTTAATATTCTATCTAGGTTGGTCATAACTTTCCTTCCAAGGAGTAAGCGTCTTCTAATTTCATGGCTGCAATCACCATCTGCAGTGATTTTGGAGCCCAAAAAAATAAAGTCTGCCACTGTTTCCACTGTTTCCCCATCTATTTCCCAGGAAGTGATAGGACCAGATGCCATGATCTTAATTTTCTGAATGTTGAGCTTTAAGCCAACTTTTCACTCTCCTCTTTCACTTTCATCAAGAGGCGTTTTAGTTCCTCTTCACTTTCTGCCATAAGGGTGGTGTCTTCTGCACATCTGAGGTTATTGATATTTCTACCAGCAATCTTGATTCCAGCTTGTGCTTCTTCCAGTCCAGCGTTTCTCATGATGTACTCTGCACAGAAGTTAAATAAGCAGGGTGACAATATACAGCCTTGATGTACTCCTTTTCCTATTTGGAACCAGTCTGTTGTTCCATGTCCACTTCTAACTGTTGCTTCCTGATCTGGATACAGGTTTCTCAAGGGGCAGGTTAGGTGGTCTGGTATTCCCATCTCTTTCAGAATTTTCCACAGATTATTATGATCCACACAGTCAAAGGCTTTGGCATAGTCAATAAAGCAGAAATAGATGTTTTTCTGGAACTCTCTTGCTTTTTCCATCATCCAGCAGATGTTGGCAATTTGATCTCTGGTTCCTCTGCCTTTTCTAAAACCAGCTTGAACAGCTGGAAGTTCACGGTTCATGTATTGCTGAAGCCTGGCTTGGAGAATTTTGAGCATTACTTTACTGGCGTGTGAGATGAGTGCAATTGTGCAGGAGTTTGAGCATTCTTTGGCATTGCCTTTCTTTGGAATTGGAATGAAAACAGACCTTTTCCAGTCATGTGGCCACTGCTGGGTTTTCCAAACTTGCTGGCATATTGAGTGCAGCACTTTCACAGCATCATCTTTTTATTTACCAGGTTCTCTTTTTTTAAAAAAAGGAAATTCACAAAAAACTACGTTTTGGTGAGTCTTTAAAGGAAAGTTGTAACAGAGAAGATATACTCTCATAAGCAAATAGCTTAAGAAACTTTTCAGAAAAGCACATTAAATCTACTTAAGGCCACAATGAAGAAACAGTTACTTTAGTGGGAAGGGGTGGAAGAAGCTGGGGGAGGGGATGAGGGAAGATAGAAGAAAAGGAAGAAGAGAAAGAGGTCAGGGAGAGAAGATTATAAAAGTAAGGTGACCACTTATCATGTACTGCTCAAGTACAGGCATGTGAATGTAGCAAAGAAACTGAAGTCACAATCACCAAAAATGACACAACATGATCTCAATGCGATCAATCATATTTTTTTAAAAAGGTCTCTGAAATAAGGCAAAATCTTCAAATGTACTTCATAATGAGATGTGAAGTGACAGAAAAATATTCTGTGCCACAAAGGTCAAATGGCTTTTTAGTGAAGAATACTTAAAAGTGCTACCAATCTTAAGAGTTACACACTTTACTTTTGATAAGTCCCAAAATTGCTGACTTTTCTTGTCACAACATTAGGTGATGAGCAGTATCTTACCTAAACATATAATTCAGAAAACAAAAAGACATTTAATCTGCCCTTTAAAATAAAACTGAAATTTTGACAATGAAAAGAAAGTAATCACTTTTTAAAAGAAACCCATGCTATGGAGAAAGTTTATTTTAAAAAATGGGGGAATGTTTTTTAAAAAGAATTTTGGATCCATGTGATCTTTTTTGCTAAAAAACCTTTGTACAAGTCTTAAAACTGCAATAAACTATATTAAAAGTCTATGTACACTTAAGTAGGTAAGAGAATTTTTCCAAATTATGTAAAAATCTCCCCAAATTCTCTGGGCTTAGGACCCTTTATAAACTTCTTTAAAAAATTAAAGTCACAAGAATACTATAAACAATTCCTATGTCCTCAATTCAGATACATCAATTGTTTACACATTGCTTATTTGCCTTATGATATTCTTTTCACTCAACCCCTTTCCCTCCCTCCCTCCCACCTCCCCTTGACACACACACACAGTTTTTTCAAACCATTTAAATTATTTCTCTTTCTTTTTCATATGCTTGACATTTTAAATAACTGAGGGCAGTTACTTTGCAGAAAATCCTTCAATTTAAATTTATCTGATGCCTCTTCATTATTAAATTAGATGCTGAAAATGTCCTTCTCGCCCAAGTACCAAAGAAGTAAGATGGCTGCCATGGAGGCTTCCCAGTCAAGAATCTGCCTGCAATACAGGAGACAAAGGTTTGATCCCTGGGTTGGGAAGATGCCCTGGAGAAACAAATGGCACACAACTCCAGTATTCTTGCCTGGGAAATCTCAGACAAAGGAGCCTGGCAGGCTACATTCCCTGTAGTCACAGAACAGTCAGACATGACTCAGCACCTAAACAACAACCACCACAGAAGTAAATGCAGAAGCTAGTACATGTGGTGGTGGTGGTTTACTCGCTAATTGCTGTCTGACTCTTGCGATTCCATGTACTGTAGTCTCTCAGGAACTCAATCCATGGGACACTCTCCAGGCAACAATACTAGAGTGGGTTGCCATTTCCTCCTCCAAGGGATCTGACAGAACAAAAAATTGAACCAGCGTCTCCTGCACTACAGGTAGATAAGTTACCGACTGGCCTATGAGAAAAGCCCAGTAAATTCCGTCGCTCAGCCGTGTCCAACTCTTTGTGACCCCATGGACTGCAGCATCCCAGGCTTCCATGTCCATCACCAACTCGCAGAAACTACTAAAACTCAAGTCTATCAAGGCAAACTGATAGTGGTCAATCAGGAGATGGCAAGAATGAACGTCGACATTCTAGGAATCAGTGAAATAAATTGGACTGGGATGGGTGAATTTAACTGAGATGACCATTATATCTACTACTGCAGGCAGGAATCCCTGAGAAAAAATGGAGTAGCCATCATGGTCAACAGAAGAGTCCGAAATGCAGTACTTGGATGCAACCTCAAAAACGACAGAATGATCTCTGTTCGTTTCCAAGGAAAATCATTCAATATCACAGTAATCCAAGTCTATGCCCCAATCAGTAACACTAAAGAAACTGAAGTTGAACGGTTCTATGAAGACCTACAAGACCTTTTAGAACTAACACCCAAAAAAGATGTCCTTGTCATTATAGGGGACTGGAATGCAAAAGTAGGAAGTCAGGAAACACCAAGAGTAACAGGTAAATTTGGCCTTGGAATACAGAATGAAGCAGGACAAAGGCTAATAGAGTTTGCCAAGAGAACGCACTGGTCATAGCAAACACCCTCTTCCAACAACAGAAGTCTTTACACATGGACTTCACCAGATGGTCAACACCAAAATCAGATTGATTATATTCTATGCAGCCAAAGATGGAGAAGCTCTATACAGTCAGCAAAAACAAGACTGGGAGCTGACTGTGGCTCAGATCACGAACTCCTTATTGCCAAATTCAGATGTAAATTGAAGAAAGTAGGGAAAACCACTAGACCATTCAGGTATGACCTAAATCAAATCCCTTATGATTATACAGTGGAAGTGAGAAATAGATTTCAGGGACTAGATCTGATAAACAGAGTGCCTGATGAACTATGGACAGAGGTTCATGACACTGTACAGGAGACAGGGATCAAGACCATCCCCATGCAAAAGAGCAAAATGGCTGTCTGGGGAGGCCTTTCAAATAGCTGTGAAAAGAAGAGAAGTGAAAAGCAAAGGAGAAGAGGAAAGATATAAGCATCTGAATGCAGAGTTCCAAAGAACAACAACGAAGCCTTCCTCAGCGATCAATGCAAAGAAATAGAGGAAAACAACAGAATGGGAAAGACTAGAGATCTCTTCTACAAAATTAAGAGATACCAAGGGTACATTCCATGGGGTCATGAAGAGTCGGACACGACTAAGTGACTTCACTTTCACTTTTCACTTTCATGCACTGGAGAAGGAAATGGCAACCCACTCCAGTGTTCTGGCCTGGAGATTCCCAGGGACGGGGGAGCCTGGTAGGCTGCCGTCTTGTGGGGTCGCACAGAGTCGGACACGACGGAAGCAACTTAGCAGCAGCAGCAGCAGCAGCAGCAGCAAGGGAAAATTTCATGCAAAGATGGGCTCGATAAAGGACAGAAATGGTATGGACCTAACAGAAGCAGAAGATATGAAGAAGAGGTGGCAAGAATACAAAGAAGAACTGTACAAAAAGGTCTTCATGACCAAGATAATCACGACGGTGTGATCACTAACCTAGAGACACATCCTGGAATGTGCAGTCAAGTGAGCCTTAGAGAGCATCACTACGAACAAAGCTAGTGGAGGTGATGGAATTCCAGTGGAGCTATTTCAAATCCTGAAAGATGATGCTGTAAAAATGCTGCACTCAATATGCCAGCAAGTTTGGAAAACTCAGCAGTGGCCACATGACTGGAAAAGGTCCGTTTTCATTCCAATTCCAAAGAAAGGCAATGCCAAAGAATGCTCAAACTCCTGCACAACTGCACTCATCTCAAACGCCAGTAAAGTAATGCTCAAAATTCTCCAAGCCAGGCTTCAGCAATACGTGAACCATGAACTTCCTGCTGTTCAAGCTGGTTTTAGAAAAGGCAGAGGAACCAGAGATCAAATTGCCAACATCTGCTAGATGATGGAAAAAGCAAGAGAGTTCCAGAAAAACATCTATTTCTGCTTTATTGACTATGCCAAAGCCTTTGACTGTGTGGATCACAATAATCTGTGGAAAATTCTGAAAGAGATGGGAATACCAGACCAGATGACCTGCCCCTTGAGAAACCTGTATCCAGATCAGGAAGCAACAGTTAGAAGTGGACATGGAACAACAGACTGGTTCCAAATAGGAAAAGGAGTACATCAAGGCTATATATTGTCACCCTGCTTATTTAACTTCTATGCAGAGTACATCATGAGAAACGCTGGGCTGGAAGAAGTACAAGCTGGAATCAAGATTGCTGGGAGAAATATCAATAACCTCAGATGTGCAGAAGACACCACCCTTATGGCAGAAAGTGAAGAGGAACTAAAAAGCCTCTCGATGAAAGTGAAAGAGAAGGGTGAAAAGTTGGCTTAAAACTCAACATTCAGAAAACTAAGATCATGGCATCTGGTCCTATCACTTCAGGGGAACCATATGGAGAAACAGTGGAAACAGTGTCAGACTTTATTTTTTTGGGCTCCAAAATCACTGCAGATGGTGACTGCAGCCATAAAATTAGAAGACGCTTACTCCTTGGAAGAAAAGTTATGACCAACCTAGATAGAATATTAAAAAGCAGAGACATTACTTTGCCAACAAAGGTCCGTCTAGTCAAGGCTATGGTTTTTCCTGTGGTCATGTATGGATGTGAGAGTTGGACTGTGAAGAAAGCTGAGTGCCGAAAAATTGATGCTTTTGAACTGTGGTGTTGGAGAAGACTCTTGAGAGTCCCTTGGTCTGCAAGGAGATCCAACCAGTCCATCCTAAAGGAGATCAGTCCTGGGTGTTCTCTGGAAGTACTGATGCTGAAGCTGATGCAAATACTTTGGCCACCTCATGCAAAGAGTTGGCTCATTGAAAAAGATTCTGATGCTGGGAGGGATTGGGGGCAGGAGGAAAAGGGGACGACAGAGGATGAGATGGCTGGATGGCATCACCGACTCAATGGACATGAGTCTGAGTAAACTCCAGCAGTTGGTGATGGACAGGGAGGCCTGGCGTTTTGCAATTCATTGGGTCGCAAAGGGTTGGACACGACTTAGTGACTGAACTGAGCTGATTGAGTTGGTGATGCCATCAAACCATCTCATCCTCTGTCATTTCCCTTCTCTTCCTGCCTTCAATCTTTCCCAGCATCAGTGTTTTTTCCAATGAGCAGTCTTTGCATCAGGTAGCCATAGTATTGGAGTTTCAGCTAAAGGATCAGTCCTTCCAGTGAATATACAAGACTGATTTCCTTTAGGATTGACTAGTTTGATTTCCCTGCAGTCCAAGGGACTCTCCAACACCATAGTTGAAAAGCATCAATTCTTCAGCACTCAGCTTTCTTTATAGTCCAACTCTCACATCCATACATGACAACTGGAAAAACTATAGCTTTGACTAGATGGACCTTTGTTGGTAATGTCTCTGCTTTTGAATATTCTGTCCAGGTTGGTCATAACTTTTCTATGAAGGAGTAAGTGTCTTTTAGTTTCATGGCTGCAGTCACCATCTACAGTGATTTTGGAACCCAAGAAAGTAGTTTGTCACTGTTTCACTATTTCCCTATTTGCCATGATGTGATGGGACCGGATGCCATGATCTTAGTTTTTTGAATGTTGAATTTTAAGTCCCATTTTTTCACTCTCCTCTTTAATTTTCATCAAGAGGCTTGCCACTTCCTCCCATAAGGGTGGTGTCATTTGTGTATATGAGGTTATTGATATTGCTCCTGGCAACCTTGATTCCAGCTTGTGCTTCATCCAGATCAGCATTTCATATGATATATTCTGCATGAAAGGTAAATAAGCAATGTGACATTATGCTGCTTGTCTCACTCCTGTCCCTATTTGGAACCAGTCTGTTGTTCCAGGTCCAGTTCAAACTGTTGCTTCCTGACCTGCATACAGATTTCTCAGGAGGCAGGTCAGGTGGTCTGGTATTCCCATCTATTGAAGAATTTTCCACAGTTTGTTATGATCCACAGTTAAAGGCTTTCGTGTAGTAAATAAAGCATAAGTAGATGTTTTTCTGGAACTGTCTTGCTTTTTCCATGATCCAACGGATGTTGGCAATTTGATCTCTGGTTCCTCTGCCTTTTCTAAAACCAGCTTGAACATCTGGAAGTTCACGGTTCATGGACTGTTGAAGCCAGGTTTGGAGAATTTCGAGGATTGCTTTGCTAGGGTTAAGATGAGTGCATTGTGCAGTAGTTTGAATGTTCTTTGGCATTGCGTTTCTTTGGGAATGGAATGAAAACTGACTCTTTCCAGTCCTGTGGCCACTGCTGGGTTTTCCAAATTTGCTGGTATATTGAGTGCAGCATTTCCACAGCATCATCTTTCAGGATCTGAAATAGCTAAACTGGGATTCTATCACCTCCACTAGCTTTGTTTGTCGTGATGCTTCCTAAAGCCCACTTGACTTCGCATTCCAGGATATCTGGTTGCACATGAGTGATAATACCATCTTGGTTAACTGGGGCATGAAGATCTGTTTTGTATCATTCTTCTGTGTATTCTTGCCACCTCTTCTTAATATCTTCTGCTTCTCTTAGGTCCATACCATTTGTGTCCTTTATTATGCCCAGCTTTGCATGAAATGTTCTCTTGGTATCAAGAGAACCAAGAGAACATTTTTCTGAAAGAGATCTCTAGTCTTTTTTTTTTTTTTTTTTTTGAAAGAGATCTCTAGTCTTTCCCTTTCTACTGTTTTCCTCTATTTCTTTGCACTGGTCACTGAGGAAAGCTTTCTTATCTCTCTCCTTGCTATACATTCGAACTCTGCATTCAGATGGGTATATATCTTTCCTTTTCTCTTTTGCCTTTCACTTCTCTTCTTTTCTCAGCTATTTGTAAGGCTTCCTCAGACAACTATTTTCCATTTTTGCATTTCTTTTTGTTGGGGATGGTCTTGATTAGTGCCTCCTGTACAATGTTGTGAACCTCTGTCCATAGTTCATCAGGCACTCTGTCTATCAGATCTAGTCCCTTGAATCTATTTCTCACTTCCATTGTATAATTGTAAGGGATTTGATTTAGGTCCTACCTGAATGCCACAGTGGTTTTCCCTACTTTCTTCAATGTAAGTCTGAATTTGGCAGTAAGGAGTTCATGATCTGAGCCACAGTCAGCTCCTTGTCTTGTTTTTGCTGACTCTATCAAGTTTCTCCATCTTTGGCTGCAAACAATATAATCAATCTGATTTCGGTATTGATCCTTTGGTAATGTCCACGTGTAGAGTTGTCTCTTGTGTTGTTGGAAGAGGGTGTTTGCTACGACCAGTGCGTTCTTTTGGCAAAACTGTCAGCCTTTTCGCTGGTTCCTTTTGTACTCCAAGGCCAAGTGTGCCTGTTACTCCAGGTATCTCTTGACTTCCTACTTTTGCATTCCAGTCCCCTATGATGAAAAGGACATCTTTTTGGGGTGTTAGTTCTACAAGGTCTTGTAGGTACTCCATAGAACTGTTCAGCTCCTTACCACTACTGGTATGGGCATTAAGTCACTATTAAGTGAAGTCGCTGAGTCGTGTCTGACTCTTTGTGACCCCATGGACTGTAGCCTACCAGGCTTCTCCGTTCGTGGGATTTTCCAGGCAAGACTATTGGAGTGGATTACCATTTCCTTCCCCAGGGGATCTTCCTTACCCAGGGATCAAACCCCGGTCTCCCGCATTGTAGGCAGACGCTTTACCCTCTCAGCATAGACCTGGACTATCGTGATACTGAATGGTTTGCCTTGGAAACAAAAAGAGATCATTCTGTCATTTTTGAGATTGCACCCACATACTGCATTTTGGACTGTTTCATTGACTAGAGGGCTACTCCATTTCTTCTAAGCGATCTTGCCCGCAGTAGGTAATGGTCATCTGAATTAAATCTGTCCATTCCAGTCCATTTTAGCTCACCAATTCCTAAAACGTTAACGTTTACTCTTGCCATCTCCTGTTTGACGACTTCCAATTTACCAATATATACAGTAGGTTGAGAGGGAAGCCCAACCTAGCACATATGTTGTTCTAAACTGTTCAACAGTAATTTCTCCAGGTAGTCTACAGTCCTTTCAGTATGTAGATGCAGGTCTATTTTGGAAGTTGTTTAAAAATTATAATTTTAAATATTATCTCTTTTTAATTTTCCTAATTCAGTTTTACATGTATGTTGACCCTTTTACCTCATTTCCATTTCAATCACTTTCTCTTTTATTTAATTCATTTTCATTTTAATTATTTTTCTGCTTTTCTTAAATGTCTTTTATTAAATTTCAGTCAAATCCATTCCCCCTTAGGCATCTTGAAATTTTGAATTCATTTCTAAGATGATTTTTATCTTTTTCTCCCATGATTTTTCTTGGGTTCAATCAACTCTCTTCTCATTTCCTTCTAGGTTTCTTTGCTTGTGATTTCATGGGACTTTGAAGAATAAATTTTTTGTTTCCTTTTTTGCTTTTAGGTTTATGATTTTAATTGGTTTTTCATATCTCCAAATGCTTATTTCAGGTTATTTTATTCAGTTCAGAGCACTGTTACAATATTCTACTGCTGTGTAGCTGTTATCTTTGGAGGGAAGGGATTTCATCTACTGAGATATTTTGATTCTCACATTATATTTTCTTCCTATGGTAGCTTTCCATAAATTTAGGAGGCTTTCATTTATTGTGGCTTTGATTCATAAGAATCCTATTTCAAGAGCCCCCTCTTTTATTTTATACAGGAAAGTGTAATTTCTTTAATGAATGATTTTTTTTTTTTTTTTTTTTGGTGGTGGTGATGTGAAAACGTTGGTGGTGGAGACTGTGTATCCTCCAATTTGGGGGAAGTGGTTTCCATTTTATCTTGCAGAACCTTACATTTCTCCCTTTTGGTTCTTTTCCTTCATTATCCAATCTCCAAATCATGCTTTTCCTTCTCTTTAATGTTCTCCTCTCCCAGAAAAAAACTGTCCTTCAATGGCAACCACCCTCAAATATCACACAGACTTTTAAGGCTAGGATGTATCTACTGGGACTCTTATGCATAAAAATGTGACAGTAACCCAAAATTTGCAAGAAAGACTGATCTCAGGGCAAGATGGAAAACAATGTTAAATTTCAACAGAAAAACAATGTAGCTAACAAAAGGAATTAAGAAATGGAGAATTATAGTTTATTATGTGTACACAATGATGCATTTGTTCAATTTTCATCCATGTATCACTCTTTCATTATGGAAAAGCAACCTATTAAAATAAGCTGAATATAGAAACAGACATTTCAATCACATTGACATTTCCGAAAAGTTGAAGTTTATGGCTCAGATTAAATAGTATTTCATCATTCACTCAACAAATACTTATCAAGAATTTACTATGTGCCAGACATTTGGAATGCTGGACAAATAAAGCAGATAAACAAGTATCCTCATCTAACATTCTCATGGGGGAGAGAAATAAACAATGATAAACTTACATTTTAAGATCACAAAAACTTTATATGGTTAATAAGTAAAATCTAAAATGTAATTTATTTCACTTTCAGCATTGTATCAAATTTTTTTTAGGTATTTCTGCCCCACTAGTATGTATGCTCATGTTCAGTAGGGTCCGACTCTCTGTGATTCCATGGACTGTAACCTATCAGGCTTATCTGCCCACAGAATTTTCTAGGTAAGAATACTGGCGTCAGCTGCCATTTCCTACTCCAGAGACCTTCTCAATCCAAGAATCAAATCCATGTCTCCTGTGTCTTCTGCACTGGCAGGCAGACCCTTTACCACTAGTGCCACCTGGGATGCACACTACATTGTTAAGTATTGGGGAGTATATCCCCAATTTTCCACTTTTAGGAACATAGTTTTTATGAAACACAAGTCTAGAGGACATTACCAAGAGATCATGAACTTAAAGCTAAATGGAATAACTTGTGAAACATTAAGTTGTTTCTTCTTGAAGACTGAATAAGTATTGACACATTTACAGATATAAAAGGAATCATTCCAATTAATTAGGTTTCTATTTTTGCTTCAAGTGTACATGTTAGATAAAGGGTTGCATATAGCTATTAAGCAGTCAAAAAGAGGCCTGCTAATAATTCCAGTTCTAGAAATTTATCCTGTATCACATGTTGGCAAAGAATAGGATAAAGAAGTTTAACATTAGAGCAGTTTATCACAATGAAAGACTGGGAAAAAACTACATGTTGAAATAATAGTAAAATATTGTTTTAGATTAAGTTGAATTACCATATAATGGTTAAAATCAAGTTAATAAACTGTGGAAAATTCTGAAGGAGATGGGAATAGCAGACCACCTGACCTGCCTCTTGAGAACCTATATCCAGGTCAGGAAGCAACAGTTAGAACTGGACATGGAACAACAGACTGGTTCCAAATAGGAAAAGGAGTACGTCAAGGCTGTATATTGTCACCCTGCTTATTTAACATCATGAGAAAGGCTGGGCAGGAGGAAGCGAAAGCTGGAATCAAGATTGCCAGGAGAAATATCAACAACCTCAGATATGCAGATGACACCACCCTTATGGCAGAAAGTGAAGAAGGGCTAAAGGGCCTTTTAGTGCAAGTGAAAGAGGAGAATGAAAAGTTGGCTTAAAGCTCAACATTCAGAAAACGAAGATCATGGCATCTGGTCCCATCACTTCATGGCAAACAGATGGGGAAACAGTGGAAACAATGACAGACTTTATTTTTGGGGGCTCCAAAATCACTGCAGGTGGTGACTATAGCCATGAAATCAGCATATTAAAAAGCAGAGACATTACTTTGTCAACAATGGTCTGTCTAGTCAAGGTTATGGTTTTTCCAGTAGTCATGTATGGATGTGAGAGTTGAACTGTGAAGAAAGCTAAGCGCCGAAAAATTGATGCTTTTGAACTGTGTTGGAGAAGACTCTTGAGAGTCCCTTGGACTGCAAGGTTATCCAACCAGTTCATCCTAAAGGAGATCAGTCCTGGGTGTTCATTGGAAGGACTGATGTTGAAGCTGAAACTCCAATACTTTGGCCACCTGATGCAAACAGCTGACTCATTTGAAAAGATCCTGATGCTGTGAAAGACTGAGGGCAGGAGGAGAAAGGGACGACAGAGGATAAGATGGCTGGATGGCATCACCAACTCAATGGATATGGGTTTGGGAAGACTCCGGCAGTTGGTGATGGACAGGGAGGCCTGGCCGGCTGCAGTTCATGGGGTCGCAAATGGTCGGACATGAGTGAGTGACTGAACTAAACTGAACTATATCCATACATACTGATATATCATCTAAAAAGTGAAGAACACTGGTGTATATATTTCTACCTATGTATTAGAAAAGAGATCAGCTATATGCTTGCATATATGAGCAAAGTATTTGGGGAATGAAATTTAAAAAAAATTATTATAGTGCTTACCTTCATAATGGAGACATTCTTACCCTTCATGTTATTTCAATTTTCTTTCTTTCTTGATTATGTTTAAAATAAAAGAGGCTAATTATAAATACCAAATCTATTAAATGGCATAAAACTTAAAACAGAGTTAAGAGCTGAACTAATAAGATAAAACAGAGCAAACCACTGTCTAATATTAAAAAGTGGCATTTTTGCATAAGTGTGGGAAACAGATAAGATATTCAATAATTAATAGTGGGATAAAAGATTCATTATTAGAAAACAAAAAAAATTTTTTTTTACTTTACACTGTACAGATCAAATGTATTTCTGGATAAATTAGTGACTTAAATGTAATTTTAAAATACAAAAAAAATGCATTATATAAACATGATTTATTTCAGAAATCCTCCCTTTAGCAAATTACTCAAAGGAAATAAACATTTTTATTCAAACATGTTCAAAGATTTAAAGAAAGAAAGCTGTCCATCATCATTTATAAGGATAAAAAATAACCTAACCACTCAATAGGAAACTGGTACTCTGAGTTTTATGCATGAGAATTCTATGCAACCCATAAAAATGTCATTGTAAAAGAATACTTAATCAGCATGTAAGAATATCTGATTCTATAATAATAAATTAGAAAATTCAATAAATTATGATCCTGTTTATTTAAAATAAACACTTCATAAGTAAATTCACGCAAGGAAAATAGTCTTGTTGTTTAGCCACTCAGTTGTGTGTCCAACTCTTTTGCGACCCTGTGGATTTTAGCTCGCCAGGCTCCTCCGTCCATGGGATTTCCCAGACAAGAATACTGGAAAGAGTTGCCATTTCCTTCTCCAAAACAGTCTTAACGATATTTGACACATGTTGACAGTAATTAGTGTTAGAATTATGTGATTTATATTTAATTTATTTATAGTTACTAAATTTTCTATGGTAAATATGTTTTTATCAAGGAAAAAATAGAGTACAAGGTATAGCTATTCCTTCTGAGTCGAGTGAGAAGATAAGTTAAAATATAATTTTGAAGTAGTAGGAGAAGCAATGTAAAAAGAAATCACACATGCCAGTTTCTATTTTCATGGTACATTAGAAAGATAGCTAAACAGTACAGAAGAAAGGAGTGGAAATCGGGAAATTAATCAAAGTGATAAAACATTAAAGCAATTCTTACAGAACAAGAGAATGTGGTCATTTCTTCAGAGGATACGCAGGTAGTAATAGTGTTATCTAATGAAAGAGAGATTTTAGTCTGAATAAAAGAAAGAAGACTGAGGAAGACAGGAAGTGGTCAGGAGAAACAGATGATAAGGAGGATGTCAAGGGAAGAGAAAAGGAAGAAGAAAGAGGAGAGCAATATAGAGACAGACAGGAAGGGAAAGGTTAGAGAGAGAGAGAGGAAATGAATTGGGAAGTTTCAAAAAGGAGAGAGAAGTTCAAGGAGCAGAAAAGAAAAATAGAAGACTGAAGAAAGAAGGCAGGGCAGAATGCTCTAAGGCTTCAGAAGAGAAAATTTATTACAAATAAAACGGGTCATCAAGAGACAGCTGCGGAATGTTCTGGTTAGCTGGAAAGCAGTAATTACACAAACAGTAGGCTTGAGGCGGTACAGTGGGTAGAAATTACTTTTTATAGGGTAAAGCTTCTAGATGGAACTTTGATACTGGCACAGTATGCAAGATATAATACATCTCTATGTGAAAATACATCCTTTCTAAATGTCTAGAATAATTTCTGAATGATTACAAAAGATAACATTTACTTATACTTCTTTAATAATTTAAAAACTCTTATAGGTTCTAAACCTAGTAGAATATAAAATTTTACAGGACAGGGTGAGAAATGAAAAGAAAGTAAGTTTCAGGCTATAATGGGGTTGAAAAAGGGTACTTGTGATGAAATTCCTTTGGAGAGTTGAAGAGATAAATATTATCATTCTAAATTATTCAAAATAAAAATAATTGCTAAGTAGGGAGAATATCTTGGAATTTCTTTGCAGAATCAATTCTATCACATATATAACTTGGTTTCATTAACGAATGGCTGCACTTTATTTTCTGACCTCAGTGATACTGAAGGCTCTGGCCAAATGAGGAAGAAAAATCTATTAGCCTCAGGGGAACTTGGCTTGTTTAACCAATTAAAAGTACACAAGACAAATACCCTCTACAATTAGGATAACCCAGTCAGAATAAAGAGCAAGCTAGGAGCTCTCCCTGGTGCTGCGACTGTCCCTGGCTGTCTGAGACCTGACTTAAAGACTGGTCTTTTCTACTGGCCACATCCAAGTTTACAATTCCTATGCTGATTTATCTGCCTAAGTGCTCATTAGTCTTATTTCTGCAAAGTACACCCTTACCTGTGCTCCTCTAAGTATATACTGCCAAACTTTATTTGAAAATGCACAATATAGATCAAAGGGTTCTATTTCACATTATTTATGTAAGATATTTTTCCCAACAATTTAAAAAATTAAAAAACCAAAAAATAAAAGTAATTAATAGCCAAAAAATAAAAGCACTGTAGTAATAATGAATCTAAATGAAAGTATCCTCATATATACATCTATATAGATAGATTGAGAAGCAACTAGATTAATCATAGGCTATATGGTCAGCTAAGTATCTAGAAATTAATCTACCTGGGAAAAAAATTCACCTTTTTAAGATTACTTTTTGGTCTATCTACTCTTAACAAATCTGTACATCTTTAGTTGTTTCCCCTTTCCTAAACTACAATTAATTGACAGTAATTATACCACTGTCTAAATAGTATGCATTTTATCACATAAAACAAGAAACAAATATTTTTTAAAAGAAACCAAAAAATCCCCACTTCATTACTTTATATTCTTCCAGAGTCAAAGTACCTAGCATGAACTAAAGAGGATAACCAGAATTCCCTAAATCAGAATATTGAAATCTCTGACAATAACTGCTTTGAATTTAGGAAATACCTATGTATATGGGGGAGGGGGTAAAAAGATGGTAGGTTTTTGTGGCACTTACTCAGAATGTGCAACAAAAGTATGACCTCCAAAGAATCAATATACTACAATGTAAAACTTCATCTGAATGACTTGAGCATTCCAAGAGACACAATGGTTATTATAATAAAATCTTACTATGTTAATAAAATCATTTAGCTTATCCTGGAAATAAATGTGAACAAATAGGTTTAGGAAGAATTGGCTAAATATAAAAGAATTGGCTAAATATAAAAGAATTCTTTTCGAATTATTGTTTTAGTTCAAGTAGCCTGTTAGGTGATTTAATTTTCCTCTGAACTGACCGGTCTTCTGAAAAAGAGATTCCCCTCATAAAGAACTTAACCTGAGAAGCTCAAGCAGACAATCAATTGTTGGAAATGTGTTTGTCTAAAAATACTTAAAATTAATATTTTTATAATACCTAGTGATTCAGATATTATATGTCAGGAAACCTTTGGATACTTCTGTCACTCAGTCATGTTTCTTATTTTCAATCATTTATTTCTGTTAATACAGAGGAAAGATGATATAACTTAGGACAGGAGAACTCTTGCTTGAAAGCACAATTTGTAAATAGGTAAAAGGAAATTGCACCTCCAAGAGAATCTTATCAACTCCTCCCATCCCAATACCAATTCCCTGTGGCCTGGGGTACCCTTACAGTACACTTAGCAGTTCTATGGAGCAGTCTGAAAACTACTGCTTTAAGAATAAAACATTTTAAGTTGATTTTTTCCACATAACGTATGAATTAAGTTTTGTTAGGTGGTAAAAAGCTATGGTAAGAAAGCTGCTGATCTAATTCAGCGATTCTTGATTAAGGGCAGTACCATGCCAGGATAGTCTGCAAAAGCATAGGTCCATTTTTATTTGCCACAGTGACCAGGGGAGCAATATGATTAATTAGGAAGGCAGGGGCCAGGGATGATAAACATGGTACAGTGTACAAAGTTTTATGCCTTTCCAAAAGTCAACAGAACATCCATTGAGAAACACTGATCTAAACCTACTAAATATAAAATTAAAGAATTTCCAACGAATTGGGAAATTTCCAATGAATATGTGACTCACAAACATACCTTCTAAAGGATATTTAAGGATATTTGAATAATAGTAATGGGAACTCAAGAGTCCAGAAGCCTTGCCTCCAGAGGAAATAACAAATTTGAGCATCACGAAACCCCACTATCTAGAAAACAGACACATCCCTGTAAGTAGTTTAACATGGTGCTGCTTTCGAGAAGTAACTCATGCCCAATCCATCTAACAAACAAAACAAACAAGACACACACACACACAAATCCAAACAAAACACATAAACAAGAGAGGAGGAATGGGTGCGCTAGTAACTGCAAAAGAAACTTAAAATACTTCTCCCCCTAGGAAGAATACTACGTGAAGGCTAAATTTTACCGCAGAGATAAATAAGCACTGGAGGCCAGCCCAGGGATCATTATTACATTTCTATCAGAAATTTCACACTCAATTCTAAACAACTGAATTTAAGTAAAGAGTAACTATTGATTTCACAATAAGGACTAGATTTTTATATGTATAAATTTTGAATTTCAAGGGTAAATATATTTTATTATATGCTATTCCAAATTTGATTATCCTATACAAATGAACATGAACACTAACCTTTAAAAAATAGACTAAATTTGAATACATTAAAAAACAGCATCAACTACAGATCACTTTGATTGAAAGTAGTAAAAAATTTTTTAACCCAAATGTCTCCTTACAAGAATTTATGAACTATGAAAAAATGTACTGAGGAACTGTTACATTATTAGAAAAGCTACTCTACTAAAAAGTTGCATATACACTGCCATACAGTAATATAAACATAGCAGTTAATAATTTCTCAAATTAGAATAGGTTTTGAAAAGAGAAACAACCAAAATGCACATATACAACTTTTTACTATCATTGTTTTCTACACATTTGACTTCAAGTAAGACAAAGAAAGGATATACTAAACTGGAAATTATACATTATTATTTAATCAGAAAAATGTCTAATTGATATGTCAATAAAACATTTGAACGTTTTCTGTTTATTTTTAAGAAACACAAGATCTGAAATGGGCATTTTTACTTCCAGAAATGGCAGAAGAGTTCATTTAGACCTATGATTCTTCCAAGAACCAGAAACACTGAAAAATTTAAAGATTTCTTTTTTGAAGTTTCACAAAGAAATGAGAGAATGACAAAGTAGTGAAGACTTACTGGACCAAGAGAGAAGACAGAAATCCAGAAAGTCAAACTTAGCCCTTGGGGTTTGCCCTGCAAGAATTACAGAAAAGACACTTGAGACTGAGAAGTATGTTTGACAGCCTCAAGAGTCTAGGGAGGAATAAACAAAAACAACTGGTTTTAGTTGTGACACTGAAAATTTCACTCTAGTAGTTAGGTGAACAAGAGATTGTTCTTGCCTTGCAAAGACTGCAGACTAATTTGAAGTCATTTCTGGGCTCTGAAAATTGGATTAAAGTAATCCTAGATTGCTAATGCCCCTCAATTGCTGTCCCAAGCAAAATATTAAAAATATACTACATAGAATATAGAATTTCAGATCTCAAATTATGTCTATAAATGATTTTAAAGTATAATCCAGTAAAAAACAAAATTACAACCAGAAAACGAAGAGGAAAACTGATGCAAGAAGTGACAAAGTAGAAATACACTCAAAGGAGCTCCAGATATTGGAATTAACAAACACAAACATGTATTTGCTTATCACATTTAAAAGTATTGAAAAACAAAGACAAAAGTAATTATTAAAGGTAGTAAGAAAAATATGCCAATTTCTTCAAAGGTACAAGATAAACATATTGACTAGAAGCAATGGAAACAGAGGTAATGGGATTAAATTTTCATTGTCCACTAAGAAAATAACATCAAATTTAAAAATCAACATCAAGAGAGTATACATCGTTCAAAACTAAAAACACAACCCGATAACCAAAACCAAATTTTTTAGGCTTAATACTTATTTCATCTATAAATTTCCACCAGTCTTGTCAGTCATATTATTTTGGATTTCAGAGATGGATTAAATAATAGTTATTTCTTATATTCATCTGTATGAAAATTAGGAAAAACAGAATAATTTGGGGATTAAATCCCAAATTTAATCCAAGTTAAAATTCCAACATTTTTTTTAACTGAAGTGACAAGTTGAATCAATGATAAAAATATAAATACAATAATCAAAAAAGTTATGGAACCATAAGACAGGAAAAAGGCAGAAGCAATTATCTTGATTCTATCTCTAGCAATGTCTGTCTTATTCATTGCTACAAAATAAGTACTGTGGCTGGCATACAGTAAGGGATAATGTTAACTCAGCTAAATTGAATTCTTCTAGTCAGTAATTTCCCTAATCTAACATTTTTTCTTCCAAAGCTTGTATACTACTCATACTCTGTGATAACAGTGGGAGAGATCAGCAATACCTATTCTGAACAATAGGTATTGAATAATAGATATTCAATAAATGTTTGCCAAGTACACAAATCAGGTGTATTTTCTATATTTAAAAATCCCCATTTCTCTTAGTTTTTTCTCATATGGTCTATTACTTGAACTTTGATACCCTTTGGATCTATTCCTAGTTTCTCCACATATTAGCCTATGCACCTAACCTCAAGGGATCTAAATGTAATCTGCCTACAAATAAATGATTAATGTATGAGAAATTCTGGTATTCTTAACCTTCATGTAAATATAAATACTATAGAAAACTCCGTAAATACTTTTAGAAACAATACTGTCAGTGTAATTCATTTCCTAAGAATAAATATATAATTAGAAACAGAAGTACTGAATTTCTTTGCTTTATACTTTCCCTGAGGCTGATCAAGTAATGATGATCCAGTTCTAATTTTAATTTAAAACTTATATAATCTAGTGATTATATATTATGACATTTCATATTCTCTCAGTATTTTCAGTTTTTCAGCTCATACTATTGGTATCCTAATCTTATGCTCTTAAAATCAAGGTACAAAATGATTAAAAAAAAACTACAGCTGTGGAAACATAATGGCAGTGTTCTTTTACAACTCAGTTAAAGGTATAATTCTTTTTCTTCCTTAAGACCACACAGCAGTGTGGCTAGTAAACGTGACTAACATTAAAATATACAAATACACCATACAAAAATATGAACATTTTCATTTTCAAATAAAAATTCACAAAGGTTCTCAAGAAAATTATTATCAAGCAAAATATATACTCTTTTCAACATTAAAGTTTAAAAGACTTATTTATAAATCACAAAAATGCTAAACTATACAACAATTTTATAAACATACTCTTTGCTTCATTCTAGAAGTTTATTGAAACAGTAAAGCTATACTATACAGACACATGCACACTTGCATACAACATGCACTAGGGCAGGATTTCACAAAGTGGCAAGGAATACGAATGATTCAGGGAGGGCAGAAGGCCTGGCAGAAAACTAACACTGACTTATATGGTGATAAATTGGTCCTCCTTACACTCGATCCTTGTTATATCAAACCAGTGTGACGCTAGTATTTCTTTAGCACCTCTCTAACTCTAACTTCCCTTTTAACAGAGAGCAAATATCCAGGAAATGTGCTCACTATTGCCTCTTCACTTCTTTTAAGTTCTCTTCTTTTTCTAGAAGGTATTACTATTTAATGTGACAAGGTATTGTTTATGTTTTAAATACAGTTATTTAAGTAAAAAGTGATATAAGTTACAGGAAAACATTAACGAAATAAGAGTAGAGCAGATATAGTAAAGCAAACACTAAATGTTTCACAATAACAAAATCCTCAAAAGGTCACTGGGCACAGAATGAACAATACATTTCACAGGCTCCTCATATGTAGGTATGGACATGTGCCTAAATTCTGTCAATTTCAGATCTAAACAAAGTTACCTATGGCAGTTTTCAGGAACCTTCTTTTAAAGACTGCTGGCATTCACCCTCTCAGCTCTCTTCTTTCCTTTCTCCTTCTTGTTGGCCAGAATACAGATTATGGCTGAAACTAAAGAAGCCACCCAGGTTTGGAAGGTGACCTTGGTGATGGAAGTTATGCATGGAAGAGTAACGAAATAAAAAGACCCGGGATCCCTGAGTATTTTATTTGTCAGAACCACAATACTAGCCCGTTTTCACCTACTTCCAGACTCAACTGATGGCTAAATAAGACACTTCTGCATCATTTATGTCACTGTTGTTTGGGGTCTCTACTACCAACATCCAAATCTAACCCTATCTGCAAACTGTGGAATATATTTAAAAAAAAATTGTCAAAGTGATTATGCAACTAATTAAAGTTAAGAAACAATAAAATAAGGAATAAAGTGCACAGGATGGAAGACTGTTAGGACCTGGAATTAACCAAGTGATGAACTAGCTATAGCAGTTTGAGTTGTAAAAGAAACTTTGAATATATGGGTTCCAAATTTGAAATTTAACATATTTATTTCCACAGAAATTCTATTAAATTCTATTTTCTTAAAGGTGGAACACATGTTACAAGGACTAGCATTCAATTCATCTAGACCATCAGTTCAGTTCAGTCGCTTAGTGGTGTCCGACTCTTTGCGACCCTATGAATCACAACACGCCAGGCCTCCCTGTCCATCATCAACACCAGGAGTTCACCCAAACATATGTCCATTGAGACAGTGATGCCATCCAGCCGTATCATCCTCTGATGACCCCTTCTCTTCCGGCCCCAAATCCCTCCCAACATCAGAGTCTTTCCAATGAGTCAATTTTTCATATGAGGTGGTCAAAGTATTGGAGTTTCAGCTTCAGCACCAGTCCTTCCAAAGAACACCCAGAAATGATGGACTGCTTGGATCTCCTTGCAGTCCAAGGGACTCAAGAGTCTTCTCCAATACCACAGTTCAAAAGCATCAATTCTTCAGCACTCAGCTTTCTTCACAGTCCAACTCTCACATCCATACATGACCATAGGAAAAACCATAGCCTTGACTAGATGGACCTTTGTACGCAAAGTAATGTCTCTGCTTTTGAATATGCTATCTAGGTTGGTCATAACTTTCCTCCAAGGAGTAAGCGTCTTTTAATCTCATGGCTGCAATCACCATTTGCAGTGAGCCCAAAAAACAAAGTCTGACAGTTTCCACTGATTTCCCATCTATTCGCCATGAAGTGATGGGACCAGATGCCATGATCTTCATTTTCTGAATGTTGAGATTTAAGCCAACTTTTTCACTCTCCTCTTTCACTTTCATCAAGAGGCTTTTTAGTTCCTCTCTACTTTATGCCATAAGGGTGGTGTCATCTACATATCTGAGGTTATTGATATTTCTCCCGGCAATCTTCATTCCAGCTTGTGCTTCCTCCAGCCCAACATTTCTCATGATGTACTCTGCACAGAAGTTATATAAGCAGGGTGACAATATACAGCCTTGACGTACTCCTTTCCTATGTGGAACTAGTCTGTTGTTCCATGTCCAGTTCTAACTGTTGCTTCCTGACCTGCATACAGGTTTCTCAAGAGGCAGGTCAGGTGGTCGGGTATTCCCATCTCTTTCAGAATTTTCCACAGTTTATTGTGATCCACACAGTCAAAGGCTTTGGCATAGTCAATAAAGTAGAAATAGATGTTTTTCTCGAACTCTCTTACTTTTTTCATGATCCAGAGGATGTTGGCAATTTGATCTCTGGTTCCTCTGCCTTTTCTAAAACCAGCTTGAACATCTGGAAGTTCACGGTTCATGTATTGCTGAAGCCTGGCTTGGAGAATTTTGAGCATTACTTTACTAGCGTGTGAGAAGAGTGCAAATGTGCAGTAGTTTGAGCATTCTTTGGCATTGGCTTCTTTGGGATTGTAATGAAAACTGACCTTTTCCAGTCCTGTGGCCACTGCTGAGTTTTCCAAATTTGCTGGCATATTGAGTGTAGCACTTTCACAGCATCATCTTTCAGGATTTGAAATAGCTCAACTGAAAGTCCATCACGTCCACTAGCTTTGTTAGTAGTGATGCTTTCTAAGACCCATTTGACTTCACATTCCAGGATGTCTGGCTCTAGGTGAGTGATCACACCATCATGATTATCTTGGTCTTGAAGATCTTTTTTGTATAGTTCTTCTTTGTATTCTTGCCACCTCTTCTTCATATCTTCTGCTTCTGTTAGGTCCATACAATTTCTGTCCTTTATCGAGCCCATCTTTGCATGAAATGTTCCTTTGTTATCTCTAATTTTCTTGTAGAGATCTCTAGTCTTTCCCATTCTGTTCTTTTCCTCTATTTTGTTGCTTTGATCGCTGAAGAAGGCTTTTTTATCTCTCCTTGCTACTTTCTGGAACTCTGCATTCAAATGGGAATATCTTTCCTTTTCTCCTTTGGTTTTCGCTTCTCTTCTTTTCACAGCTATTTGGAAGGCCTCCCCAGACAGCCATTTTGCTCCTTTGCATGGGGATGGTCTTGATCCCTGTCTACTGTATAGTGTCACGAACCTCTGTCCATAGTTCATCAGGCACTCTATCTATCAGATCTAGTCCCTGAAATCTATTTCTCACTTCCACTGTATAATCATAAGGGATTTGATTTAGTTCATACCTCAGTGGTCTAGTGGTTTTCCCTACTTTCTTCAATTTAAGTCTGAATTTGGCAATAAGGAGTTCATAATCTGAGCCACAGTCAGCTCCCTGTCTTGTTTTTGCTGACTGTCTAGAGCTTCTCCATCTTTGGCTGCAAAGAATATAATCAATCTGATTTCGGTGTTGACCATCTGGTGATGTCCATGTGTAGAGTTGTCTCTTGTGATGTTGGAAGAGGGTGTTTGCTATGACCTGTGTGTTCTCTTGGCAAAACTCTGTTAGACTTTGCCCTGCTTCATTCCGTACTCCAAGGCCAAATTTGCCTGTTACCCCAGGTGTTTCTTGACTTCCCACTTTTGCATTACAGTCCCCTATAATGAAAAGCACATCTTTTTTGGGTGTTAGTTCTAAAAAGTCTTGTAGGTCTTCATAGAACCGTTCAACTTCAGTTTCTTTAGTGTTACTGATTGGGGCATAGGCTTGGATTACCATGATACTGAATGGTTTGCCTTGGAAATGAACAGAGATCATTCTGTCATTTTTGAAATTGCATCCAAGTACTGTATTTCAGACTCTTTTGTTGACCACGATGGCTGTTTCATTTCTTCTAAGGGATTCCTGCCCACAGTAGTGATATAATGGTCATCTGAGTTAAGTTCACCCATTCCAGTCCATCTTATTTCACTGATTCCTAGACTGGTAATGCTCACACTTGCCATCTCCTGTTTGACCACTTCCAATTTGCCTTGATTAATGGACTTAACATTCCAGGTTCCTATGCAATATTGATCTTTATAACATTGATCCTTGTTTGTATCAATCACCAGTCCCATCCACAACTGGGTATTGTTTTTGCTTTGGGTCCATCTCTTCATTCTTTCTGGAGTTATTCCTCCATTGAACTCCTGTAGCATATTGGGCACCTACCAACCTGGGGAGTTCCTCTTTCAGTATCCCATCATTTTGCCTTTTCATACTGTTCATGGGGTTTGCGAGCCAAGAATACTGAAGTGGTTTGCCATTCCCTTTTCCAGTGGACCACATTCTGTCAGACCTCTCCACCATGACCCGCCCGTCTTGGGTGGCTCCACACGGCATGGCTTAGTTTCATTGAGTTAGACAAGTCTGGTCCGTGTGATCAGACTGGCTAGTTCTCTGTGATTATCGTTTCAGTGTGTCTTCCCTCTGATGCCCTCTCGCAACACCTACCGTCTTACTTGGGTTTCTCTTACACTAGACATGGGTATGGCTGCTCCAGCAAAGCACAGCCTTTGCTCCTTACTCAGTTAAATTTCTACTCTTTGTTATTCTTTTTGTTTCATCATCTCCAATTCACAAAATTATATGGCAATCTGAAAAATTATTCAGTGATGCATAAAAACGTTGATGAAAACAGTGCCAAACTCTACTATGCAGATTAAGATAATTAACGGCAATAGGGATGACAGTGACAGTGGCAGTGGAACATGAATCCTGTTGAGATAAATCTGTAAGTGCGGTAGTTTGATACATACAGAAAATCGTGAAACAGAAGGTACAATCGTTCTTATAGATCATATTTAACTATCCACATGCCGCTAGAGCTCACTATATGATTAATACTAAGGTTTTAACGATGATATAATGCTGCTGAAGCCTCAAGTCCCTTTCAAACCACCAACTTAATTTCAAGTGAACTCCCCATGAGTCAAATCCTTTCCAGGTAGAAACTGGCAAATTTTGTACAAAAAACTGATTAGAAAGGAAGATTAAAGACAAATTCACTTGTGTTATACTCCTCACCAAAAAAACAAGCACAATTTATTTGTTAGGAAGTTTATCAAGTAAGCAAAAATCTCTTGACAAACATTATGACTGAAGAAAAAAAGAGAAGAAACTATTGACAGAAATCTATGACAAAGGATATAGTGTCATACATTATCAGTGACACATCATTTGGAAGAGAAACTACTATCCCTCATCATATCTGCAGATCTTAACGCTTGATAGGTGGACAAAACCACAAGGTCACTCTGCATACACAGAGAACTATATGAGAGAAAGAAATGATCAACAAATTTCAACTCTATTTCTCACTGAAAATCCAAGCTACAGGATGAGATTTATAGTTAGTTATTTAATTTGATTAGTAAGCCGAAAGCAGTTGTAACGCAACATTATCCTCAAGTACATCAATGAAGCTACCCATGAATTCAATCCCACAACCTGCTTTCTTTCATAGGGTCTTAAATTAAGAGAAACTAATATATGTTTATTGATATTATTATCAAGCTAAATTTCACATAACAAAATTAACCATTTTAGGTATACAATTCAGTGATATTTAGAACATTCTGTGCACTACAGTTAGGACACTGGGCACTATAATCTCTATCTACTTTCAAAATATTTTTATGATTCCATGTAAAAATTAAACAGTCACTCCCATTTCCCCTTTACTCCCACCCCCAACAACCACAAAAGTACTTTCTGGCCCTACGGATTTGCAAATTCTGGACAATTCATATAAAATGAATTACATATCATGTGTAAACTTTTACACAGTATAATGTTTCTGAGATTCATTCATACTATAGTATGCTTTCAGTACATTCCTTTTTACGGCCAGATAATATTTCAAACATTTTTATTATTATATCATATTTTGTTTATCCACTCATCAGTTGATGAACATTTGTGCTATTTTCACTTTTTGATTGTTGTGAATAGTGTTATTATGAACATTCATGAACAAATTGTTTGAATACTTGTTTTTAATCCTGATGGATACTACCTAGAAGTAGGATTGCTGGTTTACAGGGCAACTCTATTGTCAACTTTCTCAGGAACTGTCAAATCTTTTCTATAGTGACTAAAATATATGCTTCTTGATCTTAAATTGCTGCTGAAGCAATAGTGAAAAGAGTAAATCTGATTAATTGTGATCACTCGGCATACAGCATGTTAGTGTTGTTTTAATAAAATGCCAATGAATGGAATACTTAGCTTCTCTATACTCTAATCTTGCTATCAAAAGGAAATATAGTCTTAAAATGGTGAAAAATCATTTAAATTTCATGATATTAATATCTGCAAAAATCATTTCTATGGTTCTACATATTATTCAAGAATTATACACTGGATGATGTATCTAATATTTTAAAATATCTGAGAATTACTTCATGACTGAAATACCATGATTTTTAATGTTAAGACTTCTTAAGAAGCCCTTATATTACATTATAGGCTCTGAAAGATAGCTGAAGTAGTCCCAGGTCCGTAGTAACACAATATAAATTTTTATTTTCTAAGAAAATGCCTCAGTTCATGCACTTAGGTTTTCAATAATGATGTCATAAGCAAAGATCACTTAAGAGACATTGAAACAAATCACCATGAGTGCTAGACAGCACAAACAGGAATCAATTAATCATACATAAAATATAAACATGGAGAAAATATTTTTAAAAATAAAATGTGGAATTTTAAAATCAAGCTACGAGAAAAACATAATTTTTCTTGTTCAGTTCTGTCCAACTATTTGCAATCCCATGGACTGTAGCATGCCAGGCTTTCCTGTCCTTTATTACCTCCCAGAACTTGCTCAAACTCATCTATTGATGGTGATGCAGTACAACCATCTCATCCTCTTTCATCCCCTTCTCCTCCCGCCTTCAATCTTTCCCAGCATCAGGGTCCTTTCAAATAACTCGGCTCTTGGCATCAGGTGGCCAAAGTATTGAACTTCACCTTCAGAATTGGTCCTTCCAATGAATATTCAGAGTTGTTTTCCTTTAGGATTGACTGGTTGGATTACCTTGCAGTCCTAGGGACTCTCAAGAGTCTTCTCCAACACCACAGTTCAAAAGCATCAATTCTTAGGCCCTAATCTTTCTCTATGGTCCAACTCTCACATCCATACGTGTATACTGGAAAAACCATAGTTTAGATCGTACAGACCTTTGCTGGCAAAGTAATGTCTCTGCTTTTTAATGCTGTCTAGGTTGGACATAGCTTTTCTTCCAAGGAGCAAGCATCTTTTAATTTCATGGCTGCAGTCACCATCTGCAGTGATTTTGGAGCCCAAGAAAATAAAGTCTCTCATTGTTTCCATTGTTTCCCCATCTATTGCTATGAAGTGATAGAACCAGATGCCATGATGTTAGTTTTGGAATGTTGAGTTTTAAGTCAGCTTTTTCACTCCCTTCTTTCATATCAATCAAGAGGCTCTTTAGTTCCTCCTCACTTTCTGCCATAAGGATGGTGCTATCTGCATATCACAGGTTATTGATACTTCTCCCAGCAATCTTGATTCCAATCATTATTCATCCAACCTGGCATTTCTCATGATGTAGTCTGCACATAAGTTAAATAAGCAGGGTGACAATATAGGCTTGACATGCTCCCTTCCCAATTTGAAATCAGTTTGTTGTTCCATGTCCAGTTCAAACTGTTGCTTCTTGACCTGCATACAGATTTCTCAGGAGGCAGGTAAGGTGGTCTGGTATTCCCATCTCTTGAAGAATTTCCCACAGTTTGTTGTGATCCACAGTCAAAGGCTTTGGTGTAGTAAATAAAGCAGAAGTAGATGTTTTTCTGGAACTCTCTTGCTTTTTCTATGATCCAGCAGATGTTGGCAATTTGATCTCTGGTTCCTCTGCCTTTTCTAAAACCACCTTGAACATCAGGAAGTTCACAGTTCATGGTCTGTCAAAGCCTGGCTTGGAGAATTTTGAGCATTACTTTGCTAGAGTGTGAGATAAGTGCAATCGTGTGGTAGTTTGAGCATTCTCTGGTATTGCCTTTCTTTGGGGTTGGAATGAAAACGGACCTTTTCCAGTCCTGTGGCCACTGATGAGTTTTCCAAATTTGCTGACATATTGAGTGTAGCACTTTCACAGCATCATCTTTCAGGATTTGAAATAGCTCAACTGGAATTCCATCACCTCCACTAGCTTTGTTCGTAGTGATGCTTCCTAAGGCCCACTTGACTTCACATTCCAGGATGTCTGGCTCTAGGTGAGTGATCACACCATCGTGGTTATCTGGGTCATGAAGATCTTTTTTGTATAGTTCTTCTGTATATTCTTGCCACCTCTTCTTAATATCGTCTGTTTCTGTTAGGTCCTTTATTGTGCTCATCTTTGTATGAAATGTTCTCTTGGTATCTCTAGTTTTCTTGAAGAGAGCTCTAGTCTTTCCCATTCTATTGTCTTCCTCTATTTCTTTGCATTGATCACTGGGAAGGCTTTCTTATCTCTCTTTGCTATTCTTTGGAACTCTGCATTCAAATGGGTGTATCTTTCCTTTTCTCCTTTGCCTTTCACTTCTCTTTTTTTCTCTGCTATTTATAAGGCCTCCTCAGACAACCATTTTATCTTTTTGCCTTTCTTCTTCTTGGGGATTTTTTTGATCACCACCTCCTGTACAATATTCGAACCTCTGTCCATAGTTCTTCAGGCATCTTATCTAGTAGATCTAATCCCTTGAATCTATTTGTCACTTGCACTGTATAAGCTAAGGAATTTGAGTCAGGTAATACCTGAATGCTGCAGTGGTTTTCCCTACACCACTTTTTCTTCAATTAAAGTCTGAATTTGGCAATGAGAAGTTCATGCTCTGAGCCACAGTCTGCTCCCAGTCTTGTTTTTCCTGACTGTATCAAGTTTCTCCATTTTTGGCTGCAAAGAATATGATCAATCTGATTTCGTATTGACCATCTGGTAATGTCCATGTGTAGAGTCATCTCTTGTGTTGTTGGAAGAGGATTTTTGCCATGACCAGTGCATTCTCTTGGCAAAACGCTGTTAGCCTTTGCCCTGCTTCCTTTTGTCCTCCAAGGCCAAATTTGTCTGTTATTCCAGGTATCTCTTGGCATCCTGCATTTGCATTCCAGTCCCGTATGATGAAAAGGACATCTTTTTTGGGTGTTAGTTCTAGAAGGTCTTCATAGAACCGTTCAACTTCAGCTTCTTTGGCATTAGTGGCTGAGACACAGATTTGGATTACTGTGATACTGAATGGTTTGTCTTGAAAATGACAGAGATCATTCTAACATTTTTTAGTTTGTACCCAAGTACTGCATTTCGGACTCTTTTATAAGAACACCTAATACATGCTTTATATATGTCACTGAAGACCTCAAAAATGGAATAAATAATTTAGCAAGAGATTTGAAAAATCATGGCTTACATTTTTCAGAGCTGATCAAAGACTCAAATGGTGTGAGAAAATACAAATCCAGCAGAATAAATAAGCACACACATACACGCACACCAAGTATGTGTTAATAAAACTCCACAAAGCCAAAGAAAAGAAGAAAAATCTTAAAACCAGTCAAAGAAAACATGCAGATACCAACTAAGAAGGACAACTAGACTAATGCTGATTCATCACCAGTAAGTTCAGGCAGAAGATACTAGAGTAATATAATCAAAGTTCTATCAGAAAAAAAAACCTGTGACCAAAATTCATGTCCTTAGAGAATCTACCTTTTAAGAACATGGAAGAAAAAAAGAATTTTCAGACAAACAAAAACACTTTACCACCAAAATATTTACACCAAAGGAAATGCTAAACGATGTACCTCAAGAAAAAGAGAAACAATACCAAAAGAAAGGTCTTACAGTGTCAAATAAATGATGAACAAGTATTAGGTTGGTACAAAAGTTACTGTGGTTTTAGACAATGAATTTTAAGTCATTATAACTAGGCTCAAATATATTTTCATAAATCAAAATAGGAACCATTTCATCAATATATTTTTGTCAACAAGTTTCTTTTTTTTTCCTTTAGCACAAATATCCATGCTTCAGGATTCAACAAACTCTTGGAAAGCATTTTTTGCTTCCTGCTGTTTGTGGAAGCAATTTCCCTGCAACAAGTTGTGGAGATATTTCAAGAAATGGCAGCCGGCTGGCAAGAGTTCTGGTGAATACAGCAGATGAGGCAAAACTTCGTTGCCCTATTCATTCAACTTTTGAAGCATTGGTTGTGCGATGTATGGTTGGGCGCTGTTGTGGAGAAAAATTGGGCCCTTTCTGTTGACCAATGCCAGCTGCAGTCGTTGCATTTTTCACTGTACCTTATCTACCTGCTGAGCACACTTCTCAGATGTAATGATTTTGCTGGGATTCAGAAAGCTGTAGATCAGACCGGCAGCAGACCACCCAAGTGACCATGACCATTTTTTGGTGCAAGTTTGGCTTTGGGAAGTGCTCTGCAGCTTCTTTTCGGTCCAGCTACTTAGCAGGTGATCACTGGTTGTTGTAAAAAATACATCTGTCACTGCACGTCACAATCCAATCAAGAAAGGGCTCATTGTTGTTGCATAGATAAGAGAAGGTGACACTTCAAAACAACGATTTTTTTGACTTTCAGTTAGTTGGGAGGCACCCACTTATCGAGCTTTTTCATCTTTCCAATTTGCTTCAAATGCCAAACGACTGTAGAATGGTGAACACTGAGTTATTCGTCAACTTCCTATGGAGTTTTAAGAGGATCAGCTTTGATGATGGCTCTCAGTTGGCAACTGTCAACCTCCTATGGCTGGCCACTGCGCTCCTCATCTTCAAGGCTTTCATCTTTGCAAAATTTCTTGAACCACCACTGCACTGTACATTTATTCCTTAGTAGTTCCTGGTCCAAATGCGTTGTTAGATACTGTGAGCTGTTTACACTGCTTTACGATCCATTTTGAACTTGAATTAAAAAAATTGCTCAAATTTGCTTTTTTGTCTAACATCATTTCTACAGTCTAAGATAAATATAAAATAAACAGCAAGTAATAAGTCATAAGAAAAAATATAAAGCAAGAAATGCACATTAAAATAATGTATAGCATAACCAAATTTATTTAAGAATGTACTTCAATATCGAACAGAAAAATTCAACAATGCAAAACCACAATTACTTTTGCACCAACCTAATAAATTGGTAAATCTATAAGCAGATATAAAAAGCAGTCAAATATTCAAATAAAAAATAATCAGGGACCCCTGGGAAATGGTTATACCTGATAATGATTCACTGAGTTGTACACTTAACTTTTTGAACTTTTCTGTTTGTAAGATGTTTATTGACAAATGTTTGTTCAAATAAATATTTCCCACAAAACAATGAAGTTCATATAAAATAATGAAGAGAATATCTTTAAAAAAATAGTTAAATGGTCCAAGAATAAAAGCAGAGTAAAAGTGTACTAAGGTCACTGTTCAAAATCAGATGAAGTTATAACTTGAAAACTTTGTTTTCGATACACATGGCAACATTTCCAGAGAAGATTCTACAAATGAGAAGGAGAGTAGACAGTTTCTAAGTCAGGTGTATTTCTAAATGGAATAAAACACAAATAAACCAAAACATACATCAAAGTATGTTTTTAAAGTCATATAGAACAATCAGGAAAAATAAACAATTTAAGATAATAAAAAGTCTAAAAATAATAGTAATCAAAAATAATAAAATGAGCATTCATTAATTCAACAGTTTATAGCCAGATAATAAGACTGAATTAAGAAACAAAATAAGATACATTTATAAGATTACTAATTCTTAATACAAAGGTTCAAAGCTTATACCAGTTATATTCTAATGACATAAATTGGAAGCTGCCAAGGGGCTTCCCTGGTGGCTCCGACAGTAAAGCATCTGAACGCAATGCAGGAGATCCAGGTTCAATCCCTGGGTCAGGAAGATCCCCTAGAGAAGGAAATGGCAACCCACTCCAGTACTCTTGCTTGGAAAATTCCATGGACTCAGGAGCCTGGTAGGCTACAGTCCATGGAGTCGCAAAGAGCGACTTCACTTTTACTTTATCAACAGGAGACATAATAAGTTTAAAACAAACAATATTATTTGCTTTAAGGAGGGTCATTATTTAATGATAAAATATAGCACTAAACTGGTATGCACTAATAATCTCAAAATATTTAGAGCAAAGTTTTTGTTAGAATTTACAAACAAAGAAATTTACAAATCCACCTCTATGGAGGGAGATTTTAAAATGTCGCTTTTACTTATTGGTAGTGCAGGTAGACAGAAAAAATGTAGAAGGGTAAAATGATTATCAAGCTTACTCTAACAGACATATTTAAATTAGAGAATATATATTCTTCTCAAGCATATAGGGGATATTTATAAAAACTGACCACCACTAAAGAAGTCTCAACAAATACCAAAAAGTAGAATCACAGAGACCACATCCTTTTATAACATTGCAAATATGTGGAAGAACTTAATAACAAAAGATAAATAAGGAATTACTGGCCCAGAAGAAGGGCTATAATCCAGAGGAACCAGCCTGAGATTCCATGACCTAACTGAAATACAATCTAAAATGCACCAAACTTCCAACAGGCAAAGAAAAAAATAATCATGCACCACTACTCCCAGGGCAGGCAACTGAGGAGGAGGATGTTCTATTTTGCTAACAGTCATATATTGTCAACTAATATTTTATAGATGAATAAACTGAAATTTAGGATAGTGAGTTTTAGAGCCAGGATTTGAACCCAGTTTGTCTATTTATTGAACCCATAAACTTATTTACTATTTTGAACTCTGTTGTTCAGTCACAAAATCGTGTCTGACTCTTTGCTACCTCATGGACCACAGCACTCCAGGCTCCATTATCTCTGGGAGTTTGCTCAAGTTTATGTCCATTGAGTCAGTGATGCTATCTTACCATTTCATCCTCTGCCACCCTCTTCTCCTTTTTCCTTCAATGTTTCCCAGGATTTGAACTCTGTAGTGTGACTTTTTAAAATAAATGTTGAGTGAGTGAATAACATGTTACTGGCCTTGCCAAAATATCAGATCAGCAGAATTGAGAGCAAATGAACCGAACAGTTACACTTTTGATGTATGTTACTGTAACTTTGTTGTCCTTTGATAATACATAGTCCATTCTTAATTGAATTGCTTTAACATAGGTGACTACCATCTAGACTGCCATAAGAGATTACCCATAAGTTTACACTTATTTTCAACAAAAAGAAAGTTATGCAACAAACCCAGATCATAATATGCTTTAAAAAATACTTTTTTCCTCCCAGAATTTCTTCTCTCCCTGCTAAAAAATTAAAAAACAAAAAAAGTTTACAGATGTTGGGAAGCCTTCAGTTTGGAGAACACAAAAGAAAAATTTCCTTGAAATTTTTCACTATGTATTATAAACACCCAAACGCACAGGGAAGAAAAAAGAAAAACACAAAGGAAGTTTCCAATAAAAAATACTAACAAAAGTTTCTTCTTCTACATGTCTTTTCTTCAAACTTTTTAGAACAGCACTGAAGTTACTTGAATGTTCCTGATAACATAGCAGACCTCTTTAAAAGAGAGGGTAAAAGAACTACATAAAATTATGAACTCTCTTTGTATAGTTGTGCATTGTGATAGAAAGAAATTTCTATAAGAAATCTATTTCTTTCCAGGTATTACTTCTAGGCATTATTTCCAGGCATTAAGACATTCATCCGAGATTCTCTGTAGTCAGTGCTTGATCTTCGCAAGTGCTATTAATAATACCATTTTAGAGAGTAAATATAGGTTTCATACAGTAAGTCAGAAATTATAAATCTATCTTTTAATTTTTTTGAAGAGGATGATTTCTAAAGTCATTATTGAATTTGTTACAACATTGCTTCCATTCCATGTCTTGGTCCCTTGGTCATGAGGCATGGAGGATCTCAGTTCCCTAACCAGGGATTGAACCCTCACCCCCTGCACCCTGCATAAGGTGAAGTCTCAACCACTGGACTGCCAGGAAAGTTCCTCAAGAAACTCTTTGGGAAATTATTGCTAGTTTTCTGAGGAATATAAAATGTCTTTAAGCTGATGAGAATTTTCTTCAAATGAAACCATGTTAATACACTGTTCACATTCCCATGCATTAATACTCAAGCGAGCAAATGTTAGCTTTTAAAAATCTTTAGTCTTTTCTCTTAAGCCAAATTTAACCTCGTATGACTAATCATAAAGCAGCTTTATTAACTCATATAACTGAACAAACTCAAACATTAAAATACAGTGTAAATGGACTTTCTCGCTCCACTTTACATCTCTTAAGAAAAACACTTCACATGAAACTATTTATATGAGAAGGTTCTATATATTGTTCAGAGTCCAAAGGATTATAATCCATTTTCTTAATCAAACTTTAGATCATTTCCTAATCAAACTCTAGCTCACTTCCCTGGCACATATTTATGAATATATATCTCACCACAATTTTACACCACACACGAAAATTAACTCCAAAATGGATTAAAGACTTGGATGTAAGGCAGGAAACGATAAAACTCGTAGAAGAAAACACAAGTAGTAGCCTGATAGCAGTCTTAGCTATGAGCTTTTAAATTTGACACTAAAAACAAAGGAAACAAAAGGCAACAAATAGGATTACATCAAACTAAAATGTTTCTAGCACAGCAAAGGAAACCATCAACAAAATGAAAATATGATCTAGTAATGGGAGAAAATATTTACATATCATATGTCTGGTATGAGGTTAATATTCAAAATATATAAAGTACTTAAAAACTCAGCAAAAAGAAAGAAAATTGATTAAAAAATAGGCAGAGGATCTGAACAGATATTTTCAAAAGACATACAAATGGCCAATTAAATACCTGAAAAATGCTCAACATCACGAATCATTACGGAAATGCAAACCAAAAGCACTATGAAACATCACCTTCTATCTGTTAAAATGGTTATCATCAATAAGACAAGAAATATCAATCGCTGCTGCAGATATGGGAATGCATACTGGCATGGCCACTATGGAAAGCAGTATGGAGGTTCCTCAAAATATTAAAAATATAACTACTATATAATTTAGCAATTATACTTCTACACATGTATTCAAAGAATTCAACAATCAATAAATAAAGATTTACCAATGAATAAAGATGTGGTCTATTAACTAACAGAATATTATTTAGCCATAAAAAGAATAAATCTTGCCATGTGCAACCACATGGATAGACCTAGAGGGTGTCATGTTAAGTGAAATAAGTCAGACAGAGAAAGACAAATACCATATGATTTCATTTACACGGGGAATTCAAAAACAAGAAAAAAAGCCACACCATACCAAGTTCATAGATACAGAGTACAGATCGATGGTTACCAGAGATGTGGGCACAGGATGGGCCAAATGAGTGAGGGAGTCAAAAGATATAAACAACCAGTAACAAAACAAATACTACACAGAGGAGTAATACAGGGCATGGTGTCTACACTTAATATTGTACTGCATATTTGAAAGTTGAAAAGAGATAAGATCTTAAAAGTTCTCATCACACACACACACAAAACTCTATGATAATGTATGGTAATAGATGTTAACTAGACTTATTGTGGTGACCATTCTGCAATATACTCAAATATCAAATTATATTGTACACCTGAATAATGTTGTATGATGATTGTATTTCAAGTTTAAAAAGTAATCATTCACAATTATTTGGAGGGGTATTTTTCAAATACTACCCAGGAAGACACTGCTGAGGGAAAAAAGTCATAAATTTTCATATATCTTATCTTCTGAAAGATTTCATAAGTTTCTCTATTAAAAAAATGCAGACATATTGAGGACATAAGATATACGCTAAAATATAATATAAAGATGGGCTATAGAATCAAAAGTACATTTGAATCCCAGCACTGCCATTTATTAAAGATATGAACTTGAGATACATGATTTATTTCATCCTCTTAGTTTCCTAGATGTAAAACAGATACAACATCTACTAAACAGTATTGTATCTTGCAACAGACATGGTGAACAGAGCTAAGCATATTAAATGTTATGCATATATAACAAGTGGTAGGTACTCACATTATTTTAACATTCTCAATGATACTGAATAATGTTACAGAAAAAAACTACATGCTCTCTCTAAAGTTTTAAAATTTAAATACTGAGTGGACACCATAAATGCTTGATCAGGTTAGAAAATCAAGCTATAGGAAAATAAATTTTAATAGTCAGGGTAGAAAAACAAGAATAGAAAACTTTGGAGTCAGTTAAGCTTCGTTGCCAATATCTGCTGGATCATAGCAAGAGAATTACAGAAAAATATGTGCTTTACTGACTACACTAAAGCCTTGACTGTGTCGATCACAGCAAACTGTGGAAAATTCTTAAAGAAATGGGAATACCAGACCACCTAACTTGTCTCCTGAGAAACTTATATGCAGGTCAAGAATCAACAGTTAGAACTGAATATGGAACAACGGACTGATTCCAAATTGGAAAACGAGTACAATGAGGCTGTACCTTGTCACCCTACTTATTTAACTTATATGCAGAGTACATCATGCAAAATGCTAACCCATCATGCAAAATTCCAATCACAAGTTGGAATCAAGACTGCTGGGAGAAATATCAACAACCTCAGATTCATTTGATACCACCCTAATGATAGAAAGTGAAGAGGAACTAAAGAGCCATTTGATGAAGGTAAAAGAGAGGGAAAATTGTGGCTTAAAACTCAACATTTAAAAAATTAAGATCATGACATCCCATCCCATCACCTCTTGGCAAATAAATGGGGGGAAAAAATGGACAGAGAGGCAGATTTTATTTTCTTTGGCTCGAAAAATCACTGAGGACAGTGACTGAAGCCACGAAATTAAACGATTCTTGCTCCTTGGAAGGAAAGCTATGACGTACCTAAACAGCATACTAAAAAGCAAACACATCACTTTGCCAACAAAGGCCCCTATAGTCAAAGCTATAGTTTTTCCAGTAGTTATGTACAGATGTGAGAGTTGGATCATAAAGAAGGATGAGCACAGAAGAACTGATACTTTCGAACTGTGGTACTGGAGAAGACTCTTTCAGTTCAGTCGCTCACTTGTGTCCAACTCTTTGCAACCCCATGAATTGCAATACGCCAGACCTCCCTGTCCATCACCAACTACGGAGTTCACTCTAACTCACGTCCATCGAGTCAGTGATGCCATCCAGCCATCTCATCCTCTGTCGTCCCCTTCTCCTCCTGCCCCCAATCCCTCCCAGTACCAGAGTCTTTTCCAATGAGTCAACCCTTCGCATGAGGTGGCCAAAGAACTGGAGTTTCACCTTTAGGATCATTCCTTCCAAAGAAATCCCAGGGCTGATATGCTTCAGAATGGACTGGTTGGATCTCCTTGAAGTCCAAGGGACTCTCAAGAGTCTTCTCCAACACCACAGTTCAAAAGCATCAATTCTTCGGCACTCAGCTTTCTTCACAGTCCAATTCTCACATCCATACATGACCACAGGAAAAACCATAGCCTTGACTAAATGGACCTTTATTGGCAATGTCTCTGCTTTTCAATATGCTATCTAGGTTGGTCATAACTTTCCTTCCCAGAAGTAAGCGTCTTTTAATTTCATGGCTGCAATCACCATCTGCAGTGATTTTGGAGCCCAAAAAACAAAGTCTGACAGTTTCCACTGTTTCCCCATCTATTTCCCATGGAGTGATGGGACCAGATGCCATGATCTTCGTTTTCTGAATGTTGAGATTTAAGCCAACTTTTTCACTCTCCTCTTTCACTTTCATCAAGAGGCTTTTTAGTTCCTCTCTACTTTATGCCATAAGGGTGGTGTCATCTGCATATCTGAGGTTATTGATATTTCTCCTGGCAATCTTGATTCCAGCTTGTGCTTCCTCCAGCCCAGCGTTTCTTATGATGTACTCTGCATAGAAGTTAAATAAGCAGGGTGACAATATACAGCCTTGACGTACTCCTTTTCCTATTTGGAACCAGTCTGTTGTTCCATGAACAGTTCTAACTGTTGCTTCCTGACCTGCATACAGGTTTCTCAAGAGGCAGGTCAGGTGGTCAGATATTCCCATCTCTTTTAGAATTTTCCACAGTTTATTGTGATCCACACAGTCAAAGGCTTTGGCATAGTCAATAAAGCAGAAATAGATGTTTTTCTCGAACTCTCTTACTTTCTTCATGATCCAGTGGATGTTGGCAATTTGATCTCTTGTTCCTCTGCCTTTTCTAAAACCAGCTTGAACATCAGGAAGTTCACGGTTCACATATTGCTGAAGCCTGGCTTGGAGAATTTTGAGCATTACTTTACTAGTGTGTGAGATGAGTGCAATTGTGCGGTAGTTTGAGCATTCTTTGGCATCGCCTTTCTTTGGGATTGGAATGAAAACGGACCTCTTCCAGTCCTGTGGCCACTGGTGAGTTTTCCAAACTTGCTGGCGTATTGAGTGTAGCACTTTCACAGCATCATCTTTCAGGATTTGAAATAGCTCCACTGGAATCTCATCACCTCCACTAGTTTGTTCGTAGTGATGTTTTCTAAGGCCCACTTGACTTCACATTCCAGGATGTCTGGCTCTAGGTGAGTGATCACACCATCATGATTATCTTGGTCATGAAGATCTTTTCTGTACAGTTCTTCTGTGTATTCCTGCCACCTCTTCTTAATATCTTCTGCTTCTGTTAGGTCCAGACCATTTCTGTCCTTTGTCGAGCCCATCTTTGCATGAAATATTCCCTTGGTATCTCTAATTTTGTGGAAGAGATCTCTAGTCTTTCCCATTCTGTTCTTTTCCTCATTGATTACTGAGGAAAGCTTTCTTATCTCTTCTTGCTATTTGGAACTCTGCATTCAGATGTTTATCTTTCCTTTTCTCCTTTGGTTTTCGCTTCTCTTCTTTTCACAGCAAGTTGTAAGGCCTCCCCAGACGGCCATTTTGCTTTTTTGCATTTCTTTTCCATGGGGATGGTCTTGATCCCTGTCTCCTGTACAAGGTCACAAACCTCTGTCCATAGTTCATCAGGCACTCTATCTATCAGATCTAGTCCCTTAAATCTATTTCTCACTTCCACTGTATAATCATAAGGGATTTGATTTAGTTCATAACTCAATGGTCTAGTGGTTTAGTAGTAGTCTAGTAGAAGACTCTTTAGAGTCCCTTACATATCAAGGAGAAGAAACTAGTCAATCCCAAAGGAAATCAAGCCTGAACATTCATTGGAAAGCGTGCTGCTGAAGCTCCAATACTTTGGCCACCTGATGAGGAGAGTCAACTCCCTGGAAAATACCCTGATGCTTGGAAAGACTGAGGGCAGGAGGAAAAGGGGAAGACAGAGGATGGCATCTGGCAAGACGCTGGAAAGCATCACAGACTCAATGGACATGAGTTTGAGCAAACTCTGGGGAGATGGTGAAGGACAGGGAAACCTGGAGTGCTGTAAGTCATAGGATTACAAAGAGTTAGACACGAATTAGGAACTAAAACAACATAAAGTAAATTACCAGGTGAGATCATTTTCCCTCCTGTAAGGGTTTCAAGGTAAAAATTCCTGTGCCTCTGACAAAGAAACTCAATTTTAACTAAATCCTTTCACTTAATGTAACTAATACTTATGATGATGCCACCAGTTTCCAATTATGAAACAATATGAGATAGGTATTATCGAAACCATTTAAGAAGTTAGAAAAGCGAGAACTAAAGAAGTTAAATAATTTGCCCAAGGTCAAAACTAGTTAAGTGACAGAATCAGGGCTCAGACTTGTTTACCTTTAGAGTACTCTAGTGCTCTTATCTCTATAGTTTACTGCCTTCATCTCATCTTCCATCACCCCTATTTTGACAGAAAGAATCAAGAAAACTATAGGCAGCCTTCTTAATAGCTTGAACAATTTACAGGACATTCTCTGGTTAGAACAAGGTTTTCGTTTCTTAATGTCCATTACAAATTTCAGCTTTTCACTTATATATTAGGTAATTTATTATAATAGAAATATCTAGGCTCCAAGTACTATTTTCATAAATAACTAGTTGTATGATATTAGGCAAGCCACAATCTTTTTAAACCAGTTTCCCCATCCAAAGAAGGGTGAAATTACTGAAAATACAGGCTGTGGGCGGATTAAGTATCATTTGCGTATAAACTAACCATCCAAAGAAAGTTAAGAATTTAAGTAACTTTTCTTTCCTATGCAGTCTGCTTCCAAATGAATCAAGAATATTATAAACACAAACAAAATCATGAAACACAAATATATACAAAAACAATATAAATGGACTAAATGGATAACAATTCATTTTCTTACAAAATGGAAAATAAGGTTAATTTAATAACCTTATCAATTCAGTATGTAAACTCTTTCATCAATATAATTTCTAATTCTGCTGGCTTTCATTCTATATCTCATGACAACCTATGTTCTTTATAAAATAACTAATGTAGCATATGCCAAACTCGTTTTATTCCAGAATTTCAATTTATAGCTTATCACCCTCTAAAACTTAATATTTTTACAGCATCCTTTCTTCATCCTCAAATTTTTCCTTTAATAATCTACAACTTCTGTGTTAATACTTTTAACACGTTCCCTCCACTGGTCATTTAACAGTTGCTGAGGAAGCAGTGGGTTTCATCTTCTACTAGAGTAATACTTCCAAAGCAGGTCTGCAAAATATTTGATCTTCCAAGATCTTAATAAATACTCAACCAGAAAGGATTCATGGTCAGTTAACTTTGAGAAATACGGGTTAAGCAATTTTCCTAGCTTAGACCACTCAATATGTTAATATGCACAGTCAATCTCGAAGTAGCATACAACAAGCAGTTTTCCTCAGACTCACAGATCCCCACTTCCCCACCTATTCACATCTTACAGGGCAGTTTGTGAAATGCTACCATGGGAACTGCAAGGCCTGAAGGATGTGAATCAATAAATCAGCAGAGATCACGTCCATTTCTAAAAGCCTAAACACCAGAATTATGGTGAGGCTCTTCCAACCAACCCAAGATGAAAGCACTTCTAACAAAATTAGCTTATAACAGCTGAAGTGGAGGTACCTTATCTTGTTTGAAAACATATCCATTAATCTTGTGATACTTGGTACTTAAATTCAAGGCTAACAAATGACGACTGCTGATAATCTGAACTTTTTCAAAAATATGATGAACATTTAAAGCCCTAAATGCTCAGTTTTTGTGAGCAAATTATTCCATTCTGATAACATTTGAGACTTGAGAGTTACTCTTACCTGGAAAAAATTTTTAATCACAGAGAAAATTCAAGGTAAGGCAAACTTTAACCGTATGAATTTTACTACTTAATGTTTATTCATTATGAAATCAAATAAGTCTCAAATGAAACATTCACATCTAGGAGTGGCATAATTTGTGATATTTGTATACAAACTCAAGCGTTCCAGAAAACGTGCTGCAGACATTTAGGTGTTGGACAATATTTACCCCTAAATTTTATATCCCTTATTTCAGTGTTATGCCTAAAGCAGTACCTTTTCAATATATCTTCAGATAAGTAGGTACTAATATATGAATGCTTTTCTTCTATACTTGCAAGTATATGTGCTAAAACAGGTGTTTTTCCTATAAACCAATAAATAAATCGTTCCACAAAAGTAGTTTAAGTTACAATCAAGAAAACATTTTTCAGAAAGTTTTGCTATGCTGAAAATATACAGAAGGTTAACATGTAAAATCTTGAAAACAACTTCGTGAATTAAAAATTAAGCATTAAATATGAAAATATGGTACAAAAAAGTAAAATTTTTAAATTCTATCAATCAAATTTTTGTAATCTTACACTGATTCTTTATCTTCGCGATAACTAGCATGTTGCACTTGACTTGATAAGTGCATAATTAATTATACATAGTGTGTGTATGTGTATTAAAGAGCAATATTGCATAGGAACCTGGAATGGTAGGTCCATGAATCAAGGCAAATTGGAAGTGGTCAAACGGGAGATGGCAAGAGTGAACATCGACATTCTAGGAATCAGGGAACTAAAATGGACTGGAATGCGTGAATTTAACTCAGATGACCATTATATCTACTACTGCGGGCAGGAATCCCTTAGAAGAAATGGAGTAGCCATCATGGTCAACAAAAGAGTCTGAAATGCAGTAATTGGATGCAATCTCAAAAACGACAGAATGATCTCTGTTCGTTTCCAAGGAAAACTATTCAATATCGCAGTAATCCAAGTCTATGCCCCAACCAGTAACACTGAAGAAGCTGAAGTTGAATGGTTCTATGAAGACCTACAAGACCTTTTAGAACTAACACCCAAAAAAGATGTCCTTTTCATTTTAGGAGACTGGGATGCAAAAGTGGGAAGTCAAGAAACACCTGGGGTAACAGGCAAATTTGGCCTTGGAATATGGAATGAGGCAGGGCAAGGGCTAATAGAGTTTTGACAAGGGAACGCACTGGCATGGCCAACACCCTCTTCCAACAACACAAGAGACGACTCTACACATGGACATCACCAGATGGTCAACACCGAAATCAGACTGACTATATTTTTTGCAGCCAAAAATAGAGAAGCTCTATATAGTCAGCAAAGATAAGACCGGGAGCAGACTGTGGCTCAGATCATGAACTCCTTATTGCCAAATTCAGACTTAAATTGAAAAAAGTGGGGAAAACCACTAGACCATTGAGGTATGAACTAAAGCAAATCCCTTATGATTATACAGTGGAAGTGAGAAATAGATTTCAGGGACTAGATCTGATAGATAGAGTGCCTAATGAACTATGGACAGAGGTTCGTGACACTGTACAGTAGACAGGGATCAAGACCATCCCCATGGAAAAGAAATGCAAAAAAGCAAAATAGCTGTCTGGGGAGGCCTTCCAAATAGCTGTGAAAAGAAGAGAAGCGAAAACCAAAGGAGAAAAGGAAAGATAAGCATCTGAATGTCGAGTTCCACAGAATAGCAAGAAGAGATAAGAAAGCCTTCCTCAGTGATCAATGCAAAGAAATAGAGGAAAACAACAGAATGGGAAAGACTAGAGATCTCTTCAAGAAAATTAGAGATACCAAGGGAACATTTCATGCAGGGATGGGATCGATGAAGGACAGAAATGGTCTGGACCTAACAGAAGCAGAAGATATTAAGAAGAGGTGGCAAGAATACACAGAACTATACAAAAAAGATCTTCATGACCAAGATAATCATGATGGTGTGATCACTCACCTAGAGCCAGACATGCTGGAATGTGAAGTCAAGTGGGCCTTAGAAAGCATCACTACGAACAAAGCTAGTGGAGACGATGGAATTCCAGTTGGGCTGTTTCAAATCCTGAAAGATGATGCTGTGAAAGTGCTACCCTCAATATGCCAGCAAGTTTGGAAAACTCACCAGTGGCCACAGGACTGGAAGAGGTCCGTTTTCATTCCAATCCCAAAGAAAGGCGATGCCAAAGAATGCTCAAACTACCGCACAATTGCACTCATCTCACACACTAGTAAAGTAATGCTCAAAATTCTCCAAGCCAGGCTTCAGCAATATGTGAACCGTGAACTTCCTGATGTTCAAGCTGGTTTTAGAAAAGGCAGAGGAACAAGAGATCAAATTGCCAACATCCACTGGATCATGAAGAAAGTAAGAGAGTTCGAGAAAAACATCTATTTCTGCTTTATTGACTATGCCAAAGCCTTTGACTGTGTGGATCACAATAAACTGTGGAAAATTCTAAAAGAGATGGGAATATCTGACCACCTGACCTGCCTCTTGAGAAACCTGTATGCAGGTCAGGAAGCAACAGTTAGAACTGTTCATGGAACAACAGACTGGTTCCAAATAGGAAAAGGAGTACGTCAAGGCTGTATATTGTCACCCTGCTTATTTAACTTCTATGCAGAGTACATCATGAGAAACGCTGGGCTGGAAGAAGCACAAGCTGGAATCAAGATTGCTGGAAGAAATATCAATAACCTCAGATATGCAGATGACACCATCCTTATGGCATAAAGTAGAGAGGGACTGAAAAGCCTCTTGATGAAAGTGAAAGAGGAGAGCGAAAAAGTTGGCTTAAAGCTCAACATTCAGAAAACAAAGATCATGGCATCTGGTCCCATCACTTCATGGCAAACAGATGGGGAAGCAATGGAAACAGTGCCAGACTTTGTTTTTTCGGGCTCCAAAATCACTGCAGATGGTGATTGCAGCCATGAAATTCAAAGACACTTACTCCTTGGAAGGAAAGTTATGACCAACCTAGATAGCATACTGAAAAGCAGAGACATTACTTTGCCAACAAAGGTCCGTTTAGTCAAGGCTATGGTTTTTCCAGTGGTCAGCTAGGGATGTGAGAGTTGGACTGTGAAGAAAACTGAGCGCCAAAGAATTGATGCTTTTGAACTGTGGTGTTGAAGAAGACTCTTCGAGTCCCTTGGACTGCAAGGAGATCCAACCAGTCCATTCTAAAGGAGATCAGTCCTGGATGTTCATTGGAAGGACTGATGGTGAAGCTGAAAGGTGTACTTTCGCCACCTTATGTGAAGAGTTGACTCATTGGAAAAGACTCTGATGCTGGGAGGGACTGGGGGCAGGAGGAGAAGGGGACGACAGAGGATGAGATGGCTGCATTGATCAGCCAGACAGAGGGTTGGGGAAGTTTATTTGAGATCAGTGAAACATCACAATGGAAAGGTGCTACTTTCCGTTGTACTTGGGAACAAATCATCATCCTAACCCGATGGGCGTGAGTTTGAGTAAACTCCAGAGTTGGTGATGGACAGAGAGGCCTGGCGTGCTGCAATTGATGAGGTCGCAAAGAGTCGGACACAACTGAGCAACTGAACTGAACTGTGTGTGTGTGTGTGTGTGTGTGTTTAGACACACACATAACTTCCCATTTCAAAAGTAAAGCTTATAAAATACATAACCCAATCTATAATGGCATTATCTTGGCTGACTAATGTCCTTTTTCTTGTCGTTTTCTCTCACTCTTTGAAGGTGGGTCTTCATGGCTCATCATTTACAGTGATACACTAACAAGTTCTGCATAGCAATAATCAACACTTCTCTATTAGGAGTGGCTCTCCACTAGGGCCAATTTTACCCTCCTTTAGCCACCTGATGTGAAGAACCGACTCAATGAAACAGACACGATACTGGGGTAGTTTGTGGGCAAGAGGAGAAGGGAGTGAGGGAGGATAAAATGGTGAAGGACACGGGAGACTGGCAGACAGCAGTTCATGGGATTACAAAGAGTTGGACATGACTTAGTGACTGAACAACAACAACAAAGGTTTATCTAGCAATGCAGAGAGTTTTTGTTGTCACAACAGAGATGGGCTGCTACTGGCATCTAGAAGATGGAGACCAGGCATGCTGCTACACAGCCTATAATGCACAAGATAGTCACCAAAACAAAGAATTAACCTGCCCAAAATGGTGGCTCAGAGGTTAAAGCGTCTGCCTCCAATGCGGGAGACCCGGGTTTGATCCCTGGGTCGGGAACATCCCCTGGAGAAGGAAATGGCAACCCACTCCAGTATTCTTGCCTGGAGAATCCCATGGACGGAGGAGCCTGGTAGGCTGCCGTCCACAGGGTCACAAAGAGTCGGACATGACTGAGTGACTTTACTTACTTAAAATGTCAAGAGTGCAAGTGCCAAGACTGGGAAATTCTGCTCTATATAGTAACATAGTGTGTCCATTCTAAAGGAGCCATGTTCACACCATTATACAAAAAATACTCCAAATAAAAAGACTCATCTCCTTCTTATTCAAGGCTGCTATATTACAGAGTATAGCCTAACAATGAACATTTATAGCATAATACTTGAAATAATTTGACCAATTAAGGCACCTGTGAGTTAGGAATCTTCGAGTGAGAAAATATCTAAAGTTAGTGACCAATCCTTATGTCTATATATTGCTAGTCATTTTGTACAAAGTTTATTCTCCAGTAAAATTCTTCCACAAGAACTCATGAGAACAACATTCTCTGAGGTTTTTCACCCATTAGTAAAGACTTTTCAGGGCTTTCAAACTTGAAAGTCATTTTGCTAGATGTAAATCCACACTGGTGGCTCAGAGGTTAAAGCGTCTGCCTCCAATGCGGGAGACCTGGGTTTGATCCTGGGTCGGGAAGATCCCCTGGAGAAGGAAATGGCAACCTACTCCAGTATTCTTGCCTGGATAATCCCATGGACGGAGGAGCCTGGTGGGCTACAGTCCATGGGGTCGCAAAGAGTCGGACACGACTGAGCGACTTAACCCCTTGGCTCACATTTTCTTTCCTTAAGTGTCTTAAATATGTTATTCCATTTCTTCTAGCACTGTTGTGAAAAAGTCTGATAAAAAATCTTTTCTTTCCTTTAAAAATAATTTAGTCTTTGGGCCTGGCATTCAAAAGATTTTTTTTTCTTTAAAGTGTATTAATTTTACTATAATTTCTATCAGTTGTCATTCTTCTCTGTCAATATTTGTGAGTAATACTATACAGTGTATCCCTTTACTAAGCTTTTTTTTTTTTTTTTAAGGAACTTTTGTTGAATTATACTTTTCAGTATTTGTTTCAATTCCTTGCTTTGGTTTTCTTCTACCAGGACATGCATTATTCATAACATTTATCTTTGTTTTCAGCATCTGTTGCTTCCCCTTGAATCTTTCATCGCTTTCTCTCATCTCCTTTTTGATTAAATTTTTTCACCTATTCTGTTTACAGATTACCTGTAATATTTATTTACTCTTGAATTTCTTCTAGATCAAGGATCATTTCTCAAATTTCGGCTAATTTGACCTTTTTCTAATTCAGTCCATGTTTTTATTTCATATATTATATCATTTTCCAAATTTATTTCTCATTTTGAATTATATTATTACATTATATTATTATATTATATTACTATATAATTCATCAATATATTATTCATCTGTTTTAGGGACACGTCTTCCGTTCAACTTCCATTCACTCTGTTTTATAAGTCATTTACTCCTTATTCTCTTTCTCCTTTATAATAACTTTTTTTTGGATTTTTCTTGTATCATTTTCTATTACTAATTGCTAAATAAAATTCCTTTTCCTGAACTTTTAGAAGCTCAGCAGAACTTTTCTAATATCTTGAAGTTCATTTAGTTATTTTTATATGGCCTTCAAAAAGCAATTTGTTTGCTGAAATATCCTGACTGGGTCCTCCTCCTTCACTTTTATCTGAATCTTCCTCTTTCACCTCTATTCTGCTCCATCTGAACTTTATTCCAGTAATTTTCTCTCAAGGTGCATTTGTCCTGGAAGGGTGCTTTGGCTGCAGTTTTGAAAATTCATAACGCCTAGATGATCCAACCCCATCAACTTTCCCAAGTTATCATTTGCACCCAATCTGGTTTTACTTGCTCTTCTCCGTGTATTTAATGTTCCACTGTATTTAAAAGTTCTTCGTTGGTTTATAGATTATTTAAGGGTTTTTCTATTTTCTCATCTGTCACGTGCTCCTCATAGATTGCTCAGATGTTGTAGCTGGGACTTGTCCCCAGCCTCTCATATTTAGGGCTAATGGTAATATGTTTTATTTAGACCATTTCATAAACAATTCTTAAAAGAAATATAATATTGCATTTCTCTCTCATTTTCCAGAATAATTTTATAACACTTTTGTAGATGCCATTTGTGTGAGTTTTGCTTTGCTCTCTCTGGCAGGCAGCTTCTAAGAGGCTCCCAATGATTCCTGACTCCTGTTAGCTATTTCTGTCTCATATAATTCCCTAGAATGTGGAGTGAACGTACTGATTTGCTTCTGAGAGGATGACACCCTGAGATTAGGTTAGTTACTTAAAGACTCTGGCTTCCATCTTTGCTCTTCCTTGCTCAGATGGAAACCAGCTGTCCTACTGTAAGCTGTGCTATGAAGATGCAGGAACTGAGGGAGCCCTCTAGCCAACAGACAGAAGGAACTGAGGCCCTCAATTCAATGGTCTACAAGGAACTGAATACTGTCATTCACCACTTAAGCGAGCTTAGAAATAGATCTTCCTCCAGTCAAACCTTGAGTTGACTTAGCCCAGTCCAACATCGTAAGTGATGCTTGATTGTAACATACTACGAAACTCAGAGCCAAAATACACAGCTAAATAGTGCTGAGATTCAGAATCCACAGAAACTTCAGGTAATAAATATTTGTTGTTTTAAGTACTAGCTTTTGGAACAACTCATTATGCAGCCATGGTTAACTAGTACATTTTCTTACAGCTCTGCTTTTATTGCGGTGAGGGATTTATAGGGATTCAAAGGTAGTTGCTCAATTGTGTTTGACTCTACGAACCCATGGGCTGTAGCCCTCGAGGCTCCACTGTCAATGGACCAGGCAAGAATACTGGAGTGGGTTGCCATTTCCTCCTCCAGGCAATCTTCCTGACCCACGGATCAAACCTATGTCTCCTGCACTCCAGGCTGATTCTTTACCGCCTGAGCCACCAGACCATTTCATAAACAATTCTTAACAGAAATATCAATTATAAATTTTGCATTTCTCTCTCATTTTCCAGAATTTTATAATACTTTGCTATTAGCTAAGCAAAGAAAACTAATATTTTCTATTAATGTTTTTCAAAATGTACATACCCTCTACTGTTTAGTTCTCAACAAAGCAATTCCTTCTTCCTTTCTCAGAAAAATTATTAATTATTAAATCATTAATTCTAACATGCATTACTGCAAAAATCAGATACGTTACTTTCCAATAGCCTGAGTTTGCCAAGAAAAACAGATATTAATCACATCACTTTCAAATGAATAAAAATTCATTTGAAAATAAAAAGCCTCAATACAAAGGTAGTCCTTCCTCAAAAGGCAGAAATCATTCTTTATCTAACCTACTTATAAGGCTATTTATTCACATGAAGATATTTATGCCAGCTTTTAAACTTTAGTTTGTGGTTACTCTAATTTTATATCATCTCCCCTCACCCCTAATTATAAGTTCCACTAGATAGTTCTTAGCTTGTTTCATGACTATATTCTAAATGCCCAGAAAGTTATGTGACACACTGTAAGAGCTCAGTAAATATGTGTTGAACAAATAAATCTATAATAGTCTGCCAAATGATGACCAGCCGTGGTGTGGCATCAATTGATGCCAAGCACTCATAAGTTCTTTACATGTACTATCTTTTATGATCCTTAAAAGAAACGTTTTAATCTTCATTTAATAAGATGTTTCCAAGGCCTAGAAACTAGATAATTCATCCAAGATAAACACAGTAAGCAAGAAGCATAATCTTAGTAAGATACTAAAAAGTCTAAGAGCAGTGCTTGTATGCTGCTATGTTAAAACTGATCTTCCTGAAACTTAAAAATACCAAGCACTTTTTCCAAAGTAGGAAAGTTACCTCCTTGGTATATTCATTTTACCTTACTTTTAGCTGCACTGTTTCAAGAATAATAATAATAAATGATTCTCCTGGACCCTTAGACCATTACAGTGACCAATACTTCCAAAATTTCTATTGTTGGCAATTCTCCAGTAAATTATATTCTAATTTAAATTGATAAAGCCCAAATATGATTTTTTCTGAAGTCCAATTAATCAATTTCAAACTATAATGTAAAATAATAGCAATTTTAGTATTTAACAGCATTTTATAGAATAAAATGGAATTTTTCTTTAGAGAAACTGACAATAATTTTTAAATCCAATAATGATACCTAGTGCAGACAAGCATATTCCTTAATAGGCATCTTACATATGGCTGGTGGAAATTAAATTAGATCCGGGTTTTTGGATGGCAATTTGGCAATGCACATTAAAAATCCTGAAAGCATTTATATTCTCTAACTTAGTAACTCTCCATCTAGGGATCTAGAAGTATAAGACACAGATAAAGATTTACAGATTGATGAGATAAAGATTTATGAACAGTAAGGTTCACCACACAACACAGGAAAGAAAAATGGCAACTTAAATGTTTGACAATATAGAAAAATTAAGGTATGACAAACAAATAGGAAATTATTAAAAGTATCTTAAAGACTACAGATATGAAAAAGTTCTTCCAATTATATTAGATTAAAATATAATAAAGAACCATATGAGTGAATGAATGAACTGAGTGAAAAATGCTGTCATGTCCAACTCTTTGTGACCCCAGGATCTATATAGTCCATGGATTTCTCCAGAATACTGGAGTGGTTAGCTTTTCCCTCCTCTAGGGGATCTTCCCAACCCAGGTATCAAACTCAAGTCTCCCACATGTCAGGCAGGTTCTTTACCAGCTGAGCCACAGAGGAAGCCCAAGAAGACTAGAGTGGGTAGCCTATCTCATCTCCAGTGGATCTTCCTGACCCAGGAGTCGAACCAGGGTCTCCTGCATTGCAGACAGATTCTTTACCAACTGAGCTATCAGAGAAGAAAGAAGCATATGAGGGCTCTCATTTATCTTTTAAAAGACTGGGAGGATACATACCAACACACTAAAAGTGATTATTTCTGAATGGTACAATCATATGTGATTTATAATTTTTTCAAAATTTTTTCCAGAATTTTGTTTTCTATAATTAACAAATGTTAATTTCAGGATAAAAAAAGAGCTCATTTTTTTCCAAAGTGTTGAATTTGGACAGTTAAATAAAAAGTTTTTGAGCTTTAATTTTGAAATGTATTATTTTGTAAATGAACAGTCAGTTTCAAATTTAAATAAAAATGTATTAAGTAGAAATCCTGAACAGATTCATTTCCTGTTTCAGATAATATATATTATGCTGCACAGTAAACTACAATTACTATATAACACTTCAGAGCAAATACAAATCAATCCAGACCCTGTTGGGTTTCTTTTTTTAATCACTATTTTTCTCTGTGTGTGGTCTTTTTATTGCTACGTCTCTCTCTCCTTTCCCTCTTCTTCCTCCACGTCTCTCTCTCTCTCCCTTCTCTATTTGCCTACATACTTACTAGTATAAGAAATAGCACTAACAGACAACCAAGTTACAAATATTCTTTCTTACACTGAATGCAAATATCCATGGCCCTATCCAGAGTTATGGGGGTTTTAGATGTCTCAAAGATGGAAGTAAAACAAAAAAACAAATTCACAGCATACAAGGTTACTCAAGTCTGCCATTTATATCCTAAATCTTTAACTAGGTATTCTCTGAAAAAAACAGGCATTATCTGGAGTTTTAACCATTCTTATTAGAAACATTACTAAATAATCTAGCTTATTAAAAATATTACTTGTTCAGTGTATTATTTTTAGACGTAATAGTCCCTGGACCTAGGACCCTAAGATATCACTAAGGAAGGCTAATGTATGAACTAACCAAATGCCTAACATATAAATTAGCCCATCAGTAAAAATAAATATAAGACATACCCATACAGCACTTGTACTGAAAGGAAATTACAGATCAGACTCAACCTACAGCTTAGTAGCACAGCCTGCACATGAAAAAATATACTTACAAAGAGAAAAATTATGTCATTAGTTGGAATATCTCAATATTCATGTATTATCTACACAGAAAGAAGCAAGCCCAAAGATTTGAAAGCTATAGGTAGTATAACTTTGCATATTTAATGTTTTGCATCTCCTAATATTTTAAGTAACAGCTCATTTCAGGGGTAATTCAGACATTATGTAAACTTAATTACAGCATTAATATTTATTAACTACAATTAAAAAATAACCATCCTAAAATAAGCTATTTTAGGTACTCAACTCTGGAAATCTTTTTTCTCCCATTATTTGAAATAATGGCTCTACACTATACATTGGAGAAGGAAACGGCAACCCACTCCAGTGTTCTTGCCTGGAGAATCCCAGGGATGGGGGAGCCTGGTGGGCTGCCGTCTATGGGGTCGCACGGAGTCGGACACGACTGAAGCGACTTAGCAGTAGTAGTAGTACACTATACATACCTACTACACCATGACTTTTCAGAGTATTTCAGTTCAGTTCAGTTGCTCAGTCATGTCTGATTCTTTGCGACCCCATGGACTGCAGCACACCAGGCCTCCCTGTTCATCACCAACTCCCGGAGCCTACTCAAACTCATGTCATGGAGTCAGTGAAGTCACCCAACCATCTCATCCTCTGCCGTCCCCTTCTCCTGCCAACTTCAATCTTTCCCAGCATCAGGGAAAGATTTTCAAATGAATCAGTTCTTCATATCAAGTGGCTAAAGTACTGGAGTTTCAGCTTCAGCATCAGTCCCTCCAATGAATATTCAGGACTGATTTCCAGTTGGATCTGCTTGCTGTCCAAAAGGACTCTCAAGAGTCCTCTCCAACACCACAGTTCAAAAGCATCAATTCTTCTGTGCTCAACTTTCTTTACATTCCAACTCTCATATCCATACATGACCACTGGAAAAATCGTAGCTTTGACTAGACAGACTTTTGTTGGCAAAGTAATGTCTCTGCTTTTGAATATGCTGTCGAGGTTGGTCATAACTTTTCTTCCAAGGAGCGTCTTTTAAATTCATGGCTGCAGTCACCATCTGCAGTGATTCTGGAGCCCAAAAAAATAGTCTCTCACTGTTTCCACTGTTTCCCCATCTATTTCCCATGAAGTGATGGGACCAGATGCCATGATCTTCGTTTTCTGAATGTTGAGCTTTAAGCCAACTTTTCACTCTCCTCTTTCACTTTCATCAAGAGGCTCTTTAGTTTTTCTTCGCTTTCTGCCATAAGGGTGGTGTCATCCGTGTATCTGAGGTTATTGATATTTCTCCTGGCAAACCTGATTCCAGCTTTTGCTTCATCCCAGTCCAGCATTTCTCATGATGTACTCTGCATAAAAATTAAATAAGCAGAGTGATAATATACAGCTTTGATGTACTCCTTTTCCTATTTGGAACCAGTCTGCTGTTCCATATCCAGTTCTAACTGTTGCTTCTTGACCTGCATACAGATTTCTCAGGAGCCATGTAAGGCAGTCTGGTATTCCTGTCTCTTGAAGAATTTTCCACAGTTTGTTATGATCCACACAGTCAAAGGCTTTGGTGTAGTAAATAAAGCAGAAGTAGATGTTTTTCTGGAACTCTTTTGCTGGGAATTTGATCTCTGGTTCCTCTGCCTTTTCTAAATTCAGCTTGAACATCTGGAAGTTCACGGTTCATGGACTGTTGAAGTCTGGCTTGGAGAACTTTGAGCATTACTTTGCTAGCATGTAAGATGAGTGCAATTGTGCAGTTCAGTTCAGTTCAGTTCAGTCGCTCAGTCGTGTCCGACTCTTTGTGACCCCATGAATCACAGCACGCCAGGCCTCCCTGTCCATCACCATCTCCCGGAGTTCACTCAGACTCACGTCCATCGAGTCCGTGATGCCATCCAGCCATCTCATCCTGGGTCGTCCCCTTCTCCTCCTACCCCCAATCTCTCCCAGCATGCAGTAGTTTGAGCATTCTTTGGTATTGCCTTTCTTTGGGACTGGAATGAAAACAAACCTTTTCCAGTCCTGTGGCCACTGCTGAGTTTTCCAAATTTGCTGACATATTGAGTGCAGCACTTTCACAGCATCATCTTTTAGGATTTGAAATAGCTCAACTGGAATTTCCTCACCTACACTAGCCTTGTTTGTAGTGATGCTTCCTAAGGCCCACTTGACTTTGCATTCCAGGATGTCTGGTTCTAGGTGAGTGATAACACCAAACATTTTTCTCTTTAAAGTTATTAGTTTCCAGCATACTCTGTCTTCACTATCTATTATCATCAGCCTAGTTCCCATTTGAAAAATTATAAGGGGAGCACACAGGTATAAATATTCCTTGATTTCATTAATCAGAAGGCTATTTAACCCAACAGCCCCTAAGTACCAAACAATTAAATTTCTACAATGTAGGAGTCTGAATTAAATCTCTAGAGGGCTTTATTTAAAGGTGATTTATACAAATATCTATCCTGATGCCTTGAAAAAATAATTCTCAAATCTGCCTAAGAAGTCTTTCTTTAAGTACTTTATATGTGCTACCTGAATTCAGTCAATAATTTGGAGAGTTTATCTTCCAATAAATAATACAAGTTTAAAATGTGCAAAGAACAAAAAGAATACAGATGCACTGCATTAAAAGAAACTCCATCAGCGAGATACTTCGTTGACTGGTTCTGAAACTTTATCAAGCATCAGAGTCACCAGGAGGACTTGTTAAATTACTGAGTGCTCAGCTGTAACTCCTCAGGTTTCTGATTGATGGGTTCAGGCTGAAAATCTGCATTCTAACCAGATCCTAGATGATACTGATGCTGCTGGTCTGGGCCCTCATTTAGAGAACCACTGCTTTAGAGTCTCCTGAACTAGACTGTCTGAAATAAAAATTTTAAGTTATATCAAAAGTTCTCAAATTAGAAGTAAAGTACAGATCTAAATATCTGCAAGTAAATACTTTTGTCTAATAGTGTAATTAAAATTAATTGCTGAAAGTAAAATCTTTCAGATAAAGATAGTACCATTTGGATTATCACAATGACTACTATAAAAGCAAAGATTAACAACATTCTCCAAATGGTAAGCACTTTATCTGCTAGAAATAACAGAGATATATGTCAGCAATGAAGTACTGCAAAAAGGTGAGAGAAATTTAGTTATAAATAAAACTTACAAAATGAAAAGACTAGCTCCTTAATATAGCAGATTCAAACTAAACTCTATTTACATCTGTCAATCATATGGAAGGTTGAATCTGGCTTCACCAAACCATGCAGCTCAGGTCACAGGGGCTTAGTTAATATGACAGAGTATGTATTTCCAGTCTTATATGTAGAGAGCTCCAAAAAGGCAGAGCTTTCCCTGCCTTGCTTCCATGAAACTACTGATGTTCAGATTATCAACTTATAAAAATAGGAATGCATAAATTTTCATAAGATAAAACTGTGACAGAGAAGGAACTGAAAACTTAAAATTCTTTTCTTATATCAATGATAAAACAGACATTTTGTAGACTGGGTCAGGCATACAGAGCAGTGACCGAAAATAGTTGTTCTAGGTTTTTCCTCACATGGCAGACACCTAAAGCTTTCAGGGCTAGACACACTGCCTGATACTTATGTACTCAATAAATGATAGCTGCTACTATTACCATTTTGTAATAATATATGGTTTTTGTGCCCTGGCATTAACAGCAATCTGAACAACCAGCTTCCTGTAATAGTTAATAAAGAGGCTTTGGAACTCGGAAGGAGAAGAGCTTAATCTGAGTTCCACTGGTGTTATATATTGGGACACTAACGGGAAGTCATTTTTATATGTCAAATAGTAGAAAAACAAGGATACAATAATTCATACATTCATATACACACAAAGATAAAAAAGACGGTAGCTGAACCAACATCAAAAATTTGTGAGACTGAGATGAGATATATCCAAATGATCTTTGACAAATATGCTATATTAAAGTAAATAAAATCCCTTGGGAAAACTGTTAAGCTAAAATGTAAAGAAGAAAATATAAATGAAAAATAGAAAATGTTAATGAAAAAAATCAATAAATTCCACCCTACTTTATACTCTAACTTTACTCAAAATAACCCAAGGAACATATAAGCATGCTTTATTCTATGATCATAACATTAAAATTATATCACTAAAACTTGAAATGGAGAATTCATTCATGCCTTCAGACTGACGACATTATCTTATTAGAACCAACAAATGCAATTAGTATTTGGTATTCTCTCATAAACTAAAAAATGTCACCATTCTGAAATAAATCTGGATTCAATCATCAATAGGGTCTGCCTTCAAAGGCAGTCACTAACAAAGCTACTCAGTCAATACGATATTCTTCATGAATATGCATAAACTAAAGTTTTGTAAAATAGATAATAATAATAAATTCAGGAAGTCACTACCTGGAAAGTAGTTTCTACTCAAACCAAGAATCCTTTTGCATTCACTAATTTTCTCTATTACTTACTTCATATAATTTCTGCTCTGTATTATTCACTTCTGTTTGCTTTAGGATTAGTTTGCTCTTCTTTTCCAGTGTCATAAGGTAGAAGGTATGGGTGTGGGTATGGGTGTGGGTGTGGGTGGGTGTGGGTGTGGGTGTGTGTATGTGTGTGTGTGTGTGTGTGTGTGTTTATACTTTTTAAACCTACAAAATGTTTGGGCTTCCCTGGTGGCTCAGATGGTAAAGAATCCACTGAGGGAGGGCATGGCAACTCACTCCAGTATTCCTGCCTGGAAATCCCATGGACAGAGGAGCCTGGCAGGCTACAGTCCATGGGGTTGCAAAGAACAGACATGACTGAGAGACTAGGCACACACACCATTATTTATTTCATATAATTTCTGCTCTACATTATTCACTTCTTCTGGTTGCTTTAGGATTAGTTTGCTCTTCTTTTCTACTGTATTAAGGTATAAGATTTAGGTTACTGACTTGAGTTTTAAATAACATTAATAGCTATAACTTTTCCTCTAAATACTACATTAGATACAGTCATGTTTTGGTATACTGTGTCTTTTTTTTGCATCTCACAGTATTTCTTGAATTCACTTTGGATGTATTCTTTGACTCATTGGTTATTTAAGGGTATGTTGCTTAATTTCCACACATGTGTGAGTTTCCCAAGTTTCTCTGGGAACAGTGACAGGTTTTATTTCTTGGGCTCCAAAATCACTGCAGAGTGTGACTGCGGCCATGAGATTAAAAGATACTTGCTCCTTGGAAGGGAAGTTTGTCTTGGACAAACCTAGACACAGTATTAAAAACCAGAGATATCACTTTGCCAATGCACATCCATATGGTCAAAGCTATGGTTTTTTTAGCAGTCCTGTTCAGATATGAGAGTTGGACCATAAAGAAGGCTAATCGCTGAAGAACTGATGCTTTTGAACTGTGGTGCTAGAGAAGACTCCTGAGAGCCCCTTGGACTGCAAGGAGATCAAATCAGCCAATCCTAAAGGGAATCAATCCTGAATATTCATTGGAAGGACTAATGCTGAAGCTTCAATACTTTGGCCACCTGATGCAAAGAGCCTACTCACTGAAAAAGATCTTGATGCTGGTAAAGATTGAGGGCAGGAGGAGAAGGGGGAAAGGGAGGACGAAATGGTTGGAGGGCATCACTGACTCAATGGACTTGAGTTTGAGCAAGTTCCGGGAGATGGTGAAGAACAGGGAAGCCTGGCCTGCTGCAGTCTATGTGGTCGCAAAGAGTCAGACACGACTGAGTGAATGAACAGCAATAAGTTTCCTTAAGTTAATGGCATTGTCATTCTTTTATGCTTTGAAACCATGCTGTTTCTATCTTTTAAAATATATTAAGATTTGCTCCACAGCCTAGCACACAGTATTCCCCGGAAAATGTTCCATGTGCATTTCAGACAACTACATATTCTGCTACTGTTGGGCAGCATGTCCTATAGATGTATGTTAGGTGTATTTTGTGTACAGTGCTTCTCAGGACTTCTATTTCCTTGTTAATCTTCTGCCTAGCTGTTCTATCCAACTTCAAAAGTGGGTTATTGAAGTTTGGAAATACTGTTGTTCAACAATCTAGTGTACCCTTCATTTCTGTCAGTTTTTGCCTTATGTATTAATATTTTGGTGCTTTGTTGATAGAATCGTATATGTATAAATGCCATATCTTCCTACTGAATTATATAACAGGGTGAGTTTGAGCAAGTTCTGGGAGATGGTGAAGGACAGGGAGGCCTGCCATGCTGCAGTGCATGGAGTTGCAGAGTCGAACACGACTGAGTGACTGAACAGCAACCTGTTGAACTGATAATTTTATCAATCTAAAATATGCCTCTTTATCTTCAGGAACATTTTAAAAATCATTTATTAAAAGTCAAATTTTGTTTTACATTAGTATAGCCACCAGAACTTTCTTATGGCTTCTGTTTACAAGATATATCCTCTTCCAACCTGATCTATTTGTATATTTGCATCTGGGTGTCTCCTACAGAGAGCATATCACTGGATCTTCTATGTATTTTTTATCTAATCTGACAATCTCTAACTTTAGATTGGACTGTTTAACCTATTTACATTTAACATTAAATATAATCATTAATATCATCAGCTATATTTATATCTCCCATTTTACTTTTTGTTTTCTTGGTCTCATGTCTTTTTATTCCTATGTTTTTGTTACTGCTTTATTTTGCATTAAATGGAAATTTTCTAATGTTGCTTTAAATTTCTTTAATGATTACCTATATTTATTTTTATATATATATATATATATATCCCACTTCCCTCTCCTATATATATATTTCTTTTTTTAGTTATTTCCTTCCTTCATGTATGTTCTAGGGCTTCCCATACATACTGTAACAGATTCAGCTTCAGATTTATGCTAACTTCAGTGAGATATAGAAATGTTATTCTTACATAGCTCTATTCCCTTTTTCCACTTTGGGTGCTATTATTGCCTGTATGTATACACACACACACGATCTAATAAATGTTATAAAATCAACAAAATGTTAATGTTCAATCTACAAATATTACAATTATTATAGAAACTATTATTACTTTATATAAGGTATGACATTTAAAGAATCTGAGAGATGAAAGAAGAGTAAGTATATATTTATAGCTTTTGTTATATTAACCTCATATTTATCAATTTTGCTTTTCTTGGTTTCTGCACTTTGAGTTATAATCGGGTTATTTCTTTAGCTCAATACAGTTGTGTTTCCATAAACCTCCTTTATTCTGTTATTGATATACAGAGTGAATTCCTGTTACAGGTCCAAAACACATTTAATGTATGCCTCTGTGTGTATACATATTATTTTACATAAATGTTTTTTAAATCAGTTCAGAGAGAAAAATATGCAATTATAATGTCTTTTATTATTTTATATATGATATATTGATATATCTGTCTAACTCAATGAAACTAAGCCATGCCCTGTGGGGCGGACATGGTGGAAAGGTCTGACACAATGTGGTCCACTGGAGAAGGGAATGGCAAACCACTTCAGTATTCTTGCCTTGAGAACCCATGAACAGTACGAAAAGGCAAAATGATAGGATCCTGAAAGAGGAACTCCACAGGTCAGTAGGTGCCGAATATGCTACTGGAGATGAGTGGAGAAATAACTCCAGAAAGAATGAAGGGATGGAGCCAAAGCAAAAACAATACCCAGTTGTGGATGTGACTGGTGACAGAAACAAGGTCCGATGCTGTAAAGAGAAATATTGCATAGGAACCTGGAATGTCAGGTCCATGAATCAAGGTAAATTGGAAGTGGTCAAACAGGAGATGGCAAGAATGAATGTCGACATTCTAGGAATCAGTGAACTAAAATGGACTGGAATGCGTGAATTTAACTCAGATGACCATTATATCTACTACTGCGGGCAGGAATCCCTGAGAAGAAATGGAGTAGCCATCATGGTCAACAGAAGAGTCCGAAATGCAGTACTTGGATGCAACCACAAAAACGACAGAATGATCTCTGTTTGTTTCCAAAGCAAACCATTCAGTATCATAGTAATCCAAGTCTATGCCCCAACCAGTAACGCTGAAGAAGCTGAAGTTGAATGGTTCTATGAAGACCTACAAGACCTTTTAGAACTAACACCCAAAAGAGATGTCCTTTTCATTATAGGAGACTGGAATGCAAAAGTAGGAAGTCAAGAAACACCTGGGGTAAGAGGCAAATTTGGCCTTGGAATACAGAATGAAGCAGGGCAAAGGCTAATAGAGTTTTGCAAAGAGAATGCACTGGTCATAGCAAACACTCTCTTCCAACAACACAAGAGAAGACTGTACACAGGGACATCACCAGATGGCCAACACGAAAATCAGACTGATTATATTCTTTGCAGCCAAAGATGGACAAGCTCTACACAGTTAGCAAAAACAAGACCGGGAGCTGACTGTGGCTCACATCATGAACTTATTGCAAAATTCAGACTGAAACTGAAGAAAGTAGGGAAAACCACTAGACCATTCAGGTATGACCTAAATCAAATCCCTTATGATTATACAGTGGAAGTGAGAAATAGATTTGAGGGACTAGTTCTGATAGATAGAGTGCCTGAAAAACTACAGACGGAGGTTCCTGACATTGTACAGGAGACAGGGATCAAGACCATCTCCATGGAAAAGAAATTTAAAAAAGCAAAATGGCTGTCTGAGGAGGCTATACAAATAGCTATAAAAAGAAGAGAAGCGAAAAGCAAAGGACAAAAAGGAGGATATAAGCATCTGAATGCAGAGTTCCAAAGAATAGCAAGAAGAGATAACAAAGCCTTCCTCAGAGATCAATGCAAAGAAATGAGGAAAACAATAGAATGGGAAAGACTAGAGATCTCTTCCAGAAAATCAGAGATACCAAGGGAACATTTCATGCAAGGATGGGATTGATAAAGGACAGAAATGGTCTGGACCTAACAGAAGCAGAAGATATTAAGAAGAGGTGGCAAGAATACACAGAAGAACTGTACAAAAAAGATCTTCATGACCAAGATAATCACGATGATGTGATCACTCACCTAGAGCCAGACATCCTGGAATGTGAAGTCAAGTGGGCCTTAGAAAACATCACTACGAACAAAGCTAGTGGAGGTGATGGAATTCCAGTTGAGCTGTTTCAAATCCTGAAAGATGATGCTGTGAAAGTGCTGCACTCAATATGCCAGCAAATTTGGAAAACTCACCAGTGGCCACAGGACTGGAAAAGGTCCATTTTCATTCCAATCCCAAAGAAAGGCGATGCCAAAAAATGCTCAAACTACCACACAATTGCACTCATCTCACATGCTAGTAAAGTAATGCTCAAAATTCTCCAAGTCAGCCTTCAGCAATACATGAACCGTGAACTTCCTGATGTTCAAGCTGGTTTTAGAAAAGGCAGAGGAATCAGAGATCAAATTGGCAATATCCGCTGGATCATCGAAAAAGCAAGAGAGTTCCAGAAAAACATCTATTTCTGCTTTATTGACTATGCCAAAGTCTTTGACTATGTGGATCATAATAAACTGTGGAAAATTCTGAAAGAGATGGGAATTCCAGACCATCTGACCTGCCTCTTGAGAAACCTATATGCAGCTCAGGAAGCAACAGTTAGAACTGGACATGGAACAACAGACTGGTTCCAAAGAGGAAAAGGAGTACATCAAGGCTGCTTATTTAACTTCTAGCAGAGTACATCATGAGAAACGCTGGGCTGGCAGAAGCACAAGCTGGAATCAAGATTGCCAGGAGAAATATCAATAACCTCAGATATGCAGATAATACCACCCTTATGGCAGAAAGTAAAAATGAACTAAAGAGCTTCTTGATGAAAGTGAAAGAGGAGGGTGAAAAAGTTGGCTTAAAGCTCAACATTCAGAAAACGAAGATCACGGCATCCGGTCCCATCACTCCATGGCAAATAAATGGGGAAACAGTGGAAACAGTTTCAGACTTTACTTTTTTGGGCTTCACAATCACTGCAGATGGTTACTGCAGCCATGAAATTAAAAGACGCTTACTCCTTGGAAGAAAAGTTATGACCAACCTAGATAGCATATTGAAAAGCAGAGACATTAAAACAAAGGTCCTTCTAGTCAAGGCTATGGCTTTTCCAGTGGTCATGTAAGGATGTGAGAGTTGGACTGAGAAGAAAGCTGAGTGCTGAAGAATTGATGCTTTTGAACTGTGGTGTTGGAGAAGACTCTTGAGAGTCCCTTGGACTCCAAGGAGATCCAACCAGTCCATTCTGAAGGAGATCAGCCCTGGGATTTCTCTGGAGGGAATGATGCTGAAGCTGAAACTCCAGTACTTTGGCCACCTCAAGCGAAGAGTTGACTCACTGGAAAAGACTCTGATGCTGGGAGGGATTGGGGGCAGGAGGAGAAGGGGATGACAGAGGATGAGATGGCTGGATGGCATCACTGACTCGATGGACGTGAGTCTGGGTGAACTCCCAGAGTTGGTGATGGACAGGGAGGCCTGGTGTGCTGCGATTCATGGGGTCACAAAGAGTCGGACATAACTGAGCGACTGAACTGAACTGATAGTTAACATATAAGCTTTACTGGTGCTCATGTGTGAGATCAAATTAGTGTGTAAAGTCACTTGAATTTCAGCCTAAAGAACTTCTTATAAGGTGGGTTCCAGCAACAAATTCAGTTTTATCTGATAATATATTTATTTCATCTTCATTCCTGAAAGATAGCTTTCCCAGACACAGGATTCTTGGTTGGCAATTCTTTCCTTCATCACTTTCAATATGTTATATGACTGCATTTCTGCCTCTATATGATGAGAAGCCAACCGTTGATTTTATTGGGATTCCCTTATAATAAGTTGTTTTTCCCTTGATGTTTTCAAGATTTTCTCTTACCTTTAGATTTTCAGAATTTTACTATAATGTGTCTCTTTGGAAGAGGGCGTGGCAACCCACTCCAGAATTCTTACATGAAGAATCCCCATGGACAGAAGAGCCCAGTGGGCTACTACAGTACATGGGGTTGCAAAGTGTCAAAGACAACTGAGCGACTAAGCACAAAAGTTTATTTCTTTTGAAGTTTGTTGAGGTTCCAAAACACACAGATTTATATTTTTCAATAAATTTGGGAAGATTTCAACCTTTGTTTCTTCAAATATTTTTTTCTGCCCCTTATCCCCTCGTTGGCTTCCCTAGTGGCTCAGACGGTAAAGTGTCTGCAAATGAAGTTCATTCCTTTGGGAAGAGATGCAGAGCTCTCAGTTTTATGGCCTGGTTCTCCACCTAGGCAAACTCTCTGAGCCATGACTCTGAAGCTGGCGGTAGGGATAGTGGCACACTTTTGATTGACAACACAATATTGGGACCTGAATACTTGGTGGAATTGGAGGTCAGTAGCCTGAAGTCTTCTCAACTTCCCAGTCCTAGTGTGCAACTGCTACCTTAAGAGCTAAGGCATGGAGACTGGGGTACCAGTATTCTCAGTGGCCTAAGTAAAGCCTCTATGGCATGAGCAGTAACTGGACAGAAGTAAGCCCCTGCCTCTCAGCCCCACTGGCCCAAAACTCGGCCCCAGCAACTAGGATCCATATGAGAAAAGCTGACATATTACTTCTCTCAGAAAGATACTCTAGACTAGGAGGTGTGTTCTTCGCTGCACCAATCTGGAGTGGACTTTCCACGTTACTAAGCTAGGAAAGGGGAAAAACGAAGTTAGTCTGATTCAAATACCAAACTTAGGTTGTTCTTACAATGTTCAAGCAGATTTTCTTTATTTATCTTCTGTATGCCTATAGAACTATTTCAGAAATTTAAAATGACAGCTTTAGAAATAAATAAATAAATACACAATTTTCACCATCCAATGGGAAGTGGGTCCACAGAAAACTTCTGTCCTGCCAGAAATGGACTGTCCATACAAAACCTTTAACTCAACTGTCTCTTAATAAATTCTTAATGTGTCATCCTCATCATCCCCTCCCCCAACAAGACTCTTCTTGTTGACTACCATCAACAAAAAAAAAAGTAGTGTGCTTTTCCCTCTTACCTTCAACAAGAAAAACGGATGAATTATATTTCTACAGATATAATCCATATCACAGACCATCATTACCATCACACTCCCCAGAATTCAGTTAGTTAGTGTTTCTTGATTTGCCATTCCTGACCAGTCATTAAACATTTCCTCATTTATTGGATTATAAAAAGGATGGAACAAAACTTATTTCAAATGAACTGTATAAGAAACCATTTAAACAAATACTGCAAGTTATATTTCCCTAAATAGTCCTCTTTGTAAATACATATTTTCACATAACTAATTTAACAAAAGAAAAAAATATCTGCTTACTGAAATCAGATTTAAAGGTGGCTTTAAGCTATTTAACACATATTTGGGCTTCCCAGGTGGCACTAGTAGTAAAGAATATGCCTGCCAATACGTAAGACACAAGAGACAGGGTTTCGATCCCTAGGTCAGGAAGAACCCCTGAAGTAGGAAATGGCAACCCACTCCAGTATTCTTGCTTAGAAAATTCCACGGACTGAGGAGTTTGGCGGGTGACAGTTCATGGGGCTGCAAACAGTCGGACATGACTGAGTAACTGAACACACACATTTCAATTTACTGAAGAGGAAGACCCTAAACATATGAAAGCTGCATTCTGTATAATAAACTAGTTTTTATTTTTATTGGGAATTCCCATTTAGCAAGATAACCTTATAGCTGATTTACACTGTTGTACAGCAGAAACCAACACAACCTTGTAAAGCAATGATCCTCCAATTAAAAATAAACTTGAAAAAAAACACTAAAAGCAGACACACACATAAACAACAACAAAAAACAATACCTGACTGATCAATAAAAATATTTTCTGTAAGGAGAAAGAGGAAGCAAAATAACAAGCATGTTATTTTGATACTGAAGTGACATTTTAGTCATAGGTTAGAATATTAGCATTAGCTCAACTACAGGCTTATCCATAAGACACTATATATACCCAATGTTGAAATATGTGACTAAGCAGCAGACAAATATATACATAAAAGAATAAATACCACTTGTTTACACAATTTTTGGCAAATGAAACTATCTTTAAATGCAAGATGTAAGATTTCCGGGGGGGGGGGGGGGGGGGGGACTAAATAGGGTTGGAGTTAAGACACCTAAAACTCTACTTACTGAAACCCATTAATTAATTTATAAATTATAAATCCCCAGCATGAAAAGTGCAGATATAGAGACTAAAAGGGAAAATGGGGACTTCTACTTTCAGCTAAGATACAATACTGTGATCAGATTTTACGGGAATGTGGACCTATTACATAACAAAACATTGAGGAAAAAGGAAATGGTAACAACATGAAAAAATACATAAGGCTTTTTTCTTAATATCTAAGTCTACTTAAAAGATAACTATTTAAAAGTTAACTATCACATAGCACTTAGTTTACAACATATGTAGAAGTAAAATATAAGAAAGTAACAGCACAAAAATCAAGAGGGGAGAAATGGAAGTACATTACTACAAGGTAAGTATAAGTGCAGTATCATTAAATGGTAGACTATATTAAGTTAAAGCAAGTATTAAAAAAAAGTTATTATCTAATACTTAAGAAAAAAGTTATATCTAACACAAAGGAGATAAAAATGAACCATAAAAATACTCCACTCAAAAGAAGGCAGGAAGAGGAAAAAGAACAACAAACAAATGAGACAAGTAGAAAAGAAACAAGATGATGGTGGATTTAAACCTAACCAGATGATTAGTCACATTACATGTAAATGGTTTAAATACCTCAAATGAAAAGGCAGAGATTATCAGATCAAGGGTGACAGGGGAATTGGGTGACAACCCAATTATGTTGTGCCTACAAAAAATACACTTTAAATATAAGACACAAATAGGTAAAAGCAAGAAAATGGAAAAAAATACATACTGTGTTGACAACAGTATTAGAGTAACTATATTAACAGACTGAGTAGATTCCAAATCAAATAATATTACCAAGGATATAGAGGTCATTTCTTGGTCAATTATACCAAGAGGACATAAAATCCTAAATGTTTATTTACAAAATTAAGAGAGCTTCAAAAATATATCAATCAAAAAGAAGTGATAAACTGCAAGGTTAAACAGATAAATTCACAAATACACTCTTCACAATTATACTCACAGATTTCAGTACTCCTTGCTCAATCATAGAAGAGACAAAAAATTGAACACATTAAACTTGAAAGCAAACAATACTAACAATATAGTTGACCTGACTGACATTTATAAAACACTTCAACCAACGGAAGAATAAATACTTTTTCATCTCAAGTATACAAACAGTATTTACTAACACAGACCACAATCAAAATAAATTTAAAGGAATTCAAAGCATAAATGTGTCTTCTCTGACCACAATGGAATGAAATTAGAAATCAATAAAAAAAAGATATCTGGAAAATTCCCAAGTATTCAGAACCTAAATTTCTATTAACCCATGGGTCAAAAAAACAACTCAAAAGAAATATGAAAAAGTACATGAAGTGGAATGAAAATACAAATATAACATTAAAATTTGTGGGACATCACTAAGGCATTACTGAGAGGGAAACTATTTTTATCTATATGCGACACTATATGCAAAGTTTATGAAAACATAAGACTGTACATTTAAAAATAAATCTAAAACTCTACATCATTCTAAAATGTATCTGTGTATCAAAACACCATGTGGTATACTTTAAATATATATACACTTATACTTGTCAATTAATAATCTATTAATAAAGGTTTTTTAAAACCTTCAATTATAGAACACATAAAAGAAGACAAGAGAAAAAATTTCTAACTCTGGGTTAAGCAAAGACTTCTTAGACGAAACAGTAAAGGAAGCATGATACTTAAAAGGAAAAATTTATAAATTCAAGTTAATCAAAATTAAAAGCTCATCCTCTTCTCAAAAAAATATGAAAGGACAAAGCACAGACTGAAAGAAAATATTATTAAATCACATACATGACAGCATTCCAAATGTATAAAGAACTCTCAAAAATTAAATATTAAGAAAAACAACTCAATAAAAAAATGCACAAGCAATATGAATGGACACCTCATCATAGGATACATGAATTGCACATAGTATTGGGCTTCCCTGATAGCTCAGTTGGTAAAGAATCCACCTGCAAGGTAGGAGACCCCAGTTCAATTCCTGGGTCAGGAAGATCCACTGGAGAAGGAACAGGCTACCCACTCCAGTATTCTTGGGTTTCCCCTGTGGCTCAGCTGGTAAAGAATCCACCTGCAATGCAGGAGACCTGGATTTGATCCCTGGGTTGGGAAGATCCATTTGAGAAGGGAAAGGCTACCCACTCTAGTATTCTGGCTTTGAGAATTCCAGGGACTGTAGAGTCCATAGGGTCGCAAAGAGTCAGACACAAATAAGTGACTTTCAGTTTCACATGATAAGTACTCAAAACCACTGGCATTAGGAAAAAATAATTTTTAACCACAGTTAAGATATCTCTACCCCACTCTACTAGGAAAGCTAAAATTAAAGACTAACCATCAAGTGTTGGTGAAAATGGGAACCAACTAGAACTCTTATACAATGCTAATAACAATGTAAAATATTATGATAGTACAGGAAAACTTTGGGAGCTTCTTAAAATGTTAAACATACACTTACCATATTACCTAGTCATTTCACTCCTACTACACATCTGAAGAATATGGATGGACTACTACACATCTGAAGAACTATGGACAAACGTTCATAACACTGTACAGAAGGGAGTGACCAATACCATCCCAAAGAAAAACAAATGCAAGAAGGCAAAATGGTTACCTCAGGAGGCCTTACAAATAGCTGAGAAAAGAAAAAACAAAAGTGAAAGGCAAAGGACAAAGGAAAAAAGATATACCTAACTGAACACAAGAAAGCCTTCTTATGTGAACAACGCAAAGAAATAGAGGAAAACAATAGAATGGGAAAGGCCAGAGATCTCTTCAAGAAAATTAGAGATACTAAGGGAATATATCATGCAAAGATGGGCTCAATAAAGGACAGAAAAGGTAAGGACCTAACAAAAGCAGAAGAGAATAAGAAGATATGGCAAGAATACACAAAATTATACAAAAAGATCTTAATGATCTGGGTAACAACAATAGTGTAGTCACTTACCTAAAGATACACATCTTAAGAGTGTAAAGTCAAGTGGGCCTTGTGCTTTCTACCAACAAAGCTAGTGGAGGTGACAGAATTTTAGCTGAGCTATTTCAAATCCTAAAAGATGATGCTGTTAAAGTGCGGCACTCAACATGACAGCAAATTTGGAAAACTCAGCAGTGGCCACAGGACTGGAAAAGGTCAGTTTTTACTGTAATCCCAAAGAAGGGCAATGCCAAAGAATGCTCAAACTACCACACAACTGTACTCATTTCACATGCTAGCAAGATAATGCTCAAAATTCTTCAATCTAGGCTTCAATAGTATGTGAACGGAGAAATTCCAGATGTTCAAGCCAGATTTAGAAAAGGCAGCGAGATCAGAGATCAAATTGCCAGCATCCACTAGATCATAGAAAAAGCAAGAGAATTCCAGAAAAACATTTACTTCTGCTTCATCAGCTATGCTAAAGCCTTTGACTGTGTGGTCACAACAAACTGTGGAAAATTCTTCAAGAGATGGGAATACCAGACCACCTGACCTGTCTCCTGAGAAATCTGAATGCAGGTCAAGAAGCAACAGTTAGAACTGAACATGGAACAACAGATTGGTTCTAAATTTGGAAATGAGTACGTCAAGGCTGTATATCATCACCCTGCTTATTTAACTTATATGCAGAGTACATCATGCAAAATGCAGAGCTGGATGAAGCACGAGCTGGAATCAAGATTGCGGGAGAAATATCAATAATCTCATATATGCAAATGACACCACCCTAGTGGCAGAAAGTGAAGAGGAACTAAAGAGCCTCATAACGAAGGTAAAAGAGGAGAGTGAAAAAGCTGACTTAAAGCTCAACATTGAAAAAACGAAGATCATGGCATCTGGTCTCATCAGTTCAGTTCAGTTCAGTTCAGTCGCTCAGTCGTGTCCAACTCTTTGTGATCCCATGAATCGCAGCACACCAGGCCTCCCTGTCCATCAACATCTCCTGGAATTCACTCAAATTCACGTCCATCAAGTTGGTGATGCCATCCAGCCATCTCATCCTCTGTCATCCATTTTTCCTCCTGCCCTCAATCTCTCCCAGCATCAGAGCCTTTTCCAATGAGTCAACTCTTTGCATGAGGTGGCCAAAGTACTGGAGTTTCAGCTTTAGCATCATTCCTTCCAAAGAAATCCCAGGGTTGATCTCCTTCAGAATGGACTGGTTGGATCTCCTTGGAGTCCAAGGGACTCTCAAGAGTCTTCTCCAACACCACAGTTCAAAAGCATCAATTCTTCGGCGCTCAGCTTTCTTCACAGTCCAACTCTTGCATCCATACATGATCACTGGAAAAGCCATAGCCTTGACTAGAAGGACCTTTGTTGGCAAAGTAATGTCTCTGCTTTTCAATATGCTACCTAGGTTGGTCATAACTTTTCTTCCAAGGAGTAAGCGTCTCATCAATTCATGGGAAATAGATGGGGAAACAATGGAAACAGGGACAGACTTTATTTTCTTGGGCTCCAAAATCACTGCAGATGGTGACTGTAGCCATGAAATTAAAAGATGCTTGCTCCTTGGAAGAAAAGTTATGACAGACCTAGACAGTGTATTAAAAAGCAGAGACATCACTTTGCTGACAAAGGTCCATGTAATCAAAACTATGGTTTTTCCAGTAGTCATGTATGGATGTGAAAGTCGGACCATAAAGAAGGCTGAGCACCCAAGACTGATGCTTTCAAACTGTGGTGCTGGAAAAGACTCTCAAGTTTCTTGGACTGCAAGGAGAATAAACTAGTCAATCCTAAAGGAAGTCAACCTAGAATATTGACTGGAAGGACTGATGCTGAAACTGAAGCTCTAATACTTTGGCTACCTGATAGGAAGAGCTGACTCATTGGAAAAGACCCATATGCTGAGAAAGACTGAGGGCATGAGGAGAAGGGGATGACAGAGGATGAGATGATTGGATGGCATTACCGACTCAATGGACATGAGTCTGAGCAAACTCCGAGACAGTGAAGGACAGGGAAGCCTGGCATGCTGCAGTCCATGGGTTTGCAAAGGGTCGCACATGAATTAGCAACTGAACAACAACACAACACATCTTTCAGAATGACTAAAATGCAATACATAACACTACCAAGTCCTAGCAAAGAGGAGGGGCAATTGGAACCTTCATACAGTCCTAAAGGGAATGCAAAAATGCTTCAATCGTTCTGAAAAGATTTCATGTTTTTAAAATTAAATACATAGTTTCTTTATGACCCAGTAATTCCTTTTCCCTTAATGACCCAGCAATTTTACTTGTTTGTATTTACCTAAATAAAGTAAAAATTTCTGTTGATAAAATTTATGTGAGAATGTTAACAGGAACTTTAATCACCAAAACTTGGAAACAACCTAAATCTCCTTTAATTAGGAAATGCCAAAGACTCTGCAGTATATCATACAACAGAATACTATTTAGCAATAAAAAGGAATGAATTATTGATACAAGCAATATATATATATATATAAACCTCATATGCCTTGTGCTAAGTAAGAAAAGCCATCTGAAAAGGCTACATACAGTACGAGTCCATTAATATGATATTCTTAGAGAGGTAAAATTTAGGGCATAAAACATATTAGTGGTTGTCAGGGTCAGAAAATGAAATGCTGCATTACTGACAAAGGACAAAGCAATTTTGAGAGTGACAGAAATAGTCTATATCTTCTTTTTTTAGTGGTACTTATACAACTGATTCCATTTATCAAAAGAGGCAGAGCTGTACACTAAAAAAGGTAAATTTTACTGTGTGCAAGCAGTGACAGATTTTATTTCTTGAGCTCCAAAATCACTGTGGATGGTGACTGCAGCCATGAAATTAAAAGATGCTTGCTCCTTGGGAGGAAAGCTATGACAAACCTAGACAGCATATTAAAAAGCAGAGACATCACTTTGTCAACAAAGGTTCATAGCATCAAAGCTATGGTTTTTCCAGAAGTCATGTACGGATGTGAGAAAGTGGTCCATAAAGAAGGCTGAATGCCTTCAAACTGTGGTGTTGAAAAAGACTCTTGAGAGTCCCTCGGACTACGAGGAGATCGAATAAGTCAACCCTAAAGGAAATCAACCCTGCATATTGACTGGAAGGACTGATGCTGAAGCTTTAATACTTTGGCCCCCTGATGAGAAGAGCTGACTCACTGAGAAAGACCCTGATGATGGGAAAGACTGAAGGCAAAAGGGGAAGAGGAGAGCAGAGAATGAGTTTGGTAGGTAGCATCACCAACTCAAAGGACATGAATTTTAGCAAACTTCAAGAGATAGTGAAGGACAGGGGAACATGACTTAGTGACTGAAAAACAACAACAACAAAACCGTATTTAATTTTACAAAGTGGGAAAATGGTTTCAGTGCTTAAATTAAAACAAGCAAAAAAGCTCTAGGTACATAAAAGCCAGCAATTTCCTCCTCCTAATCTATGTCTTCTCCTCTTCACTGCACATTTCATCCAATCATTGTTTTATAACCAGCAAGAATAGCCAGGAAGCATAAAAGTAGAAAATGAGGCTTTAATAGAGGTAAAGGCTAGATCTAAAGGTTTTAAAATTAAACTTAAATAATTAGGTAAAATAGTCTTGTAGATGAAGAACTAGATAAGAAATAATGATCATTTAAACTGCTTTGACGACCCACTCCAGTACCCTTCCCTGGAAAATCCCATGGGCGGAGGAGCCTGGTGGACTGCAGTCCCTGGGTCGCTAAAAGTCGGACACGACTGAGAGATTCACTTTCCCTTTTCACTTTCATGCATTGGAGAAGGGCAACCCACTCTAGTGTTCTTGCCTGGAGAATCCCAGGGATGGAGGAGCCTGGTGGGCTGTCATCTATGGGGTCGCACAGAGTCAGACATGACTGAAGCGACTTAGCAGCAGCAGCAGCAGGGTACTTCCCTGGTGGCACAGCAGGTTAAGAATCTGACTAATGCAGGAGACACAGGTTCAATCCCTAGTCTGGGAAGATTCCACATGCTGTGGAACAAGTAAACCCATGCACCCCAACTACAGAAGCCTGCACACCCTAGAGCCCGTGCTCCACAAGAAGAGAAGCCACTGCAATGAGAGGCCCATGCACTGCAACTAGAGAGTAGCCCCTGCCCTCCAAAACTAGAGAGTCCATGTGCAGCAATGAAGACCCAGCACAGTCAAATAAACACAGCAATAGTGTGTACGTGTTAAAAAAAATTTTTTAACTGCTTTAGGAAGCTGAAATGATATCGTTTATGTTTTATTTTCACATCTAAGTTTAAAACACACAAGCACACAGCAAAGTGACTTAAAAGCACACAGCTTTTAAGTGACCTTTTCCATTTGCAATGATCTATAAATATTCTATAAATAATATATATTGTCTGTTATAGATTATAAATATTATCTATATTTAAAAATAACTATTAATATTAAACACTCCAACAACAAACGGTTCTGTACAGTCAAAACAAATATACCCCAAACTCAAAAATAAAGAAAACTCATGAACTATATAAAAGTGATAAACTCTCCATATCTCAGTTCTCTCAATTTTTTTGTTGTTCAGTTGCTATGTCATGTCTGACTCTTTGTGATCCCAAGGACTAGCTAGCCAGGTTTCTCTGTCCATGGGATTCCTCAGGGAAGAACAGTAGAGTAGGGTGCCATTTCCTTCTCCAAGGGTTCTTTCTGACACAGGGATCAAACCTGCATCTCCTGCATTGGCAGGCAGATTCTTCACTGCTGAGCCAGGAGGGAAGCCCTCCTGCTGGTGCTGCTTACTCACTTCAGTAGTTTCTTTTTCTTCACCACCCCCGAACTATTAGCCTGCCAGGCTCCTCTGTCCATGGGATTCTCCAGGCAACAATACTGGAGTGGGTTGCCATTTCCTTCTCCAGGGGAGCTTCCCGACCTAGGGATCTAACCCACGTCTCTTATGTCTCTTGCACTGGCAGGCGGGTTCTTTATCACTATTGCAATCTGTTCTCTCAACTGCAATCTCTAAATTTACTTCTGCAATAATTTCCCTCTTCTACAGGCAAAACATTCTATGACTTTAATGAAATTTATTGTTGCTAAAATATCTCAGTATAATTTTTGTCCTCAAGAGTCAATAATTATCCACAATTCCTATAAACCTATTAAAACTTCTCATTGGAGAAATTATCCTGGTCTCTCATCAACATTAGATATATAAAACACTTAGTACAGTACCCAGGAGACCATAAGCACTCAATAGATCACAATACTTTATAAGTCAATTATATTCCTATCATAAAAGGTTTTCAAAATGAACTATAACCAGAACAGCACAATTTTTGGCATGAAGAAAGAGATATAAATTGTTAAAAGATACATTTATCTCCATCTTATTTGTTCATAAAAATAATACTCCAAGATGTTCTGAGAACTTTAAAGAAATTCAATACTAACTGAGAGCCATTACCTCTAAAAGTAAGATATGGGTTTTGGTCCCTGAAAAGGTAAAACTCAGCACCATCTGCTGGCTGCTAACTCCTTCTTATGAATACAGCGGAAGGGACAGTAAAATAATACAAACATTGATCAATCTCAGAATCTAGTTCAGTAACCCTTGAAGACACATAATGGTAGGGTATAGTTAGGGAGTCACAGAGCATACGAAAACCAGCAACCACTAATTAGGAGAATAAATGGGGTTAGGAATTTTAGTTGTGTGCCCTTTTATTAAGCTGCATTTTCTGAGGTGGATTTCTGCCCATGCTACCACTATTTTAGTGTAGGAAACCAGGAGAAACAAGCAGACATCAGGACTAAAACAGTCTGCGTTCATACACTCCTCTGTATGCATACAAAAGAGAGGAATGCATAAGCAATGCATACAGAGGAGTGTCCCTTCTAAGAAACAGAAGCAACACATGGGTAAACTGTCAAGAATGGATGAACTTGGTATATATCCATTTCTCATCCTCTGACTCAACTAGCATCTGAGAAGTATAAAAGAGTAATACAGAGTGGAAAATAAAGAAACACTGAACCATCACTAATACAGGGAGTAGAGATAAATACACCCAAATGCATGAGAAATAACTTAAAGGAGCAGAATCAATCCCAAAAACAATTTTTTTTTTCCAAAAACAATTTTTTTAATTGTCTGAATGGACCATGTAGCATGCAGGATCTTAGTTCTCCAACCAAGGATCAAACCCACAACCCCTGCAGTGGAAGCACAGAGTCTTAACCACTGGACTGCCAGGGAGGTTTCCCCAAAACAATTTTGAACAATCATAATAAATAGACATGGGAAAAGATTAGAAGCATGAAGCAGGAATAATCAATTAAGAAGGAACTGGCTATAAAAATATAATAATTGAAATAATGTTTAAATGATATGAGTAACAGAATGGACAGAGGTAAAAAACAACTGAGTAATCATTAAGGTTGAATCCAGGATATGCCCCAAATAACATCAGAGCAATGAAATCCTAAAAAGTAAAAGCAAAATAGGGAAAGTATCAATAGTATAGGTATAAATATATATCTGGAGAAGGCGATGGCACCCCACTCTAGTACTCTTGCCTGGAAAATCCCATGGATGGAGGAGCCTGGTGGGCTGCAGCCCATGTGGAGGCAAAGAGTTGGACACGACTGAGTGACTTCACTTTCACACATTGGAGAAGGAAATGGCAACCCACTTCAGTGTTCTTGCCTGGAGAATCCCAAGGACGGGGGAGCTTGGTGGACTGCCGTCTATGGGGTCGCACAGAGTCGGAAACGACTAAAGCGACTTAGCAACAGCAGCAAATATCTATCCAACAGAAATTCCATAAGCAAAGTAAAGGAAAAATGAAGGGGAAGAATTAAAAAAAAAAAAATTACTGGCGAAGAATTCAACAAGATTCAGTATTTGATTTCAGATTGAAACAGCTGAGTCCTAAGTACATAAGAAAAAAGACTATACCTAAACATGAAAGAGTGAAATTGAAGCCTTTCAGAAGAAAACTACACAGAGAAATTTGTTACCGTTGTTCAGTTGCTCAGTCGTGTTCAGCTCTTTGCGAGCCCATGTATTACAGCATGCCAGGTTTCCCTGTCCTTCATTATCTCCGGGAACTTGCTCAAACTTATGTCTATTGAGTCGGTGATGTCATCCTACCATCTCATCCTCTGCTGTCCCCTTCTCCTCCTGCCCTCAATCTTCTCCAGCACGAGGGTGTTTCCATGTTAGCTCTTTGCATCAGGTGGCCAAAGTATTGGAGCTTCAGCATCAGTCCTTCCAACGAAAATTCACTGTTGATTTCCTTTAGGATTGACTGGTTTGATTTCCTTGCAGTCCAGGGGACTCTCAAGAGTCTTCTCCAGCACTACAGTTTAAAGGCATCAATTCTTTGGCATTCGCCCTTTTTTATTGTCCAGCTCTCATATCTGTATACGACTACTGGAAAAACCATAGCTTTGACTAGACGGACCTTTGTTGGTGAAGTGATGTCTTTGCTTTTTTAATATAATGTCTAGGTTTGTCACTGCCTTTCTTCCAAAGAGCAAGCATCTTTTAATTTCATGGTTGCAGTTACCATCCACAGTGATTTTGGAGCCCAAGAAAATAAAGTCTGTCACTGTTTCCCCATCTATTTGCCATGAAGTGATGGGACCAAACGCCATGATCTTCTTTTTTTGAATGTTGAGTTTTTAAGCCAGCTTTTTCATTCTCCTCTTTCACTTTCATGAGGATCTTTAACTCCTCTTTACTTTTTGCCTTTAGGGTGTTGTCATCTGCAAATCTGAGGTTATTGATATTTCTCCCTGCAATCTTAATTCCAGCTTGTGCTTCATCCAGCCTGGCATTTCATGTGACATACTCTGCATATAAGTTAAATAAGAAGGGTGACAATATACAGCCTTGACATACTCCTTTTCCACTTTGGAACCAGTCCGTTGTTCCATGTCCAGTTCTAACTGTTGCTTCTTGACCTGAGAACAGGTTTTTCAGGAGGCAAGTAAGGTGGTCTGGTATTCCTATCTCTCGAAGAATTTTACACAGTTTACCGTGATCCACACAGTCAAAGGCTTCAGAGTAGTCAATGAAGCACAAGTAGACGTTTTTCTGGAATTCTCTCACTTTCTCTATGATCCAATGGATGTTGGCAATTTGATCTCTGGTTATTCTGCCTTTTCTAAATCCAGCTTGTACATCTGGAAGTTCTCTGTTCAAATACTGTTAAAGCCTAGATTGAAGGATTTTGAGCATTATTTTGCTAGCATGTGAAATGAGCGTAATTGTGCAGTAGTAAATATTCTTTGGCATTGTCCTTCTTTGGGATTGGAATGAAAACTGACCTTTTCCAGTCCTGTGGCCACTGTTGAGTTTTCCAAATTTGCTGGCATATTGAGTACAGCACTTTAACAGCATCAACTTTTAGGATTTGAAATAGCTCAGCTGAAAGTTCATCACCTCCACTGTCTTTGTTCATAGGACCACTTGACTTCACACTATAGGATCTTGGCTCTATGTGAACCACCACTGTGGTTACCCAGGTCATTAAGACCTTTTTTGTATAGTTCTTTTGTAATAGAGAGAGGGCTTCCCTTGTGGCTCAGCTGGTAAAGAATCTGCCTGTAATGTGGGAGACCTGGGTTCGATTCCCTGGAGAAGGGAAAGGCTACCCACTGCAGTATTCTGGCCAGGAGAATTCCATGGAATGTATAGTCCATGGGGTCACAGAGAGTCGGATCGACTGAGCAACTTTTACTTCACTTTATATAGAGAGAAACAAAAACCTCTCGACAGAGTGGGCACAGAGGGCACATACTTCAACATAACAAAGGCCATATTACGTTAAGTCCACAGTTAAGACCATACTCAATACTGAAAAACTGAAAGCATCTCCTTTAAGATCAGGAACAAGACAAGGATGCCCACTCTTACCACTTTTATTCAACACAGTACTGGAAGTCCTAACCACATCAATCAGACAAGAAATAAAAGGAATCCAAATATAAAAGAAAGAAGCAAAACTTCCACTGTTAGGAGATGACATGATACTATACATAGAAAACCCTAAAAGACACCACCAAAAAACTACTGGAACTCATCAATGAATTTGGTAAAGCTGAAGGATATAAAATTAATATGCAAAAAGCTGTTGTACTTCTATACTCTAACAACAAAGTTATCAGAAAGAGAAATTAAGACAGAAATCCCATTCACAATTGCATTAAAAGCAACAAAATACTTAGAAATTAATCTAACTTAGAAGGTATAAGTTCTGTACTCTGAAAATCATGACACGGATGAAAGAAATTAAAGACAACACAAACAGAAATATATAAAGAGTTCCTGGAGTGAAAGAATTAATATTGTTAAAATTATTACATATTACTCAAAGTAGTTACATATTACTCATAGCAAACTACAGATTCAATGCAATCCCTATCAAAATATCTATGGCATATTTCACAGAACTAGAACAAATTATTCCCAAATTGTATGGAAACACAAAGAATGCAAATAGCCACAATAATCTTGAGAAAGAACAAAGATGGACTCTCTGATTTCAAACTACACTACAAAGGAATAGTTATCAGAACAGCATGGCACTGGCCCCAGCCCCTAAACAGACATACACAGATCAAGGAAACAGAACAGAGAGCCAGAAATGAACCCAATTAATCTACAACAAAGGAGACAAAAAATGCAATGGAGAAAATATAGCCCTTTCAATAAAGGCTGCTTGGAAAACTGAACAGCTACATGAAAAACAAACTAGACTACTCTCTCATATCATCCAAAAAAATAAATTCAAACAGGATTAAATTCTTACCTAAATTTAAGATTTGAAAGAAAAAACTTACAGGCAATACTCTCTTTGATATTGGTCTTAGTAATATTTTTTTAGGATATGTCTCTTCAGGCAAGGGAACCAAGCAAAAATAAACAAATGGAACCACATCAAATTGAAAAACTTCTGCATAGCAAAGGAAACTATCAACACAATGAAAAGGCTGCCTACTGAACGGAGAATATATCTGCCAACAATATACCTCACACGGGTTTAATACCAAACTACACAAGGAACTCATATAACTCAACATGAAAACAACAAAAAATGGGCATAGGATGTGAACAGACATTTTTCCAAAGAAAAAATACAAGGAGCCAAAGAGCACATGAAAAGATGCTCAACCTCTCTATCATTGGGAATAGGCAAATCAAAGCCACAATGAGATATCACCTCACACCTTTTAGAACGGCTACCATCAAAAAGAGAACAAATAAGAAGCACTGGGGAAAATGTGGCAAAAAGTAAATAAACTTTGGTGCACTGTTGGTAGAAATGAAATTTGGGGCAACCGTTAACAGAAAACTGTATGGTGATTCTTCAAAATAATAAAAAGAGAACTCCACATTACCCAGCAATTCTAGTCCCAGGTTTTTATCCACAGAAAACAAAAGCGTTGATGAGAAACAATACATAAACTGTTATGTTCACTGCAGCATTATTTACAATAGTCAAGATAAGACCCATCTAAGGTACCTATCAATAGATGAACAGATAAAGATAATGAACAGATGAAGATACACATACACACACACATATACACACACACACACACACACACACTGTAATATTACTTAGGACTAAAAAAGAATGAAATCTCACCACCTGCAAAACACGAATGGACCTACAGCATACTCAGACTGAGAAAGACAAACACTGTTTGGTTTCACTTGTAAGTGGAATCGAAAAATCAAAATAAATGAACAAATATAACAAAACAGAGCAAGAGTTATAGATATAGAGAATGAAACAAGTGGCTGCCTGCTTGGACTGGGGTAGGGGAGTAAAAAAAATGTGAGTAAGATTAAGAGGTATGAACTTCCAGTTGCAAAATATTAAAGCAGTCTCCAGTATAAAAGGTACAGTGTGGGGAATATAGTCAATAACTAAGCAGTATCTTTCCATGGTGACAAACTGTAGTTAGATTTATGGTGGTAATCATTTTGAAATGATAGAAGAAAATCACTATGTTGTGTAATAGGACCTAATGTGTTGTAGGTCAATTATACTTCAAAAACAAACATACAAACAAACTCATGGAAAAGGAGATCAGATTTGCACTTACCAGATGCAAGGGATTGGGGGAGGGAGAACTGGATGAAGGTAATCAAAAGGTACTATAATTTCCAGATATATGATAAATAAGTACTAGGGGTGCAATGTATGACATAAATATAATTAACACTGCTATGTGTTACACACAAAAGTTGTCAACAGAGTAAATCTCAAGAGTTGTCATCATAAAAAAGAAAGCTTTTCTCCTATTATTTTAATTTTATACCTATATGAAATAATGTCCACTAAACTTAGGAGGAGAAGGGGACAACAGAGGATGAGATGGTTGGATGGCATCACCAACTCAATGGACATGGGTTTGGGTAGACTCCGGCAGTTGGTGATGGACAGGGACGCCTGGCCGGCTGCAGTTCATGGGGTCGCAGAGTCAGACACGACTGAGCGACTGAACTGAACTGAAACTTACTGTAATAGCTATTTCACGATGCAAGTCAAATCATTATGCTGTACACCTTAAACTTACATTAAGTGCTATATGTCAATTACATCTCAATAAAACTGGAGACAAAGCTTCTGACAAGGAGGGTGAGAGATCACACAGAAAAGAATAAGATCAACTGATCAAATGTTCCCAAAAGCAACACAAGAACAAAAGAAAAATGAAGCGGGTGGGAATGGGAACAATTTGAGACAAATATGAATACTGTATACTGTTAACAAGATGAGTGTGAATATATATGTGCAGGCTCAGAGCACATAAAGCAACAAATGAAAAATCTGGTGCAGAAGCAACACATCAATAATTCTAACTAGAGGTTCTTAATTTCCACTTGAAAAATTATGGAGCAAAAAAATTGTGAAAAAAAGGTCAAAGTCTTGAAAAATGTTACCTTGAAAGATTGATGAGCTATGACATTACAACAAACATAAGATTATATTCTTTATGAGCTTATACAATACATTCATAAAAACTGACAATGTAATACGCTACAGTTCAGTTCAGTTCAGTCGCTCGGTTGTGTCCGACTCTTTGTGACCCCATGAATCGCAGCATGCCAGGCCTCCCCGTCCATCACCATCTCACGGAGTTCACCCAGACTCACGTCCATCCAGTCGGTGATGCCATCCAGCCATCTCATCCTCTGTCGTCCCCTTCTCCTCCTGCCCCCAATCCCTCCCAGCATCAGAGTCTTTTCCAATGAGTTAACTCTTTGCATGAGGTGGCCAAAGTACTGGAGTTTCAGCTTTAGCATCATTCCTTCCAAAGAAATCCCAGGGCTGATCTCCTTCACAATGGACTGGTTGGATCTCCGTGCAGTCCAAGGGATTCTCAAGAGTCTTCTCCAACACCACAGTTCAAAAGCATCAATTCTTTGGCACTTTGCCTTCTTCACAGTCCAACTCTCACATCCATACATGACCTCTGGAAAAACCAGAGCCTTGACTAGACGGACCTTAGTCGGCAAACTAATGTCTCTGCTTTTCAGTATACTATCTAGGTTGGTCATAACTTTTCTTCCAAGGAGTAAGCGTCTTTTAATTTCATGGCTGCAGGCACCATTTGCAGTGATTTTGGAGCCCAAAAATATAAAGTCTGACACTGTTTCCACTGTTTCCCCATCTATTCTCCATGAAGTGATGGGACCGGATGCCATGATCTTCGTTTTCTGAATGTTGAGCTTTAAGCCAACTTTTTCACCCTCCTCTTTCACTTTCATCAAGAGGCTCTTTAGTTCCTCTTCACTTTCTGCCATAAGGGTGGTGTCATCTGCATATCTGAGGTTATTGATATTTCTCCTGGCAATCTTGATTCCAGCTTGTGTTTCTTCCAGTCCAGTGTTTCTCATGATGTACTCTGCATAGAAGTTAAATAAGCAGGGTGACAATATACAGCCCTGACGTACTCCTTTTCCTCTTTGGAACCAGTCTGTTGTCCATGTCCAGTTCTAACTGTTGCTTCCTGACCTGCATACAGATTTCTCAAGAGGCAGGTCAGGTGGTCTGGTATTCCCATCTCTTTCAGAATTTTCCCAGTTTGTTGTGATCCATACAGTCAAAGGCTTTGGCATAGTCAATAAAGCAGAAATAGATGTTTTTCTGGAACTCTCTTGCTTTTTCCATGATCCAGCAGATGTTAGCAATTTGATCTCTGGTTCCTCTGCCTTTTCTAAAACCAGCTTGAACATCAGGGAGTTCACAGTTCACGTATTGCTGAAGCCTGGCTTGGAGAATTTTGAGCATTACTTTACTAGCCTGTGAGATGAGTGCAATTGTGCGGTAGTTTGAACATTCTTTGGCATTGCCTTTCTTTGCAACTGGAATGAAAACGGACCTTTTCCTGTCCTGTGGCCACTGCTGAGTTTTCCAAATTTGCTGACATATTGAGTGCAGCACTTTCACAGCATCATCTTTCAGGATTTGAAACAGCTCAACTGGAATTCCATCATCTCCACTAGCTTTGTTCGTAGTGATGCTTTCTAAGGCCCACTTGACTTCACATTCCAAGATGTTTGGCTCTAGATTAGTGATCACATCATCATGATTATCTGGGTCATGAAGATCTTTTTTGTACAGTTCCTCTGTGTATTCTTGCCACCTCTTCTTAATATCTTCTGCTTCTGTTAGGTCCAGACCATTTCTGTCCTTTATCGAGCCCATGTTTGCATGAAATGTTCCCTTGGTATCTCTAATTTTCTTGAAGAGATCTCTAGTCTTTCCCATTCTGTTGTTTTCCTCTATTTCTTTGCATTGATCACTGAGGAAGGCTTTCTTATGTCTTCTTGCTATTCTTTGGAACTCTGCTTTCAGATGCTTATATCTTTCCTTTTTTCCTTTGCTTTTTGCCTCTCTTCTTTTCACAGCTATTTGTAAGGCTTCCCCAGACAGCCATTTTGCTTTTTTGCATTTCTTTTCCATGGGGATGGTCTTGATCCCTGTCTCCTATACAATGTCATGAACCTCATTCCATAGTTCATCAGGCACTCTATCTATCAGATCCATACCTGATAACCCCCAAATTAGCAAAATACAAGCTGTTCACAAAGTATAAGGATATAAATTAAAACCAAAATAAATAAGACAATCAAAAGAGAATTTTAAAAATCTTTTACCTGGAAAGTAATTTGTGAATTATTGAGGAAATTCTATAATAGTCAGAGGTGAATTACAAAGAAAAACATGTCAAGATATGTGATATCCAACTAAGACTTAAAAAGAGAAACTTAAAGATTTGAAAACATTTATCAGAACAAAAGAATCATTAAAAAACAAGCTCTAGGATACTCTGAAATGTCATATACATGAAAGTACTTTTTAAACTATAAAACTTTGTAAATGTAGAGTATTACTTTAAAATGCAGTTAAAATTGTTTTCTAAGTTGAAATGTCTTAGTTGGAATTCATTATCAAAATTACTACACTAAAAGGAACTATCGTTAATGTTCATATGTTTACATACAAAATATTTTGGGCTCTATTAAATTAATATACATAGCTCAATATACACATTTTCCTCCATTTACAGTAAGATGCATGCACCAATTATCTTTACAATCTGAAACTGGTAATAATTTAATTTTAAAATAAAACCTAAAATAAGACCTAAAATCTTCTAGATCATAATGCAACTTAACTGGACTACAAATCCAAGCAATCATTTCTTTTCTTTTGTGGAAAATAGCTACAAAAAAAGGCATTTATTTTAATAAAGTACTACTTGATTTTACTCTGCATATTACATCTATTTATGATAAACAGCCTGTAAATCAAGTATCTGCATATCAAATTATATTGTATTTCATTGTATTCCCATAAATGCATATATACATCATTAGAACTGGTTAACAAACTCAATATACACTAAGACATCTTTGGAAACTAAATGCTTCACTTAATTCACTATAAGTTTCTAAACCCATAGGCTACATATCTATAGAAGATACAATAGACCTAAGATTGAAGTTCTATCAAGCACAATCTGTTTTTTTAGCGGTAACTCAGAAGGCACTTCAGCATCTGGGAAAGTATCTCAAAATAATGAATAACAGAGACTGCTAACCATCTGCACATACACTAACATATTCTCTCTATATATCACATATAATGTGTATATATATCCATATATAGTATGTGTGTTTACATGCGCATGTCTGTGCTCTTTTATCACAAGGGAATTTTCAGCAAAACATCTGCATGTGACATTTTAGGGAATGTATGAAAGTGTCCTTTATGGCTTGTTTTATGATGAATTTTATGAATGTTCAGTACATGTGCTAAGCTGCTTCAGTCATGTCCAACCCTTTGCAACCCCACAGACTGTAGTCCACCAGGCCCCTCTGTCCATGGGATTTTTTCCAGCAAAAATATTCAAGTAGGTTGCTATTTCCTCCTCGAGGGGATCTTCCCAACCCAGGGATTGAACCCTCATCTCCTGTGTCTCCTGCACTGCAGGTGGATTCTTTACCACTGATCCAATGGGAAAGCACCCAAGTCTCCTTTGCATGAAAAAAATTCCAGTCAATGGAAAAGGCAAGGGCCCTTAAGAGAGAGAGTTCCTTACCTCTTTTTATTCTGTGCTGTAGCAGGTACTGGAGTAGCTATATACATATGGTGCCATGAGATAGAAGTAGAGGGTATATAAGAGGCTGAAGGGCTTCCTTATAGCCATATTACCAGTCCTGGACTACTTATGTTTGGACAGTTACATGAAAAATAAACTTATGTCATGTATAAGTCACTATTATTTTAATGTTTATAACAGCAAAGAAATCAGTATTCTAATAGAGTTTGGGTCAATGTCATCTTGTGGAGTATTAGAAAGTCCAAGAAGCTGGACTAAATCCTGATTTAGCAAAATGTCTTAAATGGCTGTTTCACATATTAATCATTTCCTAATATATGTCCAATTATTTATCTTCTATATTTTTCTCAAGAAAGGACTATGTATTACACTAAAAGACAATGTAACCTTTCTACCAGAAAAACAAAACTTGTGCTCTCTTGAAAGATCACTTTGTCAGTGGAAATACAGTTTTTCATTAGGAACTGACAAATGACAATTCAATACTGTGATCTTTGTATTTGTATATTCACTAAATGGACTATATTAGAAAAAATACTGGAGAGGAAATACATTTCTTGCTGAATATCCTTACTAATGGTTAACTGAAGGAACCACATAGCTATTCAAGAATATAAAACAATCCACAAAATTAAAGATCTAATTGAAACGTTTTCTCAAATTGCATTCAGTGACAACAGTAGGAAGAATCTGCAATCAAGCATTATAAACCTAATCCTACCAACACTCCATACTAAATATTTGTTAATTCACCTATGAGGGTTCATAACCTTCCGTTTTTAACTCTAAAAACTTGAACAAAGTCTCCAAATTCTATTCAAGTAAGAGCACTTTTTGCACAGCCCACCTAATGGACAACTTGAAAATAATGACTTAAGGATCTCTGTGAAGAAAACCAGTCCTTATCATATAATATGGGACAAGAGTGGGAGAGAGGTTCAAGAGGGAGTTGATATGCATATATTTACGACTGACTCATGTTGTTGTATGGCAGAACACAACATTGTAAGGCAATCATCCTCCAATTAAAACTAAATTGAAAAATAAAGAAATTATATATATCAGTTCAGTTCAGTTGCTGAGTCGTGTCCAACTCTTTGCGACCCCATGAATTGCAGCACGCCAGGCCTCCCTGTCCATCAACAACTCCCAGAGTTTACCCAACTCATGTCCATCAAGCCGGTGATGCCATCCAGCCATCTTATCCTCTGTTGTCCCCTTCTCCTCCTGCCCCCAATCCCTCCCAGCATCAGGGTCTTTTCCAATGAATCAGCTCTTCACATCAGGTGGACAAAGTACTGGAGTTTTAGCTTCAGCATCAGTCCTTCCAATGAACACCCAGGACTGATCTCCTTTAGGACAGAATGGTTGGATCTCCTTGCAGTCCAAGGGACTCTCAAGAGTCTTCTCCAACACCACAGTTCAAAAGCATCAATTCTTCAGCATTCAGCTTTCTTCACAGTCCAACTCTCACATCCATACATGACCACTGGAAAAACCATAGCCTTGACTAGATAAACCTTTGTTGATAAAGTAATGTCTCTGCTTTTGAATATGCTATCTAGGTTGGTCATAACTTTCCTTCCAAGGAGTAAGCGTCTTTTAATTTCATGCTGCAATCACCATCTGCAGTGATTTTGGAGCCCCCAAAAATAAAGTCTGATACGGTTTCCACTGTTTCCCCATATATTTCCCATAAAGTGATGGGACCATATATATATATATATATAAAGTGAGGGTTTCCCCTGGTAGCTCGGTAGTAAAGAATCCACCTGCCAATGCAGGAGACACAGGTTTGATCCCTGGTCCAGGAATACTCCACATGCTGCAGAGCAATTAAGTTCATGCACCACAACAATTGAGCCTGTACTCTAGAGCCCAGGAGCTGCAACTAATAAACCTGAGAACCTAGAGCGTGTGCTCCACAACAAGAGAAGCCACTGCAAAGAGAAGCCCATGTACTACACCTAGAGAGCAGCCCCACTCACCACAAGTAAACAAAGGAGGCAAGTAGCCATGAAGACCTGGCACAGCCAAAAATAAAATAAGTAACATTTTAAAAAATATAAGGTAAAATAAAACCTCAAACAGCAAAAAAAAAAAAAAGAAAAGAAAACCAGTCCTCAGCCCATCATCCCAAATTGTACAATGAAAGAAGACTAGATATTTCTTTAGAATTTTAAACTTTTTCCTTGTAATAAAGGTGCAGAGAAAGGAATGGACTGAACTTCTCTCCTTAATTCAGGCTGTAGCTTGGAAGGGTGAGGCCTCACTGGTAGGCAACAAAGCGAACATTCCTGAAATTTCTCTGAATGTCATAGAGAGTGTTCCATATTTTGTCCATGTTATAACCTCCTCTGCTGTCATAGGCAAAAGTAAACCCATGCCTTGGATATTATAGGCAAGGAAGTTTAGGAAAAATTAACATTATTCAAAACACCAGATTATTATCATTTAGGAATACCAGTCCTCTATTTATAGTCAGAATGTTGTCCAGTTACATACTTCTTCACACACTAAGATGAGTTGGGGTGGAGCCCTAAGCTTTGATTCCCCTGGCAAGGTCCTACAGATTTTACACTGTCAGCATCTCTTTACCGCCCAACCTATAAACCTCACAAGGGAGAGACAAGTGTCCTCAGATCTTTCATCATGAAGGGCCCAGAAGCCACAGCTTTGGCTCCAGCTGCCACCATGGGCTGGCTTGGCACCTCTTAGCCCTTCCATGCCCGGCTGCCTGCACCCACCCAGACAGGGCCGGGTCCACTGTGCCAGCACTGAATCCTGATTATTTTAAGCTACCTGGGGAAATGGTTTTCCTTGGTAATATTTGATTTAGGAGTAGGCATGTGACTGACTTCGGACCAAAGAGACACCTGGGAAAATCCAATGGGGGACTTTTAGGAAAAACTTTCCCGGTCTTGATACTCAAGGTTTCTCTTCTTCCTCTAGACATGCACTCTCTGATAGCCACTAGGCACAGGTGGCTATTTTAAATTAAATTAATCAAAATAAAGTGAAATTAAAAATTCAGTTCCTCAGTCAGACCAGTTACATATCAAGTGCTCAATGTTCACCCAGGACTAGTGGCTACCATATGGGACAGTGCAGACACAGAGCATCTCCATCATTGTGGAAAGTTCTATTGGATAATGCTGTGCCTGGATGTTTTCAGTTTGGATTTGATGCTGAAACAGTGGTAGCCACCTGAAAAACTCTGAAAGGGGCTAGGGATTGCTAGTGAAAATGGAGATAATCTTAGGTTTTGTAAGGTTGGCTTCCCTGATAGCTCAGTTGGTAAAGAATCCACCTCCAATACAAGAGACCCCAGTTCAATTCCTGGGTCAGGAAGATCCGCTGGAGAAGGGATAAGCTACCCACTCCAGTATTCTTGGGCTTCTCTTGTGGCTCAGCTGGTAAAGAATCCGCCTGCAATGCAGGAGACCTGGGTTCAATCCCTAGCTTGGGAAGATCCCCTTGAGAAGGGAAAGGCTATGCACTCCAGTATTCTGGCCTGGAGAATTCCATGGAATGTATGGTCCATGGGGTCGCAAAGAGTCAGACACGACTGAGCAACTTTTCACTTCACTTCAAGCTTTGTGATCACTATTTAAAAATCACTCACAAGTAGAGAAAATATAGAAATGTTCAAACCAAATCAAATCAGTGTAGTGTCAAAATAAAGATTGCAAGTAACAACAAAGCCCCACATATTTCACTAGATCATTTTTCTTACTCCCAAACACCTTTTCCAAAATAATCCATATATACTAGTTACACAAATGCATGTCCAGGAACACCCAATATTAGAAAACAATCTAAAGAACTCTAAATGGCTATGTACCTGTCTTCAGTTCAGCCTGATTTCATCATGAGTATAGATAAACACTTATCCCGACTAGATCCTGTTTCACGTGTTTTTGGGAAAACAGAAGGAAAAAAGATTGCTAAGTTACTGGAGCAGAAGTGCTGAGATCCAGAGCTTGTTAAGAAAAATAAGTTGGGCGGGGGTGGCGGGGGGGGGACTTCCCTGGTGGTCCAGTGGTTAAGAATTTGTCTGCCAAGGCAGGCGAGACGGGTTCAATCACTGGTTCAGGATTTTCCACATGCCACGGAGCTACTACGCTTGTGCACCACAACTACCGAGCCTATGGGCTGAAACTACTAAAGCCCACGCCCTCGAGTTCCACAACAAGAGAAACCACCAAAATTAGAAGCCTGACACAACTAGAGAGTAGCCCCTGCTTGCCACAACTAGAGAAAGCCTGCACACAGCAACAAAGATCCAGCACAACCAAAAATAAATAAGCTTTTAAAGTGAACTTAGAGATGAAATTGTAAAAAGTTCCTTTCAGCACAGAGCTAGAAGATAAACTGAACTAATAATATATATAAAATCCAAAATTTTATATGACTGTAAACTAATGATGCTGGCTGTCGGCTGTTTAGTCACTAAGTTGGGTTCAACTCTTTGCAATCCCTGTTTTTTTGTTTGCTTATTTGATTCCACATATAACTGAGATCATATGGTATTTATCTTTTTCTATCTGACTTATTTCACTTAGCACAGTACCGACCTCAATGAGACAGACAAATGATTGGTGGTTGCTTGGAGGTGGAATTGGGGTGGGAATTGGGTGAGGGGGGTCAAAAAGTACAAATTACCATTTATAAAAAGAGTAAGTCATGGGGATGTTATATACAGCATAATGACTATAGTTAATAATACTGTATTGCATATTTGAAAGAAGCTAGCAGAATACATCTTGAAAGTTCTGATCATAAGGGAAAAAAATCAATTACGTATGAGAGGGATAAATTACGAGTTTGGGATTAAGAGATACACCCTACTATAATACAAAATAAATAAACAACAATGATCTACTATATAGCATAGGGAACTATAGTCAGTATCTTGTAATAACCTGTAATAGAAAAGAATCTGAAAAAGAATAGATACAACTAATCACTTTGTTGTACACCTGAAACACAACATTTAAAGTCAACTCTACTTCAACTAAAAAATAAACTAAAATTTAAAAAATCAACTATGTATGATGACCGAAGTTAATGGACTTGTGATCATTTTGCAATGTATACAAATATTGAATCACTTACATCATACATCTGAAACTAATATATAGTTATGTCAATTTACTTCCATATTAAAAGTGCAAAATATAGAAGTAGTAATTCAAATAATATTTTATCTGAATACACGATAAAAATAATATCCCATTTTCTGATCACTCAGGCAGGTGTGTCTGTCATTCCTGCCACTACTTTCCCCTAATTCACATCTATACCAATATAAAACTAATTTTCCCCAAACATCATTTTGATTAAGAATTTGTTCATCTCCTTAAACAATAACAAAAAACAACAGAAATCTCACATCCTTGCTATACACAGAATAATAAAGGTCAAACACCTTGCCCTGATTTCAGGTCTCCCATAATGTGGTTCATTTCCAAAACTAAAACATACCGCATACCTTCATTTCCCACTTTCCTCATACCAAAAAGTCTTCCATCTCCTGCCTCCAACTAGTCTTTTGATGCAAAGTTTGAGGCCTCTTCCATAAGCTTCTCTCTACCCTCCAACTAAACTGATTTTCTTCTTTTCTTTCTTCAGTGACCCTTTTCAGCATTCATTCATTGATCCCATTAGCCACACAGTAAACTCCTATGCACTAAAGCACTGTATTATGATGATGGGGCTATAACGATACACAAAACTAAGTCCCTACATCTTGGGTTAACAGTGCTATACAGACAGACATGAAAAAATCATTACAGCAATGTTTATAAAAGAGATATAAATGGGGGGGGGGAGTGGGACCCTAAAGAAGGATCACTTGAGCTGTTTGAAAAGTTAAGAGAAGGTTTTTTAGAGGTGACAGTCATGTGAAAAATTTTCAGAGACAGATAGGAGTATGTCAGCCACAGAAAAAAGGAAAGGAGTTCCAGGCAGAGTAAACAGCAAATACAAAGGCAGAAAAATGAGAAAAACTTAAAGAAAACTCTAAACATAAAAGTATGGCTGAAGTACAGAGTATACTAAGTCTACCAACACATACTAACTGCTCATTCACCAAACCTCAAAACAAATGAAGAAAAGACACAATATCTCCTTAAAGAATGTGCAAGAATATGGCACCCAACTGATTAGCACAGTTAATTCAAACAAAAGAAGCAGTACCCAGCACTTAACTTATAAAGCAGATACTGTGGTAGGTACCCAAAATAGAGAAATAAAGAGCACAGTTCTTGCTCTAAAGAGTTAACCTTTTACTAGGAAAACACAGAGTCAGTTTACCGTAGACAGATTTTTAGGCTCAATCTTTATGACAAAAGACTAAGAGAAAACATGCTAAGATATGATATTAACGTGAGCTGTACTTAGTCACTTAGTCGTGTCCGATTCTTTGCAACCCCATGGACTGTAGTCCACCAGGCACCTCTCTGTCCATGGGGATTCTCCAGGCAAAAATACTGGAATGGGTTGCCATGCCCTCCTCCAGGGGATCTTCCCAACCCAGGGATCAAATCCAGGTCTCCTGCACTGCAGGTGGATTCTTTACTGTGTGAGGCACCAGGGAAGTCCAAGAATACTGGAGTAGGTAGCCTATTCCTTCTCTAAGGGAACGTCCCGACCCAGGAATCAAACCGAGTTCTCCTGCACTGCAGACAGATTCTTTACCAGCTGAGCTACCAGGAAGCCCATGAAAGTGAAAAGTTAATCGCACAATCCTGCCTGACTCTTTGTGATCCCATGGACTGTAGCCCACCAGGATCCTCTGTCCATGGAATTCTCCAGGCAAGAATACTGGAGTGGGTTGCCCTTCCATTCTCCAGGGGATCTTTCTGACCCAGGGATCGAACCCAGGTCTCATGCATTACAGGCAGATTCTTTATCATCTGAGCCATAAGCCTAGCTCAGATGATATTAACAGTGCTCATTATTTTCCCCTTCTATTTTCTAGATTGTGTACAATGAGCATGTGTTACTAAACTATGATAATTTACAAAAATAAAGTTTATAATTTAAACAGTATGAAACTTGACATCTGATAGGCAAGTATCTGAGTAGGTATCTGCTACTTAAAGCCTTAAAATTTTAGATCTGAAACTTTAGATACCCAAAATATTGCTACTTATCACCACCTCAAGAGCTATGAAACTCGTTGGTACAAATCCTCATTTTTCACCAACTATTAGCCTTCTAACATGTCATCCATTCCTATCATTTCATGGCAAATAGATGGGGAAACAATGGAAACAGTGACAAGCTTTATTTTCTTGGGCTCAAAAATCACTGCAGATGGTGACTGCAGACATGAATTTAAAAGACTCTTGCTCTTGGAAGAAAAGCTATGACAAACCTAGAAGGCATATTAAAAATCGGAGACATTACTTTGCTGACAAAGGTCCGTACAGTCAAGGATATGGTTTTTCCAGTAGTCATCATTAGATGTCAGAGTTGGACCATAAAGAAGGCTGAGTGTTGAAAAATTGATGTTTTTGAACTGTGATGTTGGAGAGGACTCTTGAGTCCCTTGGACTGCAAGAAGATCAAATCAGTCAAACCTAAAGGTAATCAACCCTGAATATTGATTGGAAGGACTGATGCTAAAGCTGAAACTCCAATACTTTGGCCACCTGATGTGAACAGCACACTCACCGGAAAAGACCCTGATGCTGGGAGAGATTGAAGGCAGGAGGAGAAGGGGATGATAGAGGATGAGATGGTTGGATGGCATCACTGACTCAATGGACGTAAGTTTGAGCAAGTTCTAGGAGATAATGAAGGACAGGAAAGTCTGGTGTGCTGCAGTCTACGGGATCGCAAAGAGTTCTTATCTAACATACCTGCTTTTACTTATTTACTATCTGTCTCCTTTAGTTCCAAAGGAGATTTTTCAAAACAGATTTTTCTGTTTTCATTATTGACATATGTCTAGTGCATAGAATAGTGTCTGAGAGATGATAAACGATCAGTCATTATTCACTGAACCACTAAAGGGCAATATTCTGTATTGGTTAAAAGTTTGATCTCTGGTGGCAAAAGACCTGGATCAAATTCCAGCTCCACCACTTTGTAGTTGTGTGACCTTGTGCAAGTTACTTAACTTCTCTAAACCTTAGTTCCCTCATCTATAATGAGGTTGGTGTCAATCTTTAAGGTTTTGAGGATTAGAATAATGCAGGTTAAGCAAAATGCCTGGAAAAGAGTAAAGTTCAATAAATGTTAGCTATTATTATGATGATAATTAACATGCCATGCCTGACCCCCAAAGTGCCTCCAACATTCCCAGTATCCAGTTCTTCAGAAATAGTGGTTATTTGCAAAATCCTTGGATCTTCACATGATAGTATGAATAGTATAAATCAGTAACACTCTGTTATCCACTCTTTCCTTACACAGGATTCTATTCTATTTTAGCTTATAAAATGAGATAGAGACACATTAGCGTCTATTTAATCTCAAAAAAAAAATTAAGTGCTACATAAAACTGCACAAAATGCCACATTAATCACAATGCTAATTTATATTCTACAGCTAGAACTGACTCCTGGTGCTTGTTTCATAAAACCACACAAGAAAAGGTTATGCTTAAGGCGACATCAATGGCATACTAAACTACTAATTCCATTTAGAATTTTTCAATTCATTCAGAATTCCCCAAATTCGATTTCTCATTTGCTAAGAGGCCCACTGTACCTATCTGAGTTCCTAAGAACCTCCCCAAGGCAGGGGATCTGATTCAGTCCCAACTATAATGCATCAATATTGAATTAGTAGCTTTAAGATTACTTTAGCATTACTTTAAGATTACTTTTAGCAATGATAAAGGTTTTCCCCCTCATCTATAAGAATAGGAAAATGTCTATTTTGTAAAGTTGTAAAAATCCAGTAAGATGAATATTTGCAAAAATGAACTCTACTATAAACTGTACTACGGCACACATCTTATTGTAAAAAGATACATTAAAAGATTTTAAATAAAAAGCCACAATCCCACAACTACCCCAACCATTTTCATATTCCCTTCAGGAGCTTGTCTTCATACACTTTTTTATAAAGATGAAATCATGTGTACTTCAGAGAAAACAATACAGCACCCTTTTTAGAGCCAGATGGCCCAGGTTCAAATACTAGCTCCTAAAATTACTGTGTGACCTTGGACAAGATTCTTAAACTCTTTTGTCCTATTTTCCCTTCTATAACATCAGTATAATAGTAACAGTACCTATGTGATTGGGAGGTATGAAGAAGAAATGAATCACTGTAAATCATTTAGTATAGGGCTGGGCACAAGCCAAATTCAATAAACAGGTAAGAAAAAACAAATTCCTGCTTTTTAAAAACTTAAGATGATGTCATGAAACCAAAAGTACATTATTATCTAAAGTACCACAGAAAGATTCTTCAAAAGGATCTCTAGGATACTTTACCTTGACTAATTTTAAAATAAATCTCCCTATACATTCCTTTGTTTAGATATTTTACAATGTATAATAAAATTCATCTATTGCTTCATACTTCCAGTAGAGGTCTCCATCTAAAAAATAATGTATCCGACTGAAAACTTTAAATTAGTATTTCTGGTTATTAAAAAAAAAAAAAAAAGTGGCCAGCTTTACCAAATATGTTAATTTAAGTTTTTCCAAGAAAGACATTTAAAATAGGGAACACTTAGAGAAAAAGCAACTTTTTCCAGTGATTGTTATTCTGTTGTGGGCTTTCCAGTAATACTCACCTCTCTTACAAACATAATCCTCTGAACAGGAAAGAGAAAGAGATAAGACTGCAGGATACAAATGATAAATCACGTGCATATTTATCACCACCCCCAGACAACAATTTAATACCTATGCCTCACAGACAGTATAAGTCAGTAAAATCATCTTAAAGTAAAGGTCATGTTTTGTAGTAAAAAAGAAAGCTCCACAACCTTCTGCATGTATTCCTTTTAAACCACAACAGAGTAATAAAGGCAGCTCTGAATTGGCCTCTACATTCCCCCTCCCATCATTCAGGAATAGTGATGTAAAACCAGTCAATTATCCTCATTCAGGCCCATCAGGAAAAATATCCTTGTTTCTACTCTACCAAAAAGCCTGGGGCTAGACCACCTTCTTAAAATCCCTTAATTCAAAATAATGTTATGAATTGATAGATTCAGGAGTCATAGCCAATGGTTGTTAAGTACATAGTTCTTACTCCTATTTTTAGGAATCTAAGCTTTTAGGCTCCTCAAGCAAATCTGCATATAATATTTAATGCCTATCTCAACTTAGCTCCTTTAAGGTATAAAACTTAAATGTACAAGGTACATATCTATAAATTTGATATGATCAAAAACTGACCAAGAAATTACCAACCAATTTGCTTGGAGCTAATAAACAGTTCTGTTTGTGTGCACGCGCACACACACACACATACTTATTTAAACTAACCCCCATAGTTTATAAACAGGGGGATAAAGGAGGAATGCTCCAAGCAACTCTCAGAACTAGCAGGACTTTAATATCCAAATTGTATCTAATTCTGAGAAGCAAATATACAATGTAAAATATAACACATTTGATTTAGTGATAATGGATTAAGATTTCAGGTTGTAACTAAAGTGTGAATTTGCTTTTCATCTCCTCACAGTAGATAACCTATAAAGATAACTTTTAAATAAAGACAATTACATCTTATGTTGAGAATATAAAAATCAAACCACTATCAAATCATAGTTTATCCTAGTCTTAATAACATAAAAATCAACCAATGAATTAAAAATATTAATAAAATTATTGTCTTGTTTTTGTATAAAAAGTGATGCAATGGCCAGCAAAGAATAAAATAGTGAAGAGTTTTTAACGGACAAATAGACAAAGGTAATGCAGATGACACCACCCTTATGGCAGAAAGTGAAGAGGAACTAAAAAGCCTCTTGATGAAAGTGAAAGAGGAGAGTGAAAAAGTTGGATTAAAGCTCAACATTCAGAAAATGAAGATCATGGCATCTGGTCCAATCACTTCACGGAAAATAGATGGGGAAACAGTGGAAACAGTTATCAGACTTTATTTTGGGGGGCTCGAAAATCACTGCAGATGGTGACTGCAGCCATGAAATTATAAGACGCTTACTCCTTAGAAGAAAAGTTATGACCAACCTAGACAGCATATTGAAAAACAGAGACATTACTTTGCCAACAAAGGTCCATTTAGTCAAGGCTATGGTTTTTCCAGTGGTCAAGTATGGATGCGAGAGTTGGACTGTGAAGAAGGCTGAGCGCCAAAGAATCGATGCTTTTGAACTGTGGTGTTGGAGAAGACTCTTGAGAGTCCCTTGGACTGCAAGGAGATCCAACCAGTCCATTCTAAAGGAGATCAGTCCTGGGTGTTCATTGAAAGGAATGATGCTAAAGCTGAAACTCCAGTACTTTGGCCACCTCATGCAAAGAGTTGACTCATTGGAAAAGACCCTGATGCTAGGAGAGACTGGGGGCAGGAGGAAAAGGGGATGACAGAGGATGAGATGGCTGGATGGCATCACCAACTCAATGGACGTGAGTTTGAGTGAACTCCAGGAGTTGTTGATGGACAGGGAGGCCTGGCATGCTGCAATTCATGAGGTTGCAAAGTTTCAGACACGACTGAGCGACTGAACTGAACTGAATTTTCCTCCAAAGTTATCACTTATTATTTTAGCCGATTTTTATTTATTTGTTAAACTGTTGGAATATGAGAAATATTCACATTCAAACATAAGCTACAAAATAAGGTTTAAAATTTTTAAAAATCAGTATTAGTTCCTCTCAGTTATTATCTGTTATTACAGATTTTAAAAAATCAAACACTAGTGGATAAACATATGAAGGATATCATTAAATCTGACTTTCAAGTCTAACAGTATTGTTCCTTCAATAAACAAGCATAGAAATACTATTAATATGTTAATAGAACATATAGACTTAAGACTGCATCAAGGGGACTTTCCTGGTGGTCCAGTGGTTGGAGATCTCACATGCCTTGTGGCCAAAAGAAAGAAGACTGCATCAAGAACACAGAGCAAGCAGTATCTTATTCAACAGGAAAATAATAGAAACATAAAACCAAGGTCAGTATCAACACAAGGAAAAGACACCCTCATCTCCCCAACTATTTAAAGGTGGCCAATCAATATAGACAAAAGAAAATTATTAAATGCACAAAATTTAGGAAAAAAAAGTAAAGCTACCCCTTCTTGCAGATGACATATTAGTATGTCTAAAAACTTTCTTAATCAATGCTAACTAATACAAATGACAAAAAAATTGAGTAAAGCACCAGATTACAATAAAAAAACACAATAACTTTCATATAAATAAAGAGTAACTACTGAGAAGATACAATGGAAAACTACACTTACAATAGGAAGAAAAATGATAATATACTCAAGAATAAATTTAAGAAATGTCAAAAACCTATAAAAGGACAACTATTTTATAAATTCCTGAATGACACAAAAGGATTTGAATAGAAGACTTCTGTTTTTCCAGGATAGGTAAACGCAATATCATCATTTCCATTCTCCTAAGGTAACTGTTTTTAATTTAATATGATCCCCAATTTTTAAAAAAAAAAAGCTTTTTTCTGAAACTAGAACAAATTAACACTAAAAGTGGAAGTGAAAGTCCCTCAGTCATGTCTTCACTCTTAGCAACCCCATGGACTATAGAGGCCACGGAATTCTCCAGGCCAGAATCGTGGAGTGGGTAGCCTTTCCATTCTCCAGGAGATCTTCCCAACCCAGGGATCAAACCCAGGTCTCTCGTATCGCAGATGGATTCTTTACCAGCTCAGCCACAAGGGAAGCCCAAGAATACTGGAGTGGGTAGCCTATCCCTTCTCCAGCAGATCTTCCCAACCCAGGAATCCAACTGGGGTCTCCTATATTGCAGGTGGATTCTTTACCAACTGAGCTATCAGGGAAGTCAACACTAAAGTTCATATTAAAACAACAATCACCACAAAATTCCTGTTAAAACAAAAAAAGAACTGTGAGATGAGAATGGCACTACCAAATATTAAAACATGCTATATAAAGTCACAATAATTACAATATAGTGAGATACTATTTCTTAAATCCCCAGATCAGGAAAACTTCAAAAGCTTGACAAACATATGGCAAAGCTATGGGAAGCAAGCATTCTCATACTGCTGATGGGAATGCAAAATAATTCTCTCTTACCTGGAGAGAATCTGCTGGGAATTTGGCAGTACTTAATACAATACATATGCATTGAAGAAAAGTTATGACCAACCTAGATAGCATATTGAAAAGCAGAGACATTACTTTGCCAATAAAGGTCCATCTAGTCAAAGCTATGGTTTTTCCTGTGGTCATGTATGGATGTGAGAGTTGGACTGTGAAGAAGGCAAAGTGCCAAAGAATTGATGCTTTTGAACTGTGGTGTTGGAGAAGACTCTTGAGAGTCCCTTGGACTGCAAGGAGATCCAACCAGTCCATTCTGAAGGAGATCAGCCCTGGGATTTCTTTGGAAGGAATGATGCTAAAGCTGAAACTCCAATACTTTGGCCACCTCATGAGAAGAGTTGACTCATTGGAAAAGACTTTGATGCTGGGAGGGATTGGGGGCAGGAGAAGAAGGGGACGACCGAGGATGAGATGGCTGAATGGCATCACCAACTCAATGGACGTGAGTCTGAGTGAACTCCGGGAGTTGGTGATGGACAGGGAGGCCTAGCGTGCTGCGATTCATGGGGTTGCAAAGTCGGACACGACTGAGCAACTGAACTGAACTGACTGATGCATTTACTATTTGATTATGACATCAATCCCCACTTTTGCAATTTACTCTGTAGATACATCTCCAAAAATTTGAAAATAGCTTTGTATTGGCTACTAGATTTGCAGATTATTCATATGGCATTATTTGCTATTGTAAAATACTGGGAACAACCTAAGTGTCATTATATAGGAGACTAGACATATAAAGTAAGATATATTCACACAGCAGAATACTATGCAGCTGTAAAAGGGGAGATTTTATGAATTTACTAATAGTCAAGGTACACTAAATAAAAAAAAGCAAAATAAAAAGTAGTGTGCATTCTTCATTCTAAAATGGGGAACCAAAAAAACATGTATGTATCTCCTTACTTTTATAAAACAAAACAAAACAAAACAAACCAGGAAGGATAACCAGAAACTGTGTGCTTGGTTACCAACAGAGCATGGGCAGGAATGGGGCAGAAGTGGTAGGGAAGAAAGTAGGGTAGAGGGTAACCTCCAAGTGTATCTTAGTTCAATTTTGATTTTACAATCTTATTAAGGGTTTTACATATTCATAAATAAAATTAAAGGAACAAATAATGGGGAAAACAGAAAGCTGAATACAAAAGGAAAAAATATGAACATTAATGTTCTAACTGAAAACAATACCCAGAAAAAAAGAATTCAAACACTGTGAATTTTTTAACACAGTTATTAACTGATATAAGTCAGTCTGAATATAAAAAGAAATGCAAACAAATCTGCAACTCTACTTCACAGGTTTGTTGTTTGTAGTTGTATGGGTATAACGATTCTGAAACTATTCTCTTTGTGTTACAGAACAAGACAAATACACTGGTGTTGGAAACTTGTGTTCTAAAGACAGTTGAAGGAAGGTACATGGAGTGGAAGAAGGCACGAGAAAACTTGTGCAGACTTAATTAGAGCTATCAGTATCACCTTATGATTTGCACAACACGTATATTTACATTTAAAATAAGTAAACTTTCTAACTTTGTCCTCTGAAAGGGCCTAGAAGAAAAAATAACCCAATAACACTGAGCACACCTACCACCCAGTTCTTGGATTCTATATACCATTCCACACCAAAAGGAACCAGGACTTCTGGAAGAAATAGCTGATGCCAGAGCAAGAAAAGCAAAACAGAGTTGACTCTAAAAGATCTTATTTTGTCAGAATGCAAGAAAGAGCTAAGAAATAATAATAACTTGTTAAAAAATACAAAGGAGGCAGCTTGAATGGGCTCCTCTTGGCCAAACTTCAGCAGCAAAATATAAGACTTTAACCCATTGTATAATATAAATTCTTAATAAACAATAAACAATATTTTCCTTATCATAGATTGCCAACTAATGTAGATGAAACGATAAAATTAGACAATAAATATCATATAGACACCATAACTGATTCAGACAAGATTCATCAACGGATATTTGAACTACTGGGAAAAGTGTGATGGTGAGCAAGATATTTACAGTCTCAAAGTACATCTCCAAGGGTTACTGGCTGATTACAAAAGAGAAAATGGAAACTTTACAGTGGAGAAACCAAGAGGACACCACCTTAACCAAAGCTATTATTAGCAATAATAGGACAAAGTAACATCACATGCTTCCTGCCAAAAATGCTTAAGCTAAATCTAATCCTGAAAAATACCTCAGAAAAATCCAAATTTTATAGTACAGTTGGCTTTTACTCTTCAAAAATGGTAATATCACACAGAAGACTGGAGAACTCAAGATGTGACAACTAAATGTGATACAAGATTACAGTTCAGGGATGGGTTGGTATGACTGCTATAAAAGACATCTTTGGGGCAACTGGTAAAATTTGAATAAGATTTGTATGTAATACGAATAATACAACTATATTCATGTGGCTTTCTGAAACTGATCATTACACTATTATTACAATAATCAAATACAGAAAACTTAACATGAATATAGTCATATTATCAGTATCCCTGATGGCTCAAGTGGTAAAGTACCCGCCTGCAATGCAGGAGACACAGGTTGATGCCTGGGTCAAGAAGATCCCCTGGAGAAGGAAATGGCAACCCACTACAGTATTCTTGCCTAGAGAATCCCACAGAAAGAGGAGCTGGCAGCCTACCACAGTCCATAGGATCACAAAGAGTTGGACACAACTGAGTAACTAAACATGCAGGCGTGCATGCTATTAGTATATAAGATAACGTCTTTGTTCTTAAGTAATATACACTTATATTTAGGAGGAAAGGGCAGTGTAACTGTAATGACAGCAAATGATCAAATGACAGCAACAAAAACAATCATATGTGTACATACATATACAACATCACATATAAAAAGGAAACAACAAAGCAAATGCGGCAAAATAACTGGTCAATATAAAGTGTAAAAAAGAACGTACATACAGACAGCAAAAAAAATTAACAATTTTGAAAAAAGAAAACTTGGGAAGAAAAGAAAATGATAGGTTTAATATTTCTCTCTCAATCAGATTCTTATTACTATATTAATACACTGCAGTGTAGAGCTACCAGGAAAAACTACTCAAAAATTCAGAAGTTTGACTTTTTAATGGTGTGAACTAAAAAGATTATACCAAACCACTTAAACACTCTTGACCTATTACTTGTGAGTACACTTGGAGGTACAGCCTGCTAAGGTACTAAATATTGTTTATGAAATACTTAGTGGTCTGATCTGAGCTCAAGTACTTTGAAAACTCACTTGATCCATGAACCATTATGAAAAGTGTGATCAACTTGGGCATTATTACTAACACATTTAAATTCAGCCCCATTTCTAAAGTACTACAGGTTAGGGACCAAACTACAGCCTCGTTTTTCTCCTATTTTAATAGAATAATATTCCCACTGACCTCATATTAACATAAAATACTTAAATTAACAGTTTATTTAAGATAAGCAATTGGCTAGGAGAGGGACAAAAACAAATCTCACCTGAAAACACCTCCCCATGAAAGATGTGTAAAACTATATAACCATCATCTCTGTGCAGAGCCCCGACCACTGAACACTGCAAGTAAGAATTTACCAAGTACAGCAGTGAAGAACTCAGAAAGAAAGACCAGAAGTAAAGATGACTTGCCACATATCACAACAAGGTATATATTCAAACAGAAGATTCTTACACAACTTTTTTCAAATCCTACTTCATAAAAAGCAACGTATTGGTTTGGTCCCTTTATATGGTAATGAAAAAAGTCATTTATTAAAAGAAACAAAAGGTAAACATTCCTAGGTCATGGAATATACTCAAAGATATTTAACAACTGTGGCTAATGTAGGGTTGTGTCCAAGACAATGCTTTGTAAAATGTTAAAGTAAGTCTACAGCCAGGGAAGGGAATGGAAACGTAAGGGGGAGAAAGTGCAGTTTGAAAATACATAAAATAAACCTTACTGAGTGGCAGTTATGGTTGACGCTTAGAATTGAAAGCTGGATATAACCTACAGCCATTTCTTTTTTAAATAGCCCATATGCTCCAGAAGAAAAGAGTTTGAGTGGTGTAAAGAATTTCTTTTCTAAGTGTTATTTTTTTATGAGATTAAATAACAGCAATTACTTCTGAAATCTGAAATGATAAAACTAAAATTTTACATATGAAAATGGTTTGAAAAATGAAGATTAAGTGCATGAAACAAAATAAGCTATTACTAGTATTGTTATTTTTAAAGGAATTTATACAATATAAGTTAACTCCTCTAAGCAGTATTGGCATAGACCAACAAAATACTCACAAAGAGGAAAAAGCATTCACTAAATTCAATAAAATAAATGGCATTCCATTTGGGGGAAATATTACAAAAGTCCTACTTTTTAAAAACATTAGATATTAAGAAAATTTTATTTTTAATTAATTTTTTAAAATCCAAATTAGTACACAAATACATTTAGGATAAGTTCAAATTGGTAGTTCATTTATCTTTTTTTCATCCCTCAACTGAAGTGGAGCCCTTGGGTTACCCTCTCTAGAATCCAGAAACAAAACAGGCTGCATCCAAGCTCTGCTTAGAGATGACAGGTGCAGCTTGAGCAGGTGCCCCTAGACCAGGTGTCACCTACAGGTTTTGTTCTGGATGCAGCCCTGGCCAACATGTGGACGCCAAGTTAAACCAGTTATATCAGCAACTAAATCGGTTTAATTACAATACTTAGATCAGCTGCTCTCAAACTTCAGCGTGCTTAAAGAATCACCTGGGGCATACTTTTAAAAAAATATAAGGTTTTATTTAGATCATTAATACTTAAAAACCCTGATCAATCTTAACACCACTAAAACAGGACAACTAAACATTATATGCCACATAATGTGATGAAAGCACAGCACTACCTGTTAAAGAATGGAGAAAGAAACAGCAACCCACTCCAGTATTCTTGCCTGGAGAATTCCATGGACAGAGGAGCCTGGAGGGCTACAGTCTATGGGGTCCCAAGAGTCAGACACGACTGAGGGACTAAACACACACATACCTATTAAAGAATGCCTAAAATACTAAACTTGAATTTTTTGAACATTTAGACCTAATGTTAATAGTTTTTAGGAAATGGATTCAGGGGATAGAGGAACAGGTTAATTGACACTAGAAGGAAGTAGTGAACCAAATCCAGAATTTAGGGCATTCTAAGAAAGATCTCCTGGAGAAGGAAATGGCAATCCACTCTGATATTCTTGCCTGGGAAATCCCATGGACAGAGGATTAGCCCTGGTGGGCTACTTCCGTGGGGTTGCATAGAGCTGGACACGACTTAGGAATTAAACAATAAAGGACAACTGACCCCATTACTTTAATAAACCAATGGCATGACAAGAAAAGGGAACCGTCAAGAGACTAATGAGATAAAAGAACCAAAACAAGAGATTTAGCCCCACCATAAAATTCTCTTGCAGGAAGATGGGGTAGACCTGCAAACACTGACTTAGATATTAATTGAAGTATGAATCTAGCATTTGCGGGCAATAATTTATAATGCAACATCTACTCCTAGATATCACCAAGAGATTTCAGTTCCAGCAATAGATTTTTGCATTATACATAGTCATAAGGAGCACATATAATGAAGAATTGAATTAACTTTGAATTCAGAGCATAATGAATACTCAAAAAGTAGCCAAGCACAAGTGATATTTTTTAATGTCTGAAACCAAAAAATATATGTTAAGACTCCATTTCAATAACAAAGTTTTTCGAAAACACACTAATAAAATTCACAAAATCAGAAAGTTACTGAGAGTGACAATTTGCTCTGAACCATCTGTTTATTTCAGGTCCCCAAAAGTTTAATTTGCTAAGAGAATCCATTAATAAACTTTAGGATAGGTAATCAATATGAGCATCGGTCAACATATATACATTTTTGTGTACTTCTGACTAAAAAGAATCAACCTGCCTACTTACTGGGCTCTACTATGGATAACTGAACTAGCCATGTTATTTACATTTATTTTAAATTCTAAAGCCAATACTTTTGCTTTCCATAAAAATTACAATTACAATTTCAAACCATAAAATATTTGATGACAATCTTTAATTCTAACATCTCTATTTTTATCTCCAGGAAGTTTGGTCCTTAAACCAAAAGCTACTTCTAAACAGCTTTCCCTGAAATCAAAATTCATAATTATGACCTCTGTTTTTAAAATGGTAAAACTGAAGCATATACCGACTTTAGCATGACTATTACATTTCAATAAAAATAATTACTATACCACAAAACACAATGATTCAGCTACCTTTCTCTCCTTGGCAGTGAACACAAGATACTTTTAATGTCCCCTATTTGAACAACTATGTAAGTGTTAACAATATAATTTTGCACAGCCATTGATAAACAACTTAACAGCTCCATAAAAATCATTTAAATCTGTATTTATATAAGTCTATATAAATACACACAATTACTTCTCATTTCTCATTTTCCACACTTAAAATTTTTCTTCCTTAACTCTCATTTATTCTAGCTCAGGTTCCCAAACTGTGCTCCACAGAACTTAGCAGGTGTTCCTCAAACATTCCCTTGTGATGAGTGGTGATGTTTGGGAACCACCATTTACTGCAGGTGGCGGGAGGGAGTTAATAGTGTTTCTCCAAATTGTCTTAAGATCCACAAGGCACAGTAACCAAATAAAGCCTCTATGAAGTCCCTCAGTAAAGTAACACAAATTTAGCATTGTTGTAATGCTCATATTCATTTCACTTTTCAAGGACATTTCAGGGGAACAATTGTTTCATATAGCACAAATTAGGAATCTCCACTCTAACGAAATACCCAAGAGTGTGGTGAGGATGGTGGTGGCAGATCAAAGAAATAGAGAGAACCCCCCCACCACAACTCCATATGTCCCAATTCAAACAAACTTTATATTTACTAGTCAACTTTAGTGGGACTATACCACTCAAGAAAATGCCCAATAAGCAGCCTCCGCACAAATAATAAAAACGCTAAATACTTTACCTAAAAACATATATTGAGTGCTTAACTCACTGACCAGTGCATTTAAATTTCAGTGAATTAAAATGTTTTTCCTTCCTTTTCCAACTTCCAATATAATTCCATTTCAGGTTATAAAATATTCTCAGAAGTGATGTACTTCTCTATCAAAGTTACAGTGGATTTCACACACAACCAAACTGAAAACACTGAATCCATAACAGAGATGAGGTAGGATTATAAAAGTGATTCTGTTTAGAAACAGACATTTTTACTTAACGGCTAAGGCAGAAAATTTTAATGCAAAAAAACATATAAACATTTCTGAGAGTTACAGTCCTTAGTTTGCATCCTCACTGAAACTATCCACCCTGGAAAGAGTTAGATTTATTCCTACTTGAGGGCAAATATAAGTTGTTCAGAACATGGTTTCTAAGACACAACACCAGCTTAGCTGAGGTCTGATAAGTCTTTCAACTTTTTCTACTTTCTACTTCTCCTTTTAACAAGTTTACACACCCTCTAAAATGTAACAGAATATCAGATGATATCGAAATAAGATTTGTTCAAAATGAAGGATACAGTTTATAAAAATTAATTTTAAAATGCATATGTAAATAATTTTAGATACAGTTTTTCTTCCAGTCTCCATATTACTTTCATTCCTTACATAAGGAGAGCAAATCACCATTTATCAATTCTATTGATACACAAACTCAATTTATCAATTCACTCAATTAAAATTTTGAAGCATTCTATCATTTAACATCAAGTGATTCATAAAAGGCTTTCTCTTAAAAAAAAAAAGTGATCTACATGGTAGATACAAACTACTCAACACACAAGTGTATTCATTCTATTTACCTGATAAATGCAGACTTTCATTGCTATAATTTAAGGGAGGGCTTCATCCACCAAGCGGGAAAAAGAAGAATAAATTCACAGTAAAACTGAAAACTCTACAGTTAAGTTTCTGACTATTCCAAAGGTAGGTACATGTAAAACAGTTCCAAGAAAACCAGCAATAGACAGTTTTGTACAACAAAATTTTTTAAGTCCAAGATATCCTACCTCTTTTTCAAAAAGTGAAGCGTTATAATAGAAACATCAAGTTAACCTTGACTATAGCTGTACTGTTGGCATAAGTAAGCTAAAACAAAACTGTTCAACTAAAATATCTGAAATATTTACCTAAGTCTTCACATCAAGGCTTTATATTCTAAACAAAAAGAGCTGTAAAATGTCCCCCAATATTAGCACCAAAACAGAACAAAAATATAAAATTAACTGAATAAATAAAGAACACATTGAGAGTATAAATACACTCAGGCATAAATTTAACCATAAGTACTTTCCAATTATATTTTAATTTCTTAAAATCATTTGTGACTAGAAAAGGGAATTCATAATTGACTGATTAAATATTACTGAGCACATGTCAAGAATACAACTATTTTGTTGAATTAACAAATGCCTCTAAAGCCATTTAGACTTTTCTGTACTTTAACTTCTTCATCTATAAAATGTAGGAAGTTATATCTTATCTTTTTAAACTTATAAAGATAGTCCAATAATAAATATCTGTGGAGTATACTGAGATGTACATACCAAGAAAGGACCTAAGTGAAAACAAAATATACAGACACCATAGATGAGCAATAGCCAGACTTTTAAAAGCCAATGTTAAAACATTCAATTGCATTTTTAATTTTAGACTGCAAGAAATTTTTGTAAACAATCTACAACTGAAAATGTCAGATACAATCAAGCTAACTTTAGGCAGACAATTAAACTCAAGTCTCTATATTTAATGTCTATGCATCAAAATGAAAACAAAAATGCTAGTGTATATACATACATATTTATACATATATATACACACACGCACATATCTAGGTGCACACACATCAGCGCATTAGCTTGCTCTTCTTTATTTAAATGTAGTATCATAAAACTACATCATAAAATACCAGGCTAACAACTACCCATCTAATTAATAATGAAACTACAGAAGAATGTCAGCAAATATTAAACTTGCAGAGTAAATGAGAACACATGGAATGACAATCTTACAGAAGTCAAATGAAACAGTCATTCATATTTTTTTTAAAAATTGGTCCACCTGTGATTTATAAAACACACTGCATTATCTACTCATCGGAAACCACGATATTCAATATATCAAAGAGGGAACTTGCAAAGTCACTTGATTACTGTTTCTTACTATGCAAAGGCACTCTTATGGTTAAGTAACTGAATTACTGTGAAAGCTTGGCATCCTGTCTGCCAGTTAAGATTTTTCAGAGGAAGGTGTAAAACCCAGCATAATACATGTCCTCTAACTGAGCAATATTACACCACTATGGAAAAAAAATCTTCCAAGGTTGGGAGTACCCAGTTTGTGACCAGCATATTTCTTTTGTATTTCTTTACAAGCCATGCAAATCTTCACATGGTTTTATTTTCCAAAACAAATGCTTCAACTTTTTTCCTAGTAGCCTAGCTACAACCCTACAAAAACAAACCTGCAGAGTGACATATGGAGGAAAAACAAGTTTAGCTAAAGACATAGTTCAAAACGTAGCTTCTAATAAGAGCATAAAACTCAAATTGATCTGAGAATAGTGTAAAGAGTTCCAAACAATCTGGAAACTACATAGTTAAAAATGGTATCTATAAGTATAATTAATGGATGATATGATCCAAAGATAGAAATCACAACTGGAAAAACAGTATTTATGTAGCTTGTAATAAACTGGGAGTTCTTCAGAAAAACACACTTCCCATGAAACATATATATATCATACAGCACCTTCTGGATACTGAAATCAATAAATCATCCAATAAGTACTAGATATAACTTTAAAACATGTATTTTAAAAGGTCTACAACTCAAATGATTCAATGATTCAAACTTATTATCAGAAAATCAAGACATGTATTAACAGTACTCCTCAGTATTGTAACTGAAAAAATAAGTATCACCACAAGTGAAAAATTCTACTTCTCACCACACTACAAAATCAACAGTTTTGGAGGTTAATTTAGTTTTACTTTGCTTTTCGTGTCAATCCTTTATTTTAAAAAGCACTCTGACACATGCCATCACACACTCACAAGAGATAACTAACCATATTTAATATTTTCTAGACATCTGTGCAACTCAGTAACTACTCACAAAGTTCTGTGAACTCTTCAGCTTCAAGCATGAAGTCAATCTAAGATAGCCAATAGAAAGCACACCTGTGCAATTATTGCATTTCCTATTCCAGAATGCTGAACATAACACAGTATATCTACATTTGGATACTGCATTTGGAACAATGATAAATGCCAAACTCAAATTATACAGTAGCCACACTACCTAAAAAAGGCCATCTTATAACATCATTATTAAGAAAAAAAAAATATGAAGAGCATTATTTTAGTGTTAAGTAACAAACACCAACTAAGGAACCTTTGGTTAACTAAGTGTGAAAAATAAATGATGACCTCATAATAATTACAATATGAAAGTATTCCTAGGAGAAAAACTCAGAAAAAGTAATGCTGAATCACAAAATATATTATCTAAACTATAGCGCATGCCAACTAAATAAGAAATGTACTCTGTCAAATAGTCAAAAAAGGGGGAGAATGAAAGAAAATCCCAATTATAGTATTCCATTTTGTAGCATCCCTAATTTTCCTAAATAGATAATAATCCTTTTAAATGTTTTTCAGTCAGTCAAAAATTTCTAAAAACATAAGAATTTCTTTAAAAAAAAAAAAACAATCCTGGACACTTAAGGCACCAACACACTATGCTATGCATAAATATTCTGAAAAACTACTCAGTAACACGGTTCCACATAGAGGTTTCATTTTTTAACAATATCTTCAAGTCAGAATTTAAAAAGGCAAAGGAGTTTCCAAAACAAAGAAAAAATTTCCCAAGGGATACAAAGTTTCATTAACTATCTTGATTCTTTTACTCAGCATCACCTTTCTGCCCCTCTGTGGATATCAAACAATCAATAACAATGTCACAAAAGAATGTTTATCAAGATGGGGGATGGGGTGTCACCTGTAATGATTCTGTATGAAAAATGTAAACAATCCTAAAATAGGTGAGGAAAACTTTCACCTTCTTAGAACCTCCCTTGTGGATATTTAATGTTTCTCAAACTGAAATTAGCAGAAGTTTAGAAACTGATGTGCAAGGTTTGTTTCTTGCTTGGGGCTTTTCTTCTTTTTGCTAAAGCAAATCTCCCCATAAATCCCTTATTTCCCAACACTGTTGTTAGAGTCACTACTACTCACCGCAAGTAATACTGTTTTAAAGCAAAGGCAGCGTTAGAACAACTTCTGGGAAAGTTGAACTCTTCCACAATTTCTCCCCACTGATTCTTCTCAGAAACCTGTTAAAAACACAGCCACACTTGTCTGAAAGTGCACAATCCAAGAAAACTCAAACCTAACTCTGAATAAATACCCATTCTACAGAGATCTGCAGATCCCTCAGGAATCGGTGGGTGATTCGGCTCGATCCGTAAGAGTAGCTAAGCAAGGGCTGCTTGAATCACTGTGTTTTCACCCGAGAGCCCTGTATTTAATAGCACTTGTTTTGTTTTGGGGGGCGGAAGGGGGGATGTTGGTGGGTTTGTTTTGTTTTTGAAGCCCGGACAATAACCAATCGCAAGTCCCTCTGTCGCCCCCTTTTAAATCTCAACGCGGTCCGTTTACACTAAAAAAAAAAAAAGTTCAAAAGGATCAATACTGTTCCGGACAGCGACGTCCGCAGGTTCTGGGGGGGCCCGGGCCGGGGCCGATTCCGATCCCTCTCCCAGATCTATCCATCTCCATAGGCCCTTCTTTGAGGCCTACAGCTTCTGCCTAGCCTTGAAGCCTAAGATGGCTATTTGGAGACAGGTCCTGGTTTCTTTTGTTAGCTGTATAAACCGAGGGCGACGGGGCCGAGGCTGTGCCCCCGGCTGCCGGGATCATTTCGCAGCCGATTATCGATGTTAAACCTGCCCGCGCTAATTTTGAGTTGCACGAAAACTGCTCTCAGAGTCTGTGTGTCTCTGTGTCTCCGCCTGTGCTAGAGCGGCAGCGGCGGCAGAGCTGACTCGCGAGCGAGCGGGCGGGCGGGCGCGGGGCGGGCGCGGGGCTCGGGCGGGCGCCCCGCACGCCCGCACTCCCCGCCGCGGCGCTCAGACCCCGCCGGGCCGGCCGGGCACCGGGCAGGGCGCGAGCCGGCGCCGGGCCGCCCGCCCGCCGAGCCCCGCGCCCGCCGCGCGCACGCGAGCCACCAGGCCAAAAACAGCCCCGCCGCCGTCCGCCTCCGTGCCACCGGCTGGGAGCGAAAAGAACGCCTCTGGCCCCCGCAGGCCACCCCCCCGGCCCCGAGCGCCCACTCCGGGGTCAAAGGAGACTTTTTGGAGGAGGCCAGCGAGAGGGAAATACAAATTAAAACTTCCACTCACCTTCGCGAATCCGCCTAAAGTAGTGACTCTGGTGTAGAGACCGTGAAGATCCAGCTCCTTCCCACCCACCGCAGGGATTTTTTTAAAAGGCGACCTGCGGGAGAGAGAAAGCCCCGCACTTGTCAGCCGGGACCCCGCGGCGGCCCGAGCGGGAGAGCCCCGTTCGCCCCGGCTCGCCCCGGCGCTGCCCCCCCGGTTCTGCTCTCACCCTCTGCTGTGGTGGAACTGCCGCAGCTCGTCCAGGAAAGCGAGTCCCTTTCTCCGCTCGTCCGGAGGCGCCTTCCCCGTCGAGTTTGCCATTATTTTTTCAAAGGAGGTTTTAAAAAAACCCAGATCGGTGTTTTAAAAGCGCCCCCCGCTCCCAGCGCTTCCTACCAGAGCCCGGAGCCCATTCCTCGGCCGGCGGCGGCGGGGCTCAGTCATGGGCCGGCGGTGGCGGCGGCGGCGGCGGCGGCGGCGGCGGCGGCGGCGCAGGGAGGGAGGGAGGGAGGGGGAGGAGGAGGAGGAGGAGGGGAAGGAGGGAGCAGGAGGCCAGGGGGAGAGGAGGGAAGGAGGGAGGGGAATTTCTAAAAAAGTTTAAAGAAATCGGAGCGAAACTAGAGGGGCAGGCGACTGCCGGATCCGCGCGAAGCCGCGGGGCGAGCGCGGCCCCCACCCCTTCCTTCCCTCCCTCCCGCGGCCCGGCTCTCGCCCGCCTCTCAGCGCCGCCGGCTCAGGCGGCTCGGCCCGGGGACGCGATTCAACATGGTGCTGCTGCCGGGGGCGCGCGAGCGGGCGAGGGGAAAGGCGAGCCGACGGTGAGGGGCCGGGGTGGCCGGAGGCCCGGGAGTTTCGGCGGCCGCGGCGGCGGCGGCGGCGGCGGGGCTGGGGCAGGCGGGGCTGGGGGTGGGGAGGGGGAGGTCTGTGTGGTGGTTTGTGGAAAGCGGGGTGACAGCGTGTATTCCGGCCGCAGCTCCGCGGGGCCCTCGCACACATTCACGCGCGGCCTCGCGGCCGGGGCGTCCCCGGGCAGAAGGCACCGGCGGCAGCCGAGCCGCTGCGCGCCGCCCGCCCGCTTCCCTCCCCGCCAGCCTCCCTCTCTGCCGCCTCCAGCGTCGCCGCCACGGCCGGGCAGCCAGAGCCGCACAGCGACCCCCGAGGGCCGGCCGCGGCACTGCGCCTGACTCCACACCGCCCCGGCAGCTCCTCGCGGGGAACAATAGACTCGGCTCGCCGGGCTTAGGGTTCATCTGCAATGTGCCGCACATTTCACACGCACACAAAGCCGGCGGAAAGGGGGGAGGCGCGGGGAAACGGCCACTACCGGTTGTTCCAGGGTTAGGGGTGGAGGCGATGTTCGCGTCCCCGGCCCGGCAGTTGGAAGGGCCGCCTTGGAGTCCCCGCCCGTCCGACAGAACTGGTGTAGAGCTCGGGAGGGAAAGGAAGCCCAGAGGGGAAGCTCCTCACGCTAGCTTCATTCACTGATAGGAATAAAGTCAACCTGTCACCTTTTTTTTTATAAGGTCTAAAAGAATCGGCTTTTCTGAGCTTTGTGGCGATAGTCAGGGGGGGCCTGGTTAGCACATTTTCCATGACTTACACACAAACTAACTTTAGCAAACTGTAAATTAAATACAATGTGAACTGTCTGTCCTAGTTCTGTGGAAATGGAATCATGCTCTTAATTCATCTTGACTTTTGTTGGTTTCATTTCTCAAACTAGATTATTCTGTGCAGTTATGCAAACAGTAATTAAACTGATTGGGAAGCAATCTTTTGAACTTGGACGATAATAATTAACGTTTATATTTTTATATTAAGGTATGTTATAGTTTGCTTAAAACATATTGAATAAAATCTTATGTTTTTGCTTTTTCTCAAATGTCTTAATACGATCCCGGTTTAAAATATTTTTGAAGCTCAAAATAAGAGGCTGTTCAAATGGGAGACGTAACATCTCAACAAATACTACCACAAGTTTATATCTACAAGGGGTGTTGGGGTCAGCCGTTTGCTGCAAATGTTAATTAAGCTTCAAGAATTGTGAAGCATATTATTATTCCCATTTCCGCGATGGCCACTATAGGCAAAGTCACCGACACCCAAGGTCACATTCTAGTAAAGGGTTGGATGGGTTATTTCAGGTAGTGATTCCAATGAGAACATTTATTTGGTAGTGAAAAGAATTATGTAATATAGTCCAGCCACGCTTCCGGTGCTCACTCTAGGAAACGGATTATTTCTCAAGTAAAGTTTGCCTCTTAAACGGGGTTGGAATAAGGCTATGGCTAGGCAGTTCCTGACACCCAAGGGCCAGTAAGTGTCTCGGAAGCCAGTGAGGGGCGGAGACGAGGCCGGGGGAGTGGAGCAGCGAAGCCCAGGCTGGAGGCGAGGGGGGGCGGGGCAGAAGGGAGACCAGGTCATCCGTCCCTTCCCCCACCAGTCCTCTTAGGGGTGGTGGAGATATGGGCCGCAGAGCTGCGAGTCCCGAGCTGTGCGGATTCCCTAAACGCCGCACTTGCGCACAGCCCCTTACGTAACTGTCAGCGCCGGGGATTCCCTAGAGGGGGTCATTCTATTCAACCATTACACACACCCGGGGCTCCTGCCGCCGCGCCGCCGCCTCACAAAATGGCGGCGCCCATAGAGGAGACAGCGGCCGCCTCCTCGGCCCCATTTTGTGGGAGGCGAGAGATCTGTCAACATGGAATACCTCCGCTAAGGATACATCTGAGTTTGGAAATCCTGCTTAAGGGATGGAGCCGAGAGGATCTGCTTCGACGGAAAATGTCAGCGACTTCTAGCACCTCCACGCTTTTTCACTTTTTTCATTTTCTCTAAGGAAGCGCCCGAAGCTGCCGGGGTACTTGTAACTGAAGAGAGAAGGGAAAGCTGCAGCTGACTGCTCCGGGAACTTGCCGCGGCGTCTTTTGGCTTTGGTTGCTCTTCCCCGCTCCCGGGAGCTGACCGCGGTCTCGCGGAGGGTCGCCTGGGGCCCCGGGACGGCTCAGAAAGGACCGGGACCCGGCGACACCAAGTGGCAGCGGCCTCCGCCGAGTCACTTCAACAGCGAGACTTTTCAGTAGTTTTTAAATGCCAGAGTCCGCAGCCCCACCGGGATCCCTTGCCAGAGTCGTGAGCTCCGGGAGCCGCGGACGCTCCTGCTCCGTCAGGCGGCCGGGAGCCGGGTTGCCCGGAGTCGGCGGTCCTCGCGGATGCCGGCAGCCTCGGCGCGCCGGGTGGTCGCCGTCGGGACCCGGGCCCTGAATGATGCTACCGGGGCAGGAGTGGGAATGAAGGCACGTACACTGAAATTTAAGTCGTCTGGACCTAGGGTTGTATGTTTTAACCGTGTTTTAGGTTAAACGTTAGAACGTTTTTTCTAGTATCCCACTGCAGTGGGCGAACCTGGCTGTCTTATTTCGAATTTGAAGGGCAGGATGGAGGGGTGACATTTTCTGGTTTTGTTTTTAACGGGGAGGTGGCCACTTCTAAGCCACTGACTGCTTGCTGTTTGTGTGTGTTTGTGTGTATACAACAGTGTGTTTTGCTTTGCAGTACAGATAGCAAAGGCTAAACACCTGGAGTGTGATCCTAACGTTTTAATGCCCCCACCCCTTTTTTTAACATTTAAAATGTGATATGTAACGGGACATATCGATTCTGAGGAAAAGAAAGGATTATTTTTCTGCAGAAGACGCTGTCATCCTCAAAATGGAGTCCTAAAGAGTATCTGATGGATAGAATTTAAATTCATAGCACTTTAGATATGCTCTAGTCAAAGAAGACAAAAACATGAAACAAATATTTGTCAGATTGTTAAACGGTTCTATTTCTCCAAGACTAGAAAAATATAAGGCCAAAGTAAGCTATTAATGAGTATTTGCCTGTAAGAGGTATGTAACATGTTAAGGAAAGAGATTCATTTTATGAAACTTAGGAATGTATTACGTGAATAGTTTACTTCAAATTTTTTTTATCCAGTTACAGCCATCTTTTGTATTTCTATGACATTTTTTTTTTGAGGCATTTTGTTTGTGTTGATTTTAACCCTCATCTTCCCTCTGTACTGCAGAACCGCATCTTTCTGCAGGCTGCGCCTCAATCACTAAGTTCCATGCCCCATCCCCTGCTGCACCCGCTAGCTGCTCTTGGCGCATGCATTACCAGGGTACAGTTTCTGGTGCTGTCTGTTCCTACTGATGTTTTTTATATATATGTAATAAACTTGGTTACCGCTAATCAGTCTGTATCTCTTGCAGGAAAAGCCTATCTTAGGACCCAAGTACCCAGAAAAAAAATTTTCATGGGATTGCACTAATTTTTAACTCTAGTGCATAGTGTTACATTTCTCTGTGCCATACTGCATTTCCTATAGTGGGCAGCACAGAGCAGGTGGACCTGGAAAAGAAATTGCTAGAGAATGTGACAGTTTTACATAGATAGTCTCCAATTGGATAAGATATAAATAAAATACAGTTCATAGTTTCAAGAATTAATGGAAAATAGTCCTATAAAAATTACTGATAATAGTGGAAATTGTCAAAACTCAGTTCCTGTAGTTCACTGATTTGATGAAAAATGTCGACAAAGCCCTTTTGGTGTGAAAAAATGCAAAATTGTTTTTAATAGTAACTGCAGAGCCTGAACACCATTAGAGATTTCTGTTATTTTATATGAATCTTTGATCCTTATCAGTTTTATTATTATTTAATCAAGAAATCGTGATGTTTAAAATTCTCTCTTGTAAAAAACTATACCAAATTTCAAATCAAGCATGTCAGGTTTATGATTTCAGCAGCTTAAATAACTGAGAAAGTGATATGTTAATTCATCAGAGAAATTGTGGATTTTAGGTTACTCCCAGATTTAATTGCTTGAACAGGGCTATTGAACTTAAATTTATGTTTCATTAAAGATGATCTTGGAAAGGAACTTTTGGTAAGATGTGAGAGTGCTTTCAGCACTTGCTGCTCTGCTTGTGTCTGCTGCTATACTTTTTTATGTGGACTAACTTATTTGAACATTTGATTACGATACCAAATCATAGATGTGGACTTTCCTTCAAGGGATTCTAAAGGAGTGCTGGTAACTAAGCTTTTAAAAGGTGAGGTAATAGTTTATTATGCTGCAGATTAGGGTAATTGTAGATATTCTGAATCTGCTGTTGACAGATTACTAAGTAATATATCTATGTGGAGTCTGGTTCTTTGGGGTATTTCATGGTTGCTTCTGTTCAGTATATATTAAAGGTTATGCTTTGTACGTAAATTCAGTGCAATTTGCTTAAAGAAAGCTATAATTTTCAACTAAAAAAGACTTCTTAATAAGACAATAGCTAGAAGAACATTAAATTTTACCCAATTATAGTATTCTTTGGAGAGGCAATCCCAAATGTGCTTTTTGAGGAAGTTGGTCTCACTTGATGTTTAGGTCAATTATCTAACCTTGAATTTTTTAAATTGTTATGGGTTTAAGGTGCTACATTTGTTGTGTTATTTATCTCATCTCTTTTGTTAACTGAAAAAGAAAAGTAAGCCCCAAACTGCTTATTGTAGTATCATTACAGTTTACAGTAGTTTAGCACTTCACTAATAGTATTTAATAACTTCTGAAAACCAGGAGAGCATTAATACTAAACCAAAGAAATATTTGTTTATTTTTATCAGTGCAGATTACTAAATCACTAGGTAAATATTTGTTGAATGCTTACCTTGGGCAAAAGGTGAGGGAAGAGAAATTCACTTGGCCCTCAAAGAAACCTCCAGAAGTAAGTTTTTCTTAACTGTGGCTTTTAAACAATGATAATGAAATATTCAGACCATAAGGTTCTTAATTTATAATACAAAAGCAGGATGTTTAATATTAAGTTCAAAATTCTGTTTAGTATATAAATAGTTGAATATAATTGTGTACAAAGCAGCATTACATTAATGTTAGTATCAATGTTAGGATTAGTATTATTCAAAGTTGTATAAAACTATTAAGTGTTTAAATCACATTCTTTGAAAATTCAGATCCACAAAAAATATTCCAATAGTTTAATTATGAGAAGGGTAAGAGAATTTTCACTGAATGTGAAAAATATATTACTGAGCAAACAAACAGGAATTGTTTTAATGAGTTTTGATTTTCTGTTTCAATTTTTTGATACATTGACTCTTCTGACATTGAACTTTGCTATTAATTAAAAAAAATTAAACCCCAAAGACATTAACTTTGTATTTAATGCAAATTTAATTCAATTCTTGACTAGCTGTAAAGCTTAAGAAGTTGGCAGTCTTGGCAAAACGATAACATAGGAATTAAGCCAAAATGTAAAACTATGTAATTAGTTTTCATTACAGTAGATACAGTTCTTTCCTTCATAACTATAGGAGTCAGAGTAATATTAACTTAATAATTTAATTTATTTAGCTATTGTTTTTCTCTGAAAACATACCACAAGCTATTCATGTATAGCATCAAAATTGAAAGCCACCAATGTAAATTGTTGAGGCATTTTGCTATACATTGAGGGAAATTCTAACCAATCAGTGGCAAATTTTTTTTTAAAGTGTTGTGGTTCTTTGACATAATTTGTAGTAGGTAGGACTCAATTCTCATTATCTTTGTGTGATAATGTACATGAGAAATACTTAGAAGCAGCTCTTCAGGGGTACAAAATAACTGACAATATTTTGCAGTTGACTGCAGTGCTTCCAAATATTTAAAAAAATGAAAAATTTAGGATTATTGAACTACATTTGTAAAATAAAATTTCCTTCTCATTAACAATACTAACAACGAAAGCAATTAGTGATTACTGATAACCTAAGTAAATAGGAAGTTAGGTCCTATTCTAATATCTGTCCCTGTTAACTGCATTTAAGGACAGATTTCCTCAGAATTAATTAGCAGTTAAATGGTCCTCCTGTTCCTCTGGTAACAGAAGAGAAGCTTCCCTCTTTAGGATATGCAGGAATTTGCTCTCTTCCAACCAAACTAAATCCATCCTTTACACTGTTGTTTGCTTACCTCATTTATTTTTTCTGCTTCATGAAAAGTTGGGGACCACCAAAACTAGGAGGAGTAACATCAGGAGCACACTGCCCTGGGTGGTTAGTGTACCACAGCTTCTTACCCCAGGAGGTAGTCCCCTTCTTACTCTGTTCTCAGTGTCACTTTCTGAAGAGTCTTTTGAAATAGTAATATATTTACAGTTAGATAAGAAGAGTGCCCAAGGAATCCGCCATCCTTGTGAAACAGATGTTTTTATTGCATTTTTCTAGGGAGAAGTTCTCAGCAGGCATGGGCATCTTAAAGGGCCCTGTCATATCCAAAAATGTAAAGTTATATTACTAAAGACAAATAAGTTGAGAGGATCACCACAGCTGGGGCTGGTTTTTATTTGGCAGTTGTTGGCCTGTAGAGAAAGCCATTTTGAAAGTTAAGGCATATCATTTTAGTTCATGAGATTGTAAGGATTATAGCAAACAAGCCAAAATCTATTTCTCAAGAACTGCGATAGGTTTTAAAGATTGTTTGAATGCTTTTACTCATTTTTCAATTTGTCCTTCATAGAAAATATATAGATAAGGGATAAGGTCCCTACTGTAATGCTTCCACTTCCTAATTGAGAATACCTGTGGATATATATATGAATTTATTACCACTGGAGCAGTGGTAGTAGTATGTACTCAGGGTGCAGGGGTGACATTGATCAGAATGTTTCCAGTGGTGTCTCCAGGTCACACTGCCGTCTTCCTTTTTACCTTTGTCTTTACCTGTTCTGTTGCTCCTTGCTGCAGTTTCTGAGGACTGTACCTAGGAGTTGGTCCAGACCTTGGTTTTATAGACTTCTTTCACCAGGGTACTTTATCCCATAGCAGGTTCTTGTAGCTTGACTTTGGGCCCTACGTATGATCATAGGAATTTAACGCTACCAACCTCAGACTGCAGTTGAACGTAACCTTTTTTAAAAAGGCTAAATAAACTACTTTAGTCCTAAATTATGCATATTCCAAATTGCTCAATGGATATTATAATATGTTAATTATTTCTTTGCCCTTTTTTTTTTTGGTATGTAGATAATTATATGCATAGTTGTTCAAAATCTACAATTCCGTGCCTTGTCTTTGAAAGGAAGAAGGTTTGCACCCCACCCCATGTTTTACATATGTATATATGTTAAGACTGAGCCGAAGAGAAAGGGCATATTTGAAAGAATATATGTGCTTTACTCAGACTCCAGTAATTAGGCTGATGTAGTTGATTTATGTCATACATTGAGCTCATTCTTCAAAGGTAAACAGTTTACAGTAAGGCTCCTAGCTCACAAATAAGTGCTTTTTCAACTAACATTCATTCTGTCTTAGTAATAAAATCCAAATTCCAGAATCATAGTTAGTTGCTAAGTAGATACGTATAAAACCGTAAATTTATCTGAATCATTTATTATTTAAAGAGTAGTATATAAAAGTTTAAACAGAAGTCATTGATTAGTGAAAGTGACAAAATAAAAATGAAATATTGGTAGAATGAGCTAATAGAAGGCCTTTCCTTAGGGAATTATTGGGAAAAGTAAGCTCAAACATGAGGTCCTAGACTTTTTAGGCAGTGAAAGTGAAAGTCGCTCATTTGTGTCCGACTCTTTACGACCCCATGAACTATACAATCCCATAGTCCATGGAATTCCCCAGCCAGAATACTGGAGTGGGTAGCCTTTCCCTTCGCCAGGGCATCTTCCTGACCCAGGGATCGAACCCAGGTCTCCCGCATTGCAGGCGGATTCTGACCTGGGTTCAAGCCCTGGGTCAGGAAGATCCCTTGGAGAAAGGAAAGGCTACCCACTCCAGCATTCTGGCTGGGAGAATTTCATGGACTGTATAGTTGGACACAACTGAACAACTTTCACTTTGGGGCAATACTTTATCTTAAATTAGGGGCTGCAGGATCTCCCCTTATCACTTGGACTTTTTTGTCAGTGTGTGCTACTTATTTAGTATCCAGGTTAAGACCATTTGAAATGAGCCTTTTAAGTCTACAACTTATGTAACGTCTATAAATATTACTGCTACATAGAATAACATTTTTAGCCTCACCACAATACCTTGTGCAATTTTATAACTACTAAATGCCCAATGAAAGGCTATCAACCCACTGTCGACTTAAAAAGCACAACCTAAAAGTTGAAAATTATGTTTTATTTGGTGGATTTCCTAAGGGTCCAATGAGACAGCTTCTCGGATAGCTCTGAGGGACCATCTTAAAGAAGTAAGGGAGAAACAAGAGTATTTTAGGAGTTTTTGTACCAGAAACCAGATAGTCAGAACATTAAAAGATTACTGTTAGAGAAAAAGCAGACATCTCAAGCTAATGAATTTAGCACTTTTCTGTGTAGGGGAATATGCAAGTGTCTGGGCTCATTGAAATCGTCCCTTTGATATGCTCCCTAGGGCTAGTATTTGTTTCTAGCCACTCCCCTTTGTGTATGTGTGTGTTAGAGGGTGGGGGAGGGGGGGTGGAGCTGCAGTGGCAAAAGGCTTGATGGTCAGAGCATCGTTTGTTTACTGGTAACATTTTTTATCCACACCATGTAGGGAGAACCTAGCTCTCAGTCTGGTGCAGCTTGGCAAATTCTGACATCATTCCTTGCCAGTGAGAATACACATCCTTTCTTTACTGGCTAAGGTGAAATCGGAGCCACGGGATTCTATATGACCTTAGTGCAGTGGCCATCTCTCAGGAGCAGAGTTAGAGAAGTGGCCTTATTACCTTACTTTGATAATTTTTTTTTCTTTCTGAGACTGTATAACCTCTCTTGGGGATAGTATTTCTCTAAACCACTGTACTTCACAGACATTGTGACTACTTTCCCCTGGGAAGTATTGGAAGCCTCAAAGTTGGGGCAAATGTGTATGACTCTGAGCGTGAGTGAACTCGACAAATGAAATCAGTATCTTTGCTGAAGAAGGAATTCATAGGGCCTGGACTCCATCTTAGGCCTGTTCATGCTGACCATGCTCGGCCACCTTTCCAGTGGACTCTGAACTCTGTTTACTGCCTGTGAAAACAACAACAGAAGGATAAGACCCCCTCCAGACAGGGGAACCTTGAAGATCATACCTAGGTTACTCATCGCCTAAGAGAAAACATACACTATCACCCCTTCCTCCAGACAGGCCATAAATGTTTCTGTATCTATTGGAGTGTAACCTCGGGTTTATTGATTATTGGCTAATTGTTTGACTGTTTGAGCACATAGCATGTGAACGATGGGGTTATCAGGACTGTATTTTCCTTGGTTTCTGTAAGTCTCAAGGAATTTGGAGTGGTGGGTTCAGACACATACACATGGGGTATAAAAGGTTTTCACAAATGCTGGTCGGGGTCCCTGGCTAAGAGGAGACTCTGCCTTGGGCCCTCCAGTGTAATAAACTGCACTCCACCATCTGCATTGTCCTTCTGAGTGAGTTTGTTTCCCGGAACGCGTGGCTACAACATTTGGTGCATTAGCTGGGAAACTCCTCACTTTGAGGAGACAGGTCTCATTTGAGTCCACCCCAAGGCTTTGTGGCTTGAATCTCCTAGAGTGGGGAAGGCACCTCGCCCCTCTGAAAGAATTCAACCTTTCAACGCCGGGTTTCTTCGCTTTGGCAGGTAGTGAACAGCAGCAAGGGAACTGAGCGCTCAGGTGAGGAGGAACCCACCCGGTAGGGTGGAAGAGGGGGCCTGATCACCCCCCTGGGAGGAACTAGAAGGGGCACGGACCCACAAGGGCCTGGAATAGGCAGGCAGCAACGATTGCTTGGTACACAGGTCAACGAGTGTGCTACGGTTTAGGAAGGAAATTTGTGAAGGTCATTTAGGAGGTGTGTCCACGCTGTCTAAGAGAAAATTATTACCAGAGATCACCAGGGGATTTTTTCGGATAGGAAACTGGTGTAATAAACTGCACTCCACTATCTGCATTGTCCTTCTGAGTGAGTTTGTTTCCCGGAACGTGTGGCTACAACATTGCAAGTTTTCGTACTCGTTTCTTAAAGTCGCATATTAAAGTTGGAGGTTTACCCAGAACCAGAGATCCAGATAACATTTTTTATACAGCCTAGGATAAGCTGCTCATTTCCCATCAACATAGTACAAAAACTAAGGGACATCAATTGCTAATTATAAGGCAAGTACCTGCATATTTTCTCACAAATTTTATTGTGATAAACTAGTGCTATACTCTGAACATTAAAGGAGGTGGGTTTTTTTTTTTACACTTCTAGCTGTCCAAACATGTTATTCAAGTAAAAGACACTGGTATAGGAGTTTCTCCCTTTGTATTTTGTGGTAATTTAGGACAAACTCAGTATTTAAGGAATGTATTATTGTATTTTTTGAGTTTCCAAAGCCAAGAATATAAGTACAATACCTAGGTATAGGTCCATTACTTTTAGTAAAGCTAGTTTTGCTCATTCTGGTAATAGATGCTCCTCAATTTATAATTGAGACAATAATCAAACCAGAAAGTTCAGAAAGGGTAGAGTAGCAAGTAGCAACCTGCATAGTACTTGCTCAGGGTCATGCAGTTGTCATTCTGGTGGAGGTCCTTTGCCAGTCTTGGATGAAAGAGAAATTAGCAGTCCTGGTTTATCTTGTGTTGATAGATAGGTCTCAAGTAGAGATTTATTTTCCAAGAGGAAAAGTGATTAAATAGGTTCCCTACAGAAAGATTTTCAGAATAGAAAATCTGCCTTAAAAGTTTCATAGTCTTTGAACCTAGTTCAGAAGTGGCCAAGACCAAACCTCAAAGCGTGAAGGCAAAAGGGTGTTCTAAAAGAGGACAAAGTATACTCTAGTTAAGAACCATCAAATGAAGTCAGAGGCAAGACCTTCCTATTGACAGGCAAGTCAAGTGCTATCTTGGAGCTACTAGTTGTTTCCTGATGGATTCTCTTAGAATAGGTCTGGAAGAGTTTGGGGACATATCTGAAACATGAGGTTGAGTTTTCCTGATGAGAAGGCCAGGGTTAGAAGGTCCGCCAGCTGTCAGATGGACCCAGCACTGCCAGAAGCTATTTGTAAACTGCCTCCACTAATCTGGTGATTCAAGTGGGAAGTATCCAAGGAATATTCTGGAACTTTGCGTCTATGAGAAACTAAAAATTAATAATAAATTATTTGATGAGTGAGGTCATTGTCTTATAAAACATAAAGCTTTGTTCCAAGACAGAACACCTTTGCACCTGACAAGTAGGAAGACTTTAAAAGGCCACCTTAAGTCAGGTTCAGGCTATGTGTTTCACCAATGAACCTTAGATGAGAATGTAGTGGGGTGATTGCCTGGAAATTTCATAGATTATGAATAATTTGTGAGTTAAATCCAGTATGTTTGCTGAAAATTAGAAATTGAGGTATGTGCTGGGCTGCTGGATGTTACGCTGTCACTACTGTTTCTAGATGGAGGGACAGAAAAGTCTTTGAGAAACCTGTAGGACCGTATAGATTCCACTTACAATCTATTTGAAAAAGTGTATTCCCTGACTATCATCAAAATGCTATTGTTAGGTTTTAATGTTAAAGACATCACCAACAATCATGTCAGCTCCTTCATGTAAGTATGTTACTATCCTGCAAAGGTACCCATAAGCACTGAAATATATTCTTAAGAATAACAGATATATAATATTAACCTGAATATTTGCAGAAGGCTCCCAAGAGGGATGAGTTTTATTTATTTATTCAATCAATTGTTCATTCATTCATTCTATTTTTAAAGTTAGTTTGCTGCCTGATCTTGAAAAAGGTAACATCCAAATGAGTTAGCAGAGAAAACAAGTGGGTAAAAAAGAAGCCCAATGATGCCTTAAAATGAGAAATCACCACAGCCTTACTTTCATGAGAATAACATTTTGAAATAGGTACAGCTGAAGAGAATAGAAAGACTGCTAGATATGTTAACGCCTCCACAAGTGAAGAAACCTTTATTTGCAGTTGTCTACAAGAACTACCCAAAAACTTGAGCAGAATGAGGAAGTTTTGGCTTTTAGGAGTGAAGGTACAATCTCAGGATAACACTTTCTGCCACTTAGGAAAAATATGGAGAAAGCAAATCTTTACTATCTGGTGTTAAAACAGCCTGCATATCCAGAGACCAATTTATTATTTTTCTCTGAGCTACCAGTCCCCTCTTCAATATTATACATTAAGTGTTTTGTTTTAGTCATAGCACCTGTTACAAATTTAAACAGGATGAGATAGCAGAAACGCTTCCTTTAAATAAGAAATTGTGTATAATCAAAGGTGTGTACGTGTGTGTGAACATATATTTGCAAGAAAAGGAGTGTGCCAATGATTTTCTTTCTCAGCTTAAATAAATTTGCCAAGAAACTCAGAAATCAAAATGCTATTTTAAATATTATTAACAAGGCCATTAATTCTTAAACAATCATCAGAATTACAGATTTTAAAGTTATTTTCAAAGGATATAGAAACACTGAAATCCAGATGTCTAGGGTTTGTTGTTCGGTTGCCAAGTCATATGTGACCCCATTGACTGTAACAGACCAGCCTCTTCTGTCCTCCGCTATTTCCCAAGTTTGCTCAAATTCATGTCCATGTTGCTATCTAACCATCTCATCATCTGCTTCACCCTTCTCTCACCTTCAGTCTTTCTCAGCATCAGGGTCTTTTCCATTGAATTAGCTTTTCCCTTCATGTGGCCGAAGTATTAGAACTTCAGCATCAGCCCTTCCAATGAATATTCAGGGTTGATTTCCTCTAGGATTGACTGATTTGATCTCCCTGCAGTCCAAGGGACTCTGAAGAGTCTTCTCCAACACCATAATTCGAAAGCATCATTTCTTCGGCACTGAGCCTTCTTGACGGTCCAACTCTCATATCCATCCGTGACTACTGGAAAAACCATAGCTTTGACCATACAGACCTTTGTTAGCGAAGTGATGTCTCTGTTTTTTAATACACTGTCTGTCGTGGCTTTCCTTCCAAAGAGCAAGTTCTTTTAATGTCATGGCTGCAGTCACCTTCCACAGTGATTTTGGAGCCCAAGGAAAAATCAGTCACTGCTTCCACTTTTTCCCCTTCTGTTAGCCGTGAAGTAATGTGACCAGTAGCCATGATCTTAAGTTTTTTGAATGTTGAGTTTCAAGCCAGCTTTTTCTCTCTCTTCTTTCAACCTCATCAAGAAGCTCTTTAGTTCTTCATTTTCGGTCATTGGAGTGGTTTCATCTGCATATCTGAGGTTATTGATCATTCTCCCAGCAATCTTAATTCCAGTTTGTGATTTGTCTAGCCCAACATTTTGCATGATGGGACTCTGCATGTAAGTTAGATAAGCAGGATTACAATATACAGCCTTGTCTTACTCCTTTCCCAATTTTGAACCAGTCCATTGTTCCATGTAAGTTTCTAACTGTTGTTTCTTGACCTGCATACAGGTTTCTCAGGAGACAGGTAAGGTGGTCTGGTACGCCCATCTCTAAAAATTTTCCACAGTTTATTGTGATCTACACAGTCAAAGGCTTTAGCATAGTCAATGAAACATGTTTTTCTGGAATTCCCTTGCTGTCTCCATGATCCGCAGATGTTGTCGATTTTATCTGTGGTTCCTTTGCCATTTCTAAACCCAGCTTATACATCTGGAAGTCCTTGGTTCACATACTGCTGACGCCTAGCTTGAAAGATTTGGGCATAGCCTTGCTAGTATATGAAATGAGTGCTATGGTACAGTAGCTTGAACATTCTTTGGCATTACCCTTCTTTGGGATTGGAATGAAGACTGACCTTTTCCAGTCCTGTGATACTGCTGAGTTTTCTAAATTTGCTGACATATTAAGTGCAGCACTTTAACAGCAATGTCTTTTTAGGATTTAAAATAGCTCAGCTGAAATACCATCATCTCCACTAGCTTTGTTCATATAATGCCTCCTAAGGCCCACATCACTTCACACTTCAGGATGTCTGGCTCTAGGTGAGTGATCATACCATCATGGTTATCCAGGTCATTAAGATATTTTGTGTATCATTTTTCTGTATATTCTTGCCACCTCTCATTAATCTCTTCTGCTTCTCTTAGATCCTTACCATTTCTGTCCTTTATTGTGCCCATTCTTGCATGAAGCATTCCCTTGATACCTCATTTTCTTGAAAGATCTCTAGTCTTTCCCATTCTATCGTCTAATGGTGCTTTTTTCAAAAAGTAGTATTTGCAAAGATAGTTTTATAATATAGAATAGAATTCTACCTATTTTTCTGCAGCAATAAGGAAGAGAATATATTTTCCCATTTTAATCTGGTTAAGATATCTTTTATTAAACCAGCAATTAGCAGTGTCTAAATACCAGAATTCCATTAGGTGCTAGCATCCAGAGAGAAGATTGGGTACAAACTTAAAATTCAGAAGAGGGCAGAAAGATAATGAATGTTAACAAATGGAATATGGAACATGTAATGTCTTGCCTGTACATGTAATTAAGAATATAAGTCAAGTTTATTGCAGATTAAGATATGTTTGTTGAAGCAGTCTAAATAGTATATTCACCTGAAGTAGATTTTGGTAAAATGATTATATATTTAAATCACTTGTTTTTAAATCACTTGAATCACTTGTATGGATATTTTGTCTTTATTGACCTTAGTTTGTAGTTTCAGATAGTTTTCCCTAGCCTGGGAAAGCTTTTCTATTTGTTATTCTTTCTCCAACCTCTTAACCCCATCCTTCAAATTATTTTTACAGTTCTTAAGGATCTGCAAACTTGCTCTTTCATATATTTTCTGAAAATGTGAAGTGTTAAAAGTTTGTGTTTTCAATGCCTTAGGAAATATATAGGAATACATTTTTGAAACTGTGTGCCCAAGTCAGCATTTTCTAAGTGCCATGATCAGTTTATAGGTGTTAGGTGAAAAAGGATGAAGTTACCTAATTTTGTGAAATGCCAAGTTAAGTCAAACTTTTTTCTGTAAGACTTCATAGGGCCTTCAGCATCCTCCTGTTACCCTCTATGTACATTCTGTTTTCCAGATGTACCTGGCCTTCTGATAGGATGGTTGTTCCATGGGAAATATGGGGAAGTGCTGGTTTAAACATTGTTAAAAGCTGAATACATATGTCTAAAACAAGAGTGCCCAGTCCTTCACTAGAATATGCACTCTTTCAGGGAAAGGACCCCTATTTAGTCATTGTAATCCAATATTACATATAACAAATATAATGCTCAGTATATATTATTAATAAGGTAATATATATTTAATAACTTGAAGTTTGTTTTTGCAAGCCTAATTAAGCTTCTAATTTGCTTAAGTTATTTATCATAAAATAACTTGTATTTTATTGTGTGTTATTTTTTTCTTCCCCATACTCAGAAGAATTGGAATATTTTTAAATGGTTTATTTTGCAGTTTTATATTTAGAATGGTGTCAGTTATTTTTGTCTCTGTTGAAGAGGTGTATACCTAACCACATAATAGATCTGTTCACAAACCATAAGGCTTCACTTCAAAACTTCTAGGTATAGAAATACGAGAACTCCCCAGGGCCTTCATTTCATTTCACCTTAACATTCCTCTGGGAATCTAAAACTTTTTTCGTATCCTCCTTCTTCAGTCTTCACTCCTACCTCCCAAGAAGACAATTTGTCTATGTTCCCATTTTCTTTTGGAGTCCATATAGTTTCCCAGAATTCATGGGATCCCCGGAACCATTTACCACTGCCTCCTGTTATAAATCTTACTAGTCTTTTCCCGTAGATTACCTGCTTCATCTGCCAGAGGTTCCTTGGAGTTCTTGAGGATTTCCTGTATGTACTAAAATGTATTGATTACACAGATAGCAAAATGAAGGGACTTCATTACTGTGCAAGTAGTAATAGATCTTCAGACCTCTGAAGGAAGGACATTTTGAAGGATCTCAATTACAAAGAATGATGCATATTTACAGGAATCTAGTGAACTTTGCCACCTTTCTTATTAGGAGAAAGAGAAACTTAGAAGTTCCTTGGAGATTTGGTGGGCTTTTAAGGTCCTCAAAGGGTTTTGTAGATTTCAGTTGGATGTATAATTGATATTAAAGACCATAGTCATAATCAGGAGCAAATAGGTAAAGAAAAGAAAATGTGAACAAATTCTCTGAGTTAAAAAAAAAAAAGAACAGGAAAGAATACTTATTAAATCAGTTTTAAAATAGACACATGCAAAAAATATACATTTTCTTCATTTGATTATAACACTTTTTAGAGGATCCTTAAAATATGGTGTGAAATTCACATTTTGACAGTTCAGGCATCTTTTGCCGAATTTTGTTAAGAATTTCCTGTGTTAGAGACTGATACAGAAAAGTATTCCTAGTGAAAATTATAAGATATTTTTCTTTTGCCTTGAAAGCCCTTTAAACTAGGAACTATTCATAGAGTAGCATAAATGAATGTCTTATCTTGTAAATAACAGGAGAGTTCTTTAATGTCCTTTAGAACCAGGTGTTGTGTTGCTGTTGTTTTCTTTTATCTCCATCCAAACTACCATTGGTAGAAGCCTATTATCCAGATAAGGAGATGTGCTAAGACAGGAAGCTGTTTGAGTACAGTACAGGGCCCTTCTTAAAATTTTAATGAGTGATGGGAGCAAAGAGCAGACAAATAACTCTACTACAGTATGATCAAGGAGTTTGATGGAGGTGTTGGCTGTACCTGGAGAAGTCTGGAAACTTTATGGAATAGAAATATGTAAGTGTGTCTTAAAATAAGACTGTTCATAGTTGGTGATAGTGAAGGCTGAGGCATGCAAGCATGTGGCATGTTTTGGGGATGGTAACTAGCCCACTATGAATGAGCCCATTTTGCAGGGTTAAGGATGAAAAAGAAAGCCAGAAAGCTATATTGAAGCCAGTCTGGGAGAGGCATCTATGATGTTAAAGATTTTGGACTTTTTCCCTAAAAGCTGTTATTCTCAGCCATTTATGTTTCTTCTGTCACATAAATGATAGATGCACATATATGCAAGGATATATACAAATCCTAGACTCTAGCTTTTTCTGCTTCATTTCCATCCCATTCAGGCATATGAGAACACAAAAAAGGAAATTATTATAATTACAGACAGATACAGATTTGACTTTTTAAACATATGTTTGACTTTTAAAATTATTACTGTGCACAGTTGGTGAAAACAATTGTCTTGACATAGGTTGGGAACAGGAGGAATGTAGATAAACTACTATCACAACCTAATAGGAAACTGGAAGTGAGGCTTCATTAATAGGATAAGAGAACGGATTCAAGAAGTAGTGCAAAACTAAATTGTGAGGACTAGACTAATTTCCATGACTGATGCACACTCCATGGATCAACTCTAGTAATACTGCTTCCATACTCCCGTTGCGCTTGGGCACCTGCTCTCTGTCACTTACACGAGTGTGTGTGTGCACACACACACACCACTTATCTATTGTGCCACACTTGCCTCCACACTGCTATGATCATTACTTCACCCCATTCTCCCTTGAAACAGTCCACTTTCCTGTAGCTGTTTTAAATGGGGTCATGTCTCTTTGAAATGGCTGTTTAAAAACATACATTTCTTTTTTATTTTAATGAACAAGTATTCAACAAATACCCTGGCCCTCATATTCCTTATCCTTGATCGTCTCACCTTCCTCTCCATCTCTGAATCTAAACAATGAAGTGAGGATGAGTATTTGTTGTACACATCCTTGGAATACTTGGCTAAAACAAAAAGCACAATGTCTCCTGAATCAAAATGAATACTTTAGAGTATCATGTACTTCATTTACATTCTCTTTTCCAAACACATTCATACTGATTTTTTTCTTTCTTATTCCAAAGCCCATTTTTTCATCTGGATTCTCCTAATATCCCCTTTATAGACTTATTGCAGCTCTCTGTTATCTTTCAAGAATGCAACTCATGAAATTACCTGTTGTATTCTTTGTGAAGATATACCGTGCTTTGGTACAAGAATAGAATAAAGCTTTCTAGTTTTTTATTCTGAATGCTAAACAATTCACCTGGTATTTAGATTTTCATATCACATTGATCTAGTGGTTTCAAGCAATGATTTATAATAGTTCACAGTTCATCATAAATACAGAGCCCAGAGATCAGCTAATCTCTAATCCTACCTGCACATTTTATAAATGTAAAAACAGATCAAAAGCAGTTAAATATTTTTCCTGATAGCACAGTAAGTGAGACTTGGAAAGTCTTTTGATTCTATGCTAGTGTCTTATGTTATCTTTTCCTCTTATTAATTTTGAGTTGCACAATATGGATGTATTCCTCTTTTAAAGAGTTAAACATCATAGTTTAAAGCCCTCTCTGCCCTTGTAACCAGTGGTTACCGCTGTCAGTAACCACTGTTATCACTTTGCTATATTAATATATGTTCCATTAGCACTATTCCCTGCATTTTTTTTGTAATCTGTACACACACACACACACTCGTCAGCATGTGTTACATAAATGGTATGTTTCTTTAGTCACTAGTGAATTTTTCAGTGTATCCAGTCATTGTGTTAGCATAGTTAGACTACCTTTCACAAATGCGTACCTTACACTGTGCACAAAGAAGCAAGTCACTAACCTGTCTTCTCCGATAGCTTCATTGGGATCCCTGTCCATTTATTCATACTACCGTCAAGAAGTTTACATTACACTTATGAAAGTAAAAATGTACAAAGATAACTAATATCAAATACCAAGGGCCATTGAAGATGCATAAGTGTCCTTCTGTTTTCTGTCTCACTACCTGGAAGGCCTGAATAGCATAGGAAACTAATTTGAAATGCATTACAGAAGCTTTTTGATGTCATTTGTTAAATTCAGTGTTTGTTTAGCTTAAAAATATTTTGACAAGACTATTTCAATTGACCATAACTGAAGTATTAAAGCATTATAACTGAGATCCCAGTCATTTATGAATTTATGTAAGCTTAAGGCTTACCTTGAAGTTAAAATGTCAGTCTCAACAGCTATTTTCTTAAAATGAACTTCAAAGCCAGGTAAAATGTAGGTATTGCAGAAACTAACTGCAACCGACTATCACCAACAATTTAAAAATAAGTGAAAGCATGTATTTGTTGGAGAGTTCAATCAGACACATGCAGTGGTGAGAAGTAGTAAACTCTTTTGGACATTTATTGATTTGCTACCTCTACTATGTCTTGATTCAGTCGTGGTGTCTTAGTATCGGAGCAGAGGAAATCCTGGATCATGTGACTTCTTCTAAAATCTAGATTCAGATCCAACCATGTACACAAAATGCCTATCAAGCCAGGCACGTCCATGTGAGAGATTTTATTCCGTCCCTCACAGATGATTGATTCAGCTCTATAAAGTAAAAATTTTACTTGAAATGAGACTAATATTCCTTGATACCCAGAACTATAAAATAATTCTTTTTCCAGCATGGTCATTTATTACAGTTTTAAAAAATGTTATAAAACATTTTGCTCCTTGGACAAAGTGAACAAATTTATATTTCTTTCCATATGAGCAAACCCTAGAGCTTAAGTGCTTGGCTTCCCTGCTGGCTCAGATAGTAAAGCATCTGCAGGAGACCCGGGTTCGATCCCTGGGTCAGGAAGATCCCCTGGAGAAGGCAATGGCAATCCACTCCAGCACTATTGCCTGGAAAGTCCCATGGACAGAGGAGCCTGATAGGCTACAGTCCATGGGGTCACAAAGAGTCGGACACAACTGAGAGACTTCACTTTCATAATAATTCTAGCAATGAAAAGTGAAAGTGTTAGTCGCTCAAGCATGTCTAACTCTTTGCTACCTCCATGGACTGTAGCCTGCCAGGCTCTTCTATCCATGGAATTCTCCAGCCAAGAATACTGTAGTGGGTAGTCATTCCCTTCTCCAGGGGATCTTCCCAACCCAGGAATCCAACCCAGCTCTCCTGCATTGCAGGATAACACAGAGCTGGAAAACTGTCTGAGCCACTGATGTTTAAACAAACAAGAATAGTCAAAAACTAAAATAGGAGTACTAGATCCCACTAGCTGTAGCACTACTTTACTTTGAAATACTGAGTGAACACTTCCACACTTCTAACCTCATGTCTCTTTTAGAAAAGGAAAAGATCTTTTACTGAATATGATTGTTAGTTTAAAACTCCAGGAGCAGGACTTCCCCAGAGGCCCAGTGGTTAAGACTCTGCTTCCACTTCAGGGGACAGGAGTTCAATCCATGGTCCGGGGAGTAAGATCCCTGGTGATATCTGAAATTGCCCCTCCCCCCAGCTCCTGTGAACAGAGGATAGGGACAGGCCAAAGAAAGAGGCCCCCCCACTCCAGACTGGTTTAATAAGCAAGAGAACTTACTCATAAGGCTTGTCTTGGGCAGCCACAGGACAAGCAGATCTCTGTACCTGCCCACCAGTATCTTATAAGTTTATATAGAGGCCTTAACTGGGTTCAGTCACATACTCAGTCCTGATAGTCCCATCATCACATTAGTATCTCATGGTTGGATCCTTGGGGCAGTTTCTGGGAAAGGGAAGGCAAGAAGAATGTACTTTCCAAGGATGAAGAGGAAGTGAGGAGCCGCCAGTTGCCTGGGTCCAGCTCATGGGCCAATCTGTGGTCATGTCTTCTTGATGACCTTCTCCAGCTATGATATTTAGATTGATTGCTTGAGAACACTAGGTATAATAAGGTACTGTGTAAGTTTGAAGTGATAATTGCTAAAAATATAACCTAGAGGGAGATTTTTTAGGTGGCAAAATATACATAATGTGGTCATAAAGAACATTCAAACTTATAGGACTTAAATAACATATTCTTTTCCTACAAGTGATAAGTCTTTATTTCAAAACTGTACTTTTAAAAGCAAATATTGGTCTTTCTAGTTCTTTGAGAAGAATAAAAACACCAGTGTTTATGTGTGAGTCTCCTGTATTGACTCCACAATGGCAGACAAATCATCTCTAGAGCCTTTGTGTTCCTGTGTTAGAAAGCAAAGAACACAGTTCAAAAAACAGTGTGAATCTTGAGGTCTTATACTTGAAGAAGAAAATAAACATTGGTAACCCAATTTGAATGTAAACTGTGTAAACTTCAGGTATAATCCTTTTCTTCATATTTTGCTGTTTTATTACGTAATCCGGACTATAATTGTAAAATTACTTCTAAGTGGTGTTTACATTATTATATATGTTAGGGAAAGTTTTATGAAAGGAAAAGAACATATAGATGTTTTAAACCAGGGGATGGAGACTGCTTGGTAAACATGGGAAGAGATTATTTTGGTTTATTAAAGGAAAGGGGAAACAACACTAATGAAGAAAAGCTTGCGATAGACTTGAGAGAGCTAAAGGTAGAAAAGAAAATTAGAAGAGTGATAAAACTGACACAGGCTCCTTAGAACATAGATTTGTTGAGCATTTTTAAAAAGAATAAATGATTAATTTTACATCTGAGGAAATTTTAGTCAACAGCTTCTTATTTGCACAGAGAAGAGGAAAGCCCATGAGGAAGCGGTAGCAGTTGGTAACAACTTAGACGGGGAATTTAGATAATAGTACATTGAGAAAGGAACTGATCTTTAAAGTGTTAAGGAATTACTGTCAAGAATTGCCCCCAGGCAATTGAGTAGTGCTTATGATCCAGGCCAACACTTGAAGATACAAGCACTTACCTTTTTTGAACACTATCTAAAAGATCTTATCATTTGGCTCTCACACTTACTCTTCATTATGATGTAAACTCCATGAGGTTAAGAATTTGTCTTACAGCTGCCTTTTCAGTGCCCAGAATAGTGTTTAATAAATGAATTCTTGGACTTCTCTGGTGGCTCAGTATTAAAGAATCCACTTGCCAATGCAGGAGACCTGAGTCCCATCCCTGGGTCTGGAAGATTCCCCTGAAGCAGGAAATGGCAATTCGCTCCAGTATTCTTGCTTGGGAAATCCCATGGACAGAAGAGTCTGGTGGGCTTCTGTCCATGGGGTCACAAAGAGTTGAACATGACTTAGTGATTAAACAAAACGAATTCTAGATATAAACATCAGAGTCCTAAAATACAGCCTCTCGATTTGATATTTAGGACTAATAAATGAAAACCAAATCATATTAAACTTAGCAGGGACCTCAGAGGTCATGCAGTCCACGGTTTCTTTGCTATCCATGTATGGATCTTTGAGGAAGATTTTTGACTACTGTGAGTCTAACCCCAATGTTGGAAATGACAGTTGTGATTTAGTACTTCTCCTCTCTTCCCTTCACCATTTCTCTCATGTTTGGGGGCCAAAGAATATAATTTCACTAGCTTTTCAGTGCAACAACACTGATATGGTCCAATCTCCCTCCTAGAAGTTCCTTATATGGCATATTGTTCCATTGGATCCTTCTAAGAAGAAAGAGCACGCTGTTATTGTGTGTGTCAGTGTGTGTGTGTGTGTGTGTGTCTGTCTGTCTGTCTCTGTGTCTGTGTTTCATCCAACAAATAAACAATCATGTGCTAGGCTACAGATACAATGTGATAAAACATGTTCCCTACCCTCACAGGGCCTACAGTCTGGTAGAATTTTACCATCAAGTGACATTTCTAAACTCTTTCCTTCTTCTCTGTATTCTCAAAGCTCTTTGGAAAGAAGCAGAATAATGGGAAAATTTTAAAAAAACAATGGGGTCTAACTTCCAAAGAATGGTGTTAAGACAAATACCCACTTTTTAGTTCAAAAAGCCTTTCAATTCAATTCAGTTTATTTAACAAACACCTAAGGAATATCTCAAGAGTCAGACAGGACTCAGCCACTAAACCACCACCAAGGAGAATCTCTAGCCCTTGGCTGGATTCTGAAGAATGAAAGCAAAGTAAGGTATAACCCCTGTTCACAAGGGGAAAAATGCAAATATATAAATATTCTTCAGTGTGATAAGTGCCACAGGTTAACTGTTTTATGAGTGATCAATTCCATTGGAGAATCCTATCTAAGATAAAGTAATTTTTAGACTAAATTAAAATCTGCCTCTTTTAGTATCTATTAGTTGATCCCAGTTTTGTCCTCTGAGCTCTCCACGTATTTATTTGGCTCATAAACATTTCTTGGGGAGCTTGGCAGTGTTCCATAATGTGCCAAGTTCTCTTCATAGGCAAATAGGATATGATTCTTGCCCTCAAGGTTAGGACATAATTCTGCAACATTGAGGAAGTTGCTTAACCTTTCTAAGTTCAGTTTCCTCCTCTGGGAATTGAGGGTAGTGTTGGAACCTACTTCTTAGGATCATTGAGAGGACTGAATGAATAATGCATGTAATGCACTTAATACAGGGACTGGTACTTAGCTTTCAACAAATGTGAGCTATTATTTTTCCTATGTTTAAGGGGGGGATCCCAATAAGCAAATTAGCAGTTTCAGGGTTGATGTGAATGTCTTAACAGACATAGGATGCTATGGGAATACCCTAGAAGAATACCTCACATTGGCTAAAGAGGCTAGGGAAACATCCTGTAGGAGGGGACATCTGAACTCCATGTTGCAGGACTAAATAGTGGGGATGGGAGGGACACAGGCAAAGAGGTGAGAGCAACCCACTCCAGTATTCTTGCCTGGAAAATCCCATGGACAGAGGAGCCTGGTAGGTTACAGTCCATGGGGTCACAAAGAGTCGGACACGACTGAATGACCTCACTTCACTTCACTTCAGTTGTTTAGACTGGCCAGAAGACTAATTCAAGAGAGAATTAGGATGTAATGACCAATTAGATGTGGCTGTAGGAGAAGAGGGACAGGAGGTGTCAAAGGTTAAATGACTGTTGAGTAACTGAGCAGAAGGTGATGACCTTGGTTTATAGGGAGAATGGATGAGGGCAGGTAAGTACAACTGTAAACATGTTGAGTCTCAGGAAGGCTGGGCACTTGAGTCTTCAGATCAAGGGCCTAGAACTGCTCTAGTGCTGCAGATTTGGAATTTGTTGACAGGCGTTTGTTGAAGCCACCGTATATATATGTTGTATAGAGGATGGCCAACATTAAGGCATGATCAAACAGCTCCTAATGTTGAATGAGAATGAATTTCCAGGCCTGTTAGGGGAAAACTGAGCAACAGCATTATCCCAGAAACCAAGAGACGAGAGAATTTTTTTTAAAAAAAGTCAACAGTCACAAATGCTGAAAGGATAAGAGAAAATTGTTCTTTGGATTAAGCAACTAAGAAATCGCTGGTCAAAGGCTTTCCTGGTGGTCCAGGAGTTAAGAATCTACCTACCAATGCAGGGAACACAGATTCAATCCCTGCTCCGGGAAGATTCCACATACCAAGGGACAATGAAGTGCATGTGCCACAACTACTGAGGCCTGCAGGCCCTAGACCCCATTCTCCACAAGAGGAGCCATCACACCGGGAAGCCTGCACACAGCAACTAGAGAGCAGCCCCCCACTCGCCACAACTAGAGAAAGCCCGAGCTCAGCAACAGAGACCCAGTGCAGCCTATCAATCAGTAAAAATCTGAAGGAAAAGAAAAGTCACTGGTCAAGGCCAGAATCAAGAATGCCGGGGGCTGTGGAGTGGATAGGGAAAAGGCAAGGAAGACGATGTCTGGAGGATCCCTTTCCAGAAGCTTTGAGAGTGGAAGAGAGAGAATGTAAAAGATAGAGGATGAAAGGCAGGATCTGGTTTATTTAAAGATCACAACTACTCGACCTCCTTTTTATGTCCATGGGAAAGAATCTGGAGAAAAGGAGAGCTGAAGATACAGTATAAATAAATAATAGTAAAAGGGTTTTCTGAGAAGGCAGAAGAGGTGACATACCGTGGAGGAAAGTGTCTTAAACAAAGGAAAGAATACCTCTTCCACCCCAAGATGTGCTTGTGGAAAGAGAAAGTGGACTTGAATTGTCTGAGGAGATATCTGAGGCCATGTCATCTTTTGAGAGTTGATACGGAGAATGGGGCCAAGACTGAGGTGCAGGAGCTCGAAAAGTTCCCTCAAAGACGGGAGAAACCTAGAAAGTGTGCAAATGGCAACGCTGCCATTTGGGTCCCTGTGCTTTGTCTGTGTCTCCCTTCAGTGGCGGAGGTGCCCACAGTGCTCTGCACTAGATGGGGTCTGACCGGCACAGTGTAAGGTGAGACGCCTGTTTGCCTTCAGCTGTCCAGTTTCTTTGTTTGGAACTTTAGACTCTTACTAATGTAGCCCATGATTGGATGAGCTATTTTTAACAGCTATTTCCTACTGAAATACCAAGAAAAAGCATTTCACCCGAAGCCGGAGTCAGTAATGATTACTGTTCAAAACAATGAACTACTTATATAAATCAAGAATTAATTCAGAAATTGTTCAAGTTTAAAGGAAAACCCTTCTAAATATTGATGTTTTCAGCATAGTGACACACACGAAGAATTAGTTGAAAAATTAGTTGGTTTGGTGAATGCTTAAAAACATCTATGTAATGTTGAATGCAATGTCATAGACATCAAATAAGCATACTATACAGATATGCCATTATTCCCAACTGTCAATCACTTAGTGTGAAACTACAGTAGATTACACCATAGATAGATTTTGTTTTCCAAAATATTTTAAAGTGTTTTATTCTCTAACCATTCCCTATTATCATACACCTGGCCACTTGACACTCTTACATTAATTCCCTCACTTCTGAACCCATTGGAGTTTGTTGCTCCAGCTCTACCGTGCTCTACAATCTATGGGTTATTAATAACTAGATCAGCTGAAAGTTATTTAAAAAAAATTTTTGGGGGCCACATGCTTGGCATATAGGGTCTTAGTTCCCTGACCAGGGATTGAACCTACAATCCCTGCATTAGAAGTGCAGGGTCTTAACCACTAGATGACTAGGGAAGATCAGCTGAAAGTTATAGCCATCATATTATGTTAACCTTAATAGAGTTGCTTTTACTGAATTGCTATCTTGTGTACAATCACTGGCTTGTATTGAGGGATACAATAATAAAATATCTTCATAAAACATGTATTTCTGATTACTCTAAGTGGGATGAGTGTACGTTTTGATTTTGAGGGGACAGTTTCAGTTTACACCTGTTGTCCTAATATATTGTCTACTAGTTCCCCTTTCCCACTCAAAAAATGCCACAGTTATATGATCTCAATGTTCTTTTCATTATACAGTGCTCTTTTTATGAGGTTTTGTGAGAAACTTTTGATCCTGTTCATGGTGATCAGTTACATCAGTGCTTCTTCTGAGCAACTGGGTTGTTTTTATTATTTACACATGGTGACTCATAACTACTCAAGTAGCCCTTTTAAAGTTGACCTTAGAAAGTTTGGGGTCAGATTTACCACCAGCCTCATCACAAACTCAATGGTATGCATTTCTAAATTTTAATCTCATTCTTTTGCTTTTCCTTTCTGTTTTTGTCCTGTTCATTGTTTTCCTCACCTATTTCTAATTTATATCTTGAATTTTATGCATCCTTGGCAGCTATCTTCAACTATTTTTGAGACATGGCTGTGAACAAAGAAGCACAAAACAAATAAACAGATTGCTTCTAGAACTTATCTGATATTCTTCAATGACTGAAAACAGCTCTTTTTACCATGAGTGTTTAATGTTTTCCATTTTTTATCTATTTCTTTGATTCAGGATGTTTTGAATACATGGGCAGATTCTGATCTAGTTTGATACACTGTTAAGAGATGAAACTACTGTACTTCCAAGTTGATCTCTGATCAGTCTGCCACTTTAAAAATATATAGCTGATAACATTTTTCAAATGGGTCCATTGCAAAGCTTGAGTAGAGAGGCAACCCAGCTTAATGAGAAAAAAAAAGCACCCACAAATTTATCATCAGACAAGTCCTATTATTCTCCTTGTCTAAATCCTAGGTGTTTCACCTGTGGCTTAGAGATACTATAACTTAATTCCTAGAGTAACTGAGGCAACATATATACCTTGCCTCTGCAAATAATTAAATGCATAGTAAACTTGACCTACTATTGTTGTTGTTATCTTTATGATTTATAAATCACTATGAATTAGCAATAGCAATAGCAATGATTTTGCACTTAGTGAGAATGCTTGATGTTTTTCTTTTTTAGCAAAAAAAAAGAAAAAAAAAAGTGTTTGAAGGACTTCTCTGGTGATAAAGTGGTTAAGGCTCCTTGCTCCCAGTGCAGAGGGCAGAATGTCGATCCCTAGTCAGAGAACTAAGATCCCAAATGTCGCACAGTGGGGCAAAAAAAAGCAGGAGTTGAAAGTTAAACTATTTATGACTTATCTTCTAACACTGTAGCATGCTAGATATTTTTGAAAAGACTCCCACAGCTGAATACCTAGACACTGGATAAAGTACAATACACAAATATACTTTTAAATGCATGGTGGAGGACATCCCTGATGGTCCAGTGGTTAAGATGTGCCTGCCAATGCAGGGGACATGGATTTGATCCCTGATCCAGGAAGATTCCATGTCTCAGGGCAACTGAACCCTCGAGCTGCAACTACTGAAGCCCGCACACCCAAGAGCCCATAGTCTGCAACGAGAAGCCCCTGCAAAGAGAAGCCCTGCACACCACAAGTAGACAGAAGCCCCCACTTGCTGCACTAGAGAAAAAGCCCTCACGCAGCACTGAAGACCCAGTGCAGTCAAGGGGGGAAAAAAGCACTGTGGAGCTTTCAAGAAAGTAAGGAAAACCCTCATCATGTCTACCTATCCCCAACAAAAATAAATAAAGCAGCAACATGAAAACAAGAAGTATTAAATGAGAAATTGTGACTACTTTAGGGGCATATGCCAAGATAGGAACCTAGAGTCTTGGATATCATTTAGCATTAGTGAAAAGTGAAAGTGAAAGTTGCTCAGTTGTGTCCAACTCTTTGTGACCCCATGGACTTACACAGTCCATGGAATTCTCCAGGCCAGAATACTGGAGTGGGTAGCTGTTCCCTTCTCCAGGGGATCATCCCAACACAGGACTCAAACCAGGGTCACCTGGATTGCAGGCAGATTCTTAACCAACTGAGCTATCAGGGAAGAAAGAAGCATATGAGGGCTCTCAATTTCAAAAAATTATCTTTTAAAAGACTAGGAAGATACATACCAACACATTAAAAGTGAGATGAACTACCAGGGTCTTCCCAACCCAGGGGCTGAACCTGTGTCTCCTGCGGTTCCTCTGTTGCAGGCAGATTCTTTACCACTGAGCCACCGGGGAAGCCATTAAAAAGCAATAAGAAGGTTAAACAGTGGATTAGGCACAGTAGAAGAGAGAGTTAATGGATTTTAAGATAAGCCCAAAGATATTACCCTGAATGAATCATAATTTTAAGCAGATAAAAAACATGAAAGAAAAGTAAAGGGACATGAAGAATAGAGTGAGAGAGAGAATAGAGAAAACAGGGAAATGAAATACATTAAGTTTTCCAGAAATGAGGAAAACGTCTTTTCTCAGGTTCAGGGGGAGCCCAGTGACTTCCAAATGGGATAAATATAATTAGAAATTCAGGGACTTCTCTGGTGGTCCAGAGGTTAAGACTCCACACTTCCATTGCAGGGGGTGTGGGTTTGACCCCTAGCTGGGAAACTGATATCCTGCATGCCGCTTTGGCATGGCCCCCCAAAAAGAAGAAATCCACAACTTAAATACATTGTCATGAAATTGAGAATCCCTTGGACTGCAAGGAGATCAAACCAGTCAATCCTAAAGGAAATCAGTCATGAATATTCATTGGAAGTACTGATGTTGAAGCTGAAACTTCAATACTTTGGCCACCTGATGCAAAGAACTGACTCACTGGAAAAAACTCTGATGTTGGGAAAATTGAAGGCAGGAGGAGAAGGGGACAACAGAGGATGAGACAGTTGGATGGCATCACCAACTCAATGGACATGAGTTTGAGCAAGCTCTGTAAGTTGGTGATGGACAGGGAAGCCTGGCGTGCTTCCAGTCCATGGGGTCTGAGTCAGACCCCACTGAGCTACTGAACTGACTGACTGACCCACTGCAACAAATAGATACATTGGTAGCAAGCCAGAGAAAGGAAGAGCACCTTCAAAACTGCAACAGATAGATTAACCGCAGGCTTACTGACAGCAACTATAGAAATCAGAAGACAGTGAAACAATATCTTCAAAGTACTAATAGAAGATAATGTTCAACTTAGAACTGTGTAGCTGGCATGTGCAAAAATTTACATACTTCATGCTTGCCACAACAATTGAAATATTCTAACCATAAAATATACAGAAATACAAGCAGATATATCTCTGTCTATGTCCATTTATATATGGCCAAGAAAAGAAAGTATTAAAAATTAAGCTGTACTTTTTAAATAGCTGTGAGTCCTTGTTTTGAGGAAGTAATACTGAGGTTGTAACAATACCACGTAGAAGTTAGGAACTATTTTTAGCTTCTAAAAACCATGGTGAAATGGAAAAGAAAAGAAAACTTTTCTGTGCAGGATAAATGTTCCCAATAATAATTTTTCTGTCACATGTCTCTTTTAGGAACCTATGATGCTCTCTTTTAAATATTTCTGCTTGTATATTAGATCAATAAAAGTGTACAACATTAATTTTGTAGAACACTATGTAAAATTTATAGGCCAGGTCTATAAGCAATCAGGAGTAATACACACCACAGTAACTCAGGAAAATTATGTAAGGTATGTCCTAGTAGATTTACAGGATAGGTATATGCAAGATTTCACCTGAAAAACATGATAGATACTTCATTTGAGATAAGCTATGGTTTTGGTATTAGCAAGGCTTTTAGCTGTTTATTCATCTATGAATCAGTTCAGTTCAGTTGCTCAGTCATGTCCTACACTTTGTGACCCCAAGGACTGCAGCATGCCAGGCTCCCTGTCCATCTCTTGGAGTTTATTCAAACTCATGTCCATCAGGCTGATGATGCCATCCGACCAACTTATCCTCTGTCGTTCCATTCTCCTCCCGCCTTCAATCTTTCCCAGCATCAGAATCTTTTCCAATGAGTTGGTTCTTCGCCTCAGGTGTCCAAAGTATTGGAGTTTCAGCTTCAGCATCAGCCATTCCAATGATTACTCAAGACTGATTTCCTTTAGGATGGACTGGTTGGATCTCCTTGCAGTTCAAGGGACTCTCAAGAGTCTTCTCCAACACCACAGTTCAAAAGCATCAATTCTTCGGTGCTCAGCTTTCTTTATAGGTCAAAGTCAACTCTCACATCCATACATGACTACTGGAAAAACCATAGCTTTGACTAGACAGACCTTTGTTGGCAAAGTACTGTATCTACTTTGTAATATGTTGTCTAGGTTGATCATAGCTTTTCTTCCAAGGATCAGGCATCTTTTAATTTCATGGTTGCAGTCACCATCTGCAGTGATTTTGGAGCCCCCCAAAATAAAGTGTGCCACTGTTTCTGCATATATTTGCCATGACCTGATGAGATCAGATGCCGTGATCTTAGTTTTCTGAATGTTGAGCTTTAAGCCAACTTTTTATTCTCCTCTTTCACTTTCATCAAGAGGCCCTTTAGTTCTTCTTTGCTTTCTGCCATAAGGGTGGTGTCATCTGCATATCTGAGGTTATTGATATTTCTCCCTGAAATCTTGGTTCCAGCTTGTGCTTCCTCCAGCCTAGTGTTTCTCATGACGTACTCTGAGCTTCCCTGGTGGCTCAGACGTAAAGTGTCTGTCTACAATGCCGGAGACCCGGGTTCAATCCCTGGGTTGGGAAGATCCCCTGGAGAAGGAAATGGCAGCCCACTCCAGGACTATTGCCTGGAAAATCTCATGGATGGAGGAGCCTTGTAGGCTACAGTCCATGGGGTCACAAAGAGTCGGACAAGACAGAGCGACTTCACTTTGCATATAAGTTAAATAAGCAGGATGACAATATACAGCCCACCATGCTCCTCCGTCCATGAGATTCTCCAGGCAAGAAGACTGGAGTGGGTTGCCATTTCCTTCTCCAGGGGATCTTCCCGACCCAGGGATCGAACCGAGGTCTCCCACACTGCAGGCAAAAGCTTTAACCTCTGAGCCACCAGGGAAGCCCATACAGCCTTTACGTACTCCTTTCCCTATTTGGGACCAGTGTAACCATCGCTTCTGACCTGCATATAGATTTCTCAAGAGGCAGGTCAGGTGGTCTGGTATTCCCATCTCTTTCAGAATTTTCCACAATTTATTGTGATCTACACAGTCAAAGGCTTAGGCATAATCAATAAAGCAGAAATAGTTGTTTTTCTGGAACTCTCTTGCTTTTTCCATGATCCAGTGGATGTTGACAATTTGATCTCTGGTTCCTCTGCCTTTTCTAAAACCAGCTTGAACATCTGGAAGTTCACAGTTCACATGTTGTTGATGCCTGGCTTGGAGAATTTTGAGCATTACTTTACTAGCGTAAATCTTTAATCCAATTTTCTGTTGATGAGCAGGGTGGTGGGGGGTGGGGTGGTGGGGCTTGTGTTCCCTCCCTATTGCTTGACCTGAGGCCAAACTATGGGGGAGGTAATGAAGATAATGGCGACCTCCTTCAAAACGTCACATGCATGAATTGCTGCAGTCAGTGCCCCTGACTCTGCAACAAGCCACCATCAACCCACACCTCTGCTGGAGACTTCTGGACACTCACGGGGCAGTCTCTTGTCACTACTCTTTTCTGCTGGGTCCTGGTGCACACAAGGTTCTGTGTGCCCTCCAAGAGTCTGTTTCCCCAGTCCTGTGTAAGTTCTGGCAGCTCTCAGTTCAGTTCAGTTCAGTTCAGTCACTCAATCATGTCCGACTCTTTGTGACCCCATGAATCGCAGCAGTCCATCACCAACTCCTGGAGGTCACTCAGACTCATGTCCATTGGGTCCGTGATGCCATCCAGCCATCTCATCCTCTGTCATCCCCTTCTCCTCCTGCCCCCAATCCATCCCAGCATCAGAGACTTTTCCAATGAGTCAACTCTTCGCATGAGGTGGTCAAAGTACTGGAGTTTCAGCTTTAGCATCATTCCTTCCAAAGAAATCCCAGGGCTAATTTCCTTTAGGATGGACTGGTTGGATCTCCTTGCAGTCCAAGGGACTCTCAAGAGTCTTCTCCAACACCACAGTTCAAAAGCATCAACTCTTTGGCACTTTGCCTTCTTCACAGTCCAACTCTCACATCCATACATGACAACTGGAAAAACCATAGCCTTGACTGCTGCTGCTGCTGCTAAGTCACTTCAGTCGTGTCCGACTCTGTGTGACCCCATAGACGGCAGCCCACCAGGCTCCCCCATCCCTGGGATTCTCCAGGCAAGAACACTGGAGTGGATTGCCATTGCCTTCTCCAATGCATGAAAGTGAAAAGTGAAAGTGAAGTCACTCAGTCGTGTCTGACTGTTCACAACCCTATGGACTGCAGCCTACCAAGGTCCCCCTTCCAAGGGATTTTCCAGGCAGGAGTACTGGAGTGGGGTGCCATTGACTAGATGGACCTTAGTCGGCAAAGTAATGTCTCTGCTTTTGAATATACTATCTAGGTTGGTCATAACTTTTCTTCCAAGGAGTAAGTGTCTGTTATTTTCATGGCTGCAATTACCATCTGCAGTGATTTAGGAACCCAAAAAATTAAAGTCTGACACTATTTCCACTGTTTCCCCATCTATTTCCCATGGAGTGATGGGACTGGATGCCATGATCTTCGTTTTCTGAATGTTGAGCTTTCAGTTCAGTTCAGTTCAGTGGCTCAGTCATGTCCAACTCTTTGCAACCCCATGAACTGCAGCACGCCAGGCCTCCCTGTTCATCACCATCTTCTGGAGTTCTCTCAGACTCACGTCCATCAAGTCAGTGATGCCATCCAGCCATCTCATCCTCTGTCATCCCCTTCTCCTCCTGCCCCCAATCCCTCCCAGCATCAGAGTTTTTTCCAATGAGTCAACTTTTCTCAGGAGGTGGCCAAAGTACTGGAGTTTCAGCTTTAGCATCATTCCTTCCAAAGAAATCCCAGGGCTGATCTCCTTCAGAATGGACTGGTTGGATCTCCGTGCAGTCCAAGGGACTCTCAAGAGTCTTCTCCAGCACCACAGTTCAAAAGCATCAATTCTTCAGCGCTCAGCCTTCTTCACAGTCCAACTCTCACATCCATACATGACCACAGGAAAAACCATAGCCTTGACTAGACAGACCTTAGTCGGCAAAGTAATGTCTCTGCTTTTGAATATGCTATCCAGGTTGGTCATAACTTTTCTTCCGGGGAGTAAGCGTATTTTAATTTCATGGCTGCAGTCACCATCTGCAGTGATTCTGAAGCCCATAAAAATAAAGTCTGACACCAAAAGTTTCCACTGTTTTCCCATCTATTTGCCATGAAGTGATGGGAACAGATACCATGATCTTCGTTTTCTGAATGTTGAGCTTTAGGCCAACTTTTTCGCTCTCCTCTTTCACTTTCATCAAGAGGCTTTTTAGCTCCTCTTTACTATCTGCCATAAGGGTGGTGTCATCTGCATATCTGAGGTTATTGAGATTTCTCCCAGCAATCTTCATTCCAGCTTGTGTTTCTTCCAGTCCAGTGTTTCTCATGATGTACTCTGCATAGAAGTTAAATAAGCAGGGTGACAATATACAGCCTTGACGTACTCCTTTTCCTATTTGGAACCAGTCTGTTGTTCCATGTCCAGTTCTAACTGTTGCTTCCTGACCTGCATGCAGATTTCTCAAGAGGCAGGTCAGGTGGTCGGGTATTCCCATCTCTTTCAGAATTTTCCACAGTTTGTTGTGAATCACACAGTCAAAGGCTTTGGCATAGTCAATAAAGCAGAAGTAGATGTTTTTCTGGAACTCTCTTGCTTTTTCGATGATCCAGCGGATGTTGGCAATTTGATCTCTGGTTCCTCTGCCTTTTCTAAAACCAGCTTGAACATCAGGAAGTTCAGGGTTCATGTATTGCTGAAGCCTGGCTTGGAGAATTTTGAGCATTACCTATTAGCATGTGAGATGAGTGCAATTGTGCGGTAGTTTGAGCATTCTTTGGCATTGCCTTTCTTTGGGATTGGAATGAGAGCTGACCTTTTCCAGTCCTGTGACAGCTCTATGGTGGGGTTAATGGTGACCTCTTCCAAGAGGGCTTATGCCATACCCAGGTCTGCTGCACCCAGAGCCCCTGCTGCAGGCCACTGCTAACCTGTACCTTTGCAGGGACACTCAAACACAGTTCTGGCTCAGTCTCTGTGGGGTATCTGGGTCCTTGTGTGCACAAGATTTGTTTGAGCCACCTGAGTGTCTCTGGTGGGTAAGGGGTTCGATTCTAAATGTGATATCGCCCCTCCTACCATCTTGCTGGGGCTTCTCCTTTCTCCATGGATGTGGGATATCTTTTTTGTTGGGATCCAACATTCTCCTGGAGAAGGAAATGGCAACCCACTCCAGTGTTCTTGCCTGGAGAATCCCAGGGACGGGGGAGCCTGGTGGGCTGCCATCTATGGGGTCGCATGGAGTCGGACACAGTTGAAGCAACTTAGAAACAGCAGCAGCAACATTCTCCAGTGGACCGTTGTTCAGCAGCGAGTTGTAGTTTTGGAATTCTTACAGAATAGAGCACATGTCCTTCTATTCTACCATCTTATACCACAAATATAAAGAGATGGGAATACCAGACCATCTGATCTGTCTATTGAGAAACCTGTATGCAGGTCAGGAAGCAACAGTTAGAACTGGACATAGAACAACAGACCAGTTCCAAATAGGAAAAGGAGTAAGGTTGTATATTGTCACCCTGCTTATTTAACTTATATGCAGAGTACATCATGAGAAATGCTGGGCTGGAAGAAACACAAGCTGGAATCAAGATTGCCGGGAGAAATATCAATAACCTCAGATATACAGATGACACCAGCCTTATGGCAGAAAGCAAACAAGAACTAAAAAGCCTCTTGATGAAAGTGAAAGAAGAGAGTGAAAAAGTTGGTTTAAAGCTCAACATTCAGAAAACTAAGATCATGGCATCTGGTCCCATCACTTCATGGCAAATAGATGGGGAAACAGTGGTAACAGTGGCACACTTTATTTTTGGGGGCTCCAAAATCACTGTGGATGGTGACTGCAGCCATGAAGTTAAAAGACACTTACTCCTTGGAAGGAAAGTTATGACCAACCTAGATAGCATATTTAAAAGCAGAGACATTACTTTGGCAACAAAGGTCCATCTAGTCAAGGCTATGGTTTCTCCTGTGGTCATGTATGGATGTGAGAGTTGGACTGTGAAGAAAGCTGAGTGCCGAAGAATAGATGCTTTTGAACTGTGGTGTTGGAGAAGGACTCTTGAGAGTCTCTTGGACTGCAAGAAGATCCAGCCATTCCATCCTAAAGGAGATCAGCCCTGGGTGTTCATTGGAAGAACTGATGGTGAAGCTGAAGCTCCAATACTTTGGCCACCTCATGCGAAGAGTTAACTCATTGGAAAAGACCCTAATGCTGGGAAGGATTGGGGGCAGAAGGAGAAGGGGATGACAGAGGATGAGATGGCTGGATGGCACCCCTGACTTGATGGACATGAGTTTGGGTAGACTCTGGGTGTTGGTAATGGACAGGGAGGCCTGGTGTGCGGCGATTCATGGGGTCGCAAAGAGTCGGACACGACTGAGCGACTAAACTGAACTGAACTGATACTGCCAATCTATCACATTCGTTCACTTGGGCTGCTATCCCATCCCATCCCTGGAGCTTGAGCAGGCTTGGGTCCCACTGCTGGACTGGAGTGTGGTCAAGACAGCATAGCACGGTGCCCATTACTGAACCTGTTTTAAACGTCTACTGTCTGCTCTGTTCTGGCTGGGCTCATAGTCCAGAGACATCTATGAATATGGTTAGATAATTCTTTGTAGTAGCAGAAACTATCTTGCTTACTAAGCTGGAACTTAAAGTAGGCACTTTCTAGAGTTTTCTTCTGGATACCTTTTTTCAAGGGATTGTAAAATGTGAGAAAGAATCCAAAAATGTGCTTCTGGTTTTTACTGTTGAAGTTATGTGCACATCTTAGTGGCCAGGAGGAAATACACAAAGAAAACTTTGTATCTCTTAGGTAACATTACTCTTCAATTTGGATGTGATGCTTGGAGATATTTTAATGGTGACAGGTTGCCTGCACAGTGCATTTGATATTATATCATTGGACCGAGGTTTTCCCTAAAGTTATCAATGAAGATTCTAGGTTAAACTTTCAATTCTCTAGTAGCAACAGTAAGAGGCCCAGGAATTTATCAAGCAGACACTGAAAAATAGAAAACAGAAACAAAACATAAGTGTAGAGCAGCAATGTTCAAGAAATGAAGTGGATACTCTTTCAAATTCCAGACCCTGGCCCACTTTGTGGCTATTATTTGGGGTCCTTGACAAGATGCTAGCAAAAGTCAATTCCTTTGAGCCCTCTAAATTCAGGATCTGTGGAATCAAATATTATGTTTACCTTGAACAGTATTGAGGGAGGTGGGGCATGGGGAATTGGATGAAGGTGGTCAAAAGCTACAAACTGCCAGTTATAAAATGCATAAGTACTGAGTAATGCGTAATATGATAACTGTAGCTTACACTGATGTATAGCATGTTATGGTATGTATGATGTATGGTGTGTTTGAAAGTTGCTAGAGAGTAAATCCTGAAAGCTCTCATCACAAGGGAAAAAAACCACTTTTTTGTTGTGGGGGGAACTATATGAGGTGATGGATGTTGACTAAACTCATTGTGTCAGTCATTTCACACTATATATATGCCAAGTCATTATACTCTGTATCTTAAAGTTGTACAGTGCTGTATGTCAATTATATTTCAATAAGACTGGAGGGAAAGAGAAAATGTGACGTATATGTGTGTATACATACACACACACACATACTGCACAATGGAATATTTTTCAGCTTTAAAAAACAAAAGGAAAATCCGGCCATTTGCTGTTACATGGATCACTCTACAGGACCTGATGCTAACTGAAGTAAGCCAGACACAAAGATACAAATACTGCATGATCTGCCATCTGTGTGGAATCTAAAATAGTCAAACTCATAGAGGCAGAGAGTAGAAGGGTAATTACCTGGGACCATAACCTGGGAGGGGGAAATAGGGAGATGTTGGTCAAGGGTTTTAAAATGTTATACAAGATGAACAAATTTTGGAGATATAATGAAGAGCAATGTGACTATAGTTATCCATACTGTACTGTATACTTGAAATTTGCTAAATAGGTAGATCTTAAGTGTCTTGCTGCAAAATTAAAAAAAAGAAATAACACTGTGAAATGATGTTACTGTGTTTGATTAATAAGTTTGATTGTGATGATTACTGCACAATGTTTATGTCGTTATAGGTCTAAATATATAGTGTTAGTTGTTCAGTCAAGTCTGACTTTTTGTACCCCCATGGACCACAGCCTGCTAGGCTCTTCTGTCTATTGGATTTCCCAGGCAAGAATACCAGAGTGGGTGCTATCCACTTCTCCAGGGGATCTTCCCAACCCAGGGATCGAACCTGGTCTACTGCATTGCAGGCAGAGTCTTTACCCTCTGAGCCACCAAGGAAGTCCCATTTGTCAATTATATCTCAATGTAGTTGGAACATTTTTTAAAAACCATTTTGATAGTAAATAGAAACTAATATGTGCTTTCCTGGTAACTCAGTGGTAATGAATCTGCCTGCCAGCGCAGGAGACGTGTTTAATCCCAGGGTCGGGAAGATCCCCTGGAGAAGGAAATGGCAACCCAAGCCGGTATTCTTGCCTGGGAAATCCGATAGACAGAGGAGAGCCTGGTGGACCACAGTCCATGGGGTCACAAAAGAGTGGGACATATCTTGCTGACTGAACAGCTCAGCAACAACATACCATCTCATTTCATAAAGATATTCTTAATTTGAAATATAGACAGGCTAGTCTCTAAATTAAGGCCTGGCAAAGAAGGCAGAAAACACTGTAACATCAAACACATTATTAAGAACAGAGGTGCTTGAGGTATATTTGTCATTAACCATAGCTTTGGACAATTCATCATTACTTTTATGACTCTGCTTTCCCCTCTTAAATCAAAATGACGATGTCCACTATTTCCTAATTAGCTAAGCATCAAAATTTAGCATGTTAGTGTTTGAAAGTGCTCTTATCAAGCCCACACAAAACAGAACAAAGTGAAGAAGTATGCCTGTTTTTTAAAGAGAGAAGCTGAAGCGAGTGGGGAAAGACTTGTACTCTATCAAAGTTGGATTCTATCCTGAACAAAAGAGACTTTCCCCGAGGGATCAAGAGAATTTGAAACAAAGGAAGCCACACAATTGCAGAAAATTTGAAGTCAAATGCCCTGGAAATGGTAACGTTAGTTTGTGATTTGAGGCTGAGGAAGAAAATTGAAGTAAAATCTCTGTCAAATGATGTCATCCATTCTGAAATAGATGGCATTTCTTCTGCTATTTTGAAGCAAGTCATGGAGGAATTTTCAGCTACTGCAGTTTGCTTTAGTATGCCACTGAACGAAACTAGTACTGACAGGTCTGAGGGCAGCAACTTCTGGTTTCCAAGTCATTCAAAAAACAAAAACACATCTATTTTAAGAACCTCTTTTGGACACTTTAAAAGCAATCAATATCTTTGAAATGGCAAAAACCTTTTTGTCAAGCAAAACTTTAACCGTACTTCTCAACCTTTTCCCATTATGTCGTTGGCACACGCAGAAAATAGAATCTCTGTATGGTACAATGGAACCGATGGTTGCTCATGGAGGAGACTGCCCCAATCCCGTTGTTTCATGGATAGAAGGGTAATGTGCTGGGACACCACTAACCCATTCAGGTACAAAGGCTAGAATGCTTCACTCTAGAATGTCTGTGAAATTTGATGAAGAAAGAAGCTCCATGTATCAACAAGTCTCCCTCATGGTACTTCGTCATCAAAACCTGCTCTAAGTTTTGCCTATAGCTAGGAAAGCCAGGGAGCCCCTTAAAAGAACCTTGTCGAGAAGTGTGAGTATTTGACACTCTTCTCAACTACGCAGAAAATTGGTATACTTTCCCTAAGAACAGGCTTGAAGAGCTTCATTGCATTTCAAACAAACATTTTACTTTTGCTACTATTCGGGTGTGGGGATAGGGGGACAAAGCCCATTCTAAGAACAATACAAGAGAGAAAAGCCCATTCATGTATTCTTTAGTAAATTACTAAGGTAAAGTTTTTAATGTAGTTTAAGATTGTGAGAGAGGATATTTAAGAGATATCACCATGTGAACTGTCCAGTGATGGAGGAAGTGCTTTCACAAATGAAGTGGGGGTAGACAGGTAGGGGATATAATAAAGTGTTATCATTTTTTCCATAGGTAATAATCCACAAAAACCAAGAGACACTATAAAACTCTTTGACGATTGCTTCCCCTGATAATCTTGAAAATTGTTTCAGATGTTCTGGATAACATGTGTGTTGCTGCAGCAAAGACCACCCCTCAGTGTCAACTTCATGGCCAAAACAAAGACAACCTTCTCAATGAAATTTTCTTTTGAGCAGAACTAAAGCTAGCTTTTTGTTTTCTCCATGATTAAATTGCTAATTCTTGTGTGAAAAACAAGGAAGACCTAAATCTTAGTAAAGATTTTTTAAATGTTTGTTATATAAGGAAAATCAACATTCAGTGCAATAAAATTAACTGTATGTGCCGAAGAATTGATGCTTTTGACCTGTAGTGTTGGAGAAGACTCTTGAGAGTCCCTTGGACTGCAAGGAGATCCAACCAGTCCATCCTAAAGGAGATCAGTCCTGGGTGTTCATTGGAAGGACTGATGTTGAAGCTGAAACTCCAATACTTTGGCCACCTGATGCGAAGAACTGACTCATTGGAAAAGACCCTGATGCTGGGAAAGATTGAGGACAGGAGGAGAAGGGGACGACAGAGAATGAGATGGTTGGATGGCATCACCTACTCAATGCACATGGGTTTGGGTGGACTCCAGGAGTTGGTGATGGACAGGGAGGCCTGGTGTGCTGTGGTTCATGGGGTCGCAAACGGTTGGACATGACTGAGCGACTGAACTGACCTGAACTGATGTGAACATTTTGGTACATACTTCATGTGGACTTTTCTGGAGAGAAAATCCATAATGGGCTTTTAGAAATGGTTTTACTTATTTGTGTATTTATTTTCTTCATCGCTGAGCTGGCTTTTCTCTAGTTGCATCGAGCGGGAGCTAGTCTCTAGCTGCAGTGTGTGGGCTTCTCATTGCTGTGGCTGTTCTTGTTGTGGAAGATGGGTTCTGGGGTATGAGGGCTCAGTAGTTGCGGCTCCTGGGCTCTATAGCACGGGCTCAATAGTTGTGGCACACAGGCTTATTTGCTGCTCGGCATATGGGATCTTCTAGATCAGGGATCCTGCATTGTCAGGTGGCTTTACCACTGAGCCACCAGGGAAGCCTCTGGATCCTTTTGATTTGATTCACATTAGAGTCTACCCCTACTTACTCCACCTCAAAGTTTATGGACTACTAAGAGTAAGTAGTAGTAGTGGTGTAGGTCACTCAGCTATGTCTGACTCTTCAAAACGCCATGGACTGTAGCCTCCCAGGGTCCTCTGTCCATGGAATTCTCCAGGCAAGAATACTGGAGGGAGTTGCCATTTCCTATTCCAGGGATCTTCCTTATCAAGGTATTGCAGACAAGATTCTTTACTGTCTGAGCCCCCAGGGAAGCTGTATCAGAATATAATTGATGAGAGAGGGATTGCCTAAAAACTGTACACAGTTCTTTGCCTTTCCCTACTTGGTGTAGTTGTAAGGAGAGGATGAAGTATGCACAGTACTGGTTTTACTACTGACTTAGCTTTGCCTTACTTTTCTCTTCCTCTTTAAGTTTTGGTTGAAGGGATTAGCAAGACATAAAATAATAAAGTTGAAAACTGTGACTGAAAGCTCTGTCACCACTGACTCTGTTTAGAGCATGGGTATTTCTCTAACAGACTCTTTTTCTACATCAAAGTGATGGGTTTATTGCTCCATCAAATCTGCCTTTCTGTAAAACAAACATTGTAACTAAAGCTCATATTTATTGCACACTTACTATGTGCTGGGCACTGTATTGAGGACTTTACAGTAATCTCATTTAACCATCACAACAGCCCTATGAAGGAGGTACGGAAATTATCCCTGCTATACAGATGAGAAAGTTGAACTAAGAGATGGTTAAGTATTTTATTCCCATCACGTGAAACTAGATGTCCATCCGGGCAGCCTGGACTCAAACCCAACACTGTTGATCAATTCAGGTTCTTTTATTTAAGGACATGATAGTGGCAAGGAGCTATCTTCTTCCTCTTCTATGTTGACAAAGGCAGTGTCATATTTTTTCACTTGGCTAGTAAGAACTTTGGGGAACAAACATCTTACTTTCCTAAAGCCTGTGTGTGTGTGTGTGTGTGTGTGTGTGCTTAACGTGTAAGATTAATTCCTAGTTTGTGTAGCTGTTAATAAAATGTGAGCCAGAACTTTAGGTTGGTGTGTCCTACAAGACCATTTTAATCCTTGCTTTCTTCATCTTAATAGGATACATTTCAGGTATATTTTGGGTTTTATCATAAATATCCTTCTTGACTTTAAAAGGTCAATGCCAAGTAGAGGTTTTCCAAAATTAGGATTTTTTAGATTTGGCGTAATATCAGTAGGATTATTTCTTATTATTCCTCTGAGAATAATTGAAAAGATCACAATAGTATAGTTTCCATTTTTCCCTTCCAGGCCTTTATATAATTGTTGAATATGTTTTCTTATATGCATATTAAATTTATACATATATTATTTAGGTCTACTTACAGTTTAAATTCACAGTAGTGTCAAATTTTAGTTTAAACAGAATTTTAATGCATAGAGCTTTACATACAAACTCAAGTAAATGTTCAATAAACATTAATTTTTGGAGTTTATATTATGTGCCTTATAACATTATTTATACATTATTTATAACATTATTATCACAGAGGATGAGATGGTTGGATGGCATCACCGACTGGATGGACATGAGTCTGAGAAAGCTCCAGAGTTGGTGATGTACAGGGAAGCCTAGCGTGCTGCAATCCATGGGGTCGCAAAGAGTCGGACACGACTGAGTGACTGAACTGAACTGAACTGAATTATGTGCCTTGCCTCGTTGAATAGTTTAAAAGTAGCATTTTGTACAAAAGTAGCATTTTGTATAAAACACACCAAAATAAGGCCACCCCAAGACACTCAAAAAGAGCTGATACACACCATTTTAATAAAAATTAACTTAAAATGCAATAAAGATGAACATAGAAGTATGAAGTTAACACATGTACACACACACAAACTTAGAACGTGTTATAACACACTCTACATATTCATCTTCATCATGATCTTTTAATTGCATTTCTGGCTCTTTTCTTACCATTGGCTTGGCAATTGATGGATTCCGTTATGACTATTCCATCATAGCTATGACTCGCTATCTTGCCAGAGCACATACGCTACCTCAGTTCAGTTCAGTTCAGTTCAGTCACTCAGTCGTGTCCGACTCTTTGTGACCCCATGAACCACAGCACGCCAGGCCTCCCTGTCCATCACCAACTCCTGGAATCCACCCAAACCCATGTGCATTGAGTAGGTGATACCATCCAACCATCTCATCCTCTGTCGTCCCCTTCTCCTCCTGCCCTCAATCTTTCCCAGCATCAGGGTCTTTTCCAATGAGTCAGTTCTTCGCATCAGGTGGCCAAAGTACTGGAGTTTCAGCTTCAACATCAGTCCTTCCAATGAACACCCAGGACTGATCTCCTTTAGGATGGACTGGTTGGATCTCCTTGCAGTCCAAGGGACTCTCAAGAGTCTTCTCCAACACCACAGTTCAAAAGCATCAATTCTTCGGCGCTCACCTTTCTTCACCGTCCAACTCTCACATCCATGCATGACTACTGGAAAAACCATAGCCTTGACTAGACTGACCTTTGTTGGCAAAGTAATGTTTCTGCTTTTCAATATGCTATCTAGGTTGGTCATAACTTTCCTTCCAAGGAGTAAGCGTCTTTTAATTTCATGGCTGCAATCACCATTTGCATACGCTACTACACAGCCCCAAAATCTGCTGCCATGTAGCAAGTTCTCTCCTTCTTTTTCACAGACTCAGGAGAAGTGGAGGTAAGTCACTGAAAATGGCCATTTAATAGCCCAATATCACAAACTAATAACATGAACTTGACTTCGACTTTCATCCTCATCACTGATGTAAGTATGAAGTAGGTCATCACATTAGATCTGTGGGTTAAAAGGGGGAGATGCACACCAATATACAAAATGTATTTGATGAAATGCAATTCCTTTTTTTCTTTTTAATATATGAAGATCTAAAAATACACATAAATACAATATTTTATTTGACTTGCACATTAAATTTTCTAGGCACATGAGGCATATCTGTTAGCAACTGATTTCTCTTAAAAGTAAGAATTTGGCATGCTAATCTGGCTTGCATAATTTCTAAGAAAGAGGCTCTACGATTGTATTATTCCTAAGAAAAATAGCATGAATTTGGAGTTATTTTTAAGATAGGGAACATATGGTACTGTGTTTTATATTCTCCACATATTGTGAGCCATACCTGCCAATACTGCATGTGGAGTAGGTACTCACTTATTTGTTAAATACCTAAATCAACAGGTCTCTGATAGAGGTCTTTCCCTTTTTACTTGCTTTACACGTCTCCAATATGCTTCTTTTAAACTTAATTATTGATTGACTTTATTTACTATATTTGGAGCAATTCTTTTAAACAATTAAAACATCAGAGTCCTTACTATGACATCTGAGTCTCAGAGATTTCTGTATTTTTTATGGTGACATATATAGGGCAGGCCACTGTGATGCTCCATCACTCACCTTTCTCTCTGATGAACAAAATGGTTTTGGCAAAGTTAAGATTCACATAGGATTTAACTGTTTAAGTGCTTTTTGTTTGTTTCTTTCTGTCCTCATTCCATAGATGAACTCAAGAATTTGGGCAAGTTAAATACCCATGTTATAGTGCCAGGTGCATAGATATAAATAGGTTCTCAATAAATACTGCACTTGATACAAAATGTTAAAATGGGCGGGGCAAGATTTACTCTATTAAATGTGACCTATCATACTGTGTTCCCCCTGAGTTTCTAGTGGATTCTTTTTCCTTATTTATTATAATTCCTTATTCTTTTAAAACTTTCGGTTCAAAACAGTGACTTGCATTTATGAAGTGAAAGTCATTCAGTTATGTCTGACTCTTTGTGACCCCAAGGACTATACAGTCCATGGAATTTTCCAGGCCAGAATACTGGAGTGAGTAGCCATTCCATTCTCCAGGGGATCTTCCCAATTCAGGAATCGAACCTGAGGCCTCAGGCCTCCCATATTGCAGGTGGATTCTTTACCAGCTGAGCCACTAAGGAAGCCCTCAGAACTAAAGCATGGCATCTTTTCATCTTCTTTCTTGTTCCCGTTGCTGTGGAAATGAGATATTAATATATTTACAGAGCTGCCTTGGATGGTTTCACAGGTTGAGCCATGGACATTTCCAGGGGCTGCTATTCATAGAGACTGCAATGTGAATGAAGCCTCCTGTCATAACTTGAGTTCTCCTGAAAGTAGACCCTCAGACAAGGATTTCAGAGTGAGAGTTTATTTGGAAAGTGAAAAAAACAATAGGGCAGGAAGGTGGGGAAGTGATACCAGGAAAAAGGAAGATAGCTAATAAAGGGTACATTATGTAGCCAGCTACTCCAATGGGTGGCTGAAGCTTAGTTCCATGGAAAAACTCCGGGAAAGAGTTCAGAACATTCCTCAGAATTGCCCCAGCTGCAGGGGAAGGAATCTGTAGAATTTATATACCAACTGCTAAGATGAGTTATTGGATGAGGGCTGTTAGGATGGGTGTGGGAGTGTTGATTCCTTGGCACCTTGGCCTGCTGGAAGCAAGGGCTGGTGCTTTCTGTGGTTCTGCGGTGAGGTGGGGAGTGGAGGAATGGAGTCCCCAAAGGCAGTTTCAGACACTGAGAGTAAAAGTTGGCTAGAACACAACAAAAGGCCGGAGCACTAGAGTCTGCTGCAATCCCCTGCAGTCGGGTAGACACAGTTCTTACAACAGCATGTGGTACCATGGTGCATTGTGCATATATTTATTTAATCTGATATTTTAATTCCACATCATTAATCTAATTTTTCCTTTTTATTATTTTGTGTCTTCTAGGCAAGTTATTAAATATTGTTTGTTTTTATAGTGGCTGGCTGTGTTCAGTGTCCAAGTATTATTTAACAGATGTTGCATTACACAATACTATCTGCTTGACTAAATGTATTAAGAGATATCATCCTGACTTTTGACATATAATATACTTTAGAAGTTTCTATTTATTACTTCTTTTTTTCTCTGTTGATATCCTAAATATGTTTTCTGAATTCAGCTCAATTTAACTCTCTGGGGGATAACCATGGTTTTATTACCTTATATTTCTTTAGCATTTTTCTTCCCATCACCAAGTATTTATTAAAAATGTAATATATAGTCATAATAAAAAAGTCAAACTGAATAGAAGAGTATAATCATTACCTTCACTACAGTTCCCCATTACCATCAACCTTCAGAAGAGGCAGAGACATGCTTAATATTCTGGCTCTGACATTTACTATTTGTGTGACCTTCGACAAGGAAGGTTGCTTGTCTGTGCCTCAATTTCCTCAATTGCAAAACAGGAAAAATAAAGTTCCACACCTCACAGGCATGTTTAGACAATGTATAGATATAATCTAGGCACAGATTTTAGGATGAAGGCTAGCATGTAGTGTGTGTGTTTACATATATTAGCTATAATTATGTCTCTTTCCTACATATGTAAGCACACAGGTCAGTTTTTTTCCTACACAAATGGAAAGCAATATAACTTTTTGATTCTAACTTTTGCTTCTACATATACCTGCTTTGTTCTTTTTAACAATTGCATAATATTTGCAGAAAAATTGTTTTCATTATCCATTATGAACCATTTCATAGTTTGACAATGTTTGTCACTATAATGTGATTTCCTAAATAAATTGAAAAATGGGATTTTTGTACTATCATATTGCCTTTTTATCCTGCCAGATGGTCTGATGTTCAGAATTAGACATACATTTGGAATTTATTCACTTTATTGTAACAGTCCATATTCCGCGAACTCTGAAAGTTATTGCCTATGAATACTGGTGTCATAAGATATACAGACATATAATCCATTGTATCAATTAGGATTAGGTTTGTTTACAAGTAATAGTAATCAAATAAGTTAAATAAGAATATTTCTCTCATGTAAAAGTGTATAAATAGTACTGTTGCGCATGCGTGGGTGCTAAGTCACTTCAGTCATATCGGACTCTTTTTGACCCTATGGACTATAGCCCGCTAAGCTCCTCTGTCCATGGGATTCTCCAGGCAAGAATACTAGAGTGGGATGCCATGCCCTCCTCCAGGGGATTTTTCCCACCCAGGGATCAAACCTGCATTTCCTGTGACTCCTGCAGTGCAGGTTGATTCTTTACCTGCTGAGCCACTGGGAAAGCCCAAATGGTACCTTTAAGTGGTGCAAAGAGCAACATGTGAAGTCCAAGAAGACTGCTCCAGTTCCAGGCATCACATCTGCATTCCAGGAAAGCAGGAAAGAGACAGGAACAAAGAAAGAGGGCAAGGGAGACATCAACTACATTTATTAATGTGTGTAGTAAAATACACATAAAATTTACCATCTTAACCTTTTTAAGTGTATGGTTAGTTTAGTAGTGGCATTAAGTACATTCATATTGTTGTGGACTCATCATTACAGTCTATATCCAGATAACTTTTCCATCTTCCCAAACAGAAACTTGCTGTTGTTTAATCTCTAAGTCATGTCCAACTCTTTGTGAACCCATGGATCGTAGCAAGCCAGGCTCCTCTGTCCTTCACTATCTCCCAGAGTTTGCTCAAATTCATGTCCATTGAGTAGGTGATGCAGTCTAACAATCTCATCCTCTGCCACCCCCTTCTCCTTTTGCCTTCAATCTTTCCCACCATCAGAGTCTTTTCCATTGAGTTAGCTCTTTTCATCAGGTGGCCAAAGTATTGGAGCTTCAGCTTCATCATCAGTCCTTCCAATAAATATTCAGGGTTGATTTCCTTTAGGATTGACTAGTTTGATCTCCTTGCAGTCCAAGTAACTCTCAAGAGTCTTTTCCAGAACCACAGCTTGAAAGCATCAATTTTGTGGCACTCAGCCTTCTTGGCCATAGTCCAACTCTCACATCCGTACATGACTACTGGAAAACCCATAGCTTTGACTATATGGACCTTTACTGGCAAAGTGATGTTTCTGCTTTTTAAAATGCTGTATAGGTTGTCATAGCTCCCTGGTGGCTCAGATGGTAAAGAATTTGCCAACAATGCAGAAGATACAGGTTTGATCCCTGGGTTAGGAAGATCCCCTGCAGAAGGGAAGGGCTACTCATTCCAGTATTCTTGCCTGGAGAATTCCATGGACAGAGGAGCCTGGCAAGCTACAGTCCATGGGGTCACAGAGTTGGACACCCCTGAAAGACTAACACACACAACACTTCCTTCCAAGGAGCAAGCGTCTTCTAATTTCATGGCTGCAGTCACCATCCACAGTGATTTTGGAGCCCAAGAAAAGAAAATCTGTGACTGCTTCCACTTTTCCCCCTTCTATTAGCCACGAAGTGATGAGACTGGATGCCATGATCTTCGTTTTTTTAATGTTGAGTTTTAAGTCAGCTTTTTCACTCCCCTCTTTTACCCTCATCAAGAGGCTCTTTAGTTCCTTTTCACATTGCCATTCGCGTGGTATCATCTGCTGTTGGAGATTGTTTATATTTCTTCTGACAATCTTGATTCCAGCTTGGAATTCATCCAGCCCAGCATTTCACTTGGTGTACTCTGCGTATAAGGTAAATAAGCAAGGTGACAATATATAGCCTTGACTACTCCTCTCCCAATTTTGAATGAGTCAGCTGTTCTATATCTGGCTCTAACTGTTGCATCTTGATCTGTGTACAGGTTTCTCAGCAGGCAGGTAAGGTGGTCTGGTATTCCCATCTCTTCAAAAATTTTCCACAGTTTGTTGTGATCTACACAGTCAAAGGCTTTTGCATAGTCAATGATGAAGAAGTAGATGTTTCTCTGGAATTCCTTTGCTCTCTCCATGATCCAACAAATGTTGGCAATTTGATCTCTGGTTTCTCTGCCTTTTCTAAGCCCAGTATATACATCTGGAAGTTCTTGGCTCACATACTGCTGAAGCCTAGCTTTAAGGATTTTGAGCATAACCTTGTTCTAAGGAGGGGCAGTGGTAAAGAACTCACCTGCCAATGCAGGAGATGCAGGAGACACGGGTTCAATCCCTGGGTCAAGAAGATCCCCTGGAGAAGAAAATGGCAACCCACTCCAATATGCTTGCCTGGAAAATTCCACAAAGAGAGGAGTCTGGTGGGCTATAGTCCATAGGGTTGCGAAGAGTCAGATATGACTGAGCACTCTGCTACTACTTGCTAGCGTGTGAAATGAGCACAGTTGTGCAGTAATTTGAACATTCTTTGGCATTGCCCTTCTTTTGGACTGGAATGAAAGCTGACCTTTTCCAGTCCTGTGGCCACTGCTAAATTTCCCAAATTTGCTGACACATAGCACTTTAACAGCATCATCTTTCAGGATTTGAAATAGCACAGCTGGAATTCCATCACCTCCACTAGCTTTGTTTGTAGTTATGCTTCCTAAGGCCCAGTTGACTTCACACTCCAGCATGTCTGGCTCTAGGTAAGTGACCACACCATCATGGTTATCCAGGTCATTAAGACATTTTTTGTACAGTTCTGTGTATTTTTGCCACCTCTCCTGCTGATCTCTTCTGCTTCTCTTAGGTCCTTACTGTTTTTGCCCTTTATCATGCCGATGCCTGCATGAAATGTTCACTTGATATCTCCAATTTTCTTCAGGAGATCTCTAGTATTTCTATTGTTTTCCTCTATTTCTTTGCACTGTTCATTTAAAACGTCCTTCTTATCTCCCCTTGCTATTCTCTGGAACTCTGCATTCAGTTGGGTATATCTTTCCCTTTTTCCCTTGCCTTTTGCTTTTCTTCTTTCCTCAGCTATTTGTAAAGCCTCCTCAGACAGTCACTTTGCCTTCTTGCATTTCTTTTTCTTCGAGATCATTTTTCTCACTGCCTCCTGTACAACATTGTGAAGTATCATCCATAGTTCTTCAGACACTCTGTGTTCCAGATCTATTTCCTTAAATCTATCCATCATCTCCATTCTATACTCGTCATAAGGGATTTGATTTAACTCATACCAGAACTGCCTAGTGGTTTCACCTACTTTCTTCTCCCCTATTGAATTTTTAAATAAAGCTCATGATCTGAGCCACAGACAGCTCCAGGTCCTGTTTTCACTGAGTACATATAGAAGTTTTCCATCTCAGCTACAAAGAAGATGATCAATCCGATTTTGCTATTAACCATCTGGTGATGTACATGTGTAGAGTCATCTCTTCTGTTGGAAAAGGGTGTTTGCTATTACCAGCATGTTCACTTGGCTCTGTACCCACTGAAGAATAACTCCTCAGTCTCTCCTCTCCCCAGTGCCGGGAAACCACCATCCTACTTTCTGTCTCTATGAATTTGACTATGCTGTGTCCCATGTATGAGTGGAATCGCACAGTAGTTGTCTTTTTGTGATTGGAATTTTTCATTTAACATAATGTGTTCTAGGTTCATCCATGTTGTAGCATGTGTGAGAATTTCCTTCCTTTTTAAGGCTGAATAAAGTACTACATTTTGTATATCCATTTATCCAACTTGTGCTGCTTCCACTTTTTGGCTATTGTCAAGAATGCTGCTAAGAAACATAGATGTCCAAATATCTCTTGAAGTCCTTTCTTTTAATTCTTTTAAGTATGTGTCCATAAGTGGAATTGGTAACTCTGTTTTTAACTTTTTGAGAAATTGTCATCCTGTTTTCTATAGCAGTCTTACCATTTTGCATTCCTACCAGTAGAGCACAAGGGTTATAATTTCTCTGCATCCTCACCAACATTTGTTATTTTCAGGTGTTTTGATAATATCCACTGTAATGCACATGAAGTGATATCTCATGTGGTTTTTCTCTATCATCTCTCTAAAGATTCCTGATGTTGAGTATCTTTTCACATACTTATTGGTCATTTGTATCTCTTCTTTGGAGATGTCTACTTAACTCCTTTGTCCATTTTTTCAATTGGATTGTTTTCTTCTTGTTGTTTACTAGTTGCAAGAATTCTTGATATATTTTGGGCATGAACCCCTTTTCAGATACATAATTTGCAAATATTTTTTCCCATTCCACAGGTTGCTTTTTCCCTCTGTTGATAGTATCATTTGATGCATAAAAGTATTACATTTTGATATAAACTGATTTATTTGTTTCTTATTTTGTTGCTTGCACTTTTATGTGGCGAATTATTACCAAATCCAATGTTATGAAGCTTTCCTTCTGTGTTTTCTTGGAAGAGTTTTATAATTTTGCTGTTATATTTAGGTCTTTGATCCATATTGGATTAGCTTTTGTAAATGTGTTAGGTAGGGTCCAATTTCATTCTTTTGCATATAGATATCTAGTTTTCCCAACACCATTTGCTTAGAAGACTCCAGCTACCCTCTACAGAGGGTAAACCTCGGTGGCTCAGAGGTTAAAGCGTCTGCCTACAATGCGGGAGACCCAGGTTCGATCCCTGGGTTTGGAAGATCCCCTGGAGAAGGAAATGGCAACCCACTCCCGTACTCTTGCCTGGAGAATCCCATGAACGGAGAAGCCTGGTGGGCTACAGTCCACGGGGTAGCGAACAGTCGGACACAACTGAGCGACTTCACTTTCACTTTCACCCTCTGCAGAAAGAGTCTTGTAAACTGCCACTTAGCACTTTCATGTACATCCCACTGGCCAAAACTAAGTCAGAGCATTACATTTAGCTTCAAGGACTGGCAAATGTAGTTGGTAAAAGCTATTTTGAAAAACAAAATTAAAAACAGTCTTAAATCTTTTCCTTTTCTTCTTCTATCTCGAAGGTCTGTAAAAATAGTGTTGTCCACTGTACATTCAGTTATCTACATTAATTTCGATAGCAGAACAGTTGCATTTTATGCAAGTATTATATTCTTGAAGATCTGGTATAATATCCCAATAGGAATAAATATAAAATGAATGGTGGTGGAGGTGCTGTGGGCTAGAATACTATTTCAGAGCCTGTAAATCTATTACAGTGATATTGATTTTGCAGCTGAGTCACCAGTATTTTTTCTCCGTTATCCTTGCCCAGATACTAGATGGTTTTAAAGGTTAAAAATGTATTGCTGCATTTAAGGGCCACTGCATGAGAGTGTCTCAGCATTATTTCTAATATTTTGCAGTGAGCCCTGTTCTAAACAAACAATACTGGCTGTTGTGGAACTTGACTTCTTCAGAGCAATTTATCACATTTAACTTCTTCCAAAGTTATTAATATGGGAGAGAGTTTTCAAGCACCATTTTGGGCACATGTTTTCAGGCTATTAAAAACAATTTTACATTAGAATAATGGCAAGTGTTAACCTGAAAAATAATCACCAATTATTCCATTCCAAACTATACAAACGGGATGTTCATAAAGGATAGATAGGCATTTCTGTTTGAGCAGCTGTGGTGACAAAAAACATGAAAAATATTTACTTGCTTACCAATTCTGAAATTATGCAGTTTTTAATAATTGCACAAGTCTTGGTATTTTAAAAACAATTCTCAAATTAACATCTAAAATGAGACTTTGTTAATACTTTTATTTTGCTACTAAATCTTTGTATAAAGTGGTTCCCTACTGTATCTAGTGTCTTGGTGAGGTGATGAAAGAAAAACAGATATGTAAAAGTGTGTAATCACTAAGTTTAAAAGTTTTATTTTCTTTTATTTTTTTGGTAACATAGCAATTTTTATTTTATTTTTTAAATGTATTTACTTTAACTGGAGGCTAATTACTTTACACTATTGTAGTGGTTTTATTTTTTTAAGGAAGATTATTTGCTCTAAAATACTAGGAGTGGAGGTGTGATGAGACGGGGTTATAGATGAAATAAAACTGGCTATAGGTTGTAATTATTGAAATGATGGGTATTGGGAGTTTATTTTATTATTTTCTTTAGTGTACATTTGAAAATTTCTGTGATGAAAAGTTAAAAGTAAATAAAGAAGGCTTGTTTTGTTAACATGAAACTATACCTAATTGGATTGATTTTCTCTGCCTTTATTTTTTAATCAGAAAAACAGAAAAATGTGGGGAGGGGCAGTGTAACAACATACATACCTTGGTCAGCTGCATCTTTTGAAAGGGACAGGTATTGTTTACAAAATTAACAACCCTGGAAAAAAAATGAGGAGGTTTTCATTGGCTAATTCTAAACTTGAACACTCAATAGAAACTTCCTGTGGAAGGAGGTAACCCCCACTGATATTGAATGCTGAATGAGAATGCTGGTGTCATAGCCTCAGGTGGAGAGTTGTGAGTAATTCCTACTGATAGGCAGCAACAAGGAAAGGAACTATATTTAATTCCTGGGATTCACCCTCCTAGCTTTCCCTCTAGACTCAGAGAATTAATTGTTTCTTCTGTTCAAAGTGAACTCCTATATCTGAACTGTTGATCACATCTATTTCACCTCCTCTGGGTTTTTATTACATCAACTATTCCTGTATTCCTGTTCTCATATATTCAGCCTTTCTATCTACATTCGCTTCCCCATAGCATGAAATTGTAATCAGATTTCCTGTAACTTCCCACCTGCCTCTAGCTAAGCCTGCTCTTGCCCTCTTTCTCCTTCTGTTCCTAAACAGCTTTTCAAAAACATTGTATTTACTTGAGTTCTCCAGTTTCTTACCTTTGTTAGTTGTTCAGTCACAGAATGAGTGATACTGAAATTTGTTGTTGTTGTTTGGTTGCTAAGTAGTGTCTAACTCTTTTCAACCCCAAGGACTGCAGCATGCCAGGCTCCTCTGCCCTCTGATAACTCCCAGAATTTGCTCAAATTGATGTCCACTGAATTGGTAATGTTATCTAACCATCTCATCGTCTCCCACCCCATTCTCCTTTCACCTTCAATCTTTGCCAGCATCTGGGTCTTTTCCAATGAGTCACCTTTATCTTTATCTTGCCTTTACCTTACCATAATTAGACTACAACCATCATATCCCTGCACTGTAATGATGAAGACCACTAATTGCCTAATTAACAAATCCAATAGCCAGTTTTAAGTCCTTGACTTATTTAATATCTCTAATTTCTTTTTTAAAAAATTTTAAGCCAGCACAGTTTTATGTACTTTATAAATACTAGCCCATTTAAGCCCATATCTATCCTATGATATAGGTTTGTTATTTCCATTTTGTAGATAGACACAGGGAGAAAAAAAGATTGACTAATTTGTCCAGCTTATGATTCAATAAGCTGCATGGTGTGGCCAAAAAAAGAACAACAACAATAACAAAAAACAAACAAACGTGGAAGGAGGCAGAATAAAAGAGTCAAAAGAAAGAGGTGTGACAGCAGAAGCAAGATCAGAGTGATATGATCTGAGACTTACTAGACCCACTGTTGGTGGCTTTGAGGACAAGAGAAATGCCCAGGAATCCAGGTGGCCTCCAGAAGATGCAAAGGGCAAGGAAGTTCATTCTACCCCAGAGTCTTCAAATAGGAAAGCTACTCTGAACACACCTGGACTTTGGACCAGTGAGGTGTGTCTTGGACTTCTAAACCTATAGAACTGTAAGGTGATAAATCTGCGTTGCTTTAAGCTACTAAAGTTGTAATTATCTGTTACAGCAGCAATAGGAAACTCATACAATAGCTTATCTGGTTTGTCCTCCTATTTCTCTGACCGTTTCTTCCCGGATCCATTCCTGGCTCCCTGTACTCTGGGCCCTTGACGGTTTGTTTTCCTGGGAGCTCTGCCTTTAGCACCTCTTGCATCACATGCATTTCTCTGGATTGTCATGATTATGGAGGGCTTCCCAGGTAGCTCACTGGTAAGATTCTGCTTGATAATCTAGGAGATGCAGAGGATGAAGTTTTGCTATTTGGGTCAGGAAGATCCCCTGGAGGAAGATCCCCTGGAGGAAGAAATGGCAACCCACTCCAGTGTTCTTGCCTGGAAAATTCTATGGACAGGGGAGCCTGGCGGGCCCCAGTCCTTGGGGCCACAAAGAGTCAGACACAGCTGAGTGACTGAGCATGTACACACACGTGCATGCTTACGACCAATATTGATACTCTCACTTCTAAATGTGTACTTCTAACCCAAACAAAATCTTGCATTTAAGACATATATCCAACAGCTCCCAAGACCTTCAACCTCAAGGCCTATCAAGCTACTCATATATACCTTCCTCCTATAAAACATCAATGCCTACCATATTTTCTGCTTGAGATCTATATAACCTAAATGAGAAACTCAGAAGTCATTGTTTAACCTTCTCTCTTATTTATCCTTTAAAAACCAAAATTTGGTAAGTCCCGTTGATGTCACCTCTTTGATATTTCTCCAAACCATTTCCTCTTCACCATCTTCATCCCCACTCTTCTTCTTCATTTCTTGCTTGGTTTTCATTAATTTCCTGGACTATAACAACCTCCTGTGACTTTTTGTTTAGCCCGTCACTCACCCCTCCTCAACTATTTTCCATATAGCCACCAGAGGTACTTTTCAAAACACGAACCTAATCATGTTACTTTGTAGCTTAAAATTCTTTACTGTTTACTCACTCTCTCAAGTGCAAAACAAGTCAAAATAAGATCTGGCCCCAACCCAGCTCCCTAGTCTCATGTGCTCCAGTCATACGGAAATACTTATGGTTTCCCGACAAGCTGTGCTATTTAATACTTTGCGTTAAATACTTCACAATACTATTCTTAATGTTTGGAATACTCTTCTCATCTTTTCTATCTGCTTTCAGCCCAAGTATTATTTCATATGAGAGCTTTCCTTGCTCCTCCCAGGTAGAATTAAACACTCTCTTTTGTTCTTCTGTACATTTCTGTTAGCGTACCTTTTACTCATTGCTATATTCAATTTCCTGTCCACCTTCCCCATTAAACTGAAGCTCTTGGTGAGTACAAAACAGGTCTTATTCACCTTTAAATTCCTAGAATATAGTATAAAGCCTAGAATATATGAAGTGAATAGTGAATTCGCTCAGTCATGTCCGACTCTTTGCAACCCCATGGACTGTAGCCCACCAGGCTCCTCCATCCATGGAATTTTCTAGGCAAGAGCACTGGAGTGGGTTGCCATTAATTGTTGAGTGCAATAAAGGTATCTTGAGATTTGAGTCAGAGGGAAGCAGAGTGGTGTAGGGCACCTAGAGAACTCTGTTGCTATTGGAGAATATGGTAAAATATTGAAGCACAAAATGTTATGAACTTGAGATTCATAACCTTTGAGGTTTAGTCACTAATGTAGAAAACTAGTCAGCACTCCCTGTCTAGTTCACTGTCTGGTATATAGTCCATGCTTAAGAAATGTGTACAAATGAAGGACTGGAAATATACAGGGACGAGGAGGAAGCAGAGACCGTGATGGGGGCAGGATTAATTAGGAAGAAAGCATGAAACTTAGGCACTATTTATTGCAAGGAGAAATGTCAAGAGCATAGACATGGAAGGAGGAATGTGGGAGGTGGGAAGGTTAGAGAAACAAGGACTAGAGTACTCGGATACTGTAAAGGGTGCACAAAGGCAGTGAATGACATGAGGGCAAGACAGGAGATGTGAACTATAGAGGGACAATATTGGCAGGCAAGGAGACCCCCTGAGATATCTCAGTGGTCCAGATGTGAGGTAATTAAGCCCTAGACCAGTAGAGGATATGGGATCAGAATGGAAAGGAGATGTGTGAAATGAAGGAGGGATTATTGAGAGAATTTCATGAATAACTCCAGATGGAAAAGAGGGAAAGGAATAAAGATTGATTCCAAGGTTTTGAACCTCAGAGAAAAGACCAAAAGAGAGCTGGCCCTGTAATAAAATGGAAGCATTTAGCCTTCCCAATTGTTTTATAAGACTGTGATAGAGTTAGGAGGCATCATGACCCTTCTAGAAACTAGATTATGATAAGCAGCTTCCCCTATGAACTCTGCAATAGTTTGGTGTGATCTACAAAGTAAACATTGCCATTGTTTAGAAAGAAACATTGTAACAATGTAAAGAAATGTAAACAATGTAAAGAAAACATTGTTTTCTTTAGTCTTTTCCTTAATTACAAAATGAATGTGTGATTAATAGAACTTGGAAAACATGACCAAAGAACAAAGGGGAAAATTATTCATAAAAAATAACAATGAAAATCAAAATTTAGGGGTATATCATTTAGATTACTTTTTGATGTATTAATATGTCTTATACCCTTATGGCAGAAAGTGAAGAGGAACTAAAAGGCCTCTTGATGAAAGTGAAAGAGGAGAGTGAAAAAGTTGGCTGAAACCTCAACATTCAGAAAACGAAGATCATGGCATCTGGTCCCATCACTCCATGGGAAATAGATGCGGAAACAGTGGAAACAGTGTCAGACTTTATTTTTGGGGGTTCCAAAATCACTGCAGATGGTGACTGCAGCCATGAAATTAAAAGATGCTTACTCCTTGGAAGGAAAGTTATGACCAATCTAGATAGCATATTCAAAAGCAGAGATATTACTTTGTCAACAAAGGTCCATCTAGTCAAGGCTATGGTTTTTCCAGTAGTCATGTATGGATGTGAGAGTTGGACTATAAAGAAAGCTGAGAGCCAAAGAATTGATGCTTTTGAACTGTGGTGTTGGAGAAGACTCTTGAGAGTCCCTTGGACTGCAAGGAGATCCAACCAGTCCATACTAAAGGAGATCAGTCCTGGGTGTTCTTTGGAAGGAATGATGCTAAAGCTGAAACTCCAGTACTTTGGCCACCTCATGCGAAGAGTTGACTCACTGGAAAAGACTCTGAGGCTGGGAGGGATTGGGGGCAGGAGGAGAAGGGGACGACAGAGGATGAGATGGCTGGATGGTATCACTGACTCGATGGACGTGAGTTTGGGTGAACTCCGGAAGTTGGTGATGGACAGGGAGGCCTGGCGTGCTGCAATTCATGGGGTCGCAAAGAGTCCGACACAACTGAACAACTGAACTGAACTGATACCTACTCTTGTTTTTAAATGGAAATTTCATAATGTACAGAATTGCTCTTTAAACAGGACTCTCTTTACGTAGCATCTTTCCATTCTAATTCTTCAATTCTACCTATTCCACTCTTCTAAAAGAATCACTGTTAACAGTTTGTGTGAATTTAATTGTGTACCAAAAGCATTATATAAATAAATATATTTTGTATTTACAAACATACAATTCCTATGTATGTATAGATTTATGCATGTAGTTGACCCTTAACACAGAGGTGAACTGTGTGGGTCAACTTACATGTGGGTTTTTTGTTAAATACTACAGTACTATATGATCTGCAGTTGGTTGAATCTGCAGATGTGGAACCTTGGATGGGAAGGCTGATGGTAAAGTTATATGCAGATTCTCAGCTCTGTAAGGTTAGACCCCTAGTGCTCTTATTGTTCAAGGGTCAACTGTATTATGTGCCTCTGAATCTCATGCATACATGTACACATAATGTACAGCATGACTATACCACCTGCATGATTCTATATTATATGCATATCAGAAATTATTTTTTTACACAATTGCTGAGCATTTAGATTTTCATTTTTGTACTTTAAAAAGTAATAAAGAGCATCTTTGCCTTAACTCTGACTTTGCGAATTCTCTTAGTGTTTCATTGTTAAACATGATACCAGTTTAGATAAAAATTCTTTGTCATGGTAAAATAAGCTTCCTCTACCTAAGCTTAATGAGCTAGTCTTTCTTTAATTATGAATAGCTGTCACATTCTAGCAAATACCCTTTTGGCTTTATTGAGATTGTATTTCTCCCTTGATTTATAAAAGTGATGAATCATTAACATATTAGTAATTATTTCTATGTTATTGAATTAACCCTTCTCAGTAAATGTTACTTTTTCAATAAGAAACATTAATTAATGTTAAGAAACATCAGTTAAATTTCATCTGCTCACATGTAGGATTTGGAAATCAAACCTGAATATTCTTTGGAAGGACTGATGCTGAAGCTGAAACTCCAATACTTTGGCAACCTGATGGGTAGACTCTACTCATTGGAAAAGACCCTGGTGCTGGGAAAGATTGAAGGCAAAAGGAGAAGGACACAGCAGACGATGAGATGGTTAGATGGCATCACCAACTCAATGGACATGGGTTTGAGGAAACTCCAGGAGACAGTGAAGGACAGGGAAGCCTGGTGTGCTGCAGTCCATGGGGTAGCCAAGAGTCAGACATGACTTAACTGCTGAACAACAACAACCTTAGTTTAATGAGATATTTTTTCTTTAATTATGAATAGCTGTCACATTTTAGCCAAAAGATCCTTTTGGCTTTTATTGAGATTTATTACTTCTTTGACTTATGAATGTGGTGAATCGTTAGCATATTAATAATCCTTCCTATATTACTGAACTAACACTCCTTGGTAAATGTTTCTCTTTTAACAAGACACAGTTAAATTTCATTTGCTCACATGTAGGATTTGGAATCTATATTCACTTGCCGATATTTTTAACTTGACCAGAAACTGGCTTCTAGATGCTTAAAGGATGCGTCATTGCAAATATCAGAGACTTGAAAATAGACATACAGCCAGTGGCCTAAGAAGCTGGGATGCCTTCCACACAGCTCTCATAATGAGCAACTGCTATAGTCCTGTTGAAACAGGGGGGAGGACTGCCAGCACCTCCCATCCTGTGACCTGCCTCTTCCGCAGGACTCTGATTTTGAGGGTAAGTTTACGGAGAAAGGGGCTTCCCAGATGGTTCAGATGGCAAAGAATGTGCAATGCAGGAGACCTGAGTTCAAATCCCTGCGTTGGGAAGATTCCCTGGAGAGGGGAATGAAGATTTCCTGGAGAAGGGAATGGCGACCCACTCCAGTATTCTTGCCTGGAGAATCCCATGAACAGAGGAGCCTGACAGGTATCATCCACAGGGTTGCAAAGAGCTGGACATGACTGAGCGACCAGCACTTGCAGAGAGAGAGGCTCAATGCTTCGGGGCTCCCTCCACACAATTCCACATTGCCTGGACTCTTTCAGAGGAAATACTTGTTCTGTCTTATCTTTCTTTAAGGTTGGCCAGCTGGGAGCCAGCCATCTCAACTTTTTGAAGAGAAGCAGGATCTGGAAAAATTTAGAACTAAAACTGTAATTCATTTTGCTGTCTTGAGTCCTTGGTAGATTTTCAAATAGAAGACTTATGATGATTCACTTTTGAAAACTGAATCAATGTAAAGATATATTCATTTTAAAAACAATGTGACTGAGAAATAGTGGTTTTTATTTATTTTTTAAGGATAATCTTCTTCCCCACCCCCAGGCCTAATAGAGCTAGAGAAGTGCTTTGAGAAAGTACTGGTTGCCCTTAGCTACAGATGGCCCATTATGTGGTTGTGGTAAAGTCAACTTGTCATTATAGTTTTGAGGCATTCTAAGTTGTTTTCTGTTGGAATACAAGAAATTAGTATTCTTCATTTTTTCCTTCACTGTTTTCCCCTCTTAAGTGTGATCATGACACTCCCTGTTACTAACCCATCTGTTGAATGGTGTTTGCTTTAAGGATTAATGAATTAATATATGTAAAAGCTCTGGATTATTACCTGGCCAATACTCAGCCTTCAGTAAACTTTAGCTACTATGAATTATTATGGGGGTAGGCATCTTTTAACATGACTTCCATTTGTCTTCACCTCCTGGTTTTCATGCTCTATGTAACCCTCTCCACTTGACTATGAATGGGCTTAGTGACTTGCTTCTTTTTCTTTGTTTATTTTTAGCTTTTCATTTTGCACTGGACTATGGGGTCCAATGGTCATGTATGGATATGAGAGTTGGACTATAAAGAAAGCTGAGCACCAAAGAATTGATCCTTTTGAACTGTGGTGTTGGAGAAGACTCTTGAGAGTCCCTTGGACTGCAAGGAGATCCAACTGTTCATCCTAAAGGAAATCAGTCCTGAAAATTCACTGGAAGGACTGATGCTGAAACTGAAACTCCAACACTTTGGCCACCTAACGAAAAGAACTGACTCATTGGAAAAGACCCTGGTTTGCTAGCCCAAGTTAGATCGTTCTGGTTGCGCGTCGGGCGTTCCTGCCTGATTCTTACAAAGCACTGCAGCCCGCGCCTCCCGCGCTTCCCTGCCCTGCCCCCACTAGCTTATGGCGGATGCAGGTGTCTGTGTTGCTTTTCCGCTGGGGGAGTTATTGTTGGGCTTGTAATCTGTTGGTTTTAATTATTTATTTATTTTCCCCTTCCTGTTATGTTGCCCTCTGTGTTTCCAAGGCTCGCCACAGACTCGGCAGGGAGAGTACAGCCACTATGGAGAACAGTGTGGAGATTCCTTAAAAAATTGCAAATAGAACTACCTTATGACCCAGCAATCCCACTGCTGGGCATACACATCGAGGAAACCAGAATTGAAAGAGACACATGTACCCCAATGTTCATCGCAGCACTGTTTATAATAGCCAGGACATGGAAACAACCTAGATGTCCATCAGCAGATGAATGGATAAGCAAGCTGTGGTACATATACACAATGGAGTATTACTCAGCCGTTAAAAAGAATTCATTTGAATCAGTTCTGATGAGATGGATGAAACTGGAGCCGATTATACAGAGTGAAGTAAGTCAGAAAGAAAAACACCAATACAGTATACTAACACATATATATGGAATTTAGAAAGATGGCAATGACGACCCTGTATGCAAGACAGCAAAGGAGACACAGATGTGTATAACGGACTTTTGGACTCAGAGGGAGAGGGAGAGGGTGGGATGATTTGGGAGAATGGCATTGAAACATGTATACTATAATGTAAGAATCGAATCGCCAGTCTATGTCTGACGCAGCATACAGCATGCTTGGGGCTGGTGCATGGGGATGACCCAGAGAGATGTTATGGAGAGGGAGGTGGGAGGGGGGTTCATGTTTGGGAACCAAAAAAAAAAAAATGTTTTCAGAAAAAAAAAAGAAAAAAAAAAGGAAAAGACCCTGATGCTGGGCAAGATTGAAGGCAGGAGAAGGGGACAACAGAGGATGAGATGGTTGGATAACATCACCAACTTGATGGACATGAGTTTGAGCAAGCTCTGGGAATTGGTGATGGACGGGGAAGCCTGTCATGCTCCAGTACATGGGGTCGCAAAGAGTGGGACACAACTGAGCAACTGAACTGAACTAATGGGGTCCACAAAGGGTCAGACACAACTGAGACACACACACACTCAGAGCCAATTAACAGTGTTGAGATGGTTTCAGGTGAACAGTGAACAGACTCAGCCAAACACATACATGTATCCATTCTCGTCCCATAGAATCTGGCAAAAGTGATAGGATGTCGCTTCTGTGATGACATTCTGCTATATGGTGACTTCCTCTTTGCTGGATCACTGTTGTCTTCCAAGCTTGTATACTTTGCAAACTGCCATGTTGACACAGAATTAGGATAACTTTCATCCAACACCTTGCAAGAATCTGAATCCTGTCAACAACTATGTGAGTGAGCTTGGATGTGGGTCCTTCCCTGCTTGAGCCTTGAAATGACTACAGCCCCAGATGACACTTTGACTTCACTTTGGAAATGACACTGAAACAACATCTAGTGAAATTGTACCCAGATTCCTAATACATATACATTGGGATGTCTTAAGCCCATAAATTCTGGGGTAATTTGTTATATGCGTGCATGCTCAGTTGCTCAGTATTCTTGTGTAAAGAATCCCATGGACAGAGGAGCCTGGCAGGCTACAGTCCACAGGGCACAAACTCACATGGGGAAATGTGGTCAAGAAGGGTTTGTTTTGCTTACCTTACATAAACCCAGATGTCAAAGAAATGAACATAATCAAGCTGGTGCAAATGATTTTCAATGCTTGATTTGGATATTTTGAGTATGTCAGCCATTTCCCTGGGTATAGCATTAATTATTCCCAATTAATGTCTTGATTTGATCAATATCAACTTCAACTGGTCTACCCAACTGGGGAGCGATTGGTTATTTAGATTTGTCATCCAGCGATAAATCTCCAGCATGAAACCTTGCAAACCACTTTTGACGTATTCAATCAGTCATAGAACCTTCTCCATACACTGAACATAGCATTTTTTTTTTTGCATTTCAGTTGCATTTTTACCTTTTTTTGAAATAATAAAGCACAATTTGTCAAAAACATTGTTTTTTCTTTCCATCTTTAATATTAAAATGCTTACACAAGAATTCACCAATTTTGATAAGTTTTGTTTTCAATGCATGCTGATATGACAGCTGTCACAATACAACCTAACAATTTGTTTTAAATGAAATTAAAGACAACTAAGTGCTACTAGAGAGCTTCCCAGGTGGCACTAGTGGTAAAGAACCTGATTGCCAATGCAAGAGATGAGTGTTTGATCCCTGGGTTGGGAAGATGCCCTGGAGGAGGGCACGGCAACCCACTCCAGTATTCTAGCCTGGAGAATCCCATGGACAGAGGAGCCTGGTGGGCTACAGTCCATAGGGTTGCAAAAAGTTAGACACGACTGAAGCGATTTAACAGGCAAGAAAGTGCTACTAGAGCCAGCTTATGGAGAAAACTGAACTAACTTTTTGGCCAACCCAATACATGTAAAGACCCTGGCATGCAGTAAGTGCTATATCTGTTGGATATTATTATTTTTATGAAGAAAAAATGAGGACATAGACTTTCACTGTTAGCATTAGCCATCAATTCTGGTTTCCTATTAAAGTCTTTTGCAGACTGTAATGCCTCCTGGTTTTAGTTTATAAGTACATTCAGCTCAATACTGCAGGGAGAGACAAACAGAAGGAATAATGGTTTCTACATTATTTCATGAGGAGGAATTGGAAGTCTTTTCAAATGAGTCTCCTTCACGGTAAGGAGTTGGTTTAAGTCTCTGAAAGAGAAGTGAAATTCCTTGCTACCTTGTCTGTATCCCCAGACACTACAGATTACTTAGATGGATTACAGTAGACAGGAGACTGTATCCTTAGTTTACACACAGTTCTTTTTGTGGCAGGTTCAGTGTAGGCCTAAAATTAAATGCTGAATCAAAAAGAAGCCTGAAAAGTCATGAAGTCCTAGTAGTGCAAGAAAGAACTGGGCAGAGGCAGAGTCTAAAGAAATAATTTCAATGCGTAAGAAATTAAATCTTGGGGTAATATAAGATCAAACAAAATGAACTTGAGAACAAAGAGGTCATTTATTGAAACAAGAATTGAGTGTCAAAGACCTGTAACATTCACAAGTGTTACATTTGCACAGCAATCACTGTTTGCACACAAACACTCATCTCTTCAGAGTTTACCAAATGTTTTTGCACATATACCTTAGATCCTCAAACAACTAGGGAAGACAGCACTAATGTGTTGTCGCTTTGAGAGAGGTTAAGTTTCTTATTTGAGGTCACACAGCCACTAAGTGGGATGAGATTCAAAACTTTCTGATCTTTGTGATAGGACATTCGATCTGCCATAGCTGTTAGGTTATTTTGATCAGTTTCCATGTCATTCTGGATAGACTTATTTAGGTCTTGACGTTCCTGGCTAGGAATATATTCTACATGAACAGGGCATGGCAGATACCATGCAATTGAGCTGGGATTTTGACCTCCAAATTCCAAGTCAGTTTATTTTAATTTAGTTAAGAAACCCTGATTTTTATTCCGTACTATTCCTGCTCAGCAACTATTTGTGACACTCTCCCAAATTCCCTAAAATCTTTTGATTACAATTATTAAGAAAATGTTGTTACATGGGCATTCAAAATGATTCCCTATTTAAAAATGACCCTGCACTACCCACATGTGATATTTTCATAATATTTTACAGTATGATCATGGAGATAATTTCAATACAGAAACGCTATATGGTATAATGAAAAAAGTGACCCTGGATTATGCTTTTAAAAAACTGTGCCCATCATACAGTGTTTAATACAAAGATCTTACTCTAACTTTAAATTTGTTTTGAAACAATTTGTAGAAATGTCAGTTTTATCTGCCTTTGCCAAATGTGAATCAGTAATCTTCATAAATGATCCATTTGAATCAAATATAAACAATGTACTTGGGACCCAGAGCCTTCCCTAGTAACCATTATTGAGAAAAAGGTATGATGTTGCTGTGTCCACATTGAGAAAGCTTCCTTTCCCCTTCACATTCCGTGCCTTCCTGATATAATTGACTGTTTCACACTGGGACCTTCCGTTCAGACCCGCCATCCTCAGGAATGGCTTCAGAATCCTAGATCTTTCCGTTACTCACCTGATGCCCTGAGTGCCTGTTGCTATTAGGTCCTCTGTAGATATGGTGAAACCAGATACAAACTTTTTTTTTTTTCATTTACTGAACAGCTATTTACTGTCCTCTTGGAGCTTATATTCTGAAGAGAGAGACAGTCAACAAAAAAGATAACAAGATATTGAGGTAAAATGTATATAGTGGGAAGTGCTAAAGATTTTTAAAAATCAGGAAAAGGATTTTTAAAGGGAGGTATTTTACCTGTGGGTCAAGGAAAGACCATGTCCTCTCAAGGTCAAGCAAGAGGCCAAGGCCACGGAGGAAGAGGAAGGGGTTCACTAAGTCACATGGTGTGGACCACTGCCCCAAAGCACTCACAGCTGATTGCTTCATTGAGGAGGAGAAAGATGACTTATTTTAGCATTTTCCACCTGCCAACCTAGGGTCAAAGTTCAAAGATCTTTGGCTACAAGTATCACGGCACAAAGCCAAGGTGCCTTCTGTATCTACTGAGTCTGGGGAAGAAGTCAAGGGGGAGGAAACAGAAATCTCAATTTGTTTTTACATGATGATAAAGATGAAGATGAGTCTTGTTCATGGTGAAGATGAAATCTGATATGAGCTGTATAATTTTTAAGAATATTGTTTAGAAGAGCAACTTTTAAAAGTTATTTAAAGAAGTTCATGAGGCAAAATTTTTTTTTAAATTTTCTTTTGAGCACAGTAGGTTTAAGCACAGCAAGTTTACTATTTAAATACATCTCATAACTGTTCATGATATTAAAGCACAAATGCCTAGAGACTTTTACACAGTTGTGAAGATCCACAGGAATGACATGGATAATCTCTAGAACCTTATTTTCCACACCATCTATTTTTGTTGCTATTGGTGTTGGATTATGATGTTAATGACAGGGTGTTCAGAAATTTTATTTTGGATTATAAAATTTCATTAAATGTGAAAACTGACTGGAATCTCTTAACTCACAGCTATCATGGATGGGTCATTAGACAGTAGAGTTACTTGTAATTAAAATACACTTTTGCTTTCAATAGTTGTCTTGAAGAAAAGTAAATTTAATTTTTTTTATTGAGGAGTAGCCCGACTTGTATCCAGTCTAAATTTTGGAGGGATTTAATATGCAGCAGTAAGTACTGCTGCTGCTGCTAACTCGCATCAGTCATGTCCGACTCCGTGCGACCCCATAGACAGCAGCCCACCAGGTTCCCCCGTCCCTGGGATTCTCCAGGCAAGAACACTGGAGTGGGTTGCCATTTCCTTCTCCAATGCATGAAAGTGAAAGTGAAGTCGCTCAGTCCTGTCTGACTCTTAGCGACCGCATGAACTGCAGCCCACCAGGCTCCTCCATCCATGGGATTTTCCAGGCAAGAGTACTGGAGTGGGTCGCCAGTGCCTTCTCTGGCAGTAAGTACTATTTTAGTGTAAATCATAACTGTTCTTCAATGCTATAAGTTAGGCTCTGTGATATTTCCATTCTGTCATCATATTAATTCTCCTGGACTTCTGCTATTGGGTTTTAGTTTGCTTTGAAATTATTGAGCTTTAGTTCAGTTGGTTCTTTTTTCTTTTTTTAACTTCCTCAGGCTGTAAAAGGCTTTCACTTGTTGCCCCTTTTCATTCCCATTTTCTTTCTCCTACCTTTTTATTAATAGCCTGACTTAGCCATTATTGAGATAAGTGATTCTTTGGGGCCACCAAAAGTCAGTCCCCAACAAAAAGTTTAAACCAGCACCTTGATAAATAAGTCATATTTGGATGAGAATGATGCAAGGATTAGTGGGGAGAGAGAGTCGCCAGCTTTTTTTTTTTAAGCTTCACTTCAGTTAATAGTTATGCAGAAGTGTTTAAAAGTGTCTGAAATTCTTTTTCTAAATTTAAACCATGATGGTGAGGTGACAGGGTTAGGTTGGGGGTGGGATAGGGCAATAATGGCTTGACTTTGATCAGATGACCTTACATTTTCATCATTTTGTAGCTTGTTGCTATTCATGAACATATGCATCCTTCCGTAGACAGTTCCTTCACTGTGTGCATTTTTACTGCACACTGTATAGAATATATCTTTACTGTACACTATACATTTTATCTGTTAGGTAAAATATATCTGTAAATTTGTGTCCTTGTGTTCTGAATATTAGATGGAAAAGCAGAAGAGCAGTACTACACTGTATTGGCATCTGGGGAAATAAAATGATTAATGTACATAGGATGTCACTTTTTCAAGGATACAATCATTTATGTTTTTATAAATACATGTGGTGTGAAAATTTGAAACCTCCTGTTGACTTCAGAAGTTTCTTGGTGATCACCATGTCAAGGATTTTGTTTTCTGAGTTTAAGACTGTTTCTCACTATATTAACTATTCACTCAAAACGTAAAACTATTAAGTTTTAAGAAACTTCAAACCACCAAGACTCTAGATTTACTTGGCAGCAAGAAGTTCAGTTCAGCTCAGTTCAGTTCAGTTCAGTTATTCAGTCGTGTCTGACTCTTTGCGACCCCATGGATTGCAGCACGCCAGGCCTCCCTGTCCATCACCAACTCCCGGAGCTTACTCAAGCTTATGTCCATTGAGTTGGTGATGCCATCCAACTATCTCATCCTCTGTTGTCCCCTTCTCCTCCCACCTTCAATCATTCACAGCATCAGTGTCTTTTCCAATGAGTCAGTTCTTCACATGAGGTAAGCAGCCAGAATCTTCAGGAGTGACTTGAGGTACCCAAGCCTGGTGATGTGTACAAGGAAAGCGCAGTTTCTTCTTTGAATCACTGCACCCTATCCGGGCAGGACAAGCAGCCCAGTGGTCGTCAACTGTCCTGAAACATCTTGGCACTATTTGTCTTTCTTCAGTGTTGAATGTCCAGTTAGCTTTCGTTGCCTTTTTTTTTTTTTTTCAATTTTTGGTAGTGGAGCTGCAAGTGCTGGTTTGCTTCTCCTGGGAAAAGGACCTGGCAGTATTTATAATTCAGTTCAGTTCAGTTCAGTTGCTCAGTCGTGTCTGACTTTTTGCGACCCCATGTACTGCAGCACGCCAGGCCTCCCTGTCCAGCACCAACTCCTGAGGATTACCCAAACTCATGTTGACTGAGCCATTGATGTCATCCAACCATCCCATCCTGTTTTCCCCTTCTCCTCCTGCCTTCAATCTTGCCCAGTATCAGGGTCTTTTCCAATAAGTCAGTTCTTGGCATCAGGTGGCCAAAGTATTGGAGTTTTAGCTTCAACATCAGTCCTTCCAATGAACATTCAGGACTGATCTCCTTTAGGATGGACTGGTTATTGGATCTCCTTGCAGTCCAAGGGACTCTCAAGAGTCTTCTGCAACACCACAGTTCAAAAGCATCAATTCTTCTTTGTTGCTCAACTTTCTTTATAGTCCAACTCTCATATCCATACATAACTACTGGAAAAACCATAGTTTTGACTAGACTGACCTTTGTTGGCAAAGTAATGTCTCTGCTTTTAATATGCTGTCTAGATTGGTCATAACTTTTCTTCCAAGGAGCAAGCATCTTTTAATTTCATGGCTGCAGTCACCATCTGCAGCGATTTTGGAGCCCCCAAAATATAAAGTCTGCCGCTGTTTCCACTGTTTCCCCATCTATTTGCCATGAAGTGATGGGACCAGATGCCATGATCTTCGTTTTCTGAATGTTGAGCTTTCAGCCAACTTTTTCACTCTCCTCTTTCACTTTTATCAAGAGGCTCTTTAGTTCTTTAGCCATAAGGGTGGTGCATCTGCATATCTGAGGTTATAGATATTTCTCCCAGCAATCTTAATTCCAGCTTGTGCTTCCTCCAGCCCAGCATTTCTCATGATATACTCTGCATATAAGTTAAATAAGCAGGGTGACAATAAATACCCTTGACGTATTCATTTCCCGATTTGGAACCAGTCTGTTGTTCCATGTCCAATTCTAACTGTTGCTTCCTGACCTTCATACAGGTTTCTCAGGAGGCAGGTCAGGTGGTCTGGTATTCCCATCTCTTTAAAAAGTTAAATTTCACATTGTGAATACCTTTCCTCTTCTGCATATTTTCCTGGAATGATCTGTCAAACCAGGATCATTTTTAAGTTTTCATGTAATTTTTCCTTCATAGTAATAAGGATTTCCTCTTTCTAGGTTGTTACTATATTTTTGATAACACAAAGCTTATAAGAGAAGGAAAGCATCACAGTGGGATACCTAGAATAAGTAATCTTGCTTCATCTTCCTTTATCATCTTTAATGAAATTTTCTTGGTGTCTGTGGCTCAGTCAGTATATATTTTAAAAGATTCTTTATGATGAATATTTTGAGTCCTGACAGTTTAAACATGAGAGAGGGAATAAAGGATTTACATATTTTTGTACAATTTTTTTTCTTAAAGTGTATAATTTTGTAAACAGTTTTTTTTTTGTATATTAAAAGTACTGAATAGGTTTCAATAAGAATTATTGTATTTTTGTATAGATTTAAATAAGAATTCTTGTATTTGGAAACTGAAAATTACAGTAAATTATTGGAGCTGTAAGAAAATTTTCAGGAGACTCACAGTTCAGCAGAATGGGATTCCTTTTCATAAGATTTTTAAAATTGACCTCTTATTACACTCTCAGTACAGAGCAAATCAAGGATATATTTGACTTTTTAGTTCTTAGGGGAGTGGGGGTAAAAGAGAAGGATGTTAAAGTGAAGAATAAATAGACACTTTTTCCAGGAAGTTTTTAGGCCCTTTAAAACTTTAGTTTTTGATACATCTTAAAGGACTAAAATACTTTTAAAATAGCCTTTCTAAGAATTCTAAACCATGTTTGACTCTCAAAAGTGAGTTCAAAATATGTGTTAAATATTTGAAAATTCAAGTTAAGGTTAGCATAAACTGATTGATTATACAGTTTTTTCCTTTAGGACTGAGATCCCCAAACATTAGAATTTCTCTTAAATGCAAGTAAATATCATTTGTTTTCTTGGCATCTTCACTTACAGAAATAACAAATATCATATGAGGCAAATTCTGTTCCTTTTAACATGTATGACATCTTTCTAACTACCTGTTGAGCAATAACAGCCATCAACCTGGCTTGGTTAGTTTGGTTTGCTGCCTAGGCTTAAAAAGTTAACCCCAGGGAATGCAGAATTTCCCTCAATTTCTTCATGTTGTAACATTGAGAAAACATTGTCACTAGCTAAGGTGATAAATTGGGAAATGTCTGGTTATGGTGGAAGAAAAAAGCTCCATGATATGGATCATTATTTTTAAAAAAAGAGAAAAATCATGTGAAAAGGAACAGTGGTCCTCTTGATGTATAGTATGCCTGCAGTTTTTACAAAATTGTGAACTTGTATAATAGGATATATTGTTGCATTTCTAGCTGTTTATACATTTGAATTTATATATGTTATGTTTGCTTTATCAATTACAATCTGAATTTCTAAGAAGCATGTTGACTTTTGCAATAAAGATGCAACATGGAATGGTTCACAATTGGAAAAGAAAAAATATAAAAGGTACAAATTTAAAAGAATTTGGAAAATTTATGGACCATTCCAAAAATTATAACAATCACACACAAAAAAGGAGTTTGTTTGAGAATTTTAGATTGGTGGGCTGGGAGAGCATCACTGAGAAGGCAATTCTTGAGTAAGAAGTAAGAAGAAAGGTTAAGCCATAGGACAAAAGTCACGTTATAGTGGAGGTCTGTAGAAGTTACTTCAGAAACAGACATGATGCTGGAGATGCAACCAACACCAATTGAACACATACTACATCCCAGGAAGTATTCCAAGCACTTTATTAGTAGGTTAATTCATTTAATAGTAACAATAATCCCATTTTAGTAAAGCAGTCACCTCCGAGAAAGCAGTTGACTTGAGGCTGGTTGGCAAGGGAAAGCAGAGAGGGCTGCACAGAGGTGACAACGTTCAAGTTGGCCCTAAGTGATGCGGATGAGTGTTGGCAGCGGGGAGCTACTGAATGCTGGAAGGTGGTAACAGAGAGATGTCTAAGGGAACACATGCAAAGTGTAGAAACAGAAATATACTTGGGATATTTGGGAAATATGTCTGGGAGTCAAAGCCATTTTTAAAAATGATTATGCCTTGACATTTTTCTAAGGGGAAAATCCTGTTTTACTAAAAATTATAGCATAAAAAAACAGAGGAGCAAGAGTTTATGAAGGCACAAAAGATCTTTTTAGGGTTTCGGCATTATCAGAGTAGGGGAGAGGAAAAAGACTTCCACCCATGCCTGGTGACTTATCTCAGGGTAATCCAGGACTCAAGAAATGAAACAGGAGAAAAAGCACTGTCTCATTCTCATCAGCCCTTTTCCCTATCAGGTAGATACAATTGTGACTCTCAAATCTTTAAGTGGCTACCTCTTTGCCTAAATTTTGGGCAACTGAAGGCGCCACGTGTTATATACAAAATATCCCTGCTGTTTGATTTTTGTGTACATCATACTGATTTTAGTGTCCAAGAGAATTTTTAAATGCTTCATGAATTTTCTCACAATTTTTCTCCAAACTAACATAGAGATACTTTGTGTTTCCTGATGAAAATCCTGCTAAAGAAATTCTTGCTGTCCCTATACTTCTTTGAAAAGTCTCAGTATAAAAAACAACAATAATTTGAAAATAAAAAGTTAAAAAAATAAACAGTTGAGAAAAGACAATGATAATATGAATATTTTAATGTTTTGTCACATTTTTTATTACCCTTATATATAAGTGAATGGAAGGAACTGTTCATCATGAGATTACGAGGCTCTTAAAAGACAACAGATTGTTCTGAAATCTACAGAGCTGCCTAAATCATTGCAGTATTTTAACGAGTACCTTTAACTACTGAAAAAAACTTTCTTCTGTATGTTCATATTTTTAAAACATAAATGCCTCTGGGAATTTACTCAAGTTACATAGGCATTAATCTACTGACTGTAGAGCAAAAGGCATCATCAATGACATAAGTAGGTGTCTTTGGAAAGAAAATACTGAGTTTGACCTTATATCTAAGTTTATGGATACACTAATAACCATTCCCTCGCTCTGTTTTGTGGATTTTTGTTTCAGCAGCTCTTTTTCCCCCCTCCCTCCTCACCAACTCTTTAAGAACCTTTAAATGGCAATTTGCCAGATAACTTTCTCCCTCTCAAAAGCAGGGCACAGTTGTGATAATATTTGAATAATACAAACAACAATAGACAAGCAGAGGAAAGAAGAGGCAAGGAAGAGGCCGTTTCAAAGTTCATCTGTATCTGTATGTTTATTTTGTAATTAAACCAAAGACATAAAAAGACCATGATTTATGCAGTAAAAGCTTTAGTTATACAAACAAATAATTAAAACATTAAAAAAAGATTAAAATATTAGCCTTGAGTTGTCAGCAGCAACAGTGGTAACACTACATAAGTATTAATAAGATTAAGTTGTGGGAATCTCTAACCGTAGTGAATAAGTTATTAAACCTTCGGGAAGAAAATTGTACCAAATAAACCATAAAGTGATATCAAATGAATTGCACATATTTCACAGGATTCCACACGCAGGTCCCTTCTCCCTTCTTGGTTCCCCTGGGCAATTCTCCACCCATCTCTGTAACTCTCATCCAGGAACTGCTCTCTGCCAAATCTCATCCTCACCTCTGACTGCTGTCATGTGTTACAAACTTAACTTTTCAATTACTATCTCATTCTAGATTGTGTTCAGTTGCTTCCAACTCTTTGCAACCCCATGGACTGTTGCCCACCAGGCTCCTCCATCCATTTAATTTTCCAGGCAGGAATAGTGGAGTGGGTTGCCGATTCCTCCTCCAGGAGGAAACTCCTCTCTCCTTTCTGACACAGGGATTGAACCCACGTCTCTTATATCTCCTGCACTGGCAGGTGGGTTCTTACCTCCAGAGCCATCTGGGAAGACCCTGTTTTAGATTGGAGAGCCTCAAAAGCAACATATTTGCAAATGTTCTCTTCTTTCCCTTTCCAACTTTTGGCTAATGGCACCACAGTTCCTCCTGGAGCTCGAGCTAGAAACCTAGCAATCATCTGAAAGAGCCCCCTCTCTATCAGTATATTCCTCTGCTAACTATCTGGTTCTGCCTCTTCTATCTTTCAAGTATTGCCTGAATTCATCTCTTGTCTCTTTTCAGTGTCACTGCCATATTCAAGCCCACATCATTTCTTACGTGAATTCTCACTAGTGCCCACATCGCCATGCCCTTCTAATATGTGAGCTACGCTATGGCCTGGCCAGAGTGACCATTCTTAGATGCAAGTGTGATCATGTCATTCTCACACTTGTCATCCCATGTCTTGTCATCATTTGCAAGACAGAGCTGAAGCTTTTCCGCACCATCTGGCCTTTGTCCGTGTTTCAGGCTCATCTGTGGAGACTCTGTTGCCCCTAGTGTTCGGCAGCCATGTTGAATTCCTCCAATGATCCTCACTATCTTTACATTCCATCTTCTGCCGTGCCTTTCCTCTGTTCTTTATTCAGCAAATTTCTTGGCATACTTAAGGCTAGCTCAAGTACAGCCTCCCTCAGGAGGTTTCTTTGAACTAAGCAGGCAGTTAAGTACATTCCTCTTTGTGCTGCCACACTGCCCTGTTTGTATTTCTGCTGCTACTGCTGCTGCTGCTAAGTCGCTTCAGTCGTGTCCAACTCTGTGCGACCCCGTAGACGGCAGCCCACCAGGCTCCCCCGTCCCTGGGATTTTCCAGGCAAGAACACTGGATTGGGTTGCCATTTCCTTCTCCAATGCATGAAAGTGAAAAGTGAAACGTGAAACTGAAGTCGCTCAGTCGTGTCCGACTCTTAGCGACCCCATGGACTGCAGCTTACCAGGCTCCTCCATCCATGGCATTTTCCAAGCAAGAGTACTGGAGTCGGGTGCCATTGCCTTCTCCAGTTTGTATTTCTAACCTACCATATATCTCACATTGCTGCAATTATTCATTTATATGTTTTGCTCTCTAAAATTTGACTTCTGAAGTAGAACAGTGTTCTACTGATTTTTTCATCCCCAGTGACTAAGGTGTATAGCTGCCTATAGGTTTTGTGAACATCCATCATCTCATATAGATACAACTAAAGATATAGGAAAACTCAGCAGTGGCCACAGGACTGGAAAAGGTCAGTTCTCATTCCAATCCCAAAGAAAGGCAATGCCAAAGAATGCTCAAACTTCCACACAATCGTACTCATCTCACTCTTTGAGCTAGTAAAGTAATGCTCAAAATTCTCCAAGCCAGGCTTCAGCAATACGTGAACCGTGAACTTCCTGATGTTCAAGCTGGTTTTAGAAAAGGCAGAGTAACCAGACATCAAACTGCCACCATCCACTGGATCATGGAAAAAGCAAGAGAGTTCCAGAAAAACATCTATTTCTGCTTTATTGACTATGCCAAAGTCTTTGACTGTGTGGCTCACAACAAACTGGAAAATTCTGAGAGAGATGGGAATACCAGACCACCTGACCTGCCTCTTGAGAAAGCAACAGTTAGAACTGGACATGGAACAATAGACTTGTTCCAAATAGGAAAGGAGTACGTCAAGGCTGTATATTGTCACCCTGCTTATTTAACTTATATGCAGAATATATCATGAGAAACGCTGGGCTGGAGGAAGCACAAGCTGGAATCAAGATTGCCAGGAGAAATATCAATAACCTCAGATATGTAGATGATACCACCTTTATGGCAGAAAGTGAAGAGGAACTAAAAAGCCTCTTGATGAAAGTGAAAGAGGAGGGTGAAAAAGTTGGCTTAAAGCTCAACATTCAGAAAATGAAGATCATGGCATCTGGTCCCATCACTCCACGGGAAATAGATGGGGAAACAGTGGAAACAGTGTCAGACTTTATTTTTTTGGGCTCCAAAATCACTGCAGATGGTGATTGCAGCCATGAAATTAAAAGACGCTTACTCCTTGGAAGAAAAGTGATGACCAACCTAGATAGCATATTCAAAAGCAGAGACATTACTTTGCCGACTAAGGTCCGTCTAGTCAAGGCTATGGTTTTTCCTGTGGTCATGTATGGATGTGAGAGCTGGACTGTGAAGAAGGCTGAGTGCCGAAGAATTGATGCTTTTGAACTGTAGTGTTGGAGAAGACTCTTGAGAGTCCCTTGGACCGCAAGGAGATCCAACCAGTCCATTCTGAAAGAGATCAGCCCTGGGATTCCTTTGGAAGGAATGATGCTAAAGCTGAAACTCCAGTACTTTGGCCACCTCCTGTGAAGAGTTGACTCATTGGAAAAGACTCTAATGCTGGGAGGGATTAGGGGCAGGAGGAGAAAGGGACGGCAGAGGATAAGATGGCTGGATGGCATCACTGACTCAATGGACGTGAGTCTGAGTGAACTCCAGGAGTTGGTGATGGACAGGGAGGCCTGGTGTGCTGCGATTCATGGGGTCACAAAAAGTCGGACTCGACTGAGCGACTGAACTGAACTGAACTGAAGATATAGGAAAAAAAATCTGTTCTCCTTGTGATGAGAACTCTCAGGATTTACTCTCTTAACACCATTCATATATAACACAGAGTAGTGTGTTATCATATTATTTAATTTTATCATGTTAATTATATTTATCATGTTGTATATTACAACCTTAGTACTTATTTATATTAAAACGGGAAAGTTGTATCTTTTGACTACCTTCATCCAGTTCACCAGCTCATAGTCACCTGCCTCTGGTAACTACAAGTTGAATCATTTTTTCTATGAGTTTGCTTGTCTGCATTTGAAATGTAATTGACCTATAGCACTATGCTAATTCCTTCCACAGAACATAGTGAGTCCATATTTCTGTACATTTCAAACTCATCACCATGATAAATCTAGTTGTCACCTGTAGTTATAAGCATATACTATAATCAAGCACTATTGGAGATGTAGGGCTCCAAAGATAATACAAATAGTATAGTTCAGTTCAGCTCAGTCTCTCAGTTGTGTCCAACTCTTTGTCACCCCATGGACTGCAGCACGTCAGGCCTCCCTGTCCATCACCAACTCCTGGAGTCTACACAAACACATGACCATTGAGTCGGTGATGCCATTCAGCCATCTCATCTTCTGTTGTCCTCTTCTCTTCCTGCCCCTGATCCCTCCCAGCATCAGGGTCTTTCCCAATGAGTCAGCTCTTCACATCAGGTGGCCAAAGTATTAGAGTTTCAGCTTCAACATCCATCAGTCCTTCCAATGAACACCCAGGACTGATCTCCTTTAGGATGGACTGGTTGGATCTCCTTGCAGTCCAAGGAACTCTCAAGAGTCTTCTCCAGCACCACAGTTCAAAAGCATCAATTCTTTGGTGCTCAGCTTTCTTTATACTCCAACTCTCACATCCATACATGGCCACTGGAAAAACCAAGCCTTGACTAGACAGACCTTTGTTGACAAAGTGATGTCTCTGCTTTTTAATATGCTGTCTAGTTTGGTCATGACTTTCCTTCCAAGGAGTAAGCGTCTTTTAATTTCATGGCTGCAATTAACATCTGCAGTGATTTTGGAGCCCCCCAAAATAAAGTCTGGCACTGTTTCCACTGTTTCCCCATCTATTTGCCATGAAGTGATGGGACCGGATGCCATGATCTTCATTTTCTGAATGTTGAGCTTTAAGCCAACTTTTTCACTCTCCTCTTTCACTGTCATCAAGAGGCTCTTTAGTTCTTCTTCCCTGTCTGCAATAACGGTGGTGTCATTTGCACATCTGAGGTTATTGATATTTCTCCCGGTAATCTTGATTCCAGCTTGTGCTTCTTCCAGCCCAGCGTTTCTCATGATGTACTCTGCATAGAAGTTAAATAAGCAAGGTGACAATATACAGCCTTGACGTACTCCTTTTCCTATTTGGAACCAGTCTGTTGTTCCATGTCCAGTTCTAACTCTTGCTACCTGACCTGCATATAGGTTTCTCAAGAGGCAGGTCAGGTGGTCTGATATTCCCATCTCTTTCAGAATTTTCCACAGTTTGTTGTGATCCACATAGTCAAAGGCTTTGGCATAGTCAATAAAGAAGAAGTAGATGTTTTTCTGGAACTCTCTTGCTTTTTTCGATGATCCAGCGGATGTTGGCAATTTGATGTCTGGTTACTCTGCCTTTTCTAAAACCAGCTTGAACATCTAGAAGTTCATGGTTCACCTGTTGTTGAAGCCTGGCTTGGAGAATTTTGAGCATTACTTTACTAGCCTGTGAGATGAGTGCAATTGTGCGGTAGTTTAAACATTCTTTGGCATTGTCTTTCTTTGAGATTGGAATGAAAACGGACCTTTTCCAGTCCTGTGACCACTGCTGGGGTTTTCAGATTTGCTGGCATATTGAGTGCAGCACTTTCAGAGCATCATCCTTCAAGATTTGAAATAACTCAACTGGAATTCCATCACCTCCACTAGCTTTGTTCATAGTGATTCTTTCTAAGGCCCACTTGACTTCACATTCCAGGATGTCTGGCTCTAGCTGAGTGATCACATCGTCGTGATTATCTGGGTCGTGAAGATCTTTTTTGTACAGTTCTTCTGTGTATTCTTGCCACTTCTTCTTAATATCTTCTGCTTCTGTTAGGTCCATACCATTTCTGTCCTTTATCGAACCCATCTTTGCATGAAATGTTCCTTTGGTATCTCTAATTTTCTTGAAGAGATCTAGTCTTTCCCATTCTGTTGTTTTCCTCTGTTTCTTTGCATTGACCACTGAAGAAGGCTTTCTTATCTCTCCTTGCTATTGTTTGGAAGTCTGCATTCAGATGCTTATATCTTTTCTTTTCTCCTTTGCTTTTCACTTCTCTTCTTTTCACAGCTATTTGTAAGGCCTCCCCATATGGCCATTTTGCTTTTTTGCATTTCTTTAGCATGGGGCTTTATTATATTCACATATCTATCTGTATATCTTCACAATGATCCTTCCTTCATTCCATCCATCCAGTCATCCAATAAATATTTATTGATGGCCTGCTGCTAAGTCACTTCAGTCATGTCCAACTCTTTGCGACCCCGTAGACGGCAGCCCACGAGGCTCCCCTGTCCCTCGGATTCTCCTACTAAGTGCCAACACTGAGTTCTCTAATGGTTATAAAAACCAGTGTGATCTCTGTTTTTGTGAAGCTTATCATCTACTAAGAGAGTAAGTACATGAATAAATTATGGCAAACTAGGAAAAGTCTATGAAGGACAAAAACAGAAATTTATGAAAGAGAAAGTGATATAGGGAAACTTCTTTAGGTTGAGTTGTGAGGGAAGACACTTCTGAAGAAGTGGTAAGTTAGTAAACAGTCGGCTATGAGTGTTTAGTAAATACATGAATGAAATCAGGTTGTAAATATTTGCTCTGGGGTACATAGTCCTTTGCTTTGGCATGCAAGAGCCCAGCAGATTCCAGGACTGAATGGTCACAGATTTTGAAGCTTTTAATAGGTGGGGACTGCTTACTGTCAGCCCTGTGACCATCCTCCATGGAACTGGTGAAAATTCAGCTATGGCCAAAAGAAGAGAGAATGAGGGTGTCTTGTGGTTCCCTTGCCTGAGGTTTGAGTCACTAAAGAGCATGGTAGGACCAGAGGAGATTTTCCCAGGGAAGTTTCTTCAACCAGACAACTTTACTATGGATTGAGGCCACTTGCTGCTCTACAGTTGGATTTCTTTATTGCTCTCTTCTCACTCTTTTTTCTTTATGCATCTTATGAAAGATGTACTCTGTTGACTGGCTCAGCATCCTGGCTTTATATAACAATTTCATGCTGCCATAATGCTTGCTATTTGATTTTTTATTATTGATATCTAATTGATATATGGCTTCCCTGGTGTATTCTTAACTAGAAAATTCCATGGAAAAAGGAGCCTGGTGGGCTACAGTCCATGGGGCCACAAGGAGTGGACACAGCTAAGTAACTGAGGACACATAATTGAAAGTTTAAGTTTAATGTATATAACACAAAATGATTTGACTTACATCCTGAATGATCATCACAATAGTTTTACTGAACATCCATCATCTCTTATAGACACAACATTAAAAAAGTAAAAATAATGTTTTTTTTCTTGTGATGAGAACTCTCAGGATTTACTCTAACTTTGACATGTAACACACAGCAATGTTAATTATATGTATTATATTGTACATTATATTCCTAAGTACTTGTTAATCTAACTGTAAATTTGTCTCTTTTGACTGCCTTCATCCAATTCACCCTCTCATCACTGCTTACCTTTGGTAACCACTTTAAATTTCTTGACTTTCAGAGTTTTTATAGTTTTTAATACTGATTTTATTTTGTATTTAGTTTCTTAGGGTTAAAAATTAAACTTTTTGAGTGAAAATTTGCCCATTAATAAAATTTGCAACACATACAAAGTACAAAGAAGAAAGTAAAAATGTCTATAATTCTGCATTCCTGAGATGAGACTGTTAAGATAATATAGATGTACATATACTATCTGTTATTGCAGGGGAGTATATTCTGTGTGTGTATACTTTAATAGTAGTGTTGTTATGGAGGTCTGTATATTAACTTTTTAAAAAAAGTTTAGATTTATATCCAATGATTTGGACTACATCATTGATGTGAAGTGAAATCGCTCAGTCGTGTCTGACTCTTCGCGACCCCATGGACACTAGCCTGCACCAGGCTCCTCCGTCCATGGGATTTTCTAGACAAGAGTACTGGAGTGGATTGCCATCTTATTAATAATCTTAAAAAGTTTCCTGATGAATGGATTCCAAGATACAAGGTCTTGGGGCAGTGAGAGGGCTACTAAGCATTCTGAACTCCTTACTTGAAAATAATTTGACTTACTTGGAGATATTCTGAAGGAGATACAAGCTTCCATGCTTACTTTTCTGGGAGCATCTTTCAGGGGACTGTGGTGGTGGTTTAGTTGCTAAGTCGTGTCTGACTCTAGCAATCCCATGGACTGTAGCCCGCAAGGCTCCTCTGTCCATGGGATTTTCCAGGAAAGAACACTGGAATAGTTTGCCATTTCCTTCTCCAGGGGATCTTCCCAACCCAGGGATAAAACCCAGGTCTCCTGCACTGCAGGAAGATGTTTTTTACCAACTGAGCTATCAGGGAAGCCCCTTCAGTGGATTGAATACTAGATTTTGAAGCTTACCACGTCCTTTTATCAGAAATATTCCCAGTTCTCACCTTTGTCCAATGTGTTGTCTTAGATGGCTGGAGAAGAGTCTACAAAAAATGAGATGGATTCAACCAAGTCTCACATAATAAGTTGATAAAATGTTAAGTCCAGATATTATCTCTTAAACTAAGAGGAAGGTAGTGTGTGTCATTTTATAGACCAAGCACCATTATGATATACTCACATAGATTAAGCATGTTCTGAAGGCTATCTTCCATTCATCACTTCATGGAATCGTGTAAATTTATAGGACTCTGGGGGAATGGTTTCTTAAAGCCTGTCTTCTATCAAGTTGAGACAGGAGACTACAGATCAGCAGGTATGGATAATGGTTAGAGATTATGACTACTTAATGCCATGGTTGCACACGTGTAAAGCCCTGCTTATGATTACCATGCTCTCTTTTTAGGAAACACTTGAGTAGCTTCTCCCCTGAACTCCATAACATGGCATACAGGCCCTACCGCGTATCTGTCTCTCCAACCTCATTTCCATTTCTCCTTTCTACTCTATTTGTCAGTCAATGAACTTCTTTCAAGCCTGGACTCTCTGCATGAAATAGTCATTCCTCTTTCTCCTCATTTCAGTCAGTTCAGTTGAGTCATTCAGTTGTGTTCAACTCTTTGTCACCCCATAGACTGCAGCACGCCAGGCCTCTTCGCATCAGGTGGCCAGAGTATTGGAGTTTCACCTTTAGCATCTGTCCTTCCAATGAATACCCAGGACTGATCTCCTTTAGGATGGGCTGGTTGGATTTCCTTGCAGTCCAAGGGACTCTCAAGAGTCTTCTCCAAAACCACAGTTCAAAAGCATCAATTCTTTGGTGCTCAGCTTTCTTTATACTCCAACTCTCCACATCCATACATGACTACTGGAAAAACCATGGCCTTACCTAGATGGACCTATGTTGGCAAAGTAATGTCTCTGCTTTTTAATATGCTGTCTCAGTTCAGTTCAGTTCAGTCGCTCAGTTGTGTCTGACTCTTTGTGACCCCATGAACAGCAGCATGCCAGGCCTCCCTGTTCATCACCAACTCCAGGAGACTACCAAAACCCATGTCCATTGAGTTGGTGATGCCATCCAACCATCTCATCCTCTGTCGTCCCCTCCTGCTCCTGCCCTCAATCTTTCACAGCATCAGGGTCTTTTATAATGCATCAGCTCTTCACATCATGTGGCCAAAGTATTGGAGTTTCAGCTTCAACATCAGTCCTTCCAATGAACACCCAGGACTGATCTCATTTAGGATGGACTGGTTGGATCTCCATGCAGTCCAAGGGACTCTTAAGAGTCTTCTCCAACACTACAGTTCAAAAGCATCAATTCTTCGGCACTCAGCTTTCTTCACAGTCCAACTCTCACATCCATACATGACTACTGGAAAAACCATAGCCTTGACTAGACTGACCTCTGTTGACAAAGTAATGTTTGCTTTTTAATATGCTATCTAGGTTGGTCATAACTTTCCTTTCAAGGAGTAAGCATCTTTTAATTTCATGGCTGCAATCACCAGCTGCAGTGATTTTGGAGCCCCCCAAAATAAAGTCTGACACTGTTTCCACTGTTTCCCCATCTATTCGCCATGAAGTGATGGGACCAGATACCATGATTTTCGTTTTCTGAATGTTGAGCTTTAAGCCAACTTTTTCACTCTCCTCTTTTACTATCATCAAGAGGCTCTTTAGTTCTTTTTCCCTTTCTGCCATAAGGGTGGTGTCATTTGCATATCTGAGCTTATTGATATTTCTCCTGGCAATCTTGATTCTAGCTTATGCTTCCTCCAGCCCAGCGTTTCTCATGATGTACTCTGCATATAAGTTAAATAAGCAGGGTGACAATATACAGCCTTGATATACTCCTTTTCCTATTTGGAACCAGTCTGTTGTTCCATGTCCAGTTCTAACTGTTGTTTCCTGACTTGCATATACGTTTCTCAAGAGGCAGGTCAGGTGGTCTGGTATTCCCATCTCTTTCAGAATTTTCCACAGTTTATTGTGATCCACACATTCAAAAGCTTTGGCATAGTCAATCAAGCAGAAGTAGACATTTTTCTGGAACTCTCTTGCTTTTTCGATGATCCAGCAGATGTTGGCAATTTGATCGCTGGTTCCTCTGCCTTTTCTAAAACCAGCTTGAACATCTAGAAGTTCATGGCTCACGTATTGTTGAAGACTGGCTTGGAGAATTTTGAGCATTACTTTACTAGCGTGTGGAATGAGTGCAATTGTGCAGTAGTTTGAGCATTCTTTGGCATTGCCTTTCTTTGGGATTGGATGAAAATTGACCTTTTCCAGTTCTGTGGCCACTGCTGATTTTTCCAAATTTGCTGGCATATTGACTGCAGCTCTTTCACAGCATCATCTTTTAGGATTTGAAATAGCTCAACTGGAATTCCATCACCTCCGCTAGCTTTGTTCGTAGTGGTGCTTCCTGAAACCCACTTATGTCACATTCCAAGATGTCTGGCTCTAGGTGAGTGTGAGTGATCACACTGTCGTGATTTATCTGGGTTGTGAAGATCTTTTTTGTACAGTTCTTCTATGTATTCTTGCCACCTCTTCTTAATATCTTCTGCTTCTGTTATGTCCACACCATTTCTGTCCTTTATTGAGCCCACCTTTCCATGAAATGTTCCCTTGTATCTCTAATTTCCTGAAGAGATCTCTGGTCTTTCCTGTCCTATTGTTTTCCTCTATTTCTTTGCACTGATCACTGAGGAAGGCTTTCTTATCTCTCCTTGCTATTGTTTGGAACTGTGCATTCAAATGGGTATATCTTTCTTTTTCTCCTTTGCTTTTGGCTTCTTTTTTTTTCCACAGCTATTTGTAAGGCCTCCTCAGAGGCCTTTTTGCTTTTCTGCATTTCTTTTTCTCCTCATTTAGAAAACTCCTCCTTTATTGTGGTTTTGTTTTTTGTTTTTTGGGTTTTTTTTTTTTGGCTGTGAGGCTTTCAGGCTGAATCTGAATGATTGCAGTGAAAGTCCAGAATTCTAAGCAGACTGCCAAGGAACTGATACCTCCTTCTCTTTTTCCAGGTTTCTGCTTGACTATAACTTCTTCCAGAAAGTAGTGCATCTCTTTACTTCCATTCATCCATCCACCCATCCAGCCAGCCAGCCACTCATTGACCCAATTCTGTTTTTAAAACTAATACATACATATGGTTCAGTTCAGTTCAGTTGCTCAGTCATGTCTGACTCTTTGCAACCCCGTGAACCGCAGCAAGCCAGGCCTCCCTGTCCATCACCAATTGCTGGAGTCTGCCCAAATGCATATCCATTGAGTCGGTGATGTCATCCAACCATCTCATCCTCTGTCATCCCCTTCTCCTCCTGCCCTCAATCTTTCCCAGCATCAGAGTCTTTTCCAATGAGTCAGCTCTTTGCATCATGTGTCCAAGGTATTGGACTGTCAGCTTCAGCATCAGTCCTTCCAATGAACACCCAGGACTGATCTCCTTTAGGATGGACCATATGGTAAAAACAAACAAAAAATAGTAAGAAAATAAACTCTTCAAATGTTTCTCCTTTAAGCTATTTTTTATTTCATTCCAGTACATGCATTCTAATTATTCATGTTTCCTGCTTTTAAAATCTGAGCAGTACATATTGGCATTATGCTATGAAAGGTGAAGAATCTAGCGTGCTTTTTTTTTTTTTTTTTTTTTTTTACTGTGCCCTGTAGCTTGTGGGGATTTTAGTTTCCCTGACCAAGGTAGGTCCCCAACCAGAAATTGAACTGGGACCCTGGTAGTGAAAGCCTGGAATCCTGACCACTGGACCACCAGGGAATTATTCGAATTTAGTTCACTTATATTCATTTCTGCTCTGCTTTCCCTCTCTACTTCTAAGTTTTGGCTAGGTATATTTTTTACCTATTTTAGTATTTACCTTTATAAGTTTGTAATGGTTTATATTTGTGCTTAACTCTCTGCTCTATGAAGTGAGGTAATAAAGACAGCTGTACTTCCCTGGCATACACCTCTTCTATGCCTCTTCTTTTTATCTTAACTAATCTGTCACTTGTATATTAGTAAAGCTTCTATTATTTACTTTCTATTTTATGTAAAATACATTTTCCATTCTTTTCCTATAATTACTTCTAAAATGGAAAACCAATAAGATATATTTACAATACTGAGCATGTTAACATACTTTGGAAAAACAAGTAGAAGTGATTGATGTCACGTTTACAGAAGTATTTGTGTGATTAAATATGTTTTGGAATGAGAATATTCTAAGCATTCTCTTTTATTTCACTCAAAAAATATGGTCCCAAATTGAATTTCCAATTGCCTTTCTTTTTTTTCTTAAAAGGAAATTTTAAGAACTTATAGGTTTTAATCCTCCAATTTGTACAATGGAATCTTCTTTCTGATTTTTTATTCTGATTCTAGATTTTTTTCCCAGTACCATTTTCTTTTATTAATATTATTTCTTCTTCCTTGTTTTATTTCTGCTTTCTTCTTTAGTAATATCTACCATTACTGCAACTTTATTTTCAAGATCAATTTTTAATATATGAAAGCTCTGCCGTTCCCTGCATCATCTCTCCTTATTCTTGATCAGTTATTTGTTGCTTATTGATCTTTTTCTTTTGTGTATCAAGTTTTCCTCAAATGTTTGGTTGTCTGTTTAAGGATAAAGGACTGTGTTGGTTAATGTAGGTAGACAGCCTGGTATTTTATGGGTCTTATTACTGTTGTATAGGTCTGATTATCAAAAAGCTCTCTCTTCTGACAGGGAGGGCTGATTTGGGGTAGTTGGTTTGAACTCACCTGACATTTGGATCTGATGACTTGATCTTGAACTTGCCAGCCTCCAGAACTGTGATCAGAACTCCTCTTTGAAAGATATTTATCAATCATTCAGAAATCCTCTTTGGGTATTTTTATTTAAATAATTATAATATCTAGATTATAATACCTGCAGCCATGAAATTAAAAGGCACAGCATATTAAAAGGAAGACATCACTTTGCAGACGAATGTCCATATAAGCAAAGCTATGGTTTATCCAGGAGTTGTGTATGGATGTGAGAGCTGGTCCATAAGGAAGACTGAGCACTGAATAATTGATGATTTTGATTGGTGGTGCTGGAGAAGACTCTTGAGGGTCCCCTGGACTTCAAGAAGATCAAATCAGTTATTGGAAGGACTGATGCTGAAGCTGAAGCTTCCACACTTTGGCCATCTGATGTGAAGAGCCGCCTCATTGGAAAAGACCCCGATCTGGGAAAGACTGAAGGCAAAAGGAGAAGGGAGTGGCAGAAGATAAGATGGTTAGATAGCATCACTGAGTTTGAGCAAACTCTGGGAGACAGTGCAGGATGGGGAAACCTGGAGTGCTGTGTCCATGTGGTCTCAAAGAGTAAGACATTACTTAGCGACTGGAAAACAACAACTGGGCCTCTAAGACAGAAGTTCTGCTTACAGTATAGCTTGTCTTTAAATTTGGCCCCCTCACTACAAATCCTTTAACATTTTGTAAGAAGAAAATTTTAGGATGATATGTGATTATTTATAATTTATTTATCTTTTATTTACATCCTATTCCATTGCTGTGAATAAGCTGTGTCTTAAGATGCATTTATTAAACAGAGAGCTTAATAAGTGTGTTTTTGCTTATGTAGAACATGCAAGTTGGTAGGAAATTGCCAAACTCTCTTTAAGGGAAAATTTATATGCAACCTCTGAAAGGTTATAGAATGTAATGGCATACATTTGTGTCCTAATCTCATTGAGGATTTTGTCTTGTTTTCCTACACTGATTTTTTTCTTTCAACTGATTTTTATTTAATTATATTTCTGTTTTATTTGAAGACTGTTTTCAAGGAGATGATGTATAAATATGTTTTAGTATCCTTTATTCTAAAATGGCTTAATTTTTGTTTGGGAGTGGTTTTAAGTGGGTTAACTTTAATATTAATATATATATATCTATAATCTTATTCTATAATGCTAAACACCCTATTCCAACAACACAAGAGAAGACTCTACACATGGACATCACCAGATGGTCAACACCAAAATCAGATTGATTATATTGTTTGCAGCCAAAGATGGAGAAGCTCTGTACAGTCAGCAAAAAAACAAAAAACAAACAAACAAACAAAAAAAACCAGAACCAAACTGGGAGCTGACTGTCGCTTAGATCATGAACTCCTTATTGCCAAATTCAGACTTAAATTGAAGAAAGTAGGGAAAACCACTAGACCATTCAGGTATGATCTAAATCAAATCCCTTACAATTATACAGTGGAAGTGGGAAATAGATTTAAGGGACTAAATCTGATAGACAGAATGCTTACTGAACTATGGACAAAGGTTCATGACATTGTACAGGAGACAGGGATCAAGACCATCCCCAAGAAAGAGAAATACAAAAAAGCAAAATGGCTCTCTGAGGAGGCCTTACAAATAGCTGTGAAAAGAAGAGAGGCAAAAAGCAAAGGAGAAAAGGAAAGATATACCCATTTGAATGCAGAGTTCCAAAGAACGGCAAGGAGAGATGAGAAAGCCTTCCTCAAAGATCAGTGCAAAGATACAGAGGAAAACAAGAGAATGGGAAAGACTAGAGATCTCTTCAAGAAAATGAGAGATACCAAGGCAACATTTCACTCAAAGATGGGCTCAAAAAGGACAGAAATGGTATGGACCTAACAAAAGCAGAAGATATGAAGAAGAGGTGGCAAGAATACACAGAAGAACTGTACAAAAAAGATCTTCATGACTCAGATGATCACGATGGTCTGATCACTCACCTAGAGCCAGACATACTGGAATGTGAAGTCGAGTGGGCCTTAGAAAGCATCACTACGGACAAAGCTAGTGGAGGTGATGGAATTCCAGTTGAGCTATTTCAAATCTTAAAAGATGATGCTGTGAAAGGGCTGCATTCATTATGCCAGCAAATCTGGAAACCTCAGCAGTGGCCACAGGACTGGAAAAGGTCAGTTTTCATTCCAATCCCAAAGAAAGGCAATGCCAAAGAATGCTCAAACTCCCCCACAATTGCACTTATCTCACACGCTAGTAAAGTAATGCTCAAAATTCTCCAAGCCAGGCTTCAGCAATACGTGAACCATGAACTTCCAGATGTTTAAGCTGGTTTTAGAAAAGGCAGAGGAACCAGACATCAAATTGCCAACATCTGCTGGATTATCAAAAAAGCAAGAGAGTTCCAGAAAAACATCTACTTCTGCTTGATTGACTGTGCCAAACCTTTGACTGTGTGGATCACAACAAACTCTGGAAAATTCTGAAAGAGATGGGAATACCAGACCACCTGATCTGCCTCTGGAGAAACCTATAAGCAAGTCAGGAAGCAAGAGTTAGAACTGGACATGGAACAACAGACTGGTTCCAAATAGGAAAAGGAGTACGTCAAGGCTGTATATTGTCACCCTGCTTATTTAACTTCTATGCAGAATATATCATGAGAAACGCTGGGCTGGATGAAGCACAGTATGGAATCAAGATTGCAGGGAGAAATATCAAAAACCTTAGATATGCAGATGACACTGCTCTTATGGCAGAAAGGGAAGAAGAACTAAAGAGCCTCTTGATGAAAATGAAAGAGGAGAATAAAAAGTTGGCTTAAAGCTCAACATTCAGAAAACTAAGATCATGGCATCTGGCCCCATCACCTCATGACAAATAGATGGGAAAAAAGTGGAAACAGTGACAGATTTTTTTGTGGGGGGAGGTTCCAAAATCACTGCAGATGGTGATTGCAGCCATGAAATTTGGTCTCCTTCTTCCAAGGAGAAGATGCTTACTCTTTGGAAGGAAAGTTATGAACAACCTAGACAGCATATTAAAAAGCAGAGACATCACTTTGTCAGCAAAGGTCTGTCTAGTCAAGGCTATGGTTTTTCCAGTGGCCATGTATGGATGTGAAGGTTGGAGTATAAAGAAAGCTGAGCACTGAGGAATTGATGCTTTTGAACTGTGGTGTTGGAGAAGACTCTTGCGAGTCCCTTGGACTGCAAGGAGTTCCAACCAGTCTATCATAAAGGAGATCAGTCCTGGGTGTTCATTGGAAGGACTGATGTTGAAGCTGAAACTCCAATACTTTGGCCACTTGATGCGAAGAACTGACTCATTAGAAAAGACCCTGATTTGGGGTAAGATTGAAGGCAGGAGGAGAAGGGGACAACAGAGGATTAGATGGTTGGTTGGCATGACCAACTCAATGGACATGAGTTTGGGTTAACTCTGGGAGCTGGTGAAAGACAGGGAGACCTGACATGCTGCAGTCCATGGGGTCGCAAAGAACCAGACACGACTGAGTGACTGAACCTAAATGAACTAATGTAATTACAGCAGTGCCATGCTTTGTCCAAAACACAGTTCTTTATGACCAAATCTCATAAAAGGGTGTGATCAGCATTTTTGTAGCCCATAAGCTGCAAGTACTGCAAGATTAAAAATCAATTGTGCACAATTTTCTGTAAGACTGATTTTATCTAGAAAAATTGCATTCTTTTTTTTTAACATATTTGATATATAATTTCCTACTTGGAGGAGTTTATAGAACAGGGATTATAAATAGAGCTGATTTTATTTTTGGACCGGTATCCTGTTGAAACACATTTAAGGACTAATAACTCTCCTTTAACTAAAGTTGGCATACAGTAAAAAAGGACTGTGGCACATCTTAACCCTGATTTAGTATTCATGTAATTACACGGCCAGCATGGTTTTTAATTCAAAATTTTGGGTGTGAGGGTACATGCTAAACTCATTTATTTGTTTACTGAATAATTAATACTGATGGCCTACAATGTGACTCAGTGCTAGCTTCTAGGAATTCAAGGATGAATTTAGATACATTTCCTGGCTTGGAGGAACAATCTACAGTCAAATATGCAAACAACTAATTACAATGTAATATGGTAATTTCAGCATGGATACAAAGATAATCTTTAGTAGTAACAAAATAAGAGCTCTCCAGCACATCTGGGTGTATCATTTTAGCTTAAGTATGAGAAGAGTTTTCCAAATGCAAAAGCAGCAGAGAAAATAACATTGCAAAGAAAGGAAGTGGGAGAGTTCAATGTATTCTGGGAAAAAAAAAGAAAGCAACTTTATTATAGATAAAAACTGGATTGGATGATGTAGCTTAGAGGTACAGTCATACAGGCTTCTTAGTACTTCTTCCTGAACTACTTTTACCCTTTAAACTGAAGCACCCCTTTTTCAAAGGGACAGAGCCTGCTCTTAAAAATTGACCCTACAGATGAACAGCAGGTGGGGTTTATCTATGGACTGGCTGACTCTGGAAAGCTAAGCAGTATATTCTTTGAAATTCACTAAGAAAATCACTAATGCTTCCATAAGAAGGCATGATTTGAGTGTGATAGGCAATTTAAAATAGAACATATGCATCACTGTTGCAGAAGTGTCTTAAACAAGAGACCAAGAAAAAAGATGTAGATGATGTGCACTCAAAATTTTGAGTTGGGATAGTTTCCCTTTTCATCATAATGAGATGTCCAATGTGAAGTATAAAGAAGGGGTTAAAGGAGATAAGACTGGAGGCAGAAATTTCTTAGGCGTCTGTGATAGGACTCAGAGAGATGATCTGGAATGGATCAGGGGTTGTAGAGATGCTTAAGAGGTATAATTGGTAAGAACTGTAATTTAATTGTACAAGAAAGCAAGAAAGAAGAAAAATCTAGAATGACTCAGACTTATGTCCTTGGAAATTGATTATCATTAATTAATCTAGGTAATATAAAACAAAAGCCAAAAGATAGATTGAGTTTGGGACATAGTGAGTTGCATATTCTTGGAGGAAATCCCAGTTATGGATATTTATTGGAGGTTGAATAAATGGATCTGGAGGTAAGGAAAGGGATTTGAATTAGTGATAGAGATTCGGTATGATTAACAACATAATCAAAGCTAAAGGCATGATTAAGTAAACTGGGAAGAATTTGTGGAATAGAGGAAGAAAGTGGTTATATACCTCTGCTCTCAGGGTCCAGAATGAGTTGGTTATGGAGTGTATCCTTTCCAGTCTAGAAAGCTATTATGTTCTCTCTGTTAGAACATAGGTAATTTAAATTTCAACTCCATCTGAGGTTAACAAAGAAACTCCTGTTGTTTCAAACAAATCAATATATTATCGGAGTGTAAATTATAGGCAAAGTTTGAACAGTAGATATCAAGCCATGATCCTGACAACATTTTTAGATGTAATAAACTCAGCTGACTGAGGCTCCAAATAAATATTTATTCAGGCATTGAATAGGAAGTACAGATACCACTTACCATGCAATTGTTCCTTGCTTAGTTTACTGTTCCGGATCATAATTCTAAAGCATGTATTCTCTAGTGAGTCAAAATTGGTTTCTGTGGGCAGAAAAACCTTGGCTGTAACTGTGGGGGGCCTCCATGGTGCAACCCTATTTGGCAAAATCTTATTCCTTAATATTTAATTTTTCTTGTTAAATTAAAATTCTCCCTCCTTAGATGTTAGTAAGGAGGGAGGAAAAAAAACTGAGAAACACTATTCTTAAGATATTAAGAAAATTTATAGAAGACATTAATTTCAGGTATCTTTCCTTTGGTATCTGAGAAAGACTGGCTTATTTTTGTTTTTCCTTTTTGCTAGCATTCATTTGATGAACAGCATGGAACAAAATCACTTGTCCTGATTGTAAAGATTTTACTGCTATTTGATGTAGAATTTACAGAAAATCTGGGTTTCTAACTATATAAGCTTTCAACTGAAGATTTACTTTAGGCGTTGGTTAGTTTTTTTCCTCATCTGATACTAAAAAGAAAAAATCCGATTATTTTGAGTTTTAGCCAATATGTTAAATAACCAAATGGGTATAAATCATTCTATCATCAGCAATTTGACTATTAAGTCCAGACCCCGTACCAACTCCTTGGGCTTGGTAATGGTATGTATACTAATCAGGATTTTTTAATTATGGAAAGAGAAATGGCCTCTGCATATCTCTTGTGCAAAAAGAATCCCGGGGAAGGCTGAAAACCCAGACAGGGGCAGGCTCCAAGCATGATGAGACACAGCCAAGATTCTGCCCTAGGCTCTCTCTGTCGAGGATATTGCCCCTGGCACAGTTGTCACTGGACACTGCTGCTGCTGGCAGTGCCACTCTGCGTGTATGCCATCTAGCGACTGTACTCCAAGGCACCGCAGCTGTTGCACTGAATCTCCGACCTTGTGCCTTTGATGGCTCCATTAAGTTTCAATGTCTAGGCAGGAGTCATTGCTTGCATCTGCTTTACCTGCCAGGAGTCAGGCATATTTATCTTTCTTTGGCTTCCATCATGAAGTGTGGCCTCTGCTCCCCACCTATCTTAGGATTTCCCCCAAATAGAATGTGGGTTTATACACTGAAAAGCCCCACATGCCAAATGTCCCTTACAACATCGATAACTAAGGGTCGAATAATGCTTTGCAGTTAACAGAGTCCCTTGGAATATTTTTCATTTGATTTTTTTTAACAACTTAAAGTATTTCTGTATTTCTGTCTTTTTAAATTGAAATATAGTTCATTTACCATGTTGTGCCAATCTCTGCTGTACAGAAGAGTGACCCTGCTATACATATATATTCATTCTTTTTTTTTCAGATTCTTTCCCATTTCAGTTTTTGAGGTGGGGAAACTAAAGCTTGAAGAGGTTCTAAAAGTTGCAACGCTAGGGAAGAAATGAAAATTTTTGAGTGGCTGTCATGTGCTAAACCTAGGCCCAGATGCTTTTACACACAGTATTTTTTAAAAAATGTATATGTTATTTAATCATATAGACACAAATATTAGCATTTGAGCATGTGATCAATATTAAAAATTATCAGTGAAATAGTTTATACTCCTTTATACTAAGCTTTCAAAATCCAGTGTATATTTTCTGTTTACACCTCTCAATTGATACACTCAATTTTCAATGGATATAGTAGACCCATATTTATAGTTTATAAAATGTACAGTTAAAAAAAGATTTATATATCTAAGCTGCTCAAAACTAACTTTAATTTTTTGCAGTGTTCCTACCATATTTGTTTATTTATTAAATTTTTTTGCATACAAAAAGCTATGTAACTAATATGTGCAAATTTGAGTTTGAAAGTAAATATACATTTGTTAAAAAAAATACAACAGTCTATGCCATAAACCTGTCACCTCCAAAAGTTTCCTCCTTCAGTCTTATTTTTTATTATTGTTGCTATTATTATTTTCTGATAAGATTACAATACAAAATCTACCTTCTTAGCAAAATTTTAAGTATATAATACAGTATTGTTAACTGCATGCTTTATGCTGTATAGATCTCTAGGACTTATTCATCTTGCATAACTGAAACTTTATACCCTTTGACTCCTTTCTCCCTGTTTTCCTGTCTTCCCAGGCCTTGGCAATCACATTTTTCTCTGCTTCTACGAGTTTGGTTATTTTAGATTCATCATTCAGTTCAGTTCAGTCGCTCAGTCGCTCAGTCGTGTCCGACTCCTTGCAAACCCATGAATTGCAGCACACCAGGCCTCCCTGTCCATCACCAACTCCCGGAGTTCTCTCAAACTCAGGTCCATCGAGTCAGTGATGCCATCCAGCCATCTCATCCTCTGTCATCCCCTTTTCCTCCTGCCCCCAATCCCTCCCAGCATGAGAGTCTTTTCAATAAGTCAACTCTTCGCATGAGGTGGCCAAAGTACTGGAGTTTCAGCTTTAGCATCAGTCCTTCCAAAGAACACCCAGGACTGATCTCCTTTAGAATGGACTGGTTGGATCTCCTTGCAGTCCAAGGAGCTCTGAAGTGTCTTCTCCAGCACCACAGTTCAAAAGCATCGATTCTTTGGCACTCAGCCTTCTTCACAGTCCAGCTCTCGCATCCATACATGACCACTGGAAAAACCATAGCTTTGACTAGACAGGCCTTTGTTGGCAAAGTAATGTCTCTGCTTTCGAATATGCTGTCTGGGTTGGTCATAACTTTCCTTCCAAGGAGTAAGCATCTTTAATTTCATGACTTCAATCACCATCTGCAGTGATTTTGGAGCCCCCAAAATAAAGTCTGACACTGTTTCCCCATCTATTTTTTATGGAGTGATGGAGCATAAGTGGCATAATGCAGAATTTATTCTTCTGTTTCTGGCTTAGTTCACTCACCATGTGAGAACTGGACCATAAAGAAAGCTGAACACTGAAGAACTGATGCTTTTTAACTGTCATGTTGGAGAAGACTCTTGAGAGTCCTTTGGACTTCAAGGGGATCAAACCAGCCAATCCTAAAAGGGAAGTCCTAAAGGAAATCAGTCCTGGATATTCATTGGAAGGACTGATGCTGAAGCTAAGATCCAATATATTGGCCACCTGATGCAAAGAAATAACTCATTAAAAAAGACCCTGATGCTGGGAAAGATTGAAGGCAGGAGAAGGGGATGACAGAGGGTAAGATATTTGGATGTCGTCATTGACTCTATGGACATGAGCTTGAGCAAGCTCCAGGATTTGGTAAAGGACAGGGAAGGCTGGCGTGCTGTAGTCCATGGGGTCGCAAAGAGTCGGACACAACTGAGCGACTGAAATGAACTGAACTGTACTGAATAATGTCCTCTAGTTTCATTGGTGTCACAGATGGCAAAATTTTCTTCTTTTTAAAAGATAAATAAAATTCCACTGTATTTATACATAACATTTTCTTTGAACATTCATTCATCAGTGGACACGGAGGTTGTTTCCATATCTTGGCTGTCATGAATAATGCTGCAATGATCATGCAGACATCCCTTCAAGATCCTGATTTCAGGTCCTTTGGATATTAATCCAGAATGGATTTTCTGAATGAGATGGTGGTTCTATTTTTAGTTTTTACAAGGAACTTCTTTTCTATGGCAGCTTCACCAATATACATACCCACCAACCATGCACAAGGGTTCCTTTTCTCCACATCCTCACCAACATTTATTTTTCTAATATATAAAGGCCATTGTAACAGCTGTAAGGTGGTATCTCATTGTGGTTCTGACTTGCATTTCCCTGGTAGTGAGTGATATTGAGCATCTTTTTATGTACCCGTTGATCATTTATATGCCTCCTTTGGAGAAATGTCTACTCAGTTCCTTTGCTCATTTTTAAACCGGGTTATTTGGTTTATTTTGTTATTGAGTTGTAAGAATTCCTTATACGTTTTAGATATTAACCCTTTATCAGGCAAATGACTAGCAAACATTCATTTCATTCTGTAGGTTGCATTTTCATTTCATTAATTATTTCTTTTGCTACAGAGAGGATTTTAGTTTGATATAACGCGACTTTATTTTTTTCTTTTGTTGTCTGTGCTGTTGATGCTATATTTAAGAAGTCATTGCTAATGCTAGTGTCAATTTGCCTTTTCCCTTTGTTTTCTTCTAGGGATTTAATGTTCTTATGTTTAAATGTTTAAACTATTTTGAGTTCATCTTTGTGTATGGTGTGAGATAAGGGTCCAATTCAATTATTTTATATGAATATATCCAGTTTTCTCAACTAATTGAAGATTATACTTTCCCATTGTGTATTCTTGGCATTCTTGACAAAATCATTTGATACATATGTGTGAGTTTATTTCCCTACTCTCTATTCTGTTGGTGTATGTATATGTTTATGTGTTGGTTCTAGTACCTCACTGTTTTAATTACAGTAGCTTGCAATATATGTTGAAATTGGGAAGTGTGATACCTCTATTTTTGTTATTTATTTTTCAAGATTGCTCTGATTATTTGAATTCTTTTATGGTTTCATAAAAATCTTAGGATTTTTTTGGTTCTATTTCTGTGGAAAATGACATTGGGCTTTTGACAGGAATTGCACTGAATCTGTAGACACTTCAGGCAGTACAGACATTTTAAAAACATTCTTCTCATCTAAGAACTCACAGTATCTCCACATTTTTTGTGTCTTCTTCAGTTTCTTACACTGTGTTTTGTAGTCTGCAGTGTGAAGATTTTTAACCTCATTGGTTAAGTTTATTGCTAAGTATTTTATTTTATTTTTGATGCTTTTCTAAATGAGATTATTGATTTCCTTTTTGGATAATTTGTTGTTAGTGTGTAGAAGTGCAACTTATTTATGTTGATTTTTGTATCCTGCAATTGTGCTGAATTAGTTATAATGATTTTTTTGGGTAGTCTTTAGGGTATTTTTTAAATGTCATCTGAAAGCAGGCATAATTTTACTTCTTCTGTTTTGATTTGGATACCTTTTATTTCTGTTTCTTGCCAATATTTTGTTGAGGATTTTTTCATCCTTGCTCATCAGGGATATTGGCCTATAGTTTTATTTTCTTATAGCGTATTTGTCTGGCTTTGCTTTAAGGGTAATGCTGGCTCAGTAAAAAGCGTTTGGAAATATTCCCTCTTATTTTTTGTGAAAGGTTGAGAAGGATTGGCACTAATTATTCTTTCAATGTTTGGTGGGATTTGCCTGTCCTGGGCTTCTCTTTGTTGGGAAATTATTTTTATAACGGATTCAATCTCTTTATGTGGTATTGGTCTGTTCAGTCTTTTTCTTTCTCCTTGATTCAGTCTTGGTTGGATGTATGTTTGTAAAAATTTATCCATTCTTGTAGAATGTTCAGTTTGTCAGCATATTAGCATAATAGCCTCTTATGATGTTTTAAAAACATTTCTAAAGCATTGGTTGTCTCCTCTCCTATTTCTTATTTTACCTATTTAATTTTTCTTTTCCTTTTAGTTTAGCTAAGGATTTATTAACTTTATTTTTTTCAAGGAACCAGGTCTTAGTTTCATCAACTTACTTTATTGTTTTTTCAATACTCTATTTCATTATTTCTGCTTTATTATTATTTCCTTCTGCTAACTTTGGACTCAGTGTGTTCTTTTTCTAGTTCTCTGAGGTGTAATGCCAAGTTGTTAATAAGAGATGTTTCTTCTTTTCTAATGTAGGCATGTATCACTATAAATTTCCCTCTGGTGTGTTGTGTTTTTGTTTTCACTTGTCTCATAATATTTTCTAATTTCCTTTAAAAATTTATTTATTTGGCTGCTTTGGGTCTTAGTCGTGGTCTTAGTTTGTTGCATTATGTGGAATCTTTCAGGGCAGTGCATGTACTCTTTATTTGTGGTGCAGGGGCTCTAGGGCATGCACACTTCAGTAACTGTGGTCATGGGCTTAGTTACTCTGCAGCATGTGGGAACTTAGTTCCTTAACCAGGGATCGAAGCCACATCCCCTGCATTGCAAGGCAGATTCTTATTCATTGGACCATCAGTGAGATCCCTAACTTCCTTTTCTGATTTCTTCTTTGGACCAATGTTTCAAGAGCGTGTTGTTTAATTTTCATGGATTTGTGATTTTTCCCCCATTTTCTTTTGTTTTTGAGCTCTTGTTTTGTTCCATTGTAGTTAGAAAAGATTCTTGGAATGATTTCAGTCTTCTTAAATGTATTAAGACTTGTTTTGTGACCTAGCATGTGATCTGTCATGGAGAATGTGCTGTGTGCACTTGAGAAGAATGTATGTTCTGCTCCTGTTAAGAAGAATAGTTTGTATGTCTCTTAGGTTGGTCTGTATCATAGTTCAAATCTGCTGTTTCCTTATTGATTTTCTGTTTGGATAATTTGGCCATTATTATAGGCAGATTATTGAACTTTCCTATTATTGTAATGTCTGTTTGCTCCTTCAGATCTGTAAATGATTGCTTTATAAATTTTGATACTCTGATATTAGATACATGTAACAACCGTTTTGGTATAATTATAGGCAATCCTGCTTTCATTTGATTATTTTTTTAAAAGATTTTTCTGATGTGGGCCATATTTAATCTTTTTATTGAACTTGTTACGATATTGCTTCCATTTTATGTTTTTTGGTTCTGAGGCATGTGGAATCTTAGCTCCCCGACCAGGGGCTGAACTGCGCTCCCTGCATTAGAGGATGACGTCTTAACCACTGGACTACCAAGGAAGCCCTTCATTTGGTTATCATTTGCTTGGAATAACATTTTCCATCCCTTCATTTTGGCCTATATATGTCCTTAAATCTAAAATGGATCTTTCATTAACAGTAGGTAGTAGGATCTTATCTTTTTTAATCTATTTCACCACACTGTCTTTTAATTGGTGAGTTTAATCCATTAAAAAAGTAATTTTACGTATTCATGTTGACTGTGCTAGATCTTCATTGCTGTGTGCGCTTTTTCTAGTTGTATTAAGAGTGGGAGCTATTCTCTGGTTGTGATGCTTGGGCTTCTCATTGTGGCGGCTTTTCTTGAAGTGGAGCATGGGCTCTAGGGCACACAGGCTTCAGTAGTTGCGGCATATGGACCAGTAATTGTGGCTCCCAGGCTATAAGGCACAAGCTCAGTAGTTGCAGCTCATGGACTAGTTGCCCTGCAGCAAGCGAGATCTTCTGGGATCAGGGCTCAAACCCATTTCTCCTGTATTGGCAGCAGATTCTTTACCACTAAACCACCAGGGCAGCTCTCCATTTATATCATCCAGTCACTAAGTTGTGTCCAGCTCTTTGTGATCCCATGGACTGCTGCACGCCAGGCTTCCCAGTCCTTCACTGTTTCCCAGAGTTTACTCAAACTCATGTCCTTTGAGTCAGTGATGCTTTCCAACCATATCATCCTCTGTTGCCTCTTTCTCCTCATGCCCTCAATTTTTCCCAGCCTCAGGGTCTTTTCCATTGAGTTGGCTCTTCGCATTTGGTTGCCAAAGTCTTGGAGCTTCAGCGTCAGCATCAGTTCTTCCAATGAATATTCAGGGTTGATTTCCTTTTAGAATTGCCTGATTTGATCGCCTTGCTGCCCAAGTGACTCCCAAGAGTCTTCTCAAACACCACAGTTTGAAAGTATCAATTCTTGGCTGGTAGTGATCATTTTTTCTTTTAGCACTTTGAATATATGGTTTAACTCTTTTCTAGCCTGCAAGATTTCTACTGAGAACTCTGCTTCTAGTGTTATGGGGATTCCCTTGTGTCCCTTTTTCTTTTATTTATTTCAGAATTTTTGTTGACTTTTAACTGTTTAGCTATGTTAGGTCAGTGCAAGTCCCTTTAAGTTAAATCTATTTGGGGTCTTTCAGGCTTCACAAATTTAGATGACCATTTTCATTCTCAATTTTGAGTTGATTTTTGCTGTTATTTCTTTAAATAAGCTTTCTGCTCCTTTCTTATTCTCTTCTTCTTTTGGGACTCCCATATGCATATATTGGTTCAGTTGATAATGTCTTACAAGACATGATCCCAAAGCCCCATAGGCTTTCTTAACTCCTTTTCTTTCTTAGTTTCCCCTCTGATTGGGTAATTTTGAATGATTTGTTCTCAAGTTCATTGATTCTTTATTCTGTTATTGGAGTTCTCTCTTGAATTTTTAGATCAATTATTGGTTTTTCACTTCCAGACTTTCTGCTTGCCTTTTTTTTTTTTTTAATGATTTCTATCTCTTTGTTAAACCTCTTATTTTTTGTGTGTATTGTTTTCCTGATTTCAATTACTTGTCTATCTGTGTTCCCTTGTAGATCACTGAACTTCTTTAAGATGAATATCCTGAATTACTTAACAGGTCATTCATAGATCTCCATTTCTTTAGGGCCAGTTACTGGTGTTTTATTTTGTGCCTTTGATGGTGTCAGGCTTCCATGATTCTTCATGGTCCTTGTCCCCTTTTGTTGATTGTGTAGCTTCATTTGAAGAAGTTGCAGATACAGTGAGACTGTCCTTCCTACCCTCTTCAGTGCATCTTTTTGTTCATTTCTGTACACACGGTGCTATAATCTCTCATCTGGATTCTGGAGCTCTTGGCAGGTGCTCTTATCTCTTGAAGGTTTTCAAATTGGTGTTTCTGTGAGAGAATGAGGTCTGGAACCTCCTGTTCTGCCATCTTGCTGACATTGCTCCTACACACAGAGTATCTTATTTAATTCTCTTAAAATTTTGTGATGTAGTATAATTATATTTCTCAAATGGGTAAATAAATGTAGCAGCGGCAGAAATAGCATTTGTTCCAGAGTCTTTAGACTCCAAATTCTTTTCTCATTTGATGGCACAGCAAAGCTTACTTACTGAGTTCTTTCACTCTTTTGGCACTTTCTACAGTTTTTTTTTTTTTTTTTTTGTATCAGCAACTTTTGTATCTAAGAAATATGTTTCTTCAATAAACTAATCTGTAAAACTTTCCACAAGGTTTTGGCTTGAAAAATTATTTTATAAAGTTATTTTCTGACAGTTTTCCTCTAGAACATCAGTCAATATAAAAATGTAAATGGAAATAGATTTGTTTCTAGGGACTATATCTTTGCTCTGGAGATATTTCCATATCAAATATGTCACAAAAACATAAACATTAACAAATGCCAAAAATGATAAAAATGAAGCGCATTTATATGGTGTAGATTATATTAATCTTTTATTCACTGTAGTGGCTTAAATTATCCATTCTCTATCCATGACCCTCCAGAGGTCCTGATGTCTCACATAAATTGCTTATGTTTTGGGGACAACATTTGATGATACCAGCACTGAAATAGGATAATGGTTCATCTGCAGTAACCTCTTACTCTCCTTTACTATGGAACACTAAGGATGTCAAATCCCAGTTGACTGACGCTCATGCCTTAGGCACAGAATTTAGCTTTATTCTCTGTTGTTCTTGCTGACTCTCTGCATTTCCAGACGTCAGTGCAGAGGTATGAGGACTTTACTTATCTGTGCTTTCATGCCTTAGTTTGTTTTTCTGGATTCAATTCTTATCCCTCTGTCTTTATATTTTTTTAACAGTAAGTGAAGTGAAACTCAGATTCTCCAGGCCAGAATACTGGAGTAGGTAGCCATTCCCTTCTCCAGGGGATCTTCCCAGCTCAGGAATCAAACCAGGGTCTCCTACATTGCATGTGGATTCTTTTCCAGCCGAGCTATCATGGAATCCCTCTATATGTTTAGGATTGCTCAGACTCTTGGGGCAATATTTCTTCACCTACATTGTCTTTTCAACTCTCTGTAGAAATACTCTGTTTCTAAGATTTTAAGTTTCATGGTTGTGGAAAAAATTTGCTTTACACAAACCCTGGACACATGTATTTGATCTCTTTTCCTTCTATATCTCCAGTACTCAGGTCTTTCTTTGGTATACCTAACTCCATTGTTCCTTCTTCAAGCAATTCATAAAAAACAGTGAAAGATTTTTTAAGAAAGTTGTTAGTTTCCAGATTATAAAAAGGACTTGAAACAAAACCATTAGGCTTGACCGAGGCAAAGGAGTATAAGGTTGGCTTAATAAGTAAGTGTAGAACTGTTGTAAAAGCAACTATTCTGTAAGAGTTTCTATTTTATTTTGCTTTTCTTATTATCACAAATACACTAACTGACTTTCGGGTCTGTGGTTTGGCTGGTTTCCTGAGAACAGAGTCTGGAATGTAGAGAGGCTTTTTTCCACTGCTATCCTTTCCACTGCTTAGTCCAGTGGATTCTATGCCTTCAGGATAAAGAAACAGCTCACCAATGAAGTAAGAGATCTAAGCTCTATATGATTGAGTTTGATTGTAAAGTCAAATTTTAGGAGCACAAAAAATGAAGACTATCTAAATGCTGGTGGTTAAATTATATCTTTAAAAAAGATGGGAAATGTACATCTAGTCATTCATTTATTTCTTAAGCATTTATTGATTTATTGATGTGTCAGACTTGAGATCAAAAACTGCTCTTTGCAGTCTACTTGAGATAGACTTGTAAATTGATAAGTCATAATGCAATGTGGCAAGAAGTGTAATAGGATATGGTAACTACTAGAGAGATGATATTTGAACAAGATCTTGGAAATATCAGACTTCATTTAATTCTCTGTAATCACATTTCCCTTTTAGAGTGGTTTGGGCAATTATGCTGTGGCAATACAACAAAACTTCAACCATTGTTGGCACAATCAAAATCTAGGGTGTGAGTGTGGATGAAGCTTGGAGAAGATTCCAGGAAGAAGTTTGGATTAAAGTAATATCTTCACTGGAAAAATATGTATCTTTATATGCAAGAAATCTTATAAATAATTTTATTTTGTAAATATCAACACATATCAAGATTCAGAATTTGCAAATATAGGACAATCATACACACATACATATGCATTCACACCCCAAATACAAAAATATATATGCTTAACAGTTTTTCACAGAATTACTATTTGAACCCCAGAACTTCCTTTTCACAGTATTATTAAATATGCAAATACTAATTGGCTTAAATTATTAAAAGAAAGTGTTAATTAAATAATACCCTATGTTTGAATCTTGATTTGTGCATTTTAGGTTATAATTTAAAAGATTGTGAAGCGTTGTCCCAAAATAAAGTATGACTAATATGGAAGTCTCCTAAAAATAATTTTCATATATTCCAAAAATGTTTTTTAGAACCCAAAGACTGTAAAGTATTCTACCATATACTCATAATGTTAAATTTGTAGCTTTTAATTAGTTGGAAAATTAAATACTCTACTGATATATAAGTACTGAAACTAGAATTGAGCATGAGAAATACTTGGGCACTTAAAAAATATATTTTCCTGGGTCCTTCCCAGACCTATTGAACTAGATTGCCAGGTGCAGGTTTGGGTATGTAGATTTTCAGATCTATATCCTTGGGTAAAGTACCATTGCTGATAGATGTCAGACATTATTGACTTTAAGCTCCATGAGGTCGAAAGCTCTGTCTTATTTATTGTGTCCCTAGCACTTGGCACACAGTAAGTACTCAGTCTGCAGAGTGCATGAATGAGTGGGTGAATGGACTGACTCTGTCTGCTTCCGATTTATTTAATATTTTTTCATGTGTGAAATCCAGGCCCAATAGCAATAATGAATACTGATACTGGCACTGGGAAAGGTAAGACTGGTCTTAGTCCTTTGAGCCTGGCTGCGGCTGCAGCTGCTGCTAAGTCACTTCAGTCGTGTCCAACTCTGTGCGACCCCATAGACGGTAGTCCCATCCCTGGGGTTCTCCAGGCAAGAACACTGGAGTGGGTTGCCATTTCCTTCTCCAATGCATGAAAGTGAAAAGTGAAAGTGAAGTCACTGAGAGTGTGTCCAACTCTCAGTGACCCCATGGACTGCAGTCTACCAGGCTCCTCCGTCCATGGGATTTTCCAGGCAAGAGTACTGGAGTGGAGTGCCATTGCCTTCTCCGGCTAGTCGCTTCTAAAGCGTCTCATTCTGTGAGGGCTTTGAACATCAGCTTTTGTGCCTGTAAGGCTCTTGTAGTGGTGTACTAGTGAGCTAGACTGGATCCTGCCTTCCCTCCGCTTCTGGAGTTCTCCTTTGAGCTATCTGTTCTTTTCTATCTGCAGTGCCCTGTGGGAGGTTTTCTGACAAGGGCTGTAGAAACTAAGTTTCAACTTTGTCTCCTCAAACTCCTCCTCATAGCTGCAGAGAGTACTTTTTTTCCTCTTCCTGTGTGGCAGGAAGCCGCCCTTTTGTCATATCCTGCATCTTGATACTCTGTGTCTTATGAGAAAACCTCTACACTAGCTCTCCAGGCTTGGTCAACAGAGAGCTAAAAGATGAGTTTTGGGAGATTTTTCTAAAACAAACAAGCCCTCAGTTCTCTTTTAAGAGTCTGGCTCTTAAAACTGAAAGCCAGAATTTTCATGATTTTGCCTCTACTTTGAATTATTTTAAAGTTTATTTTGAAAAGCAAAGTAGAAAATGCTATCTTTGCTTCAGATCATCACTACTCAAAGTGTAGTCCACTTTGGGCAGCAGCAGCCCAGCCTATCCTGGGCACGCATATTAAAAACACAGAACCTCAGTTCCCAGCTCATACCTGCTGAATCATAATCTGTACTTAAATAGGCTCTCCTGGTGATTTGCATATATGTTAACATTTGAAAAAAACTCTTGGTGATTTCTGTAATACTGAAGCATCATTTAGCTACAATAAATAGAGTGATAGGTTTATTAGGAGCTAAAAGTACCTCAGAAAAATATTGGTGTCTCATCCCCAAAGCCAGCATCTTACTTAATAAGGAAAGAAATATCTGCCAGGAATAAGACAAGGATGCCCAATACCATTTGTTGTTTTTTTCAGTTGCCCAGTTGTGTCTTGACTCTTTGTGACCCCATGGACTATAGCACCCCAGGCTTCCCTGTCCTTCATCATCTCCCAGAGTTTGCTCAAACTCATGTCCTTTGAGTCGGTGATGCCATCCAACCATCTCATCCTCTGATGTCCCCTTCTCCTCCTGCCCTCAATCTTTCCCAACATCAAGGCCTTTTCCAATGAGTTGGCTCTTTGCATCAGATGGCCAAAGTATCAGAGCTTCAACTTGAGCATCAGTCCTTCCAGTGAATATTCAGGGTTGATTTCCTTTAGCATTGACAGGTTTGATGCCTTTGCTGTCCAAGGGACTCTCAAGAGTCTTCTCTAGCACCACAATTTGAAAGCATCAATTCTTCGGCTCTCAGCCTTCATTATGGGTCCAACTCTCACATCCATACATGACTACTGAAAAAACCATAGCTTTGACTGTATGGACAATATCATTATTACTATCTAAAATAATTTTCAAATTATCATTCAGTGCCACTAGAGAGAGATACATGATTAGAAAGGAAAGGATACAATAATGTTTATTTATAGATTATATATCTGCAAAGCTAAGAAAAAATAATTGAAAAAGCTACAAATGCACTTAAGAGAAACTTAGTAAAATCGATTTGTAGACAGCAATAGCTTTCATATGTAAAAATTATAACTGATAAAAAGACCCCTTTAATAATTGCAATGAAAAATTTTAAAAAGTACTTAGCATAAATTTAATAGGAAATGACCAAGACATAGATGAAAGAAACTACAAAATATACCTGAACGACACAAAAGAAACATGAATAGATAGTAAGCCATACCATCAATCTGAATAGGAAGGCTCAATATTGTAAAGTATCTTTTCTGATAATACACAGATTATCAGGATTTCTTCTTGAAGCTAAACAAATATATTTCATTTGGAAAAGCAATTAAACATAAATAGCCTGGAAAACCTTAAAAAAGGAAACAATGGGAGAGGGTGAAATCTTAAACCAGATGTTAAAATGTATCACAAAATCTCTATAATTAGAAGGATATTATATTGGCAAGTGAATAAACAGACAAATTAGTAGAACCAAATAGAAAACCCAGAAATAAACCTAATTTCACGTGGAATTTTAGGTTATGATAAAGGCCACATCTGAAGTCAGTGGAGAAATATAGACTTTTAGAAAAGTGATGCTGAGATAAATGGATAGGCATGTGAAAAAGATAAAAATCTGCATTCTGTATGCCAGTGTAAATTCTAAATAGGTACAAGATCTGAGTGTAAAAAATAAAACTACACAAATACTAGAAAAAAGCATGGTGAATTGTTTACAGCATGTGATTAAGTGAAAATTTCTCAAGTTAAGTGAAAATTTTAATAACTCTGGCTATATTTAAAAATTCTGGGTGGCAAAAAGCCACTAAAAGCAAAGTGAAAATACAAGTGACATCTGGGGAAATATTGACAACTTCTCTTGCAGAAAAAGGCTTCATATCTCTAGTATCTAAAGAACACTACAAAGTGAGAAGAAAACAAATTACATTATAAAACTGAAAAAGAACTATACACACACAGTTCAAAGGAAAAGAAATGTAAACAGCACTTTAAAGATACAAAGAAGATGTTCAAACTTGGTCCTAATGAGAGAGATGAAAATTAAAACTATATTAAAACACCATTGCTCATCTACCAAACTGGCAAAAATCCAGGAGTGTAACAATTGCATTCTGTTGGCAAGACTGTGGGAAAACAGGCTTTCCCATATGTTGCTGATGGGAATGCAGCCCTGGTGAAAGAAACTTTTCCATATCTAGCAATAAATACTATGGTATTTATGCTCTGATCCAGCAACCTCATTTCAAGGAGTCTTTCCTTAAGTTTCACCAGGAAGTGTGGAATGACATATATACAAGGCAATTGACAGTGGCACAAATTTATAATAGCAAGATAGAAAACAACTCAAACATTCAACAAGAAGCAACTAGTTGAAGTAAACCATGAAACATCCTCACAATGGAGGACCATGAGTAGTTACAAAGAATGAAGAGTATCCTTATTTCTTTCTGTGAATAATAGTTAGGGGAAAAAAACAATGAAGGGCAAAACAATCTATAATAGGCTACCTTTTATCTTTAGAAGGGAGAAGGGATTTAAATATATATTTGTTTCTGCATGTATTAATGAAACAAAGGAAAGATATAAACAAAGAACTACTGTAAATGGTTATTGGTGAGGATCTGGGTGGTGTGAAAAATCTGGGTGCTAGATTTCTCAAAACACAGTTTGATAATTTGACATTCAGTTCAGTTCAGTTCACTTCAGTTGCTTGGTCGTGTCCGACTCTTTGTGACCCCATGAATCACAGCACACCAGGCCTCCCTGTCCATCACCAACTCCTGGAGTTCACTCAAACTCACGTCCATTGAGTCGGTGATGCCATCCAGCCATCTCATCCTCTGTCGTCCCCTTCTCCTCCTGCCCTCAATCCCTCCCAGCATCAGGGTCTTTTGCAATGAGTAAACTCTTCACATGAGGTAGCCAAAGTATTGGAGTTTCAGCTTTAGCATCATTCCTTCCAAAGAAATCCCAGGACTGATCTCTTTTAGGGTGGACTGGTTGGATCTCCTTGCAGTCCAAGGGACTCTCAAGAGTCTTCTCCAACACTACAGTTCAAAAGCATCAATTCTTTGGTGCTCAGCTTTCTTCACAGTCCAAGTCTCACATCCATACATGACCACCGGAAAAACCATAGCCTTGACTAGACGGACCTTAGTCGGTGAAGTAATATCTCTGCTTTTGAATATGCTATCTAGGTTGGTCATAACTTTCCTTCCAAGGAGTAAGCGTCTTCTAATTTCATGGCTGCAATCACCATCTGCAGTGATTTTGGAGCCCATAAAACAAAGTCTGACACTGTTTCCACTGTTTCCCCATCTATTTCCCATGGAGTGATGGGACCAGATGCCATGATCTTCATTTTCTGAATGTTGAGCCAACTTTTTTACCCTCCTCTTTCACTTTCATCAAGAGGCTTTTTAGTTCCTCTTCAATTTCTGCCATAAGGGTGGTGTCGTCTACATATCTGAGGTTATTGATATTTCTCCTGGCAATCTTGATTCCAGCTTGTGCTTCATCCAGCCCAGCGTTTCTCATGATGTACTCTGCATAGAAGTTAAACAAACAGGGTAACAGTATACAGCCTTGACGTACTCCTTTTCCTATTTGGAACCAGTCTGTTGTTCCATGTCCAGTTCTAACTGTTGCTTCCTGACCTGCATATAGGTTTCTCAAGAGGCAGGTCAGGTGGTCTGGTATTCCCATCTCTTTCAGAATTTTCCACAGTTTATCGTGATCCACACAGTCAAAAAGGCAAAATTTGACATTGGAGTCATGTAAATGTTTTTGTGTGCTAATTTCTCAATCATGTTCTATTTTTTGGGACCCTGTGGACTGTAGCCTGCCAGGCTCCTCTGTCCTTGGAATTTTACTGTCTTGAAACAAAACTAGATAAAAAAGGAAAAAATAAATAAGGTAATCCATAAACACTTGAAACAAAATGAAGCAAAATAAATATGTTTCAAATGAGTGGATCTATGTCTTAATGACACAGGATTATTTCATGTGACTTTAAAATAGGGGTAGGTGAGATGGAATTGTAATCAGTTAACAGAAACTTAGGAGATCAGTTAGTCAAATGTAATGCATAGACTTTGGAAGCTTATTCAAATAGACAAAAAAAAAAAAACACCCTGTAAAGAGAAATTTATGAAGCAGTTGGAAATTTTAAAAATTTATGATAACACACATATGAAATTGACCATTTTAATAGCAACAATCTAAATGTCTAGTAATGAATGAATGGAATAAGAAAAAGTGGTACATATATGTAATGCAATACTATTCAGCCATAAAAATGAATGAAATCTTGCCATTTTTGACCTCATGGATGGACCTTGAGGGCATTATACTAAGTGAAATGAGTCAAATGGAGAAAAGCAATATTACATGACCTCATTTTATGTGAGATCTAAAAAGCAAAAACAAAAATAAATAACTAAAAATAACCCCCAAAACCAAGCTCAGAGATACAGAGAACTGATTGGTGGCTGCTAGAAGCAAGGCAGGGAGTTGGGAGGATGAAGAGGGTGGAAAAAATGGGTGAAGATATTAAAAAGGTATGAACTCAGTCATAAATAAGTCGTGGGGATGTAAAATGTACAGCATGGTGACTATAGCTAATAATACTATATTGCATATTTGAAAGTTGCTAAAAGAGTAGATTTTAAACATTCCAACCATAAGAAAAAAATTTTTGGAACTGTGTAAAGTGACAGATGTTAGCTATTATTATGATGATAATTTTGCAATTTATACAAATACCAAATCATGAATTATGTACCTATTTATACCTCAGTTTTAAAAAAATCACCATTTTAACCATTTCTAAGTGCGCAGTTCAGTGGCATTAAGTACATTCACACTGTTGTGCCACCGTCACCACTATCTCCAGAATTATTTTTTTCATCTTCTCAAACTGAAACTTTATACTTGTTAAAAAATGACTCTCAATTTCCACCTTCCTGACAGCTACTATTCTACTTTCTGTCTCTAAGAATTTAACTACCCAGTGACACTAGTGGTAAAGAATCCAAGGGCTCAATTCCTAGGTTGGCAAGATACCCTGGAGTAGGAAATGGCACCCCACTCCAATATTCTTGTCTGGAAAATTCCATGGGCAGAGGAGCCTGATGGGATACAGTCCACGGGGCCACAAAGAGTCAGACATTATTGAGTGACTGAACCCAATACAATACAATTGGTGGAATCATATAATATCTGTTTTGGGGGGACAGGTTATTTTACATAGCATGTCTTCAAGGTTTATGTGTTTTTTGTGTGCGTGAATGCACAATCATGTCCAACTCTATGGACTGTAGCTTGCTAGGTTCCTCTGTCTATGGAATTTTCCAGGCAAGAATACTGGAGCCGGAAGCCGTTTCCTCCTCCAGGGGATCTTCCCTACCCAGTGATCAAGTCCGTGTCTCCTGCATTGGCAGGCAGATTCTTTACCACTGAACCACCTGGGAAACCCTTATCTGTGTTGTTCAATTCAGTTCAGTAACTGGGTCATGTCCGACTCTTTGCGACCCCATGAACCACAGCACGCCAGGCCTCCCTGTCCATCACCAACTCCCGGAATTTACTCAGACTCATGTCCATTGAGTCGGTGATACCATCCAACCATCTCATCCCCTGTCATACCCTTCTCTTCCTGCCTTCAATCTTTTCCAACATCAGAGTCTTTTCAAATGAGTCAGTTCTTTGCATCAGGTGGCCAAAATACTGGAGTTTCAGCTTCAACATCAGTCCTTCCAATGAACACCCAGGACCGATTTCCCTTAGGGTGGACTGATTGGATCTCCTTGCAGTCCAAGGGACTCTCAAGAGTCTTCTCCAACACCACAGTTAAAAGCATCAATTCTTCTGTGCCCAGCTTTCTTTATAGTCCAACTCTCTCATCCATACATGGCTACTGGAAAAACCATACCCTTGACTAGATGGACCTTTGTTGACAAAGTAATGTCTCTGCTTTTGAATATGCTGTCTAGGTTGATAATAACTTTCCTTCCAAGAAGTAAGCGTCTTTTAATTTCATGGCTGCAATCACCATCTGCAGTGATTTTGGAGCCCCCCAAAATAAACTCAGCCACTGTTTCCACTGTTTCCCCATCTATTTGTCATGAAGTGATGGGACCAGATAGCATGTGTCAAAACTTACTTCCTCTTGGAGGTTAATTAAAGTACATTAATTTATCCATTTATCTATCATTAACATTTGAGTTGCTTCCACCACTTGGTCATTGTGAATAATGCTGCTGTGAACATAGGTGTACTACTATCTGAACTCTTAAACATTCAGAGATCATTTGCCATGAAGTGATGGGACCAGATGCCATGATGGGACCAGAACATTTGCCATGAAGTGATGGGACCAGATGCCATGATCTTAGTTTTCTGAATGTTGAGCTTTAAGCCAACTTTTTCACTTTCCTCTTACATTTTCATCAAGAGGCTCTTTAATTCTTCACTTTCTGCCATAACGGTGGTGTCATCTGCATATCTGAGGTTATTGATATTTCTCCCGGCAATCTTGATTCCAGCTTATGCTTCCTCCAACCCAGAGTTTCTCATGATGTACTCTGCATAGAAGTTAAATAAGCAGGGTGACAATATACAGCCTTGACGTACTCCTTTTCCTATTTGGAACCAGTCTGTTGTTCCATGTCCAGTTCTAACTGTTGCTTCCTGACCTGCATATAGGTTTCTCAAGAGGCAGGTCAGGTGGTCTGGTATTCCCATCTCTTTCAGAGTTTTCCACGGTTTATTGTGAGCCACACTGTCGAAAGCTTTGACATAGTCAATAAAACAGAAATAGTTGTTTTTCTGGAACTCTCTTGCTTTTTCCATGATCCAGCAGATGTTGGCAATTTGATCTCTGGTTTTTCTGCCTTTTCTAACAGCAGCTTGAACATCTGGAAGTTCATGGTTCATGTATTGCTGAAGCCTGGCTTGGAGAATTTTGAGCATTACATTACTAGGGTGTGAGATGAGTGCAATTGTGTGGGAGTTTGAGCATTTTTTGGCATTGCCTTTTTTGGGGATTGGAATGAAAACTGACCTTTTTCAGTCCTGTGGCCACTGCTGAGTTTTCCAAATTTGCTGGCATATTGAGTGCAGCACTTTTACAGCATCATCTTTTAAAATTTGAAATAGCTCAACTGGAATTCCATCACCTCCACTAGCTTTGTTCATAGTGATGCTCCCTAAGGCCCACTTGACTTCACATTCCAGGATGTCTGGCTCTAGGTGAGTGATCACACCATCGTGATTATTTGGGTTGTGAAGACCTTTTTTGTACTGTTCTTCTGTGTGTTCTTGCCACCACTTCTTAATATCTTCTGCTTCACAACAGACTGGTTCTAAATCAGGAAAGGAGTACATCAAGGCTGTATATTGTCACCCTGCTTATTTAACTTATATGCAGAGTACGTCATGAGAAATGCTGAGCTGGATGAAGCACAAGCTGGAATCAAGATTGCAGGGAGAAATAGTAATAACCTCAGATATGCAGATGACACCACCCTTATGGCAGAAAGTGAAGAAGAACTAAAGAGCCTCTTGATCAAAGTATAAGAGGAGTGGAAAAAGTTGGCTTGAAGCTCAGCATTCAGAAAACTAAGATCACGGCATCTGGTCCCATCACTTAATGGCAAATAATGGGGAAACTGTGGGAACAGTGGCTGACTTTATTCTTTGGGCCTCCAAAATCACTGCAGATGGTGATTGCCATGAAATTGAGAGACGCTAGCTCCTTGAAAGGAAAGTTATAACCAACCTAGACAGCATATTAAAAAGCAGAGACATTACTTTGTCAACAAAGGTCCGTCTAGAGAAGGCTATGGTTTTTCCAGTAGTCATGTATGGATGTGAGAATTGGACTATAAAGAAAGCTGAGCACCAAAGAAGAATTGATGCTTTTAAACTGTGGTGTTGGAAAAGACTCTTGAGAGTCCATTGGACTGCAAGGAGATCCAACCAGTCCATCCTAAAGGAGATCAGTCCTGAATATTCATTGGAAGGACTGATGCTGAAGCTGAAACTCCAATACTTTGGCCACCTCACGTGAAGAGCTGACTCATTTGAAGAGACCCTGATGCTGGGAAAGATTGAAGGCAGGAGGAGAACGGGATGACAGAGGATGAGATGGTTGGATGGTATTACCGACTCAATGGACATGAGTTTGAGAAAACTCTGGGAGTTGGTGACAGACAGGGAGGCCTAGTGTGCTACAGTGCTTGTGGTCGCAAAGAGTCAGACACGACTGAGGGACTGAATTGAACTGATCCACTGGATTTCCTTCACAGTCAAGAATAAAATCCAGAGCTTCCCTGGTGGTTCAGTGATAAAGAATTCACATTCCAGTGAAGACACCTGGGTTTGATCCCTGGTTCAGAAAGATCCCACATGCTGCAGGGCAACTAACCCTGTGAGCCACATCTACTGAGCCTGCGCTCTAGAGCCCAGGAATTGCATTGACAGAGTGCTGGGGCAGCAACTGCAGAGCCCATGCTCAGCGACAAGAACAGGCACTGCAGTGAGAAGCCTGTGCACTGCAGCTAGATAGTAACCCCCACTCAGCGTAGCTAGACAAAAGCCCATACAGCAAAGAGGACTCAGCACATCCAAAAAACAAAGAAATAAAGTTATGATAAAAAAGTAAAATTCAGGTTCTCAAAAGCCCATTGGCTACCCCTCTCCCACTTTCTAGCTCTTCTTACTGAAATATTTTGCTCTGAGAGACAAATCTCAGCTTGGTTAGGTCTTAGCTTCTTCAGAGAAGTTCGTCTTGACCACTCTACATGGAATTGTCGATTCCAACCACAATGCAAAAATATCCAAGTCTGTTCTTCCATAGCACTTGTTTTCTGAAGTGTTGCTTGCTTATTCGGTCACTTGTTCATTACCTGTTGCCTCCCACAAGAATGCAAGCTCTAGAAGAGTAGAAACACTGTATTAATTACTTCTGATTCACCTTGGCGTAGAATACTGCCTGGTTCTTCACAAGTGCTTGATGAATTTGTGTTGAATAAATTCATTTCCTTCCAGGAGATTTCTGGCATTGTGAAAAGTGAATTCTGTCTGTTCCTGGAGAGGGAAGCAATGAGAAGTTCAGTTCAGTTCAGTTCAGTCGCTCAGTCGTGTCCAACTCTTTGCGACCCCATGAATCGCAGCACGCCAGGCCTCCCTGTTCATCACCATCTCCCGGAGTTCACTCAGACTCATGTCCATCGAGTCCGTGATGGCATCCAACCATCTCATCCTCGGTCATCCCTTTCTCCTACTGCCCCCAATCCCTCCCAGCATCAGAGTCTTTTCCAACAAGTCAACTCTTTGCATGAGGTGGCCAAAGTACTGGAGTTTCAGCTTCAGCATCATTCCTTCCAAAGAAATCCCAGGGCTGATCTTCAGAATGGACTGGTTGGATCTCCTTGCAGTCCAAGGGACTCTCAAGAGTCTTCTCCAACACCACAGTTCAAAAGCATTGATTCTTCAGCACTCAGCCTTCTTCACAGTCCAACTCTCACATCCATACATGACCACAGGAAAAACCATAGCCTTGACTAGACGGACCCTAGTCGGCAAAGTAATGTCCCTGCTTTTGAATATGCTATCTAGGTTGGTCATAACTTTTCTTCCAAGGAGTAAGCGTCTTTTAATTTCATGGCTGCAGTCACCATCTGCAGTGATTTTGGAGCCCAAAAAAATAAAGTCTGACACTGTTCCCACTGTTTCCTCATCTATTTTCCATGAAGTGATAGGACCAGATGCCATGATCTTCGTTTTCTGAATGTTGAGCTTTAAGCCAACTTTTTCACTCTCCTCTTTCACTTTCATCAAGAGGCTTTTTAGCTCCTCTTCACTTTCTGCCATAAGGGTGGTGTCATCTGCATGAAGTTAGAAAGAAAAAAAGAAAGTGAAGTCGCTCAGTCGTGTCTGACTCTTTGCAACCCCATGGACTGTAGCCTACGAGGCTCCTCCGTCCATGGGATTTTCCAGGCAAGAGTACTGGAGTGGGTTGCCATTTCCTTCTCCAGAGGATCTTCCAACCCAGGGATTGAACCCAGGTCTCCTGCATTGTAGGCAGAAGCTTTACCATCTGAGCCCCCAGGGAAGACTTGAAAAGTTGGAAGACTACTACTATTGTAATAGTCTAGGTGACAGGTTATAAGGACCATTTTAGGCCCAACTCAAATGGAGAGGAGGAGAGATATGTGCAAATGAGAATCAACAGATCTGAGCAACTGATTGGATGAGGGGGAAAGAAATGAAGAGGAGAAAAGAGATTTTGATCCCAGATGACCTGGACCGGGGTGCAGGGAGAGGAGGTGAGGGGAGGGGGGATGGAGCGGATAGTAGTATCATTGAAAGTGTTAGTTGCTCAGTTGTGTCTGACTCTTTTGCAATTCCATGGACTGTAGTCTGCCAGGTACTTTTGTCCATGGGATTTCCCAGGCAAGAATACTGGAGTGGGTTGCCGGTTGCCATTCCTTCTCCAGGGAATCTTCCTGACCCAGGATTTGAACCCAGTCTGCATTGGAGTGGACTCTTTACTATCTGGGCAACCAGGGAAGCTCTAGTAATATTGTTAAAAAGGTGGAAATCATGGGTGTGAAGTCGATTCTATATACTGTTACTATTATATTTACTAGGATGGGATGCTAGCAGGGAATAAGATATGAACAATGTTACCAGGAGAGAGGTCACCCCTGGAGATACTGCTCAGGGAACTGTCTGCACGAAAGTGCTAATTAAACTCCTGGGACTAATTGGAAGCTGCCACAGGAGAAAGCTCAAAGGGAAAGAAGTTAAGATGGACCCCAAGAAGCCAGGAGGGATGCAGGTCTGGAAGACAGATGCTGCCACAAGGCTGTTGAGGATGAAGCTGATAAAGGGCCATTGAATATTGTTTTTGAGTCATATTAGTCCCTGCTTTTTAAACCTCATTGTTTTCTCTACTATGAATGTTATTTGTTTTCTTTCTAGTCTATTAGCCCATAGAAACTTCTCCTAAAACACAACAAAAAAATTCAGCTCTTCTCTACCTTTAGAGTCCATGTCACATTCTAACCATTGCTCTTCATTGGGTTTTCCTGTTTTCTCAAATTGAGTCTTCTGCATATAATATCATTTTCTTTTTATCTTTTACAGGTCAGTCCATTAGCAGCAAAATGGTAATAAAATAAGTATATGCCATTCTTACTTGCAGGAAAAACTTTTTCTTTTGCTAACTTTCAATTTATATAGGAAGCAAATAAGTTCTTATTAAAATTTAGAGCAATTCAGAACAATAAAGAGCAAAGAGTTATATTGTCCTCAAAATGAACCAGCACCTCTCTTTCCAGAGTTTATTTTTAAACAATTATTTAATTAAGCAATTAAAAATACCGCTTGGTGTATGTGTGTGTGTTTAAAGAAATAAGATTACAAATTTCAGGACACAGACTCAGATGTGTAGGAAATACAATTTTATTTTTCTGTAATTGAATTTAATTTATATTTTAAGTCACTTTGGGACTTCCCTGGTGGCTCAGTGAAAGCATCTGCCTACAATGCGGTAGACCCAGGTTAGATCCCTGGATTGGGAAGATCCCCTGGAGAAGGAAATGGCAACCCACTCCAGTATTCTTGCCTGGACAATCCCATGGATGGAGGAGCCTGGTAGGCTACAGCCCATGTGTCTCAAAGACTCAGACATGACTGAGCGACTTCACTTCACTGAGTCACTTTATGACAGATGATGGGAAAAGAAATCTCAGTTAATTGAGCCACACATACCTGTACTGCCCTGACTTCATTTAGGATTGCATCTAAATTCCATGGATTTGGGGGATGTCAAGGTTTTTGGAAGTTGGGAAAAGGGGTTGCGGGGTCCTGGGACATCCATCATCTACCCAGCTGGTCCTTAATTCAGGTTGTTAAGACATCCTTGCCCATTCGGTCCATGCAGAGCATTGTGTTCTTATGCTCAATTTCAAGGCTTATTGGATCTCATTCGTCTAGCTCCTCTTGGGCACACAGAACATATAAGATATTTCCCCTGCATCATGCAGGACATAGGAAACTCTTTCAGGTGATCTCAGGTTTTCTTAGCCTGGACTTACCACAAGCCCATTTCTGTTACTGCTCTGTACCATGTTGCCTTGCATTACCCAGGCACCTTGTCACTTCCTTAGACTCTACCTTGGAGTGAGGGCAGAAGTTCCTCACTCTACCTTGGAGTGAGGGCTCTTGGGTTTTCCAAATCTATTTTAGGTTTCCATTATTCTTCCTCTACAGTGACTAGCTATTCCAGATCTATATCAATATAATATTCTTCTGCTTCCCTTCTGATGTTCCTCCTTTTCCAACTCTGTGAACCATTTATGTCATCTGGGAGTAGGGTAACCAACTGTCATGCTTTTCCTGAGATTGAGGAGGTTCCTGGAATGTGGGGCTTCATAGCTAAAACTGGGCAAGTATAGGGCAAACAGGGGTGCCTTGGTCACCTTATCTGGAAGTGAGATGAGCGGTGAAGGGGAAAACTGGCTCTGGTTGACTAAGAAGTTTGTGTTTCTGGCATGACCTTTATACTCCAAATATTTCAGGGATTAGATATTTTTTGAAATACACAGTGAAGAATTGACTCCTACTTTCACCGTTTCTGGCTTCCCTGGTAGCTTAGCTGTTAAAGAATCCTCCTGCAATGCAGGAGACCCCGGTTCGATTCCTGGGTAGGGAATATCTGCTGGAGACGGGATAGGCTACTCACTACAGTATTCTTGGGCTTCCCTAGTGGTTTAGCTGGTAAAGAATTCGCCCACAATGTGGGAGACCTGGGCTTGATCCCTGAGTTGGGAAAATCCCCTGGAGAAGGGAACAGCTACCCACTCCAGTATTCTGTCCTGGAGAATTCCATGGGCTATACTGGGTCGCGAAGAGCAGGACATGATGAGCGACTTTCACTTTTTCTCTGTTTTTGTTTCACTCCCTCTTCCTGAATTTTTCCACGTTCATCCTGCTCCTTTGCAATCACTATTTCTTTGGAGTACATTGCTCCATTTCGTGTTTTAATTTCTTTCTTGGATTTATGTCACTTTTCTCGCCCCCATCCTCTGCAATTCATAGGCCAGTCCTTCCTTCAACGGAGCCCAGAAGAGATTTCCCAGAACTCATACCCCAGGCTGCCTGGGGACCATCAGCCCCTGCTTCTCTAGGTCAGAAGTAAATCTCTAGGGCAGCTTTCTCAATGGTGCATAAGATTTGGGTGAATAGCAGATATGGGCAGGCTGAATGTATGTGAACTTGCATTAATATTCATATTTTATTCCAATGAAAAATAAGTAATTAAATGTTATTAATATCAACTTATGAAATGACTGTAACACCCACACTCAATGTGATGTCAGATGGTCATGGAACATATATCATATATGATGTATCTGAAGGAACAGTGATGGTTCCACATATGGAAGGGGATGACAGTAGCATTTCATTCTTTGTTTATTTTCAGTTTATTGCAAAAGAATTGCAATTGATGATGCCTGGGATAGGCATATGTAGGTTATATTATCTATATTCCGTCAAAGCAAATTTGGTAAAACATTCAAATGACTTAAAATACTGAAGATTATACCAGTTGTGTAAGGACAAAAGTAGTGGGACCTACCCTTCTACACATTCAAGACTACACTGGTCTCCTTGCCTTTTTTTTTTTTTAAGATTTTTTTTTAATGTGGACTATTTTCTGAAGTTTTTATTACATTTGTTACAATATTGCTTCTGTTTTATGTTTTGTTTTTTGTTTTTTTTTGGCTGGAAGGCATGTAGGATTTTAAGTCCCTGACCAGGGATCAAACCGGCATCCACTGCCTTGGAAGGTGAAGTCTTAACTACTTGACCAACAGGGAAGTCCGTCCTTGCTTTTCTTCAAACACACTGGCCACGGTTGATCTCAGGACCTTTGTCCCAGCTGATTCCTCCGCCTGATATGCTCTTCCCTCAGTTATTGGCAGGACTCCCTCACCTCCTTTAAGTCTTAGCTCACATGTTACCTGACTATCACTCAAAATTGCAATACCCACCTCTGCATTTCTTATTCTCTCCACTCTGTTTTATTTAATTAATTTTTATTTTATTATTATTGTTGTTTTTACAGGAGCAGTTATCCTTGTCTGTATCTTATAATTTACTTATTTATCTTATCTTTTATCTGCTCTGGTGAAAAGTTTAAAGAGGATAGATATTTTCTTTGATGTGACTGGTTAGAATGGTGCCTAGCACATGGCTGATCCTTCAGATATGTTCAGATAGGAAAATTGCAGAACCAACACTCTTTTCACTCTTAGTATGAGCTCTTTGCCAGTCATGATGTCTGAAAACTTGCCAAAGTGCATCCCTATTTGTTTCTAGGAGTTTCCAGTGCAATGACTCACAAGTGCTCACCCTACGCAGGCCAGTTTGCCAGCTGCGGTCATCACTCTGCATCTGGCCTGCTTTTCTCCCTGTCCTGGCTCAGGAGAAACCACTTGGAGAAGCCCCCACTGCTAACATGGCCTTTGGGAAAGAGCAGTATTTTGCCTGTGCTCAGTGCTTCCCAGGTGGTTTTCTTCCCTAGACTTTTCTTTGCAGCAGGGGCTTCATGGTGGCAATCTCAGGTGGAAGAGGGCTAGGAGACAGTCTTGAGCAAAATCTGAATGGCGAGCATCTCTCTTTTTACTGAGATGTACTGATTTGGAGTGGCTAGAATGCTTTCCACCCTGGGCACCAGTTGGTACTGAGGTATTAGCAGTGGGGAAGAAGCGGCCGTACTCCTCTGCCATACTGTGTTGCCTGAGTCTAGGGGATATCTTTGTCTCCAGAATCTCGCAGGTCACTCTTGAATAAATGCATCAGATTATTGTCTTTACTCCCCTGTCTATGGAAGGCACAAAACCAATTTTAAAAGAATTAGATCATGTTTTAAAAGTTTTTTTGATTTATAACATTGTGTTGATCTCTGCTGTCCAGCAAATTGATTCCGTTATACACATTTCTATTCTTTTTCATATTATTCTCCATTATGTTATCATAGTCCCTTGTGCTGCTCAGTAAGACTTTGTTGTTTATTCGTTTATATATATAATAGTTTGCATCTGCTAAAAAGGATTAGATTCTTTTACATGCTTTTTTTTTCCCCATTTCCTGTCCCTTCCTCACTAACCATTGCCTTTTTCTTTCAAATGTAAAGCATATCTCCCATGTTTATGAATATACATGGATGTCCATTTGTACATGTCTGCATTGGCGTGGGGGCAAACAGTGGCAAGAGAGAAGAACAGTTATTGATATTACAACAGCCAGCAGAAGATGACCCCTGATATTAATATTGTTCACTTCTAAGTGAAATATGGTCCTAAATCTTGTAAATGTTAACACCCCAAACTTATCACCACTTCCTGAACTTGAATATTTTGGCCTTCTCCACAAGATTTACTCCTATATCCTATCTCTCTCAGGTTCGAACTCAAATATCATCTCCTCTGTGAAGCCTTTCCAACTCCCCCAGGAAGAGAAAAAACTAAGTAATCATTGACGTGAATGAGTAAAGTTGACTAAGTGAAAGCTTAATGGAACAATTGCCTTATTACGCTGGCTTCTCAACATATGTATGAATAATGTACAGAAATAGAGTGCTGTAAGAGGATCAAGTAGCTTAGAAACCACTAGAGAAACAATTGCTAATTGCAGAGTGCTAGTTTAAATCCATTTCAAAAGCTAAAGCATGGATGAAGGAAGGAAATAGCTTGCTTTGCTAAATATGAAGATGAATGATTTGCTCATCTGCCCAGAGAAGTGGCATGTTATAGCTGTGGAAAGAACTCCCGAAGTCCAACCCAACTTGCCTTTACATCTCCAGTAGGGAGACAAGATGTGCCTTTCCTACATCTGGCATGTTTTTTTTCCTCCCCTTTTTTTACTTTATTTTTATTTTTTAACATTATGGCCATTCATAGTATATAGATACATATTATGACTCGAGAGAAAGTCTTCCACAACGTAATTTTTCATGACTTCTTATTTTGAGACCTGAACGTATTTCAAACACTGGCCTGCTTAACACAGTTTGTTTAATGTTTTGATAACAATGGCAGGTGGGGTTTATTGAGAGCTTGTTATGCCCAGTGACTCAGCTGTAGAGAATCTATCTGCAATGCAGGAGCTGCAGAAGATGCTGGTTCCATTCCTGGGTCAGGAAGATCCCCTGCAAGAGGGCATCACAACCCACTCCAGTATTCTTGCCTGAAGAATCCCATGAACAGAGGAGCCTGGCAAGCTACAGTCCATGGGGTTGCAAAGAGTCAGATATGACTGAAGTGACTTAGCACGCATGCACACACGTTATGTGTGTGTGTTATGTGTAACAATTCTAAGTTACTGACATGTATTAAATCATTTAATACTAGAGCAACTCCATGGTGTGCGTACTATTATTATTTAATTTTACAGAGGAGGATCTGAGGTGTAGAGAGGTTAATCAAGTTGCCCAGGGCCACTCAGCCATAAGGTATGAACCCAGGTGGTTTGTTTTGCTAGGAGTTTCGCTTTTCACCACATGTCAGTTTATTGCCGGTCTTTAAGAAAACCATTAATATTTCTACTCAAGTTTTACATGATAAATACAGAAAAATGTATTTACTATGAAAACTATAGAAAGTATAAATCTATTATTCACACAATATTTTTTTTTTAGTTTTTTTATTTTTTAAATTTTAAAATCTTTAATTCTTACATGCGTTCCCAAACATGAACCCCCCTCCCACCTCCCTCCCCATAACATAATGATTATGCTGGTTTTAGAGGGCAAGCTAGCAGCAGGAAATATGAAAATACCCACTTCTTACTGTAATTAATACTGTAATACCTCTTAAGCATTACATTATTGAGTTTATATTACACGTGTTCTTTGCTCTCATCCCCCTGTAATGCCTTATGAGGGCCGGTATCTCATCTGCCTTGTTTAATCTGTCTCCCTGATGACTAGGACATAGACTTCTAGTCTTGTAGGTGCCAAATAAGACCCAGCTTTTGGTTCTTTTGTATTACTTGTTACATGTTTATTATGTTGCTATATACATTATATATTTATCTTTATAGTATATTATAAATACATAGTTATATAGTGAATATTCATTATCTACATGTTTATACGGGGCTTCCCTGATGGCTCAGTGGATAAAGAATCCACCTGCAGTGCAGGAGACACAGGAGATGTGAGTTTGATCCATTGGTCGGGAAGATCCCCCAGAAGAGGAAATGGCAACCCACTCTAGTATTCTTGCCTGAAGAATCCCATGGACAGGGGAGTGTGACGGGCTACAGTCCAAAGGGTCACAAAGAGTTGGACACAACTGAGCTACAAAGTAAGCAAGCAAGCAAGCGAACATGTTTATATACTTAAATATTGTTGCTGTTGTTCATTTCTCAGTCATGTACAATTCTTTGTGATCCCATGGACTACAGAAAACCAGTCTTCCCTGTCCTTCACTATCTCCCTGAGTTTGCTCAAAGTCATGTCCATTGAGTCGGTGATGCCATCCAACCATCTCATCCTCTGTTGCCCCCTTCTTCTTTTGCCCTCAGTCTTTCCCAGAATGAGGGTCTTTCCCAATGATTCAGCCCTTCCGATGAGGTAGTCAAAGTATGGGTGCTTCAGCATCAGTCCTTCCAATGAATATTTAGGGTTGATTTCCTTTAGATTGACTGGTTTGATCTCCTTGATGTCCAAGGGACTCTCAAGAGTTTTCTCCAACACCACAGTTCAAAAGCATCAATTCTTCAGTGCTCAGCCTTCTTTATAGTCCAACTCTCACATTCCTACATGACTACTGGAAAACGATAGTTTTGACTAGATGGATCTTTGTTGGCAAAAATGATGTCTCTGCTTTTTAATATGCTGTCCAGGTTTGTCATATTGAGTGCAGCACTTTCACAGCATCATCTTTCAGGATTTGAAATCGCTCAACTGGAATTCCATCACCTCCACTAGCTTTGTTCATAGTGATGCTTTCTAAGGCCCACTTGACTTCACATTCCAGGATGTCTGGCTCTAGATGAGTGATCACACCATTGTGATTATCTGGGTCAGGAAGATCTTTTTTGTACAGTTCTTCTGTGTATTCTTGTCACCTCTTCTTAATATCTTCTGCTTCTGTTAGGTCCATACCATTTCTGTCCTTTATCGAGCCCATCTTTGCATGAAATTTTCCCTTGGTATCTAATTTTCTTGAAGAGATCTCTAGTCTTTCCCATTCTGTTCTTTTCCTCTGTTTCTTTGGATTGATCGCTGAAGAAGGCTTTCTTATCTCTTCTTGCTATTCTCTGGAACTCTGCATTCAGATGCTTATGTCTTTCCTTTTCTCCTTTGCTTTTCACCTCTCTTCTTTTCACAGCTATTTGTAAGGCTTCCCCAGACAGTCATTTTGCTTTTTTGCATTTCTTTTCCATGGGGATGGTCTTGATCCCTGTCTCCTGTACAATGTCATGAACCTCATTCCGTAGTTCATCAGGCACTCTATTTATCAGATCTAGGCCCTTAAATCTATTTCTGCCTTCCACTGTATAATCATAAGGGATTTGATTTAGGTCATACCTGAATGGTCTAGTGGTTTTCCCTACTTTCTTTAATTTGAGTCTGAATTTGGTAATAAGGAGTTCATGATCTGAGCCACAGTCAGCTCCTGGTCTTGTTTTTGATGACTGTATAGAGCTTCTCCATCTTTGGCTGCAAAGAATATAATCAATCTGATTTTGGTGTTGACCATCTGGTGATGTCCATGTGTAGAGTCTTCTCTTGTGTTGTTGGAAGAGGGTGTTTGCTATGACCAGTACATTTTCTTGAAAAAACTCTATTAGTCTTTGCCCTGCTTCATTCTGCATTCCAAGGCCCAATTTGCCTGTTACTCCAGGTGTTTCTTGACTTCCTACTTTTGCATTCCAGTCCCCTATGATGAAAAGGACATCTTTTTTGGGTGTTAGTTCTAAAAGGTCTTGTAGGTCTTCATAGAACCGTTCAACTTCAACTTCTTCAGTGTTACTGGTTGGGGCATAGACTTGGATTACCATGATATTGAATGGTTTGCCTTGGAGATGAACAGAGATCATTCTGTCATTTTTGAGACTGCATCCAAGTACTGCATTTCAGACTCTTTTGTTGACCATGATGGCTACTCCTTTTCTTTTGAGGGATATCTGTCCGCAGTAGTAGATAATGGTCATCTGAGTTAAATTCACCCATTCTAGTCCATTTTAGTCCGCTGATTCCTAGAATGTCGACGTTCACTCTTGCCATCTCTTGTTTGACCACTTCCAATTTGCCTTGATTCATGGACCTGACATTCCAGGTTCCTATGCAATATTGCTCTTTACAGCATTGGACGTTGCTTCTATCACCAGTCACATCCACAGCTGGGTATTGTTTTTGCTTTGGCTCCATCCGTTCATTCTTTCTGGAGTTATTTCTCCACTCATCTCCAGTAGCATATTGGGTACCTACTGACCTGGGGAGTTCCTCTTTCAGTATCCTATCATTTTGCCTTTTCATACTGTTCATGGGGTTCTCAAGGTAAGAATACTAAAGTGGTTTGCCATTCTCTTCTCCAGTGGACCACATTCTGTCAGACCTCTTCACCATGACCCGCCTCTTTTGGGTTGCCCTGCAGGCATGGCTTGGTTTCATTGAGTTAGAGAAGGCTGTGGTCCTAGTGTGATTAGATAGACTAGTTTTCTGTGAGTATGGTTTCAGTGTGTCTGCCCTCTGATGCCCTCTTGCAACACCTACCATCTTACTTGGGTTTCTCTTACCTTGGGCGTGGGGTATCTCTTCACGGCTGCTCCAGTAAAGCACAGTCACTGCTCCTTACCTTGGACGAGGGGTATCTCCTTACCACCCTCCTTCCTGACCTTCATCGTGGGATAGCTCCTCTAGGCCCTCCTGCCCCCGCGTAGCCACCACTCCTCGGGTTGTTCCTCCCAGCCGCTGCCCCTGGCCTCCAGCACGGGGTGGCTCCTTCTAGTCGCTGCCCCTGAGTGGCCACAGGACTGGAAAAGGTCAGTGTTCATTCCAATTCCAAAGAGAGGCAATGCCAAAGAATGCTCAAACTACCACACAATTGCACTCAACTCACATGCTAGTAAAGTAATGCTCAAAATTCTCCAAGACAGGCTTCAGCAATACGTGAACCGTGAACTTCCTGATGTTCAAGCTGGTTTTAGAAAAGGCAGAGGAACCAGAGATCAAATTGCCAACATCCGCTGGATCATGGAAAAAGCAAGAGAGTTCCAGAAAAACATCTATTTCTGCTTTATTGACTATGCCAAAGCCTTTGACTGTGTGGATCACAAGAAACTGTGGAAAACTCTGAAAGAGATGGGAATACCAGACCACCTGATCTGCCTCTTGAGAAATCTGTATGCAGGTCAGGAAGCAAGAGTTAGAACTGGACATGGAACAACAGACTGGTTCCAAATAGGAAAAGGAGTACATCAAGTCTGTATATTGTCACCATGCTTATTTAAATTATATGCAGAGTATATCATGAGAAACGCTGGACTGGAAGAAACACAAGCTGGAATCAAGATTGCTGGGAGAAATATCAATAACCTCAGATATGCAGATGACAGCACCCTTATGGCAGAAAGTGAAGAGGAACTAAAAAGCCTCTTGATGAAAGTGAAAGAGGAGAGTGAAAAAGTTGGCTTAAAGCTCAACATTCAGTAAATGAAAATCATGGCATCTGGTCCCATCACTTCTTGAGAAATAGATTGGGAAACAGTGGAAACAGTGTCAGACTTTATTTTTTTGGGCTCCAAAATCACTGCAGATGGTGATTGCACCCATGAAATTAAAAGACGCTTACTCCTTGGAAGAAAAGTTATGAGCAACCTAGATAGTATATTCAAAAGCAGAGACATTACTTTGCCGACTAAGGTCCGTCTAGTCAAGGCTATGGTTTTTCCTGTGGTCAGGTAAGGATGTGAGAGTTGGACTGTGAAGAAGGCTGAGCGCCGAAGAATCAATGCTTTTGAATTGTGGTGTTGGAGAAGACTCTTGAGAGTCCCTTGGACTGCAAGGAGATCCAACCAGTCCATTCTGTAGGAGATCAGCCCTGGGATTCCTTTGGAAGGAATGATGCTAAAGCTGAAACTCCAGTACTTTGACCACCTCATGCAAAGAGTTGACTCATTGGAAAAGACTCTAATGATGGGAGGGATTGGGGGCAGGAGGAGAAGGGGACGACAGAGGATGAGATGGCTGGATGGCATCACTGACTCGATGGAAGTGAGTCTGAGTGAACTCCGGGAGTTTGTGATGAACAGGGAGGCCTGGCATACTGCGATTCATGGAGTCGCAAAGAGTCGGACATGACTGAACGACTGAACTAACTAGGTTTGTCATAACTTTTCTTCCAAGGAGCAAGAGTCTTTTAACTTCACGGCTGCAGTCACTGTCCACAGTGACTTCGGAGCCCGAGAATATAAAATCTGTCACTGTTTCCATTTTTTCCCCACCTGTTTGCCATGAAGTGATGGAATTGGATACCATGATATTTGTTTTTTGAATGTTGAGTTTTAAGCCAGCTTTTTCACTCTGCTCTTTCGCCTTCATCAAGAAGATCTTTAGTTCCTCTTCACTTTCTTCCATTAGGGTGGCATCATCTTCATACCTGAGGCTATTGACATTTCTCCCAGCAATCTTTATTCCAGCTTGAGCTTCATCCAGCCTGCCATTTCACATGATATCTCTGCATATAAGTTAAATAGCAGGGTGACAATATATGGTATTGATGTACTTCTTTCTTATTTGGAACCAGTTCGTTGTTCCATGTTCGGTTCTAACTGTTGCTTCTTGACCTACATACAGGTTTTTCATGAAGCAGGTAAGGTAGTCTGGTATTCTCATCTCTTTATAAATAAATATAAAATTATTTATATAAACAATGAAAACAATAGAAATACTAACAGCCTACAAATATTTGTTGAACACTTTTTAAAATTATTTTTCAATGCCTTTTAAAAATCAATTTTTATTGGATTATAGTTGCTTTACAATGTTGTTATTCTTTATTGCCTTTCATCTGTTAATAATGCTACAGTCTTTTTGTGTAGTGTTGCATTATTGAAATCTCTTTGGAAATGAAGGCATAGTCAACAGCCTGTCACTTAGACTAGTACAGTTGTGTCTTAATAAATACATCCCACATCACACTAGTAATTATTAATCTTCACCTTGTGTTTCAACCTCAGCAAAGACAGAGATCCCAGCACATCTCTGGCCACACCTCTCTTTCCATCTCTTACTTGTTGAATGTTTCCTTCATCTTCAGGACTTTGTTTGAATGTTGGTCCTCATGAAGGCTTCCCAAGCACATATCTCTAGAAGAATACTTTACTTTTCCCTCTGGGATCTTGTAGCGCTCTGTAACTACTTGTTTACATCTTTGTCTCCCTGACTAGAATTTGCTCTCAAGGGACAACCATTATGCCATAAACATTTTTGTGTCCCTGGTACCTGGCACGTCGTAGCTCCCATAAATACTGTAGCACTGTGAGAGGTCAGACTAGCTACACAGTGAGGAGAATGGATGAAGGTAACATTTTGATTATGAAATCCTGTATTTGAGATTCTGTACATAGCATGCCATTGAAAGTGGTGGGGTGTTGGATTCAGAACATCCTTAAAATATTTTTGAGAGTTTACAGTCAGATGAATTAGCCATTATTTCCAAAGGATTACACTGTTAAGTCTGTTGGTTGAAGCAAAAAATGGAAATTCTGTGTATGCTGGGTTGACAGAAGGCCTTTTCAATATTGATAGTATGCAAATGCATTTATTCTATCCGATTAGTAGGATACATCAGCAATGAATTATAGATTTTCCCTTGCAAAGGCAGCTGTTTCTCGCTAATTTATATATAGGCAAAGCCACAGCCAGTGTAGAAAACAAGATAAAAATAACTGCATGTATTTATAAGCAACTACAGTTACAAATCAGTACATTCCTTTTTGAGAAAATAGTGTAAAATTCAAGTGTGGGTGGTAGTTTCATTATGGAGATCTGTCATCTGCTTTCAGATACATTTCCCAAAAAAGCACTGGCTAATTAAATTTATTATTCATCTTCTTCCTTTGAAGGGAAGCCTATTCAAGTTATCCAAGGCACATCATATTTGTTAAAAAAAAAAAAGCACCACACTCAGTTGCCCCAACTCATGGTTCTTTCTAGAAATAGGAGGTACAATGGATTAGGGAGGAAAATGCTTTGATTCCATGCAAGCATGCTAGGTCGCTTCGGTCATGTTCAACTCTTTGTGACCCTATGGACTGTAGCCCACCATGATCCTCTATCTGTGAGATTCTCCCTGCAAGAATACTGGAGTGGGTTGCCTTGCCCTCCTCCAGGGATCTTCCCAACCCAGGGGTTGAACCTGCGCCTCTTATGTCTCCTGCATTGGCAGGTGGGTTCTTTTACTAGCACCACCTGGGAAGCCCTTTGGTTCCATAGGAGGGCGTATTCTTCCATCTTCTTTCTCTTAGCCCAGTTAGGAATCTTCATTGCCTTTCAATGGAATAAAGGCACATCATTTAGCTACAAAAAGAAATCCCAGTCTTCATATCTAGAACATTGCCTACTAATGAGAAAGTCACCAGCTATTTCTCTGTGTCTCTTCCTGGAGTTAAACAGTCATGCACATCTGGTTTGGAAATTGAGAATTCTCCCTCTTTTAGGCTAACTGCGAGAGTGAAATAAGAAAGGTAAATCAGCCATCTGCTGAAGAGCTCACTAACCAGGCTACAGGGGGTGGGCAGCTTTTACCTCTCAAGGAATCTAGATTTCAAGCTTTTCATAGTAACCTGTTTGTCTTCCTGATGCCACCTCGTCCTCTAGAGCCTAGCTAATGATCAGTTGAACATATGGCTGGGTCTGCTTTCATTTTCCATTTTCATTATAATTTAAATTTCTGGAGGGCAGAGCTATGCACCTCTATTTTTTTGTTTGTTTGTTATGGGTTTTATTTTTTTCTGCCTGCATAACACCTGGGATACTTTTATGCTCAATCTTGGGCAATATTTCAGATAACAACGCTGGATTGGTCTTCATTGATCAGTGTTAATTCTCTCCTATTTCAAAATTATTTTGTTTGATCAGGTCTTTTGGGGAGGTGAGGGGGAGGCTACTGACACTATAAACAATAGCTCCTTAAGGTTTACCAATACAAGAAATTTAATATTGTAAGTCTCATAGGTGGTCCACTAAGTTTTACACATCAGAAAAAAGCAAGCATACCATTGGTTACTAGGGGAAGAAAGTGTTAGTTACTCAGTCATGTCCAGCTTTTTGCAGCCCCATGGACTGTAGCCCATCAGGCTCCTCTGTCCATGGGATTTTCCAGACAAGAACACTGGAGTGGGTAGCCATTCCCTTCTCCAGAGGATCTTCCTGACCTAGGGATCAAACCTCTGGTCTCTTGCATTGCATGTGGATTCCTTACCAACTGAGCCAGCAGGGAAACTTAGTTACTAGGGAAGGTACATGTGTTTTTATAATAAAATATTTTAGCATTTGTTGGTATTCTGGGCACATGTAATTAAAATCCAGTTACCTTGAATATCTTCGATTTTAATTATGTGTGTGGACTAAACCCATACATACTCAGCCACTTAAAATGACTGGGTAAAAGATGATATATATATATATATATTTTTTTTTTTTGCCTTGTATTTACTAGTTACAATCAAGACTTGAATTTTGCTTAATTTATATAAATAAATACACATTTCTATAAAAAAGAACAGTGGTCAAAGCTGTTGCTACTAAGAACTTTAATTTTTGCATTTGCTGTTTAGAAGGGGTTTACTGAGGAATTGTTGTTGTTTAGTCTTTAAGTGAAGTGAAGTGAAGTCGCTCAGTCATGTCCGACTCTTTGCGACCCCATAGACTATAGCCTACCAGGCTCCTCTGTCCATGGGATTTTCCAGGCAATAGTACTGGAGTAGATTGCCATTTCCTTCTCCAGGAGATCTTCCCAACCCAGGGCTCGAACCCAGGTCTCCCGCATTGTAGACAGATGCTTTACCATCTGAGCCACCAGGGGAGTCAAGTTGTGTCCAATTCTTTTGTGATCCTGTGGACTGTAGCCTGCCAGGTTCCTCTGTCCATGGGACTTCCAGGCAAGAATACTGCAGCGGGTTGCCATCTCCCTCTCCAGGGGATCTTCCCAACCCAGGGATTAAACCTGTGTCTCCTGCATTGGCAGACAAGTTCCTTACCTCTGAGCCACCAGCGAAGCCCCTTATTGAGGAATCTGTCTCCTAGAAAGGGACTTAATCCAGCAGAAAGTCAGTGAATCATGATAATATTCCTTTCTAATCCCAACTCTATGACTTTCTCCTGTGTGAGATGAGACATACTTAATCCTTCAAAATACAACACATCTTTATCTACGAAATGCAGTTATTAATTCCCACTTACAGGGTAAATGTAAGGATTGAAACAAGTAATATATGCAGAGGGCCTGGCACTGAAAGCACACCAAATCAGTTCAGTTCAGTTCAGTTCAGTTCAGTTCAGTCACTTAGTCATGCCTGACTCTTTGCAACCCCATGAACTGCAGCACGCCAGGCCTCCCTGTCCATCACCAACTCCCGGAGTCTACCCAAACTCATGTCCATCGAGTCAGTGATGCCATCCAGCTATCTCATCCTCTGTCGTCCCCTTCTCCTCATGCCCCCAATCCCTCCCAGCATCAGGGTCTTTTCCAATGAGTCAACTCTTCGCATGAAGTGGCCAAAGTACTGGAGCTTCAGCTTTAGCATCATTCCTTCCAAAGAAATTCCAGGGTTGATCTCCTTCAGAATGGACTGGTTGGATCTCCTTGCAGTCCAAGGGACTCTCAAGAGTCTTCTCCAACACCACAGTTCAAATGCATCAATTCTTCAGCGCTTAGCTTTCTTCAAAGTCCAACTCTCACATCCATACACGACCACTGGAAAAACATAGCCTTGACTAGACGGACCTTTGTTGGCAAAGTAATATCTCTGCTTTTCAATATACTATCTAGGTTGGTCATAACTTTTCTTCCAAAGAGTAAGCGTCTTTTAATTTCATGGTTACAATCACCATCTGCAGTGATTTTGGAGCTCCCAAAAATAAAGTCTGACACTGTTTCCACTGTTTCCCTATCTGTTTCCCATGAAGTGATGGGACCAGATGCCATGATCTTAGTTTTCTGAATGTTGAGCTTTAAGCCAACTTTTTCACTCTCCTCTTTCACTTTCATCAAGAGGCTTTTTAGTTCCTCTTCACTTTCTGCCATAAGGGTGGTGTCATCTGCATTTCTGAGATTATTGATATTTCTCCCAGCAATCTTGATTCCAGCTTGTGCTTCTTCCAGCCCAGTGTTTCTCATGATGTACTCTGCATAGAAGTTAAATAAGCAGGGTGACAATATACACCCTTGACATACTCCTTTTCCTATTTGGAACCAGTCTGTTGTTCCATGTCCAGTTCTAACTGTTGCTACCTGATCTGCATATAGGTTTCTTAAGAGGCAGTTCTGGTGGTCTGGTATTCCCATCTCTTTCAGAATTTTCCGCAGTTTATTGTGATCCACACAGTCAAAGGCTTTGACATAGTCAACAAAGCAGAAATAGATGGTTTTCTGGAACTCTCTTGCTTTTTCGATGATCCAGAGATGTTGGCAACAAATGGTCACTATTAATAAAAAGAAATAGAGACATTAAATATATTTGTAGATGGCAGCAACAATCAAGATTTACAGCGTAAAATTTGAAACAGATAAATTTTAAATTAGTGAACAAACTTCCTCAAGTTTGCCTTCATTCAATTTTTCATATATTGAGTTGGGCAAAAGATTCATCTGATTTTTCCCATAAGATGTCTTTAGTAGTGTTTAGTTGTCTTTAATTTTGAAAAAATTTCATTGATTTTATTTTTTTATTTATTATTTTATTTTATTGTGACAGTTGTCATATCAGTGTGCATTTAAAAAGACATCAAAATTAGTGAATTTTTGTGTAGCCTTTTTAATATTGAATGTGGAAGAAAAAAGCAACATTTTTAGCATATCATAATTTATTATTTCAAGAAAGGTCAAAAGGCAGTTGAAATGCCAAAAAGGGATTTATGCAGTGTATGGAGAAGGTGCTATGACTGATCGAACATGTCAAAAGTAGTTTGTGAAGTTTTGTGCTGGAGGTTTCTCGCTGGATGATGTTCCATGGTGGGGTAGACCAGTTGAAGTTGACAGAGATCAAATTGGGATATTAACTGAGAACAATCAACGTTGAAAATAATTTGCATCAGTTTGGTTATGTTAATTGCATTGATGTTTGGGTTCCACATAAGAGAAAAAAATCTTCTTGATCATTATTTCTTCATGCAATTCTTTACTTAAACATAACAAAAACATTTCATTTTTGAAACAAATTGTACAACAGTGTGGGATGGATGAGATCGTGGGGCAAGCTAAATGAACCTCTACCAACCACACCAAAGACTGGTCTTCACCCAAGTAATATGATGTGTATATGGTGGCATTGGAAGGAGAACTCTATTATGAGCTTCTTCCAGAAAACCAAACAATTCCAGTGAGTACTGCTTCCAGTTAAACCAACTAAAAGCAGCACTGGATGAAGAGCGTCCAGATTTAGTCAACAGAAAACACATAATCTTCCATCAGGATAATGCAAAATTGCGTGCTTATTTAATGACCAGGCAAAACTGTTACAACTTGGCTGGGAAGTTCTGATTCATCCAATGTATTCACTACATTGCACCTTCAATGGAAAAAATACCAATTCCTTGGAAGACTGTAAAAGGCACCTGAAACAGTTCTTTGTTCAAATAGGTAAGTTTGGGAAAGATGGAATTATGTATGAGGTTGCCTGAAAAATGGCAGAAAGTAGTGGAACAAAATCATGAATATGTTGTTCAATAAAGTTCTTGATGAAAATGAGAAATGTGTCTTATTTTACCTAAGAAACAGAAGGAACTCTTTGGCCAATGCAATACTTGAAGATAGTTTACATTAATTAATTCTCCATCTTCCTAAAAAGTTTCTAAATGGTAATTCCAGTTTCACTGTAACTTGTCCAGATCATGTATTTGTTTCTTTCTTCCATTCATTCTTCTAGTCTAGCCATTTGACAATCAATTTTGAGCTTATTCTTTGTACTGGGCACATTGAAATATATGTGAAAAATATGGAAGTCAAAACTAAGTGCAGCTCTGGGACATCAAACTGGGAGTGGGGGTCGACTCCTTTACTCTCTTTCAGTTCAGTTCAGTCGCTCAGTCTTGTCCGACTCTTTGTGACCCCATGAATTGCAGCACGCCAGGCCTCCCTGTCCATCACCAACTCCCGGAGTTCACTCAGACTCACGTCCATCAAGTCCGTGATGCCATCCAGCCATCTCATCCTCTGTCGTCCCCTTCTCCTCCTGCCCCCAATCCCTCCCAGCATCAGAGTCTTTTCCAGTGAGTCAACTCTTCACATGAGGTGGCCAAAGTACTGGAGCTTCAGCTTTAGCATCATTCCTTCCAAAGAAATTCCAGGGTTGATCTCCTTCAGAATGGACTGGTTGGATCTCCTTGCAGTCCAAGGGACTCTCAAGAGTCTTCTCCAACACCACAGTTCAAACGCATCAGTTCTTCGGCGCTCAGCCTTCTTCACAGTCCAACTCTCACATCCATACATGACCGCAGGAAAAACCATGGCCTTGACTAGGCAGACCTTGGCCCATAAAGTAACCTTAAACTTTGCCTTATCAGTTTCCTCATTCAGAAAATGAAAATGACTCCTCTCCTTTTAATAGGAGTGTAATGATGTCCAAACGGAGAAGGCAATGGCACCCCACTCCAGTACTCTTGCCTGGAAAATCCCATGGACGGAGGAGCCTGGTAGGCTGCAGTCCATGGGGTTGCTAAGAGTTGGACACGACTGAGCAACTTCATTTTCATTTTTCACTTTCATGCATTGGAGAAGGAAATGGCAACCCACTCCAATGTTCTTGCCTGGAGAATACCAGGGACAGGGGAGCCTGGTGGGCTGCCATTTATGGAGTTGCACAGAGCTGGACACGACTGAAGTGACTTAGCAGCAGCAGCAGCAGCAGCAGCAATGACGTGATAGAATAATTAGCATTGTTAATAACAATATCAGCTGCATTTAAGTCTCAGTATTATTTTGAAAACTTCTTTCCTAAGAGACCAGTGTTTCTTAGAAATTTAATTGGTTAATTATGGTTCTTTTCCAATCAGTTGCCTTCCTCCTTCCTGTTACATTGGCAAGTCTCTTTGCTTTGCATTTACAAGATTGCAAGAGAAGATTGTGATTCTGATTAAGCATGCAAGGAGTTTAGAATTAATATTCATATTCATTCTTGATGCCACTTGAAATCACATTTTCGGTAGGTGGGGAAATCATAGCATGTATGTACATGACAGTGGATTAGCTCTAAAAAGACCCTCTAGAAATACTTCTTTGTGTAGGAATTAAGCAACATTAAAGTATCAATTGGTTTGTGACTTGCCTAAAGTATTTGTTATAAAATGTCTAGTGACATATGAGCAATCGGCAATAAGGTTTCTAAAATATTTCTAGGTGTATCTGAAAAAAATCCAAAGAATTTTCTATACATAGATGATAATTCAACCTATCCTTCATTCAGCTTTTTGGGAATGAAGTCTAGAACTTCCTAGCAGTAAATTTGGCATCGTTTTATAGCACATTGCATGGGTGGGGACAGAAAGGCAAGAAGTTTCCCTCAGATAGCACAGATGCCCATGAGGAGTTCTTGAGATGTGTGTAGGGTTGGCCGTAAGTGTGGCAGAATGAGGGGCTGCTTATAGGATGTGATATTGGGAGTGTCAGGTACTTGCTTTCAAACATCACATCATCCAGGTGAATGAATTCTTAAGCCAACACTTAGAGAGGTAACACATGGTTCCCTGGAGGAGATTTAGAGGCAGCTTTAGCTATAAAAATAGTCTCTTATCAAAAAGTATACTAGGCCTACCCCTAGCACAGAGAGAAGTACCTGTTTTGAGCTTAGGGAACATATGGCTACATAGTTTGTGCATGCATGCGTGCTGATTCATGTCCAGCTCTTTGAGACCCATGGACTATAGCTTTCCAGGCTTCCCTGTTCATGGGATTATCCAGGAAAGAATACTGGAGTGGGTTGCCATTTCCTACTCCAGGGGGTCTTCCCCACCCAGGGATTGAACCTGTGTTTACTGCATCTCCTGCCCTGGCAGACGGATTCTTTAGGGAAGCCCCTATCACAGTAAATCAGACTGAATCCCTTCCTCCTGCCTATGTAGTTCACAGATTGAAGGGATGAGGACCCTTCCTCCAGTTCTAGGGTCCAGACCGTAATCCATCATGGGAATTCCAGTCTCCGTGGTATTGACTGGTCTAGGAGCGCAGCAGAGGCTGATCATCAGACATTTCACTGCCAGCTTGATCTAAGGGGACTTGATTTAAGTTGGCTCTGATAGGTTCATATCTATGGATATCAGGTGGATTTTTATTCTCGGTTGGAGGATAGTTTTCCCCTCTCTCTTTCTTGCTAGATGTAACCAAGAAGGAATAAACCCCCCATTGTAGCTAGTTGCCCTAGCAGCTGCCCAAGGATAGTGACAACACGTGATGAGAGCAGAGCCAAAGGATCCCAAAGAGACAGAGCCAGAGCTCTGAGCCTGAAGTTTGGACATCCTATCACAGGAAGTAATACTTTTCCTCATTATTTAAGAAGTTTTGAATCGGTTTTATGTATCATTTAGCCCAAAGCATTCTAACTAATCCAGCCTTGGTAAAAATTTGTTCAATGATTTGTTAAATGAATGAATAAGGGTAAAAGTGAATTGGAAGAAAGCCAGGGAGTCTGGGAGGAGAGAGGAGGGGTGGTCAGTGAAGGACGCCAATGCCTTGAGCCAGGAGTGAGTTGATGAGAAGGAGGTCCTGAGCCAGTGCTGCACAGACCCCTTTGAGCACCTGGGAGCCCTGTTGCGGTGTAGGGTGGGGGGATGTGATGGGTGGGGGGTGGGGGTGAGTGGGGGGTGGGGGTGAGCTTGCCAGGGGTCCACAGAAGTGGAAATTGAACACCACCTGTGCCCTGAGCTCACTCAAGGGTTCAGTCTACAAATGTATGGATTTCATTTTCATTTATTTATTTACTAGAATTCAGATTCTGTGCAATCAAGTGCTTTGTCTACTTGGTTCACTGCAGAATCCCCCCAGTGCTCAGAAGGGCGTCTGCTACACGGTAGGAACTCGTGTGTGCTCAGCTACTCAGTTGTGTCTGACTCTCTGCAATCCCATGGACTGTAGCCTACCAGGCTCCTCTGTCCATGCGATTTCCCAGGCAAGAATATTAGAGTGGATTGCCTTTTCCTTCTCCAGGGGATCCTCCATGCACCTACTGCTGCTGCTGCTGCTGCTAAGTCACTTCAGTCATGTCTGACTCTGTGCGACCCCACAGACAGCAGCCCACGAGCCTCCCCGGTCCCTGGGATCCTCCAGGCAAGAACGCTGGAGTGGGTTGCCATTGCCTTCTCCGATGCAACTACTACCACCATCTAATTCCAGAACAGTTTCATCATACCAAAAGGAAACCCATTAGCAGTTATTTCCCATTTCTCCCTGACCATCAGCCTCTAGAAATTAAGGAGGAAGGAACATCCTTATCTCCAAAGATAAACAGATGCTAAAAAGAACCTTAACAAACAGGACTTGTTCCCCCAGTTTACTATACTTAACCTCACACTCTGTAACCTATCATATTCTTCCGAGACTGTCCAGTCTTCATCAAACTCAGCATAAAGGAATAGAATTCTAACTCTTTGGATCTTCATTTCCTTATGAAGGCTTTCCTATCACATAAAACTTATATTAAATCTATTTGTATGTTTTTGTTCTGTTACTGTCAATTCTTTGTCAATTCAGTTTTGAGACTCAGCTAGGGACCCTAAGAAGGTGAGGAAAACTTTTTCCTCCACTGCGGTATCAAGATTGAATTTAATTCACATACCATGAAATTCACACTTTCAGTGGTTTTAGTATATTAGCAAATTGTGCGACCATCATTACTGCCTAATTCCAGAATATTTTTCATCACCCCAAAATGAAATGCGAGACACCTTATGGTCACTCCTCTTCCCCTATACCCTGGCAGCCACACATGTACTCCTGTTTCTGTGGACTTGCCTATTCCTGACATACTATATAAATGGAATCATATGATAGATAGCCTATTGTGACTGCCTTCTTCACTTAGCCTGATGTTTTCATTGTTCATGCGTGTGGTAGCACTAACAGTACTTCATTTTTTTCTGTGGCTGAATGATATTTCATTGTGCATATAGATACCACAATTTGTTTATTCATTCATCAGTTGATGGGCTTAGGTTATTTCCAGTTTGAGGATATTATAAATAATGCTGCTATGAACATTTATCTATAGGTTTTTATGGTAACATGTTTTTAATTCTCTTGGGTATATATCTAGGAGTAGAATTGCTAGATTACATGGTATGTCTATGTTTAACTTTTGAAAAATTGCCAAACTGTTCTCCAAAGCTATATCATTTTACATTTCCGTCAGCAATGTATGAGGGTTCTAATTTCTCTACATCCTTGTCAAGATATTATCTGTCTGTTAAATTTTAGCTATCTGAGTGAGTGTGAAGTGATATTTCATTATGGCTTTTTGACACGTATTTTTAAAAGAGCCAGTAAATCTGGATCAAGAACCTCATTATACATGTGGCATGAGGTTTTTCTCTGCCACCTTCCGGTTACCTTCTGAGGATGTCTTCTGGAGCAGTCCCAGAATAACTGGAAGATCAAAGATAATCCCGGCAATCTGGTGGGCAGGAATTCTGTCAATGTGTGTAGTAATTCATTTCATGTTAATCAGGGCTCTCATTGACCATTCAGTATATCTTTGATTAATAAAATGAAAATCAATGAAATATTACTTAGTAACTACACTTTATTTAGTAGAAAACACCTTTGGTAACATGGACTTTGGAGAGTAGCTGGGGAGAGCCTCTGATAAAAATGGTCTTCATCAAGGCAGTATTGCGTGATTTTAAGAGCATAGCATCTGGATACCGCCTAAGTTTGAACCCCAGTTCTACAACTGCCTAACTGTCTTACTTACTCTCTGTTACTCATCCATATCCATTCAGTTCAGTTCAGTTCAGTTGCTCAGTCGTGTCTGACTCTTTGTGACCCCATGGACTGCAGGACACCAGGCTTCCCTGTCCATCACCAGTTCCCAGAGCTTGTTCAAACTCCTGTCCATTCAGTTGGTGATGCCGTCCAACCATCTCATCCTCTGTCATCCCCTTCTCCTCCTGCTTTCAATCTTTCCCAGCATCAGGGTCTTTCCCAGTGAGTCAGTTCTTTGCATCAGGTGGCCAAAGTATTGGAGTTTCAGTTTCAACGTCAGTCCTTCCAATGAATATTCAGGACTGATTTCCTTTAGGATGGACTCGTTCAGTCTCCTTGCAGTCCAAGGGACTTTCAAGTCTCCTCCAACACCACAGTTCAGAAACATCAATTCTTTGGCGCTCACCTTTCTTTATAGTCCAACTCTCAAATCCATACATGACTACTGGAAAAACCATAGCTTTGACTAGATGGACATTTGTAATGTCTCTGCTTCTTAATATGCTATCTAGGTTGGTCATAGTTCATATCCATATCTATCTGCAAAACAAGAAAAAATTTTCTGCCTATTAATGGTGTTGTAAGGATTAAATCAGTCAATTATATAAAGTGTTTGAAGCAGAGATGGTGACTTAGTAAGTGCCTTGTTAAGTATTGTTCAGCCTCTAAGTTGTGCCTGGCTTTTTGTGACCCCAGGAACTGCAGCATGCCAGGCCTCTCATCCCTCACTATTTCCCAGACTTTGCTCAAACTCATGTTTTTGAGCCAGTGATGCCATCCAACCATCTCATCCTGTGTCACTCCCTTCTCCTCCTGCCCTCAATCTTTCCTACCGTCAGGGTCTTTTCCAATGAGTCAGCTCTTTGCAGCAGGTGGCCAAAGTACTGGAGCCTCAGCATTCGTCTTTCCAGTGAGTATTCAGAGTTGATTTCCTTTAGGATTGACTGGTTTGATCTCCTTGCTGTTCAAATGACTCTCAAGTGTCTTCTCTAGCACCACAATCCAAAAGCATCATTTCTTCAGCACTCTATGATTAGTATTCTGGCTAAACTGCTATGGTAACATCCCTCATTTTAGAAAAGATATGAAGGCCCCAAGCAATTCAAAAACTGGTTCAGATTGCAGCCAAAGTCAGCTTTAACCCAGAACATGCATTTCCTTACCCTCACCTCCACTCCATTGCCTCCTTATTTGAATAAGAAGCTAGTAAAACCATAAGTTTCTGGACGTATATTCTTTTTCCCCATTTCTATTTCTGCACTCTGTCAGAAAGAAGAACGACTGTGGCAAAGAAAGATGTATTCTTCATTAAGGCTTTAAGTGCAACAATACTATTTCACTGGCTTAACCAAATGAGGTTGTCAGGGCTCTGGACATGCCTCAGGGTTTGTGGCTGGGTCAGCAGCCTCTGCCTCATTGACTCTGAGTAAGAAAGTCACTCAACAAAGAATGTGAGAGTCTTTTCCAGAGGTAGCTAAAGTTTTCCTGTTACTGCTGTGCTCCTATTAATTGAAATAAATATGATGACTAATGGATTTATATGGGGTCTTGAAAAATTACTTGAGTAGGCCAACTTTTGTTGTAAAGAGAGTAAATTTGGAATTAAGCCTTTCCTGCGGTAATCTTGACAAAAAGAGAACTTGACATTGCACTTTAAATAATGAGCCAAAGTGAAGACCGTTCTTGGGAGAGGCTTGTTTTAAGACAGTAAGAAATGCACGGGTGCCAGTTTTTGAGAACATTTAGAGTTACACCTCATTAGGAGCCAGAGGCTAGAACAGATTGGGGACTTTCAACCTTTTGTGCCCATGATCCACAGCAAGAAATCACAACTAAGTACACACACACACACACACACACACACACACACAGTGAATTTTTATAAAATAAATTTTACTCCCAGCATGTTAAAAAGCAGAGATGTTGCTTTGCCAACAAAGGTCCACCTAGTCAAGGCTATGGTTTTTTCAGTAGTCATGTATGGATTTGAGAGTTGGACAATAAAGAAAGCTGAGCGTCGAACAATTGACGCTTTTGAATTGTGGTGTTGGAGAAGACTCTTGAGAGTCCTTTGGGCTGCAAGGCGATCCAATCAGTCCATCCTAAAGGAGATCAGTCCTGAGTATTCATTGGAAGGACTGATGTTAAAGTTGAAACTCCAATACTTTGGCCACCTGATGCAAAAAACTGACTCATTGGAAAAGACCCTGATGTTGGGAAAAATTGAAGGTGGGAGGAGAAGGGGACGACAGAGGATGAGACGGTTGGATGACATCACCGACTCAATGGACATGCTGCTGCTGCTACTGCTGCTATGTTGCTTCAGTCGTGTCTGACTCTGTGCGAACCCGTAGACGGCAGCCCTTCAGGCTCCACCATCCCTGGGATTCTCCAGGCAAGAACACTGGAATGGGCTGCCATTTCTTTCTCCAATGCATGAAAGAGAAAAGTGAAAGTGAAGTCGTGTCTGACTCAGCGACCCCATGGATTGCAGCCCAGCAGGCTCCTCCGTCCATGGGATTTTCCAGGCAAGAGTACTGGAGTGGGGTGCCATTGCCTTCTCCACAATGGACATGAGTTTCGGTAAACTCTGGGAGTTGGTGATCAACAGTGAGGCCTGGCATGCTGTAGTCCATGGGGTTGCAGAGTCGGACACAACTGAGTGACTGAACTGAACTGAAATGGAGTATATTCTGACATTTTCTCTTTATTTCATGAAAAAATAAATACTGGTTGTAATCCACTAAATGAGTTATCCACTTACCAGTTGTGATCTGCCATTTGCAAATACCGTATTAAATGGATCTTGGGTTATCTTCCTTAGTTCTGACACTATAATAATCTTTAATAACCATAATATTAAGAATATAACTTTGATGATCTCTGCTCCCCTAACCTTCATCTTAAAGTGTTGAAAGATGATGAGTTTAGGGGTACAGTATTTCTATAATGAAGGGCTTCCCCAGCGGCTCAGTGGTAGAGAAACTGTCTGCAGTGCAGGAGACACAAGAGATGTGGGTTCAATCTCTGGGTCGAAAGATTCCCTAGAGAAGGAAGTGGCAACCCACTCCAGTATTCTTGCTTGGGAAATCCCACTGACAGAGGAGCCTGGCAGGCAACAGACTATGGAGTCATAAAAAAATCGACCAACAACATTCCTACAGAGAAAATGTTAGCTTTTACATAGTCTTCCCTTCTTTCTGCAGATTATTCCATCCCTCAAACTGAAAGGAAGCACTTGTATAGCCTGAAGTGACTCTTCAGATATATGCTGTGTTTACTAATGACTCATTAGTATTAATAATAAACTTTAGGTAATACTACAAAAGCTTAATTTTAATGTCTACTATATATTATAGTTATTACTGCATGTAAATTCATAATTTTAAGAATATACAAAGTATTTCAAGTGAAGAAAAGGAAGTTGCAAAGTGGTCTTTATCTTATGCTCTCATTTGTATTTTATAAAACTCTAATATATACTTTTATTTACAGTGTTTTTTACAAAAGAAACTGGTGACAGTAGCTATTTTAGGAGAGGGAAACTGGAGCACTGATGATTCTGTTTGGGAAGGAGACATTCTTTGCTGCATACATTTTTGTACAACTTTGAAGGAAAGTGGCAAATTAAATTTAAGAAAATATTAGTGTGTATAGTTAGTACTTCTGTAAAAAAAAAAGTATTGGAATAATGCTCTCCAGGGTTCCTTTCATTCTAAAAGTCATTCTAGACTATTTTGTGCATTCTATATTCAAAGTTGAACCAAACCTGTCCCTGCTATTGAAGAATTTATATTCTTAAAGGTTGGGCCTTGGTTTGTATATGCCAAGGAGGACATGAGAATTATATTACCATTTACAGATAATCTTGGCTTTCTTTGCAGTTCAATTAGTTCTAGACAGTCTTTTAAAGATAACTTAGCAAATAGCTAGCTAGCAGGTAGCTGTTTTATAGCACAGGGAGCTTAACTTGGTGCTCTGGGACAATCTAGAGGTGTGGGAGGAAGGCTCTGTATGTGCGTTTGTACTAAGTCGCTTCAGTTGTGTCCAACTCTTTGCAACTCTGTGGACTGTGGCCCACAAGGCTCCTCTGTCCATGGGATTCTCCAGGCAAGAGTACTGTAGTGGGTTGACATGCCCTTCTCCAGGGGATCTTTCCAACCCAGGGATCGAACCTGCATCTCTCACATCTCCTGCACTGGCAAACAGGGTTTACTATAAGCACCACCTGGGAATCCCAGATATACATATGCTGCTGTGCTTTGCTCAGTCGCTACATCGTGTCTGACTCTTTGAGACCCAGTGGACTCTAGCCGATGAAGCTGCTCTCTCTATGGGTTTCTCTAGGCAAGATTACTGGTGTGGATTGCTGTGAGTTTCTTGAGGGGATCTTCCCAACCCAGGGATTGAACCCACATCTCCAGCATTGCAGATGGATTCTTTGCCACTGGGGAAACCAGGATATAAGTATACATATAGCTAATCCACGACATTATATGGCAGAAACTAATACAACATTGTAAAGCAAATATCCTCCAATAAAATAAAATGATTCTAAAAATAACTTAGCTATGTTAATCAACAGACGCTAAAGAATTATTTTAGGTGGACGCTCATCTAAAACGCATTGCATTCTCTACTATATCAGAAAACGATATGACTACAATATCATCAGTATGAACTGCACCTACTAGATAGTGGCATGTCACAGTGGTATCATCAGAGTCATTTGAGGCACTGTTGGTCCTAAAATTTAGTGACTTCACTCCTAAATTTAGTGATTTGGGCTTTAATAGTTTTGTTTTTCTGGATTCCTCTGTAGATCTCATTATGAGTACCTCTCAGAATGCTGACCTGGGCAAAGAAAATCTTTGCTCTATTTTAGATTCACTTGCCCAATCTAATACACTCAGAAAACAGCTAGTAGCATTTTTAAGAACAGTATGCAAAGTGTAAATGGGCCCTGAGTTTAGGCCTCATCTTTGAATGGCATACATACATCTTAATGGATGGGCTTGTAATATTCACTTCAGTTGCTTAGAGCTCTTATTTTTATTAGTTCTTGATTCTTATCTGTGTTTCTGGTAGGTGTGATTGTCTATAGCTTGGAACATGGCATAGAAATATCTAAAAGGATATACAAGAAAGGCAAAAAATGAAGAGAAGAATTCCATGGCAAATATTAAACCTTTGAAAAGGTCAAATACAAAGAAGTGTAAATAAATAGTCACTGTATATTTAATATTAGGGATTCTGTCAAGAAATTTCCAAATCAATCATTAGAATACATATTTAAGAATAATTATAATTTCTTTCTTCTTGTTTAAGGAAAGATTAAAGAGTAGTAGAAGCTGGAAAAAACTCAGTTCTTTTTTTGTCCACATAAATTGCTAAAAAACAAAGAAACTTGAGACACATAGCTATATGTTTTCTTTTTACTTAAAAAATTTTAAATTTATATTATACATTTATATCCCTATCTTATTTGTTCCTAATCATCTGATCAGGGCTATAAACTTAACATCTAAAAAATTCAGAGTATTTTCCACATTGTCTAACCCCAGGGGCACCAATCACAGAAGATACAATGTGAATAATGTCACCTGGTGTTGGAGCATGAGTTTGTTGATGGTCCACCCCAAAAGTTTCTTTCTTCATGAAGTTGGCCAGTTTTGTGAGGGTGTGGGGATAAAATCAGAGAGTTTGAAGTCTTGAAGCAAACCAGGGGAGCAGAGTTGGTAGGAGAGAAGCATTAAGAACAGCCATGGAGGATTTCCCTAGTGGTCCGGTGGTTAAGACTCTGTGCTTCCACTGCAGAGGGTATGGGTTTGATCCCCAGTCAGAGACCTAAAATCCTGCATGTCAGGTAGGTTTGGCAAACACACACACACACACACACACACACACACACACAACAGCCTCACCCCGCAGCAGCTATGCAGGAGGCTTTTCAATCTGTCAGCTGGAGGACAGGCTGGACACCTGGTGACAAGACCACGGACACTGCCAGAGCATCCAGAATATGCATCTGCTGCTACATGCTTTAGAGCTATTTCTGGTACCCAGGAGGCCCCCAGGTTGTGCATTTAACACACTGAAAATGCATCACATCAAGCAGTAATATCCGCGGAGGAGGGGATGCTCAAAAACCTGACACAAACAAACTCCAAACTACACGAAACTATACAGTAAAACCAACCTTCACACCCCAAACCCCCACGAAGCAAGATCAGAATTTACGGATACTTATCTATGGACGAGAAAATGACAATACACTCCAATATTCTTGCCTGGAACGTTCCACGGATCTGGCGGGCTACAGTCCATGGGCTGGCAGGCCATTGGGTCACAGAGTCAGACACAGCTGAGCACAGGCGCATCAGTGGAGGAGAGATGGGCTAGGGATGGGAACATGATAGGATGTACGAGTCACATTCAGACTTGAGCAGAGCCTCAATTCAGCTTGCTGTACAGTTCCTTCATGTGTTAGTTCCATGTAGCCTTGATAATGCCACAGTCGCATATTCTGAAGGGGGCTGGAAGGCCACCTGTGAAGGGTAACAACAGTGGCACTGTGTGAATTCTAGGGCTTATCTCTTCCAGGGTCACCAGAGTTTTATTTTATGTATTTGTTAATAATCCAAGGAGGGAATAAACAGAATGCTAATGACAGTTGCTGAGAAGATTAAATTAGGAGGTGTTATAAGCTTTGACAAATGGCCAGGATATGGTGAAGTCGCTCAGTCGTGTCCGACTCTGCGACCCTGTGGACTGTAGCCTATCAGGCGTCTCCGTCCATGGGATTTTCCCGGCAAGAATACTGGAGTGGGTTGCCATTTCCTTCTCCAGGGGATCTTCCCAACCCAGGGATCAAACCCAGGTGTCCTGCAATGCAAGCAGACGCTTTACCCTCTGAGCCAGCAGGGAAGCCCCCATATGAACAGCAGTATGATTCAAAAAGACCAAAACAAGTCAGAAACATGGGATGAAAAAAAAAATGGGATTGCTCTCAGAAAGAGGCAAACACCTATCTGGCACAAGTCACATCAGAAGCAATCAGTAGAGAAGAGAAGAGAATCTCTAGAAGAGAGTTTACTGCTGCTGCGGCTGCTAAGTCGCTTCAGTTGTGTCCGACTTTGTGCAACCCCGCAGACGGAAGTCCACCAGGCTCCCCTATCCCTGGGATTCTCCAGGCAAGAACACTGGAGTGGGTTGTTATTTCCTTCTCCAATGCATGAAAGTGAAAAGTGAAAGTGAAGTTGCTCAGTCGTGTCCGACTCTTAGCAGCCCCATGGACTGCAGCCTACCAGGCTCCTCTGCCCATGGGATTTGCCAGGCAAGAGTACTGGAGTGGGGTGCCATTGCCTTCTCCTAGTTACAGCCTAAGGAGGAGGAAGGGCTGGGAGAAACATAGTCATGTAGCCGCGAGTGACTATGAAAATAGAGACAGCGTGACTGTTTGAGGTGGTGTTGTGGCACAGGGGAAGGAAGACTGTGGGCCCCCATACGAGTGTGGCTGAAAGCACTCGGAGACAACTGTATTCATTTTTAAGGCCCTAAATAGACAAATGATGTTGACAGTCTTGGAGGGAACCCAGAGATGAATAACAAACATGATTAATGGAAAGGAGGAGTTGATTTATGAAGAAAGATTTATGGAATACATTGTGTGGTTTAAACAGTGGCCAAAAAGACAACATGTACAGTCTGGAAATGGTGACAATACTTCTCTTCATATTTCAGTGCTGACATGTAAAGGAAAACAAATACTGGGATAAAATATGGGAAATTCATTAACAAGAGGGGAAATATAAGATTGAATTTTAAACACTGCTGATTGAACTAATGTGAAAACCATTATCTATTTTGATAGAGAACGGCTCAATTATGAACCATCTTTTGAAGGTGACTACTGAATCCACTATCAGTTTTGACATTTATAACCAGAAAGGCCATTGAAAGGAATATTACCATCTTGGCAGTAATATGGATAGAACAAATGGGCTTTTTTCCTGTCTAATTTCACTGTTTCTCTTCTTTGACCTGTAAGCAAACAAGCTTGCTTTTAACAGAATTCTAAAAGAGATGCTTTTGTCAGTTTAATAAGGGAAATGATAAGAAAAAAACCCTTTATTCCTACTTAAGCAAAACTGTAGTATCATTTTCTATATTTACATTTTTCTGAAGGACCTATCCCCCAATCCCAAAATTATGCATAAGACAAAAAGAACTGAAAGGCTTTATGCAATTTTAAGAGATATCTGCCTTCATTTTAGTGGGCAGAATTCTTTAAAAACACTTATTGGGATTTTCCCTGGTACTGATTGAAAAAATAGATGTTTTTATAAACTCTGTGAGTGGTCACTTTAACGCGATCTTTTAAGACTGAGACTGCAAGACTACCCAATTTTGTTCCCACTTTCTCTTTACCGTATTTGATGTAGGTATGCTTGTTGGGCTTCCCTGGTGGCTCGGTCAGTAAAGAATCCGCCTGCAATGTGGGAAACCCTGGTTCAATTCCTGGGTTGGGAAGTTCCCCTGGAGAAGGGACAGGCTACCCACTCCAGTATTCTTGGGCTTCCCTATTGGCTCAGATGGTAAAGAATCCACTTGCAATGTAGGAGCCTTGGGTTCAATCCCTGGGTTGGGAAGTTGCCCTGGAGGAGGGTATGGCAACCCACTCCAGTATTCTTGCCTAGAGAATCCCCATGGACAGAGGAGCCTGGTGGGCTACAGTCCATGGAGTTGTAAAGAGTTGGACATGACTGATTGACTTGTTGAAGGAAAATAAGACATTCAGTAAAGAATCAAGTACAGAAAAAAATAAGTACACTGCCAAAAGCTCTCCAGTCTGATATGAAATGCTAAAAGAAATGAGGCCCACCTTGGAATACTAATGTGGCACTTGGCAAATGACTGCAAAGTTGGAGAATTAAGCCAGGATCTTAAAATCTAGTTATGTTGTCAAAAGTATACTGAAGTAAACCGTTGAGTCTTAAGGAGAATGACTTAGTTATAATGGCAAGATATATTTAAATGGTAAAACAGAAATATCCCATGGCTTAGCTTGAGCTTAAACTTGAAATCCAACTCTGACTTGCTGTTGGCATGTCAGTCATGAAAGCTCATGACAAAGGACAGTGATCCTGTGTTTCATGATATCAGGCTACTGCAGTAGTCTGATTGCCTAGCACATAGCTGGCACTCAGTAGAGATTTGTCAAATGAATGAGTGAATGAGTGGGGGGAATGACTGGCCCATGAGAGATGGAGCTGGTTCAATAGTTGACCCTAAAAAGCTCCATAGGGTCAAATCTATTGGATTGGCCAGAAAGCTCTTTTGAGTCTTTCTGTGACATCTTACAGAGAAACCCAAATGAACTTTTTGACCAACCCAATACATATAACCAGCTTTTATTTCCACAATATCAATCAAATGTGACTCTATTGTCCCCTCCCCCTTCTGTGATCCTCTTTCTCTTTCATGTTTTTGTTTCCAACACTATCAATTTCATCAGGCATTTTCAGAGCACCTACTCAGTGCTAAGTAAGTACTGGACTATATGCTGGGAACACAGGGTAGATTAGACAATTTCTCTTCTCAGGAAGTTTACAGTCTGGTTGGGAAGACAACACATAAACAAATTAAATGTATTTTAATTAATACTAATTGTGTATATTTGTATACATAAAATCTATAATAAATTATTATCATTCATCAAAATAAGTGTCACAGTAGTTGTGTCAGGAGCCAGGAAAGCATGGAGGAGAATGTTCTGGGTGTAACAGAAATGTGATCAAAGTGCTGAGATTTCTTTTCTTTTCCAGGGATTCTCTTGACCTTCATGTTAACCAGAGTCTGTGTAGGTATATACATTTAGAAGACAAGATCATTTCCTCCAGACCTCATATTTTCCTGTGCTCTACATCCTACAACAGAGGCATGTCCCTTTTTATAGGAAAGTTTGGCCTTTAATGTTCTTACCATTGGTTGCCTAAAAAGGCTTGCTTACAATTCGTTTGTGATTTCTCTATGCAACGTTAACTTTGTGTTGGTCTATTTCTGTTGATTCTTCAAGAAATTATTTAAAATGAAATCAATTTTCAGGAACGCTTGATTTCATGTGTCAAATATAAAGACCTACTGAAAATTGTTTATTCTCAGCAGGTTTGTAGCATGTGAAATTGCTCATTTGCAAACTTCATTCTAGTCTATTATTTTACAGGCATATTTTCTTGTTGGTAATAAAAGGTGCACTGTCTACAATACAGGCTGTGATCTGTAATATCTAAAAAAAAGTCTACTTAATAGCACATTAGGTGTGCTTTAGTCAGTCCACATAACAATAAAGTTTTTAATTTAATTTATGTTTCTGTTGACTGAGTGTAAATAAATAAAAAGTCAGAAGTTCTGTGCATACCCCTCTCTCAGGGGAAGGCACTATAGAGATAACCTGCACTTTGATCATTTTATTTTACAATCATGATCTTAGATGGCAGATTTAGGACAGGTTCTGTAGATTGCTCTTCGGCTTTTATTAGGAAGGTCTGATGTGAACAGGATATACACTACAATATAATATTACTATCCATCTTGTACTTCAACCGCATCTCAGTACACAGCAGTAAATCACCTAGAGCTATACTAGATAATGTGTTGTGTAAATCCCCCTTCCTTGGTCTACGTGTGAGTTTAAGTATAAAGGTATTACCTTGTTGAAGTACAGTTAGACTATCATAAGCTCCATTATCCACTTCAGTTTTCAAAATGGAAGTAGTAATATAGGAAATGAAAGTATGTATTCTTCCTTTTGAAATCTGTCAATCACATTACACTACAGCAGATAGATTTGAAGCCTACTGCCTGCCAAACTGCCCCAACATAGAAAGAGATCAGTAAAAGGACGCTTGATTCAGTGTCTATTCAAAGAAAAACCCCACCATGCCTGGTGGAGAGGAAAGAGTGCTGGATTTTAATGCAGGTGTGACGACCTCCCCGGAGATTTGGAACTGCTTGACTAAAGAAGTCTCATCTGGGATCCATCTCCCCCACTCCCCCTCTCCCCATCCCACTGTCTCTGTTGAGCTGGGGGCATTTTAGTTATGGTTCTCAAAACATTTTACTTGTTAGGCACAACTGCTTGCAATTCACTTAAAATTCAAGCTGTTATTTGTAGTCACATTTCTTTAGATAGGTTAATTTATGTAAAGTTCAGAAAACAGTGCTTGGTATTTAGGAATTCGCAATTGTTGCTGGTGGTGATGAGGTTGTCAGAGGAACAGAGGCATCTTTATCAACTAGGGGGAGGCAAAAGGTTCTGCAGAACCTGAGCGTGAGGACCCTAAGCACCTCAGATTTTTGCACCCTAAGCACCTCATTTGCTTCACCCTCCTCTTAATCTTGATTTTTAAATCACACACAACTAATTCTATATCAAAAAAACTCATAACTGGATAATTATAAATTATGCAATGGCAACCCACTCCAGTTCTTCAGGCACTCTATCAGATCTAATCGCTTGAATCTATTTATCACTTCCACTGTATAATTTTAAGGGATTTGATTTAGGTCATACCTCAATGGTCTAGTGGTTTTCCCTAGTTTCTTCAATTTAAGTCTGAATTTGGCAATGAGGAGTTCATGATCTGAGCCACAGTCAGCTCCCAGCCTTGTTTTTGCTGACTGTATAGAGGTTCCACAACTTTGGCTGCAAAGAATATAATCAAAGCTATGGTTTTTCCAGTAGTCATGTATGGATGTGAGAGTTGGACTATAAAGAAAGCTGAGCACTGAAGAATTGATGCTTTTGAACTGTGGTGTTGGAGAAGACTCTTGTGAGTTCCTTGGACTGCAAGGAGATCCAACCAGTCCATCCTAAAGGAGATCAGTTCTGTATATTCATTAGAAGGACAGATGTTGAAGCTGAAACTCCAATACTTTGGCCACCTGATGTGAAGACCTGACTCATTGGAAAAGACCCTGATCTGGGAAAGACTGAGGGCAGGAGGAGAAGGGGACGACAGAGGATGAGATGGTTGGATGCCATCACCAACTCAATGGACAGGAGGTTGAGTAAGCTCCGGGAGCTGGTGATGGACAGGGAGGCCTGGCGTACTGCAGTCTATGGGGTCACAAACAGTTGGACATGACTGAGCGACTGAAATGAACTGAACTGAACCCCCTCCAGTATTCTTGCTTGGAAAATCCCAGAGACAGAGGAGCCTGGTGAGCTACCGTCCGTGGGGTCACAAAGTCTGACACGACTGAGCGGCTGAGCACACATCATGCAGTGCTCCACATGCCTGTAGGCTATAGGCTCTCTATACCTGTAGGCTATAGGCTCTATATACCCGTAGGCTGATAGGTATAGGCTCTATATACCTGTAGGCTGATAGGTATAGGCTCTATACACCTACAGGCTTATAGGTATAGGCTCTTATACCTATAGGCTCTACTGCTAGCCATTATGTATTAATTATGGACCCTCTGTGCTGTGCTTAGTATGGACCCTCAGTACAATTTATATTTGGAACATTAACAAGAGAGAAAATTTTGTGAATATATTAGTATTTGCATTTAATAGACACTTAAAAGGTGCACATTACATAAAACAACATTCATATACTCAAAATTATGCATATAATGAAACAATATAATATATACACATATTATTTATGCTATCTGACATGTAATGTAGGATATGCAATATATATGAATGTAATTACTTGTTACCAAACTACATATCTCTTGTGTATGTATAAAAATTCACAAAAGTACATGTTTTGTACCCACACAGAAGCCCCTTCTGTTTCCTAAGGACTCAGCAAATCCCAAGGTTCCAGCTGAAAGAGATTGACAGTATTTTGCATCATCCCCCACTCTCCACTGGCCCTCCACCAATGCCTCAAAGTTAATCTGATTTGCCAGCACCACAAAGCAAGCCCAGGGAAGGTTAGAAGTTAAATCTTCAGTATCCCACTTATTTCGCCCCGTGGGCGAAACCTGTCGCCTAGGAGGTCTTTTTAGTGCTTCCTGCTGACTGGCATTGTTGAGACGCAAGCTGGTGAAAGAATGGAAAGTGCTGTCTCGGGGCGGGGCGGGGCGGGGCGGGCAGCGCGAGGCAGCGCCACTGCGCCCACCCACCGCAGCGCTGGCTCCAGACGGCGGTTCTGGGGGAAACCGTGTCTGTGTGTGAGCTTTTATTAGTAAGTAAATTTAGAACTGCACGTAGATGTGTTCATAAAAATATGCTTTTGCCTTATTTTTCAAGGCATTGAAAGACAGTGATACGACTGGGATGCTGGGGTCTTCAGTGTAGTTAGGCTTATATTTTGTTTCTTTTGTTTTACACTGATAACTCAATCCCTTTTTTGAGGTCAGAAATCCCAGGGGTTCGGGGCAACAGGACAGACAGGAATCCTGGTGGGAGCCGTAGAATCCTCTACTTGTTTTAATTTAAAAAAATATTCTAGATATTATATGAATTCTTTCTCCATGTAACAATTTGAACATAACAAATAAGGCTAGTATTTCCTCAAACCACTCCCCACTTCCCCATCCTAGTTCTCTTCCCAGTTTTGTGTCTACCAGTCTAGAACTTCCTCACACATTTACATTATATATAGTGTATGTAATATAAGTGTATAATATATCTGTATAGATACAGATCCATATCCGCGAAATATGCAGTTTGGGGGGTATTTGTGCAATTTTGTAGGAATAGTGTCACTGTATAAACTGTTCATCAATTTCTCTTTACCTCTGAATTACACAGCTTTAGTGATCTTTCCACAATAATACACTTAGATGTATCTAATTCTCTTTAGCTGCAGCATCCTATTCTACAGGTACAGGAGTTTGTTTAACCTACTGAGCACAAGGAATGAAACTTAGCTTATGCTTAATAGATATTTGCTAGATACCTGAATAAATAAATTTTCTTAGCTGGGCAACAGAGGGGGAAAATCTCTTTAGAAACAGGTACATGCATATGCTGTGTGTAATCAAGAGATGACCAATATCCTGTGCTTAGTCATAGAATAATTTCCTCACATGATACTAGTAACAAGAAACGTGTTAGTCACTTACTGTGTGCCAGATACTGTAAGCACTTCACATGCATTTTGCATCCACGATGTAGATATTCTTATATCTTCATTTTACTAACGGGGAAGTTGAAGGCTTGAACTTGCCCAAGGTTCTCTGCTAACAAGGAGTGGAACCTGTTTTTAAACCCAGAAACCAAGTCCTGAGTGATGACCCACGGTGGTTTTACCCCACTTTTAGAACTTGGGAAATAGAAAGAGGGAGAGAGAGAAAGAGCGAGTACATTTTACATTCTCTACTTCTGATTTTCTCTCTTAGTCCCTTCATTTCTATGTTTTAAAAAATAGCTTGAACAGGAAGAGTAAGGTTCTAGGATGGGACAAGAAGCAGAAGAGACAGAAAGAACAAGAAATGAAGGTTAAGTGTGAGTGAGGGGAAGTAGTAAATGTAGTGGGTAGAAAAAAGGAAGTAGAAATTCCTCAAGTTTCAGACTGGAGAACCCAAATAATATAAAATAAGTCTGACAATTTTTTTAAACAAGTGTGGCCTATAATATTTCAAGACAAATTTGTGGGGGGAAATGGTAACTTTCAGGGAGAGTGAAGTTTCAGAGAGATGTTTCAGAAGGTCAGATGGGCTGGGACAGAAAGGAACCATAAAACACAACCTTCAGGGTCCAATAGTCCAGAGAGAGGTTTCCAAAAAGGTAAGTGAAGTTTCCTCTCTAAGAAAGTGCCCTGAATGACTAGTAGATAAGCACCCTTGCTTTGGGGTAGTGAGGTGCAGTTAAAAGAAGGTAGCCAATGAAAAGTCAGAAAGAGAAATGCACAAAGCAGTCTCATTTACCATCACATCAAAAAGTATAAAATATCTAGGAGCAAACCTAGTTTTTCATGTAAAACTTTTTAGGTAAAAGACCTGTACTCTGAAAACTACAAGACACTGATGAAAGAACTTGATTACAACATAAACAGGTGGAAAGATATTCCATGTTCTTGGATTGGAAGAATTAATATTGTTAAAATGAGCATATTACCCAAGGCAATCTACAGATTCAATGTAATCCTTATTGAAATACCAATGGCAAAAAACTAGAACAAATGATTTTAAGATTTGTATGGAAACATAAAGACCTCAAATAGCAAAAGCAATCTTGAGAAAGAAGAACAGAGCTAGTTGGAGGATTTAGGCTTCCTGACTCCAGACTATACTATGAAGCTACTGTCATCAAAATAGCATGGTACTGGCACAAAAGCAGACACATGGATCAATGGAACAGGATAGAAAGCCAGAAATAAACCCATGCACTTATGGACAATTAATCTATGACAAAGGAGGCAAGAATATATACGGAGAAAAGGTAGTCTCTTTGATAAATTGTGCTGGGAAAAGTGGACAGCTACATGTAAAAGAATGAAATTAGGACATTTTCTAACACCATATACAAAAATAAGCTCAAAATGAATTAAAGACATAACTGTTAAGACTGGATACTGTAAAACTCCTAGAGAAAATCATAGAGCACTCTATATCAATTGCAGCAGTATTTTTTTGGCTCTATCTCTGAAAGTAAAGGAAATAAAAGTAAAAATAAACAAATTACACTTAAAAGTTTTTGTATAGCAATGGAAACTATCAACAAAATTAAACAACGACCTAATGAATGGGAGAACATATTTATAAATGGTATGACCCCTAAGGGATTAATATTTAACATATATAAATAGCTCATGTATCTTAACATCAAAAACCAAACAAGCCAACTTAAATATGGGCTGAAGAACTGAATAGGCATTTTCCCAAAGAGGAATGCAGATGGCCAACAAGTACATGAAAATATGCTCAACATTGCTAATCATCAGGGAAATGCAAATCAAAATTATAAGGAGATATCATTTTGTATCTGTCAGAAAGGCTATCATAAAAAAGAACACAAATAACAAATGTGGAGAAAAAAGAACCTTTATACATTGTCGGTGGGAATGTAAACTGGTGCAGCCACTGTGGAAAACAGTATGGAAGTTCCCTAAAAACTAAAAATGGAACTACCATATGACCCAGCAATTCCATTCCTGGATATATATCTGAAAAAGCAAAAATATTAATTCAAAAAACTACATGAACCCCAAAGTTCAGTTCAGTTTACTCGCTCAGTCATGTTCAACTCTTTGCAACCCCAAGGACTGCAGCACGCTAGGCTTCCCTGTCCATCACCAACTCCCAGAGCTTACTCAAACTCATGTTCATTGCGTCATTGATACCATCAAACTATCTCATCCTCTGTCATCCCCTTCTCCTCCCGCCTTCAATGTTTCCTAGCTTCAGTGTCTTTTCCAATGAGGTCAGTTCTTCACATCAGGTGGCCAAAATATTGGAGTTTCAACTTCAGCATAAGTCCTTCCAATGAATATTCAGGACTTATTTCCCTTAGGATGGATTGGTTGGATCTCCATGCAGTCCAAGGGACTCTCAAGAGTCTTCTCCAATACCACAGTTCAAAAGCATCAATTCTTTGGCACTCAGCTTTCTTTATTGTCCGACTCTCACATCCATACATGACTACTGGAAAAATGATAGCTTTAACTAGACGGACACTTGTTGGTAAAGCAATGTCTCGACTTTTTAATATGCTCTCTAGGTTGGTCATAGCTCTTCTTCCAAGGAGCAAGCATCTTTTAATGCTTAATTTTAATTTCATGGCTGCAGTTACCATCTGCAGTGATTTTGGAGCCCCAAAATATAAAGTCTCTCACTGTTTCCATTGTTTCCCCTTCTATTTGCCATGAAGTGATGTGACCAGGTGAAGTGAGTTGGAGATGGATATGGAGGCCTGGCATGCAGCAGTCCATGGGGTTGCAAATAGTCAGACACAACTGAGTGACTGAACTGAACTGATGGGACCAGATGCCATGACCTTAGTTTTCTGAATGTTGAGTTTCAAGCCAACTTTTTCACTCTCCTCTTTCACTTTCATCAAGAGGCTCTTTAGTTCACTTTCTGCCATAAGGGTGGTGTCATCAGCATATCTAAGGTTATTGATATTTATCCCAGCAATCTTGATTCCAGCTTGTGCTTCATCCAGTCCAGCATTTAGCATGATGTACTCTGCGGATAAGTCAAATAAGCAGGGTGACAATATAGAGCCTTAACATACTCCTTTCCAAATTTGGAATCAGTCTGTCATTCTATGTCCAGTTCTAACTGTAGATTCCTGACCTGCATACAGATTTCTCAGGAGGCAGGTCAGGTGGTCTGGTATTCCCATCTCTTGAAGAATTTTCCACAGTTTGTCGTGATCCACTGAGTCAAAGGCTTTGGTGTAATGAATAAAACAGAAGTAGATGTTTTTCTGGAACTCTCTCACTTTTTCAATGATCCAGTGGATGTTGGCAATTTGAGCTCTGTTCCTCTGTCTTTTCTAAATCCACCTTGAACATCTAGAAGTTCATGTTTCATGTATTATTGGAGCCTGGCTTGGAGAATTTTGAGCATTACTTTGGTAGTGTGTGAGATGCGTGCAATTGTGTGGTAGTTTGACCATTCTTTGGCATTGCCTTTCTTTGGGATTGGGATGAAAACTGACCTTTTCCAGTCCTGTGGCCACTGCTGAGTTTTCCAGATGTGCTGGCATATTCACTTGAGTGAATGTGAAGAGTGCAGCACTTTCACAGCATCATCTTTTAGGATTTGAAATAGCTCAACTGGAATTCCATCACCTCTACTAGCGATGTTCTCCCTGATGCTTCCTAAGGCCCATTTGACTTCGCATTCCAGGATGTCTGGTTCTAGGTGAGTGATCACACTATCATGGTTATCTGGGTCATGAAGATCTTTTTTGTATAGTGCTTCTGTGTATTCTTGCCACCTCTTCTTAATATCATGTCCTTCTGTTAGGTCCATACCATTTCTGTCCTTAGTTGTGCCCATCTTTGCATGAAATGTTGCCTTGGTATCTCTAATTTTCTTGAGGGGATCTCTAGTCTTTCCCATTCTATTGTTTTCCTCTATTTCTTTGCCTTGATCATTGAGGAAGGGTTTCTTATCTCTCCTTGTTTTCTTTGGAACTCTGCATGCAGATGGGTATATCTTTTCTTTTCTCCTTTGCCTTTCATAGCTATTTGTAAGGCCTCCTCAGACAACCATTTTACCTTTCTACATTTCTTTTTCTTGGGGATGGTCTTGATCCCTGTCTCCTGTACAACATCATGCACCTCCATCCATAATTCTTCAGGCACTCTATCTATCAGATCTAATCCTTTGAATCTATTTGTCACTTCCACTGTATAATCATAAGGGATTTGATTTAGGTCCTAGCTCAATTGTTTAGTGGTTTCCCCTACTCTCTTCAATTTAAGTCCGAATTTGTCAATAAGGAGTTCATGATCTGAGCCACATTCAGCTCCCAGTCTTGTTTTTGCTGACTGTATAGAGCATCTCCATCTTTGGCCACAAAGCATATAATCAATCTGATTTCAGTATTGATTATCTGGTGATGTCCGTGTGTAGAGTCTTCTCTTGTGTTGTTGGAAGAGGGTGTTTGTTATGACCAGTACGTTTTCTTGGCAAAAGTCCGTTAGCCTTTGACCTGCTTCTTTTTGTACTCCAAGGCCAAATTTGCCTGTTACTCCAAGTGTTTCTTGACTTCCTACTTTTGCATTCCAGTCCCCTATAATGAAGAGGATGTCTTTTGGGGTTTTAGTTCCAGAAGGTCTTGTAGGTCTTCATAGAACCATTCAACTTCACAGAGGAATAGGACAGGGAGACCACTTTCCTCACCACAAATTCATCAAAAGATCATTTGAATGCTGAGCAACTTTGACAAAACAACTTCTGAACACTGGCAGAGGACACCAGGCACCCAGAAAGCCAGCCTATTCTCTTCAAAAAGAGGTAGGACAAAATATAAAAGGAAAAAAGAGAGACAAAAGAGTTAGGGATGGAGACCTGTCCTGGGGAGGGAGTGATGAAGTAGGAGAAGTTTTGCACAGTAGGAAACATTCTCAGAGTCAGGTTGGTGGGAAGTTTTGGAATCTTAGAAGGCAACATAACCGGGAGAAAAAAAAACCCCACAAAACCCCACAGAATATACCCCTAACAACAACTAGGGAAAAGAGAACTTTCCTGTGAAAGGCTCTAAGCTAACAACCTAAGGCACGGCCTGGCCTACTCACAGAACAAAGGATTGTGCGAATACTAGAGGAGAGCTAGCCAGGGCCCTTCCCTGCCTAAGGCAGAGAGGCAGGCTTGCCAGAGCCAGAAGGCAAGGGGTTGCTGCAGTCTCAGCCCCAGAAAAAGCATCTTTCACCAAACTGTGAGCAAGCTACCAGCTGCTAACCACATCTTCCTGAGATCCTGGACAGTTGACATCTGCCAGGAGGGTCACAGGCTGAGATCAGCTCTCCAGAGGAGACATATGGCACACCTGAGATGGTGCTCTCCTGGCGCAGCTGGGAAGCCAAGTGGTTGGGACCGGGGAGGTGATTAAGATGCACAGCCCACCTGGGACAGTGCACTCTCCAAGCACCTGGTCACCTGAGCCTCTCGGCCCTGGAAAGGACACAAAATGCATGCCCAACCCACAGAGACTGAGCCAGAACTGTGTCTGAGTGTCTCCTTTGGAGGTACGGGTCAGAAGTAGCCTGCCACAGGGACTCTGGGTGCAGCAGACCTGGGTATGGCATAAGTCCTCTTGGAGGAGGTCACCATTAACCCCACCATAGAACCCTCAGAATTTAAACAGGACTGGGGAAACAGACTCTTGGAGGGCACAAACAAAACCTTGTGTGCACCAGGACCCAGGAGAAAAGAGCAGTGACCCCACAAGAGACTGACCCAGACATGCCCATGAGTGTCCAGGAGTCTCTGGTGGAGGTGTGGGTTGGTGGTGGCCTGCTTCAGGGTCGGAGGCACTGAGCACAGCAATGCATGCATGGGACCTTTTGAAGGAGGTCGCCATTATCTTTGGAGAAGGCAATGGCACCCCACTCCAGTACTCTTGCCTGGAGAATCCCATGGATGGAGGAGCCTGGTAGGCTGCAGTCCATGGGGTCGCTAAGAGTTGGACATGACTGAGCGACTTAACTTTCACTTTTCACTCTCATGCATTGGAGAAGGAAATGGCAACCCACTCTAGTATTCTTGCCTGGAGAATCCCAGGGACAAAGGAGCCTGTTTGGTGCCATCTCTGGGGTCACACAGAGTCAGACACGACTGACATGACTTAGCAGCAGCAGCAGCAGCCATTATCTTCATTTCCTCCACCATAGTTTGGCTTCAGGAAAAGCAGGAAATTGGATTAAAGATTTACTAAACACGGCCCATGGACTGCAAGGAGGTCCAACCAATCCATCCTGAAGGAGATCAGTTCTGAATATTCATTGGAAGGACTGATGCTGAAGCTGAAACTCCAATACTTTGGCCACCTGATGTGAAGAACTGAATCATCTGAAAAGACCCCGATGCTGGGAAAGATTGAAGGTGGGAGGAGAAATGGATGACAGAGGATGAGATTGTTGGATGGCATCAACCGACTCAATGGACATGAATTTGAGTCAACTCCAAGAGCTGGTGATGGACAGGAAGGCCTGGCATGCTGCAGTTCATGGGGTCACAAAGAGTCCAACACAGCTGAGTAACTGAGCTGAACTAAGCTGACCATGGCCCCACCCATCAGAACAAGACCCAGTTTCCCCCTCAGTCAGTCTCTCCCATCAGAAAGCTTCCATAAGCTCCTTATCCTTATCTATCAGAGGGCAGATGAACGAAAACCACAGTCACAGAAAACCAACCAAACTGACCATGTAGACCACAGCCTTGTCTAGCTCCATGAAACTAAGAGCCATGGCGTGTAGGGCCACCCAAGATGGATGTGTCATGGTGGAGTGTTCTGACAAAACGTGATCCACTGGAGAAGGGAATGACAAACCACTTCAGTACTGCCTTGAGAACCCCATAAACAGCATGAAAAGGCCAAAAGGTATAACATTGAAAGATGAACTCCCAAAGCTGGTAGGTGCCCAGTATACTGCTGGAGAAGAGTGGAGAAATAACTCCAGAAAGAATGAAGAGATGGAGCCAAAGCAAAAACAACACCCAGTTGTGGATGTGACTGGTGATGGAAGTAAAGTCCGATGCTGTAAAGAGCAATACTGCACAGGAACCTGGAATGTTAGGTCCATGAATCAAGGCAAACTGAAAGTGGTCAAACAGGAGATGGCAAGAGTGAATGTCGACACTTTAGGAATCAGTGAACTAAAATGGACTGGAATGGGTGAATTTAAGTCAGGTGACCATTCTATCTACTACTGTGGGCAAGACTCCCTTAGAGGAAATGGAATAGCCATCATAGTCAACAAAAGAGTCCAAAATGCAGGACTTGGATGCAGTCTCAAAAATGACAGAATGATCACTGTTCATTTCTAAGACAAACCAAAGGAAAGCGCAGGAAGAATTGAGACAGTAGCACCGAAGCACTGAAACATATACATTACCATATGTATGCTAAGTCGCTTCAGTCGTGTCAGACTGTGTGACCCCATAGATGGCAGCCCCAGGCTCCCTCGTCCCTGAGATTCTCCGGGCAAGAACACTGGAGTGGATTGCCATTTCCTTCTCCAATGCATGAAAGTGAAAAGTGAAAGTAAAGTCGCTCAGTCGTGTCCGACTCTTCGCGACCCCATGGACTATAGACTACCAGGCTCTGTCCGTGGGATTTTCCAGGCAAGAGTACTGGAGTGGGGTGCCATTTGCCTTCTCTGTACCATATGTATAATAGACAGCTAGTGGGAAATTGCTGTATAACACAGGACATTCAACACTGTGCTCTGTGACAACCTAGAGGGGTGGGATGGAGTAGGGAGTGGGAGGGAGGTTCAAGAGGAAGGAAACATAGGTATACTTCTGGCTGATACATGTTGTTGCATGGCAGAAACCAACACAATATTGTAAAGCAATGATCCTCCAATTAAAAATGAATTAAAAAAATAAAAACATTGAAAATCTGAAAAATAGATATATGCACTCCAATGTTCATAGCTGCCTTATTTATAATAGCCAAGATATGGGAACAACCTTGATGTCCATTAATAGATGAATGGATAAAGAAGAAGTGGTATATGTATATACAAGGGAATATTACTTAGCCACATAAAGGAATGAAATTTTGCCTTTTGCAGGAACATGAATGGACTTGGAGGGCATTATGGCAAGTGAACTAAGTCAGACAGAGAAAGACAAATGCTTTATGATATCACTTACATGTGGACTCTAAAAAATATAAGAAACTAATGAATATAACAAAAAAGAAAATAAACTCACAGATATAGAGACACAAACTAGTGGTTACCAATGGGGAGAGGGAAGAGGGAAGGGGCAATACAGGGGTAGGAGACTAAGAGGTACAAACTGTTATGTATAAAATAAGCTGCAAGAATATATTGTACAATGCAGAGACCATAGCCAATATGTTGTAGTAACTATAAATGGAGTATAATATTTAAAAATTATGAATATCTTGTACACATGTAATGTATATAATATTGTACATAAATTATACTTCATTAAAAAGAGGGAAAGTTGCCAACTAGTTATGGCAGATCATTATGAAGTGGATTTGAGAGAGAGCTGGATGAAGAAACTAAGGCTGGAGAAACTAAAGGTCAGTGGATCAGGCCCAATTTTAGCTCAAATATGGCTAGTTCATTTTGCAGCACTCCTGCTGGTCACTCAGCCTCTGAATGAATTCCACTGGAGACAGAAAACTTATTCTTTCAGAGCTGTTGATAGCAGCCTAGGTATTTTTAGGAATCTCTTCATTTTACTTAGCTAAGATCAACTTTCCTACTTAAATCAGCCTTGGCCCATTTTCTTCCCTCTAAAGCAAATGTGGAACAGCTCTGGAAGATCTAATGCACTTGCTCTACCTCCTAGCCACCTCTACGATCCTCACCCCTGGATTAAATATATCTTCAATTATTCATCACCATTTCTCACCATCCTGAATTACATTCTCTGGTTATAATCTGATTTGTCATCCCCCTTAAAATAGAACTCCTAGAAATGATTGTAATAGACCAGACACTGTGGATGCACAGATGGGACAGTGGGACTTTTACTGCCCTTGTTTGGATTGTCTTATTAATGTGACTTAGAATTGCTTGCTTTTGTAGCTCCAGAAATTAGCTGCAACTCCAGCCAGGGGTTTTCCAGCTGTTGCAGTCCCCTGTGCCAACAATATCTCTTCACAAGATCTCCCTGAGTGGCTTCTTCCAAGGTTGATGGACCAGTGTTTTGAGTGGTGGATTTAGGGTGCTTTTGTCACAATATTAAAAATAACTAACTCACTAAATAATTTAATGAATTATTTCAGGGTGTGCATGCATTGTGAACATGAATTGTATTCAATCCCACTCTATACACCTGAGAGAAAAATCAAAATTTAGGGAAGATCTGTTGAATGGGGGGAAAGGGGGTCAATTGTAAACTAGCATTCCCTCCACCTTCCAGAATTCTGTTCTCCTCAAATAGTGCTGGACTGGAAATAAAACTGAAAATTTCCTCATATTTAGCCAGTGACCAGGTCATCTCTTGAATGTTTATTATATTTATAGAGTGCTTGCTCAGAGGCTTCTTTTCATTACTCTATCTCTATTTGCTATTTAGGAAGATCTCTAAAAGTAGAAGTTTGGGATTTTATTGAATATCCCAAGTGACATTCTTTTCTCAAACTCACTTCTGTCTATGCAGTCAAGGTCAACAAGACTTTTATGACATCATAAAAGTCATACATTTTATTATGTATGTACATTTCATCATGGCCTCCTTGGCTTCTGGGTTACTGACCTCTCCTGGTTTTCCTCTTTTCTAACTGCATCCCCTTTTTGGTCTCCTTCACATCTCTCCCCACTTGCAGTGTGCTCTCCATAGGTTATCACATCCATTCCCATGCTGATGACTTCCACGTGTGTGTCTACCATTTACATCTCTTCTGTGAGGTCTAGACTTAAATATCAACAGCCTATTTGACATCACAATTTAAGTAGCATTAAGTGTTGCAAGTTAAATAAGCAGGGTGACAGTATACAGCCTTGACGTACTCCTTTTCCTATTGGGAACCAGTCTGTTTTTCCATGTCCAATTCTAACTGTTGCTTCCTGACCTGCATATAGGTTTCTCAAGAGGCAGGTCAGGTGGTCTGGTATTCCCATCTCTTTCAGAATTTTCCACAGTTTATTGTGATCCACACAGTCAAAGGCTTTGGCATAGTCAATAAAGCAGAAATCGATGTTTTTCTGGAACTCACTTGCTTTTTCAATGATCTAGCATATGTTGGCAATTTGGTCTCTGATTCCTCTGCCTTTTCTAAAACAGCCCTGGGTGTTCTTTGGAATGATGCTAAAGCTGAAACTCCAGTACTTTGGCCACCTCATGCGAAGAGTTGACTCATTGGAAAAGACTGATGCTGGGAGGGATTGGGGGTAGGAGGAGAAGGGGACGACAGAGGATGAGATGGCTGGATGGCATCACCGACTCAATGGACATGAGTCTGAGTAAACTCCAGCAGTTGGTGATGGACAGGGAGGCCTGGCATGCTGCAATTCATGGGGTCGCAAAGAGTCGGACATGACTGAGCGACTGAACTGAACTGAAGTGTTGCAAACTGGACTTATTCACAACAAAGTTCTTGCTATTCCAGTATTCCTCAAACTGCTCATCTTGTAGGTTTTATCATATCAATAAATGGGATTATCATCTAACCTGTTTCTCAGTCCTGAAACCTGGAAGTATATATTGAGACAGTAATGGAATCCTGATCAAGGGCTAGAAAGCCTGATTCAGGTATGAGCTCTGTTGCTTACTAGTTGTTGACTTGAGTATATTTCTCATCTCACTGAGCCTCAGTTTGTCATCTATGAAAATGGGGAAGATGAAAACACCTCATAAGATTATTGTGAGAATTAAGGGATGGAGGTTGGTTACATTTACAGGAGGCAGTGATCAAAACCATCCCCGAGAAAAAAATGCAGAAAGGCAAAATAGTTGTCTGAGAAAAGAAGAGAGGAGAAAAGAAGAGAAGTGAAAGGCAAAGGAGAAAAGGAAATATATACCCATCTGAATGCAGAGTTCCAAAGAACAGCAAGGTGAGAAAAGAAAGCTTTCTTAAATGAACAATCCAAAGAAATAGAGGAAAGCAATAAAATGGGAAAGACTAGAGATCTCTTCAAGAAAATTAAAGATACCAAGAGAACATTTCATGCAAAGATGGGCACAGTAATGGACAGAAATGGAATGGACCTAACAGAAGCAGAAGTTATTGAGGTGGCAAGAATACACAGAAGAACTATACAAAAAGGTCTTCATGACCTAGATAATCATGATAGTGTGATTACTCACCTAGAGTCAGACATCCTGGAGGGTGAAGTCAAGTGGTCCTTGGAAAGCATCACTATGAACAAAGCTAGTGGAGGTGATGCAATTCCAGCTGACCTATTTTAAGTCCTAAAAGGTGATGCTGTGAAAGTGCCACACTCAATATGCTAGCAAATCTGGAAAACTCAGCAGTGGCCACAGGACTGGAAAAGGTCAGTTTTCATTCCAATCCCAAAGAAAGGCAATGCCAAAGAATATTCAAATTGCTGCACAACTGCATTCATTTCACATGTTAGCAAAGTAGTGTTCAAAATCCTTCAAGTTAGGCTTCAGCAGTACATGAACTGAGAACTTCCAGATGTACAAGCTAGATATAGAAAAGGCAGAAGAACCAGAGATCAAATTGCCAACATCCGTTGGATCACTGAAAAAGCAAGAGAATTCCAGAAAAAACATCTACTTCTGCTTCAATGACTATGACAAAGCCTTTGATTGTGTGGATCACAATAAACTGTGGAAAATTCTGAAAGAGACAGGAATATCAGACCACCTTATCTGCCTGCTGAGAAACCTGTATGCAGGACAAGAAGCAGCAGTTAGAACTGGACACAGAACAACAGATTGGTTCAAAATTGGGATTGGTGTATGTCAAGGCTGTATATTGTCACCTTGCTTATTTAACTTATATGCAGAGTACAACATGCAAAATACTGGGCTGGATGAATCACAAGCTGGAATCAAGATTGCCAAGAGAAATATCAATAACCTCAGATATGCAGATGACAGCACCCTTATGGCAGAAATTGAAGAGGAACTAAAGAGCCTTCTGATGAAGGTGAAAGACGAGAGTAAAAAAGCTGACCTAAACTCAACATTCAAAAAACTAAGATCATGGCATCCAGTCCCATCACTTCATGGCTAATGGATGGGGAAACAATGGAAACAGTGAAAGACTATTTTTTTGGGCTCCAAAATCACTGCAGATGGTGGCTGCAGCCCTGAAATTAAAAGACGCTTGCTCCTTGGAAGAAAACTTATGACCAACTTAGATAGAGTATTAAAAAACAGATATCACTTTGCTGACAAAGGTCCTTATAGTCAAAGCTATGATTTTTCCAGTAGTCACATATGGATGTGAGAGTTAGACCAGAAAGAAGGCTTTCGTTGAAGAATTGATGCTTTTGAGCTCTGGTACTGAAGAAGACTTTTGAGAGTCCCTTGGACTGCAAGGAGATCAAACCAATCAATCCTAAAGGAAATCAGTCCTGAATATTCACTGGAAGGAGTGATGCTCCAATATTTTGGCCACCTGATGCGAAGAACTGACTTGTTGGAAAAGACTCTGATACTGGGAAAGGCAAGAGGAGAAGGGGACGACAGAGGATGAGATGGTTGGAAGGCATCATTGACTCAATGTATGTGAGTCTGAGCAGGCTCCAGGAGCTAGTGAAGGATAGGGAAGCCTGGCATGCTGCTGTTCATTGGGTTGCAAAGAGTTGGACACGATTGAGCAACTGAACAACAACAACAACAAAAAGTGAACAAACCAGTATCTGACAAGAGTAAATAATCCACAAATGTCAGCTCTTGGTGGGATTTCTAGCCCTCTTCCTATTGCCAGAGGCAGATTTACTGTGACACAAGTGAAATTCAAGCTTGTCCAGGACCCATTCAAGATTCTGTCCCTTTTACTTGTATTTTTGGTATTTGTGATTTTGTAAGTTTTTAAAACCACTTTCACAATTGTATAAATTTCAGGGCTACAGAAGCTGGATGAGCTCTTGCATACACCTCTACATAAATACATCCCAAATACCATAGAAAATATATCCCCATATTCTCCGTTTCAACTAACACAAACCTATCTAAATACTGTCAGCCCTTGCCTCGACCATTATAATAACTTCCTAACTCATCTCTTTACCTCTGATGTTTTTCTAATTTATTCTTGAGCCAGAGAAATCTCTCCAAAAAGCAAATCCTTCTTAAAACCTTTCAATGGAATACTATACAGAAATCTGAAAAAAATACACCCCAGTAGATTTAACTCTATGTATGTTAAACTTCAGTAAAATTTTTTCTTTAAAGACACACTTCATTAATTTCTGTTGTCCTTGGATATGAAATTCATACCCCTTGATATGAGTATTTTTAGTTGCCCACCATAATCTCTCCTCATACCTTACTTGAGCCTTTGATCTTTCTGGAAGATTCAAGGTGGACCCTATTGACAGGCTAGTGTAACTTTTAGGACCCTTTTTCAGAATAATCTTTTTTAATATATAAAATATGTCAGGTTATGAAGAAAATAAATTATTTTGAAATATAGTTATCAAAAACAAATTTGTAGAATAGTAATATGTGTATCCCTTTACTAGTGCATCAAACAAAAGGATAAAACATAGGCATTAAAATTAAGTTTACATTTTTAACACATCTATCAGTGTGAAAGCATTTGCTATTTAGCGTACATAGTAACGTTAAATTTTAGGGTCATCTTTAGCTCACCTCCTTCCATGTATTGATCCCAAAACAGGTGAAATAGGGAATGCAGGAATGTGATAGAACCACAACTGTACTGTGGTATGAAAATATCTGTGACTTCCTACTGTGATAAAATCACAGACACTACCATTACTACTGTGCTTTTGTTTTTGTTTTTTGCTTACCTTCATAATTAAAAGAAGATTTCAGCTAGAGATTATTAAAAAAATAAAGATGTAATGTTTCCCAGTCCCAGTTTACACATCTACTGAATGCTATCTTGCTCAAGGTGTTCATGAGCCTCTGGTTAAGAAACTTTCATTTAGGTATCAATGTTCCTGAAGCATGTGGTCAGGCCCCAGTAGTTGAGTTATGGTAGAACAGTCATGGTAATCCCACTCCTTTAACCATTGTTAGTTTATGGCATTTGCACAACACAAATTTGACTAAGGAGACATAGTTACAAACCTTCTGGGGGAGGAAGGGGTGGGAAGGGGTAAGATGCTTGTGGGAATGCTTCTGGGAAGAGTTAATTTGCTCTTAAAAAATGAACTTCAGCAGCCATCTAAGCATCGTGAGGATCCAGCCCTGAAATGTGGAGTCAGCATGGAAAGAATCTTCATCCTTGGTGCTATGGTTGAGCAGCTCACATATCCAGTCCTGTAACCATGTGCCTTTGCTCCTCTGTTGGGTTAGATAATAAACTTCTTCGTATTTGAAGTTTTTGAAATTAATCTTTCTATTACTAACAGCAGACACCGTCCAAACCTCTACAAACTGAACCTTGCCTGTCTTTCTCACTTCATCTCCTGCCATTCTTCTCCTAGCTCCCTGGTCTTTGGTTTCCAGCTCTTTGCAAATTGCTGTTCATACCTCTTTGTCTGAGCTTGAATATTATTTCTTTAGACAGACTTGTCTGACCCCCTTTCTAAATTTTATACCGTCTCCTACTTCCTCACCTCCCGCCACCTTGTCTGTTATTCTTCTATAAACCTTGCACTTAAAACATACTTTCTTGACTTTATTTAATTTTTCTTTTTCTCATGAGACTGAAAACTTCAGGAGAGCAAGAGCCATATCACTGCCATTCCCAGCACCAGCACAATGTCTGGCATAGATACTCAGGAAGTATTTGTTGAATTAGTGAGAGCCTCACTTCCTCCTGGTTCTCTTCTGGTTAGACATTGTCTAGCATTGTCATCTGCAATGTGATAAATGTATTCACTCTTCCAATTGTTATATCTCATTTCTGTTTCATATCTTATTATGTTGTCCAGAACTTTCAGAGCAATTTTAAATAATGATAATGTTATTAGGTGCTTTTGATTTTTGCTTGTTTTAATGGGAATGTCTCTATTGGCTGTTGATGTGGCTCTGTGTATGATATTTTTAAAAAGTCATATTCAGTTCAGTTCAGTTCAGTTCATTTCAGTCGCTCAGTCGTGTCCGACTCTTTGCAACCCCACGAATCGCAGCACGCCAGGCCTCCCTGTCCATCACCAACTCCCGGAGTTCACTCAGACTCATGTCCATCGAGTCCGTGATGCCATCCAGTCATCTCATCTTCTGTCGTCCCCTTCTCCTCCTGCCCCCAATCTCTCCCATCATCAGAGTCTTTTCCAATGAGTCAATTCTTCGCATGAGGTGGCCAAAGTACTGGAGCTTCAGCTTTAGCATCATTCCTTCCAAAGAAATCCCAGGGTTGATCTCCTTCAGAATGGACTGGTTGGATCTCCTTGCAGTCCAAGGGACCCTCAAGAGTCTTCTCCAACACCACAGTTCAAACACATCAATTCTTTGGCGCTCAGTCTTCTTCTCAGTCCAACTCTCACATCCATACATGACCACAGGAAAAACCATAGCCTTGACTAGATGAACCTTAGTTGACAAAGTAATGTCTCTGCTTTTGAATATGCTATCTAGGTTGGTCATCACTTTTCTTCCAAGGAGTAAGCGTCTCTTAATTTCTGGCTGCAGTCACCATCTGCAGTGATTTTGGAGCCCCCAAAAATAAAGTCTGACACTGTTTCCATTGTTTCCCCATCTATTTCCCCTGAAGTGATGGGACCAGATGCCATGATCTTCGTTTTCTGAATGTTGAGCTTTAAGCCAACTTTTTCACTCTCCTCTTTCACTTTCATCAAGAGGCTTTTTAGCTCCTCTTCACTTTCTGCCATAAGGGTGGTGTCATCTGCATATCTGAGGTTATTGAGATTTCTCCCGGCAATCTTCATTCCAGCTTGTGTTTCTTCCAGTCCAGGGTTTCTCATGATGTACTCTGCATATAAGTTAAATAAGTAGGGTGACAATATATAACCTTGACATACTCCTTTTCTTATTTGGAACCAGTCTGTTGTTCCATGCCCAGTTCTAACTGTTGCTTCCTGACCTGCATACAGATTTCTCAAGAGGCAGGTTAGGTGGTCTGGTATTCCCATCTCTTTCAGAATTTTCCAGTTTATTGTGATCCACACAGTCAAAGGCTTTGGCATAGTCAATAAAGCAGAAATAGATGTTTTTCTGGAACTCTCTTGCTTTTTCCATGATCCAGCGGATGTTGGCAATTTGATATCTGGTTCCTCTTTCTCTTTCTGAGAGATGCTTAAATATGGAGCAAGTTGGAAACGTAAGGAGGCATAATTTTCTTTATATTCTACAAGACTGTGGTCTATTTTCATATAGAAAATTACGCCGATTATAGAATTTAACTTATTTCTTTGATCTGATCTCATTTTTCTATGTAAGTCAATTTGCAAAACAACTGAGTGGTAAACCTAGGTTGCAGAAGTAATATGATGGATTTATTAAGTGACCTACACATAAGTGACCTAGGTCACATATTAAGTGACCTACACAATATTCTTATGGCTGAAAAATATTGACTATGTATCTATTATCTACCTTTACTTTTATTGCTCCTTCCTAACATAAGCTATGTATTAAATACATATTTTAGTATATACTCTTTATAGCTATTACTTAAAGAGTGTTTACTGTTTGCCAGTCCAATGCAAATCACTTGATATGGTTGATCTCATTTAATCCTCACAAAATGCTATGAGATGGGTACCATCACTCTTATCCCTATTTTACAGATGACAAAATTGAGTCTTAAGTTCAGTTTATTTCCCTTAACACAGCTGATAAGTAGTAGGGCAGGGATCTGAACCTTGGCAGTCAGCTCCTTGCCCTGTGTTGTTTCTACCTCCACTGGTACCAATTGTTGTGGTTGTTCATTCACTAAGCCATGTCTGACTCTTTGCAACCCCATGGACGACAGCATGCTAGGCTTCCCTCTCCTCCACTATCTCCCAGAGTTTGTTCAAGTTCATGTCCATTGAGTCAGTGATGCTATCTAACCATCTCATTCTCTGCAGCCCTCTTCTCCAATTGCCTTCAATCTTTTCCAGCCTCAGAGTCTCTCACCAGATACCATAAAACCATTGTTAATTTTGAAACCGATTGGAAATTAGTTACCATAATTTCAAGAATACACAGCACAAAATCAATACATTGGAGCCAATTTTGAAATGAAATGACAGTAAATACGCAAAACTGTATATCATAGAATATTGGTCTTTTAAGGTATTTTATAAAGTGAATCAAACATTCAAATGGAAGGCTTTCATGAAAATCTCTACTTTGTTTAAACATTTTTAACAGCTGCTTGACCTGAAAAATCTCTGTGTTGCTAAGAAGCTAATTATTACCAATATTTTCTTGGTAATGAGTTGGAATATTGTTTCAAGCCTACATTCACCCCCAAAAAGATTATTTGAAATTTCTAATGTAATGTTATTTCCTGAGTTATGGTATTGAATCCACATTTGTTTATTAACATTTATACTCACTGCTAGCACATTATCAAAATGAAGTGAGGGTGTTTATATTTCTATTAAAATGCTAAAGTGTTTTGTTTTTAAAAAATTTTTTAAGAAAATGACAACCTACAGATGACTGCAAACTAAAAGCCCTATAGCCATTACCCAGATTTAGATTCTAAAGGAACAAAATGATCTCATGAAGAGTGCAACTTAAAACAATGATAAAGTTTCAATCAACATAATAAATGATGAAATCTTCTGAAATGCAATAATGTCATAAAACATTTCACCCTTCAGAACCACAGAATCATGTTTGAATTAATATCTGGGATTAGGGCCTTAGGAAATTGATTGTAAGGTGTTTTTTTCCAGGTGCTTACTAAACCTGATGGCCTCATAGGATACTTTTATGGTGTATACTCTACATTCAGGTCAACACTTCACTCTTGTAGACACACAGAACCACAGCACTGTTTATGGTCCCAGCAAGGGATACCATCAATGCTGTGAGGCTTCCAGACCATCCAAAGAGAGGAAGTGCTTGTGTCTTTACTGCAGGTTAAACATACTCTAATACACTGATTTTACGGAAATCAGTATGATTACAAGAGATTAAATGCAGTGGATTTAATACTCTGCAGTATTAGAGTATAGGAGTCTTCCCACATCTTCAATAAATTTCCTTTTAAAACTTAGTTTCCTTAGTGCTTTGAAAGCATAATTTACAAATTTTTCAAAAACAAAACTATTACATAAAATATCATGTCAAAAATGAAAAACATTCAATAAATATTAAGTGCCTCCTAGTTATGAATTCAATGCTTGTAACTTGTTTCCTTAGTTAATCCTCACAACAACCACGAGAAATAGGTATTATTCCTAACATAAATAACCATGTGAAAGTGTATAGAAACTGAGTAGAAGCCAAAGACTGACTTTGATTCATCTTTTTAGTCTGCTTATTCATAGAGGGTTTAAATTTTTTGTTTGGTAAATTTTATTTATTTATTTATATTTGGCTGTGCTGGGTCTCTGTCACTGCGCCAGCTTTTCCCTAGCAAGCAAGCAAGCAGAGGCTACTCTCTAGCTGTGGTGTACAGGCCTCTCATTGTGATGGCTTCTTTTGTTGCAGAGCTTCCCAGGTGGCTCAGATGGTAAAGCATCTGCCTGCAATGCAGAAGACCTGGGTTCAATCCCTGGGTCAGGAAGATCCCATGGAGAAGGAAATGGCAACCCACTCCAGTATTGTTGCCTGGAGAATCCCATGGACAGAGAAGCCTGGTGGGCTACAGTCCATGGTGTCACAAAGACGGACATGACTGAGCAGCTAACACTTTCTCTTGTTGCAGAGCACTGGGCTCTGGGGAGTGTGGGCTTCGTAGCTGCAGTGGACTCTGGAGCACAGGCTCAGTAGTTGTGGTGCATGAGCCCAGCTGCTTTGAGGCATATGGGGTCTTTCCAGACTGGGGATCGAAGCCGAGTCTCCTGCATTGGCAGGCGGGTTCTTTAACACTGAGTCATCAGGGAAGCTCCATAGAGAGTTTAGTGTGAGTGAGACTGTGGAACAAAGGCGGTAAACACATGGTCGAAACAGATTCAAATCCATGTTTTCTAACTCCAGTTTCAATGTTCTTTCCACTGCACCATCCTGACTAACAATATTTTCTGTAGCAGTAACAATTGAGGTGGTGTTACCAAGTAAAGCCAACTGAAATGAAACTTAGAGACTCTTATCTAAAGTAAGGTGGGCTGAATATAGGCATATAGCAACAATGTTGAAATTAGCACACCTTTGTAATACTGTTGATTCCTTGTAGTTGTGCTGGCAAGGGAAAGGTTGTTGATTCAAAGATGAGCCTGAAAAAAAAAAAAAAAAGATGAGCCTGACTGCTGACATTTGGCTATAGAAATGACTAGCATGAACCATGTATAAATAAAAGTTCTGGAGACTTCTGTTTCTAGTAATGGCAGACTGGATAATTTCAGTGAACCTTCTGTAAAGGACAGAAAGTTCTGGATAAACACATTTTAAAACTCTCTTTGAAAACATCAGACAACTAACAAGATAATAAAGAATTATTGTCTAGGATCTGAAGAAAACAGATGCACAGCAAGCTGAGCCCAGTACCTAGGGACACTTTTCCTTTGGGGCATTTTCCAATTTTGGAGGAAATATTGAGAACCTAAAAGAAGAGTTTCTTTTTTTTAAAAAATGCTTATTTATTTTTCCAGTCTTATTGTGATATAATTGACTTATAACACTATGCAAGCTTACGTTATACAGTATAATGATTTGACTTACCTATACTGTGAAGTGATTACCACAATAAGTTCAGGTTAATATCTGTCATCTCATGCAGATCAAAAGAAAGACATTTTTTTCTTTGTGATGACAATTTGAGCAGAGAACTTGGGATAGCTTCATGGGGCTGTGGTAGGGATTAGAGTCCAGGACAGGAAAACTTGTTGGGAATCCTAGTGAAGGTTAGATTGTACCTGGAAAGTTCATACTCAAAATATGAGAGTAAACCCAAAGTAAATGGGAATTCTTAGAGTTCATCTTAGTTTTAAATCATCTCAATCCCTGAAATTGGATTGAAGTTATCTCAAACTGTTCATACCTTTAGCTACTTGACAGAAACATACATAAAACTTCTTTGGAGAAAGAAAGCATCTTTGGATGGTAATTAGTTCTATAAACAGTTCTGTAAAAACACTGTGCAGCAACAAAATTAAAAAATGCCAGACATACAATGTACTGAAGATCAGTGGAGAAATAACTCCAGAAAGAATGAAGAGATGGAACCAAAGCAAAAACAACTCCTACTGGTGATGGGAGTAAAGTCTGATGCTGTAAAGAACAATATTGCATAAGAACCTAGAATTTTAAGTCCATGAATCAAGGCAAATAGGAAGTGGTCAAACAGGAGATGGCAAGAGTGAACATTGACATTTTAGGAATCAATGAAATAAAATGGACCGGAATGGGTGAATTTAACTCAGATGACCATTCTATCTACTACTGTGTGCAAGAATCCCTTAGAAGAAATAGAGTAGCCATGTTAGTCAACAAAAGAGTCCAAAATGAGATTGGATGGAATCTCAAAAATGACAGAATGAGGTCTGTTCATTTCCAAGGCAAACCATTCAATATCATAGTAGTCCAAGTCTATGCTCTGACCAGCAATGCTGAAGAAGCTGAAGTCGAACAGTTCTATGAAGACCTAAAAGACCTTCTAGAACTAACACCCAAAAAAGATGTCCTTTTCATTATAGGGGACTTAAATGCAAAAGTAGGAAGTCAAGAAATGCTTGGAGGAACAGCCAAAGTCAGCCTTGGAGTACAGAAAGAAGCAGGGCAAAGGCTAATAGAGTTTTGCCAAGAGAATGCACTGGTCATAGCAAACACCTTCTTCCAACAACACAAGAGAAGACTCTACACATGGACATCACCAGATGGTGAATACCAAAATCAGATTGATTATATTCTTTGCAGTCAAAGATGGAGAAGCTCTATACAGTCAGCAAAAACAAGACCGGGAGCTGACTGTGGCTCAGGTCATGAACTCCTTATTGCCAAATTTGGACTTAAATTGAAGAGAGTCAGGAAAACCTCTAGACCATGGAGGTATGATCTAAATCAAATCCCTTACAATTATACAGTGGAAGTGACAAATAGATTCAAAGGATTATATCTTATAGACAGAGTGCCCGAAGAACTATGGAAGGAGGTTTGTGACATTGTACAAGAGGCAGTGATCAAGATCATCCCCAAGAAAAAGAAATGCAAAGAGGCAAAATCATTGTCTGAGGAGGGATTACAAATAGCTGTGTAAAGAGGAATGAAAGGCAAGAGAGAAAAGAAAGATATACCCATTTGAATGCAGAGTTCCAAAGAATATCAGGGAGCAATAAGAAAGCCTTCCTCAGTGATCATGCAAAGAAATAGAGGAAAACAATAGAATGGGAAAGACTAGAGATCCCCTCAAGAAAATTAGAGACGCCAGGGGAACATTTCATGCAAAGATAGGCTCAATAAAGGACAGAACTGGTATGGTCTTAACAGAATCAGATGTTAAGAAGAAGTGGCAAGACTACATGGAAGAACTATACGAAAAAGATCTTCATGACCCAGATAATCACAATGGTGTGATCACTCACCTACAGCCAGACATCCTGGAGTGCAAAGTCAAGTGAGCCTTAGGAAGCATCACTACGAACAAAGCTAGTGGAGGTGATGCAATTCCAGTTGATCTATTTCAAATCCTAAAAGATGATTTTGTGAAAGTGTCACACTCATTTATGCCAGAAAATCTGGAAAACTCAGCAGTGGCCACAGGACTGGAAAAGGTCCATTTTCATTCCAATCCCAAAAGAAAGGAAATGCCAAAGAATTCTCAAACTACCACACAATTGCACTCATCTCACATGCTAGTAAAGTAATGCTCAAAATTCTCCAAGTCAGGCTTCAACAGTATGTGAACTGTGAACTTCCAGTTGTTCAAGCTGGATTTAGAAAAGGCAGAGGAACCAGAGGTCAAATTGCCAACATCCTTTGGATAATCGAAAAAGAAAGAGAGTTTCAGAAAACATCTATTTCTGCTTTATTGACTATGTCAAAGTCTTTGACTGTGCAGAACAGAACAAACTCTGGAAAGTTCTCCAAGATATGGGAATACCAGATCACCTTGCCTGCCTCTTGGGATATCTGTATGCAAGTCAGGAAGCAACAGTTAGAACTGGACATGGAACAACAGACTGGTTCCAAATAGGAAAAGGAGTATGTCAAGGCTGTATATTGTCACCCTGATTATTTAACTTATACGCAGAGTACATCATGAGAAATGCTGGACTGGATGAAGCACAAGCTGGAATCAAGATTGATGGGAGAAATATCAATAACCTTGGATATGCATATGACACCATCCTAATGGCAGAAAGCGAAGAACTAAAGAGCCTCTTAATGAAAGTGAAAGAGGAGAGTGAAAAAGTTGGCTTAAAGCTCAACATTCAGAAAACTAAGATCATGGCATCTGGTCCTATCACTTCATGGCAAATAGATGGGGAAACAGTGGAAACAGTGAGAAACTGTTTTGGGGGCTTCAAAATCACTGCAGATGGTGATTGCAGCCATGAAATTAAAAGATGCTTACTGCTTGGAAGGAAAGTTATGACCAACCTAGACAGCATGTTAAAAAGCAGAGACATTACTTTTCCATCAAAGGTCCTTCTAGTCAAAGCTATGACTTTTCCAGTAGTCATCTATGGTTGTGTGAGTTGGACTATAAAGAAAGCTGAGTGCAGAAGAATTGATCCTTTTGAACTGTGGTGTTGGAGAAGACGCTGGAGGGTCCCTTGGACTGCAAGGAGATCCAACCAGTCCATCCTAAATGAGATCAGTCCTGAATGTTCATTGGAAGGACTGATGTTGAAGCTGAAACCCTAATACTTTGGCCACCTGATATAAAGAACTGACTCATTTGAAAAGACGCTGTTGCTGGGAAAGATTGAAGGCGGGAGAAGAAGGAGATGACAGAGGATGAGATAGTTGGATGGCATCACCAACTCAATGGACATGAGTTTGAGTCAATTCCGGAAGTTGGTGATGGACAGAGAGGCCTGGTGTTTGCAGTCCATGGGGTCACAAAGAATTGAACATGACTGAGCGACTGAATGGAACTGAACAAATTGATAAAACTTTATGAACAAAATACAGCAGAAACAACAGACAATAGGAAAAGGCCTACAGGTGTTTTAGATTTTGTAGTTATTAGATATAGTTTTTAAATAAATATGCATACTATGTTCAAGAAAATACAGTGAAATAGAGAATTAATACAATTGGAAGCTCTATGAGACAATAGAAGAATGACATAGAACTAAAATTTAAGACTTCAATAAATGTATTTGTATGTTAGATACAGAGAATTAGAAAACTGGAAGAAAGGTCAGAAGAAAATATAGAGAATGAACATGGAGAAAAATTGTTCAGTTGCTAAGTCGTGTCCAACTCTGCGACCTCAAGGACTGCAGCATGCCAGGCTTCCTTGTCCTTCACTGTCTCCCAGCGTTTGCTCAAATGCATGTCCATTGAGTCGATAATGCCATTCAACCATCTTAGCCTCTGTTGCCCCCTTCTCCTCATGCCCTCAATCTTTCCCAGCAGCAGGGACTTTTTCAGTGAATTGGCTTTTCGTATCAGGTGGCCAAGGTATTGGTGCTTCAGCTCCAGCATCAGTGTTCCAGTGAATATTTAGGATTAATTTCCTTTAGAATTGGCTGGTTTGATCTCCTGCTGTCCAAGGGACTCTCAAGAGTCTTCTATGACTACAAGGTTCAGAGGGCAAAAGGAGAAGAGGTAATATATGTGTTACGGGGAACTCTAAAAGAATGAGGAGAAGAAAGAGATAATGGGCCAGAAATAGCACTTGAAAAGACAATGGCTGAGAACTCTGAAAAACTAATGAAAGAAATCAAGAAACAGATTTAAGGAGGTCCAGGAAACACAAGCAGTATAAATACTAAGGAATTCTAATCTACATACAACAAAGACCAATGAAAACCAAAGATTATGTATTATTAGAAGCATAAATCCTTTACACGCATTTACACACATGCAAATACTTGTTGGATTTTTAGCCATTGTCACTACTATTCATAAAGCTTGTGTTCTTTTGTGGTTTTATGTTGATCTATTTTTTCATTGTCCTTTATTGTTGGCAGGTAAATTTCTTTCCTTTTATTAAGGCATGATAGCATTTTTAATTCTGACAGGAATGGCAGAACTGATTCCTGGGGTAACCAAAGCAGCTGCTTGAGGATTAAGAGAGCAGTAATGGCAACCGACTCCAGTATTCTTGTCTGGAGAATCCCAGGGACAGAGGAGCCTGGCGGGCAACAGTCTACGGGGTTGCAAAGAGTTGGACATGACTGAGCGACCTACACTTTCACTTTTTCACTTTTAAATAGGTACTAAACCTCATGCAAAGAGTTGACTCATTGGAAAAGACTCTGATGCTGGGAGGGATTGGGGGCAGGAGGGGAAGTGGATGACAGAGGATGAGATGGCTGGATGGCATCACTGACTCAATGGATGTGAGTTTGAGTGAACTCTGGGAATTGGTGATGGACAGGGAGGCCTGGCTGCTGCAGTTCATGGGGTCACAAAGAGTCGGACACGACTGGGAGACTGAACTGAACTGACTGAAACTATGAATAAAATTTCTCTGGGAGTATAGAAATGAAGGAGCTGATAATGGAGGTGCTGTTTTAGTAGCTGTAATGAGGTTTTCTGAGGAAAAAAGCCAATCTGAAGGAATTATTTAATTTGTTTAGGGACTTTTTTTATTTTTAAAGATTGAAATACATGTTAAGTAAGACATTTAAAAGTAAAACAGAAAAGAAACAAATAATTGATAATTTTCTGGGTCATAGCTTAGGGACCAGACATTAAGTTTGGATCCAAATGTTCTAGCTTAAAAGCTAAGAGAGTTAAACTTCAGGTTACATAGCTTTGATTTTTAATTTTTCCTGAAACACAAAACATACAGATTCACTTACAAAGGCAACATTTTGCTTGGAAGTTAAGAAAAGGAGAAAATAAATATGAGTTTAAAAGCACTGGACTTGGAGGCAAGTACTATTGGGTTCATTTCTAACTTTGCTCCTCAGTAACTGCTCAATCTCTTTGAGTCTCAGTGACTTCTAAAGCAGGAAGATAAAAATAATCAACTCACCTACCTCTTGCATTGTTGTGAAGTACTCACATTCAAATAAGAAATAATAGATAAAATAATATCAAAAAAGATTCAAGTTCCTTGAGAGTATGAATAAAGTAACTGGCTGCTTTAAATGAATTTAGGGAAACAGATAATGCTGGATTCCATACCTGTGGACAGATAAGAATCCAACTCCAACGTCAGTAATCTTAGGGTGAAAGAGAGGTATTAAGAATGAAGATGAGCAAATATTGTCCCAGTATCTACAAAGCATGTATGGATAAGAGTGGGGAAGAATATGAATTCCAGGAACAGAATCCTAAATTAAAAAGATCTTTGGCAAGATTCCGTGGTGAATTTTGAAATAGATTATTTGTTAGGTCAGGAAAAAAAAATTGTAATCAGTGTGGATTCACGAAGAACAACTTACAATAGCTATTCTTTTTGTTTGTATATTACCAAACTGCCAGCAGGCTACAGTCCATGGGGTCACCAAGAGTTGGACATGACTGAATGACTGAGCGCCGCACAGCACAGACATATTGAAGGAATGCATCATAATTCTAGCAAAGCAACTGACACTGGGTATCACTGAGGACCAGACGAAGAAAAGGATCCAGAAGATAAATAAAATAGGTAGACTAATGATTGGTTAATCTAGGATCTCCCACTAACGGACTGATTATCAACCAGGTGGAAGAATTTTAGCTGGCATGGGACCATTCAACATGTGCAATTATTGGCTTAGATGAAGACGTAGAAGACATGCTTACTTCATTTTCAGATGGTATAAAATAAGTTAATGTCTTGAGTAGTAAACTAGGGTTTTAAGAGCTCTTGATAGCCTGGAAAGAACAGTGAATTGAAGAGAATCAATTTGATAAGGATAAATGCAGACAGAGTAAACATTTCCCTTACATTAAAAATCTGCTGCACAGGGTGATGGAGACCAGACTTAAATGCAGTTTCTACAAAGATTTCAGGGTTTTAGCTAACAACAAGGTCAACATGAGCAAGCCATGTGATTTGCCATAAAAACACCCCCCAAAACAAATAAATTAAAACCCCCTTTCTTCTTAGGCCAGACTAAGGGAAATAGCCTTTCCAGACGAAGGAAGTAAGAGCCCTCTGTATTTGGAACTGGTTAACTCACATCTGGAGAAGGCAATGGCAACCCACTCCAGTACTCTTGCCTGGAAAATCCCATGGGCAGAGGAGTCTGGTAGGCTGCAGTGCATGGGGTCGCTAAGAGTCGGACACGACTGAGAGACTTCACTTTCACTTTTCACTTTCCTGCATTGGAGAGGGAAATGGCAACCCCCTCCAGTGTTCTTGCCTGGAGAATCCCAGGGACAGGGGAGCCTGGTGGGCTGCCGTCTATGGGGTTGCACGGAGTCGGACACGACTGAAGTGACTTAGCAGCAACTCACATCTGGAAGATTGTGACTAGATAGGGTGCCACAGTTTAAGAGGGACATTGACAAAAGAGAGCTGACCAGAGGAAGGTAATCAAAATGTTAGAAGGTCTGGAAACAATCATATGAAAAACAGCTGTAAGATCTTGGTTTATTTTGTGTGGAAAAGGGGATGGTGGGGATCTGTGTTTACACAGGGAGATAACGTAATGTCTATAAAGAATTTAGCACAAGGCATTATACATAGTAAACACCCAATAAATGCCAGCTGTAATTATGATTCCAACTGTAGAAGACGACTATTCTATGTAGTCTCAAATAGCAACCCTAGGAAAAACACAATAGCAATTAAGGGAAAAGTGAGTTACTTTGATATAGTGATGGAAGAACTTTTTCTCAGAACTATACAAAGATTTAACCCATTGTTCCATTGTTTCATGAAATAGCATAGAAATTTCTATTTTTATAATAGCCATAATAAGCTAAGGAGGCAAAACTAGTTGATATTATAAATCACCTTGTGGCTTCAAATCAGACCATATTCTATCAGTTGGCCATTTCTGAATAAGACCCTTCACTAGTAAGGAATATGTTTGTTGTCTGAGTGGGAGACATTTTTGCAGAAGGCATGACATTCTTTTCTATTTTTTTTTTGCCTCACCACATGGCTGGCATGATCTTAGTTCCCTGACCTGGGATTGAATGTGGGCCCACAGCAATGAAAGTGCTGACCACAAGGGAGCTGGACCATAAGTGAACTCCCATGACATTCTTTCCTTTCCTTTTTTTTTTTTTAAGAAGGAAAATATTTCACAGGAGAATGTTAAGATCATTAACACCTGTATGTGCGTTCACTCACTTAAGTTTTGTCTGACTGCAACCCTGTGGACTGTAGCCCACCAGGCTTCTCTGTCCATGGGATTCTTCAGGAAGAATACTGGAGTGGGAAGCCATTCTCTTCTCCAGGGGATCTTCCCAACCCAGAGATCAAACCTGGGTCTCCTGCATTGCAGGCAGATTCTTTACTGATCAAACCAGTCAATCCTAAAGGAAATCAATCCTGAATATTCATTGGAAGGACTAATGCTGACGCTGAAGCTCCAATACCTTGGCCACCTGATACGAAAAGCCAATTCATTGAAGAAGCCCCTGAAACTGGGAAAGATTGAGGGCATGAAGAGAAGGGGGTGGCAGAAGATGATATGGTTAGATAGCATCACGGACTTAGTGGATGTGAATTTTAGCAAGCTCGGGGAAATAGTGAAGGACAGGGAAACCTGGCGTGCTGCAGTCCATGGGGTCTCAAAGATTCTGACATGATGTAGTAACTGAACAACAACGGCAACAAAGCCCATAAGGACCAAGACAACAGAAGAGAAGAACAGATAAGAGATTCAGTAAAAGCCTCGAAGATAAAAATTAAGCGGAAAATTTTAAATTAATTCAACAGAAGAGGGACAACTGAAAATGACATTTTTATGGAGGGAGATAACCAAAAGGAACCATGGAACCAGAGCAGGGCTTAGACTGAGAGGCACCCTGGTACCAACGGAGTAGTGGTGATGCGCAGAGCTGACGAGGAAGATTAGTGAACATTTATATGAGAAGTATTTAGACCAGGGTTCCCTTCCACCTGGTATAGCTGGCTGGCTACCTCTTCCACACTCTGACAGATGACTGAAGGTTTATTCTCTTAAGAAACTGACCTACCACAAACAGTAGGGAGATGCTAGAAGGAATATAGAGAGATTAAGCCATAGTAGGAAGGCAGCAGGCAGGAGAGAACTGGATCTGTTGAAATGTTTACCAGCTAAAGATAACTGAGCTGACATGAGGAAGCACCTTTCAGAAACCCCAGAGCATCTCAGAAGCATTAAAGAAGCTTGTTCCTAGAAAAACCAGCAGCAGTGGTCCTTGGAGAATCTGATAAGGGTTAAGAACCTTCAAGCTGAGTAGAAACGGAGAAAAAAAATTTAAGTTGCTATTTAAATAAATGAGTATTAGTGCTTTTAACCTCTACAAGCATCACTAGGTTTGGAAAGAATGAATGTCCCTCATCTACCGATAATTCACAAAAGTGGAAATGTAGGTGCTAGGTAAACATAAGAAAAAAATTTCAGACCCACACATAGGCAAAGGAGATGCACATATAAACAAGGAGATGTCAGTTTCAACTGAAAATTAGCAGAAGAATAAGAAGAATGAGACTATCCAGTGCTGGCCAGAGCACTTTGAAATAGACTCTGACATACTCCTGGAGGGAGGATAATAGACTTTTATTTGAAGATGACAGTATGAATCAACGTATTCATATTGAATATGTTTTGAATATATTCATTCCCTTTGGTCCATAAATTCTGGGAATTTTATCTAAGGAAGTAATTACAAATGCAAATAAACATGAATGATAGAAGATGTTTAATATTCATTAATTTTAACAATTAGAATTTTTAAATAAATGAAATAGTCAACAATAGTATTCAAATAAATTGTGTTACCAATGAAATTGAATGCAACCATTAAAGTTTATGTTTACAGAGTTTGTAAATTTGAAATATTGATGGAATCATTTTAAACAGCATAAGCATTGTGTATATTGTATGTTCTCAACTATGTGAAGAAACATTTGAAGGAAACATTCCAAAATGTAACAATTTCCATGAACATTTGGATAATAGATGTTGTCTTTGTATTTTAAGAAATTGTTAGTTGAATTTTTAGATATTCTAAGTAAATTTTTTTAAGGAAGATCTTTTGGAGAAGATCTGAAAAATGACTATTTTAAAAAATTTATTTATTTATTTTTTAATTTTAATTTTTACTTTATTTTACTTTACAATACTGTATTGGTTTTGCCATACATTGACATGAATCCACCATGGGTGTACATGCGAGTTTGGAAAAATGACTATTTAAAAAAATTAATCAATGTCAAATTCATCAGGGAAAGCAGATGTAATGAATTTGTAGAGGTATGGTATTATAAAATCTAGATTTTTCTTGGGAATGAGTATGCAAATTGTAGTAAGCAGAATGATGGCCCACTCCTCCCCCCCCCCCCCAAAAAAAAAGGTGTTCACCTCCTAATCCACAGATCCTGTGAATGTTAAGCTACATGGCAAAGGAGAATTCAAGTTGCAGATAGAATCAAAGTTCCTAATCGGGGACTTTCAGATGGGAAGATTATCCTGGATTTTCCTGGTGGGTCCAATATAATCACAAAGTTTCTCTTAAGTGGTAGAGGGAGGCAGAAGGGGGAGAATGAAAGGAATGGCACCATGAGAAGGATTTGGCAAGACCATGCTGGTTTAAAGATGGAGAAATGGGGCCATGAGCCAAAGAATGCAGGTGACCTATAGAAGCTAAAACAGGCAAGCAAACAGCTTCTCCCCTAGAGCCTTCAGAAGGATCTATTGCATCACCAACTTGGTTTAGCCCAGTGAGAACCATTTGGACTTTTGACCTCCAGAATTGTAAGACTACATTTGTGTTGTTTTAAACCACTAAGTTAGTAGTAATTTGTTACAGCAGCAACAAGAAACTCATACACCAACCATTACACTGTCACTATGACAGAAGCCAAACACACTACTAAAATAATGTTTGTAGGCAATATTTATATCATGACTTAAAGTATACAAAATGCTTTCAACATGCTTAGTTCATTTGCTGCTCAAAGTAATGTCACAAAGGAGGAAATGCATCCCCCTCCTGAGTTTACAAATGAGAAAACCAAGAGTTGAAATGGCAAAACAATTTTTTAGAGGTTGTATGGAGCTGGAGTTGGGATCCAGAGTCTGGTCTCTGACCCCAAATTTCGTGCTGTGGTCTACTTCTCACTAGTTCCCCAAATGAGGTTAAGCAAAAAAGCAGCAAAACATTTTGTAAAATGTGGGTCTCTACTTCAGTCTCAAGTATAGCAGAGCAAAAGAATCCTGTGAATATCTGGTGGGTTAAATTTATGGGACTTATTGTCTACAAAATTTTTGAACAGAAAAAATACAACCAAACCCTAAAGTAATAGATAAAATTCAATCATTTCAAGCCTGTGATCCAAGTATTTTTTTCTTATCTAAATGGATAAATGGGGGAAATTCTTGGCGTCTAGGTGGAGGATGTTCATCTGTAGCTTGGTTCACCTGTCCCCTCACTGACATCACTTTGCCCCTTTCCTCTTCATGAGTTCCCCCTCTTCTGCCATCAGATGATGGCAGAAGAAATAAACGAAGATGAAATTCCAAAGCCAGGCACATAGATCAATGAAATAGGCTGGGCAGCCCAGAAATAAACCCATGCACTCATGGTCAATTACTCTACGACAAAGGAAGGAAAATAAGGTGAAATTTAATCCCTTTGTGGTGGTTAATTTCATGTATCAACTTCACTGGGTCATGGGTGCCCAGACATTTGGATGTGTCTGTTGGGCTGTTTCTGGAGGTGATTAACATTTGATTTGGCAGAATCAGTAAAGCAGATTATTCCTCCCAATGTGGACTGTTCTCATCCAGTCAACTGAATAGAAAATAAGGCTGAGTAAGAGAGGACTTAACCTGCCTGATGCTTGAGCTGGGACATCAGTCTTCTCCTGTCCTTGAACTAGAACTTATGACTGTCCTGATTCTCAGGTCTCTGGACTTGGGAACACCACCACCAGCTCTTTGGGATCTCCAGCTAGCCACTGGATCTTGGGGCTTAGTCTCCATAAGTGAGCCAATTCCTTATCATAAATCTCTCTCTCTCTCTCAATTTTTCTCTCTTTATTTCTCTGGTGATCCCTGACTAGCACATCTGGGAGTAATTGAACATTTGTAAGAAGTCTAAGTGAGGAAAACAGGTTCAAATCCCAAATAAGCGAATTTGATCTCCCTGGTTCCTTCTTGACTACTCCAGGGGGGCTGTGCTCCTGACATTGAGTAAATCAAGGATATGCACCAAAAATGGGACAGCTGATGCTTTTTTGGAAACCAAGAACAGACTGCCAGTACTGAGTTTACTCTATGAGGGCTTAGCCAAAACCTCCACTGCAGTTGTAGTCAGATCCCAAGGGCGGGAGTCTGGACCTGAGGCAAGGGCAGGAAAGAGTGTCAGGGGCAGGGTGCCCCTCCACTGGGTAGTGGGGAATTGAGCCCAGAGTGTCTGTTGACTGATGTGTTATTGCATGCTTCTCACTCTTTCTTCTAATATTTTCTAATTATAGACTCAACAACCATCATGGCCACAAATTGCCTTTTAATAAAAGGTTGCAGATTCACTTGAAGGAAATGGGTCTGAAAGACAGGCTGCTCCCTCTACTGTTTCCCTGCCTCCCTGCTGCCAGTCCCCTTGCCCTCAGTCTCCAGCTGTATCTCTGCCCTCCTGTCTCTGCAGGCTTAAATGGTATAAAACTTGCCCTTTTTTCCCTCTCTCACATCTGGGGTGTGTGTGTGTGTGTGTGTGTGTCTGTGTGCTGGGTAGAGTAGGAGCCTCCTTCCCTGTTGTGTGGAATCCAGATGTGACTTTCCACCAATGATCATGGGGTTCAGCCATCTTGCTCTGCAGGGTTCTGAGGAGCATGCTGCCTCACTGGGTTTCATTCTATAAACCCTGAAATGCTTCTGACCCATTCTGTAGGCCTCTGACCTGCTTTCTCCATCCTGCCCCATGTTTGGAGGACCAGGTTTCTATGTAATGTCCAGTGCTCCAGTGCCCAGCAACGACCCAAGCCGTCCATCCCTGCAGTTCTCCTTGAACCACCATCCTAGGGCTGGGCTTCCAGTGCCTTTGCCTACACTTCAGAGATAGAGGGCAATGATGGATTCCCAGTCTCTGCATATTTCTGCAACTGTGAATACTGCCCGGTATGGCTACCATGGCAACCATTTACCTGCACTGAAGCCTTCAGACCCCAAGCTTTTGCAGCTGATCACACCTCTCACATAAACCTGGCTTGTTCCCGGTACCGTCCTGCCTTCTGGTGTGGTGTACTGTTGGTACCTGTGTCCTTCTCCTGTCTGTTTTGTGTCAAGCGTGGAGGTGAGCTAGAAATAATTTCTGGAAGGTTCCAGGAACATCATACAGATTTAGAAAAAACTATCTCAGAGGAGAATTGGGCCACAGTCTGTCTCTTCCTGGCACACTTCTGGAGAACTAAGAATCTGTCATTCCTGGAAACAGGATTTCAAAGGCTGCTATGAGGAGTGAGGTGGCCGTGAGGGTGGAGGGCAAGGACCAACAAGTACTGACCAGCTACGCTTGCTGGGAGCTTTATATGTTTTGATTTGAACATTTTTCAGGGTACCCAGACAAGGCAATGGATATCATTTTATTTTACAGATGGTGAACATGAAACTCAGAAGGAGTAAACCAGCATGCTATGGGATCAGGATTCAGACCTGCATATTCTCTCTTCTGCACTTGTCCTTCAATTATATATTTCTTGAAATGCAGGCTCTTACTTTTCTGGCCATAGGAAATGATATATTGAATATCTTTCTCGGGAAGTGGTAGAAAAGTGTTTTTCCTGACGTTTTGAGTTAGGGGAAAAAGAAAAGAGCTCTGATCACACTCTGGAAAAGTACCTTTTTAGATGCACCAGGAGATTTTAGTAGTACAAAGAGCTAGCATTTGAGTTTGACACAAAGGAGAGGAGAGGAGAAGGCATTTTGTCTCAGAATCATTAAGAAGTATGAGAAAACAACTGTACCATCTCTACTTTCTTACCTGGGAGGAGGGAGTGCCTGGTGTAAACTGTCTATGGCCCTGTCTTGTGAAACAACTCAGCACATGATCTTCAGTCACAAAGGCAGCATTGTTGCTTTCGCATGTGCCCTGCTGCCCCCTATCGAGCCTGCCATGATGTGTGCAGTGTGTTCTCATAGGTGCCTGTGCAGGGGCTTGCTGCCAGCAGTGGCAGGTGTGACCCACACCGAGGCCTCCCGGGGCCGGCCGTATGTCATCGCAGGTTGTCTGCTCTGAATTGATGAACCTTCAGTGAAGGCAGATGTGCGGCTTTTTCCAGGCCTTTCCAGAAGAGAAAAAAAAAAAAAACAAAAAAAACAAAAACAAAGCCTTCTATTGATTACCGTAAAGTCAAAATGTGTTTCACCTGGAGACAGTGGTTTGTACTGAGCTTGTAATGAACATGATCTTCTAATCCAGTGTTTTTTTTTAAACCTTTCTCAGATTCCATATATTTTTGAAAAGCTGATAAAAGTGATTGAGCTTTTACTCTAGGAAAAAAATAAACATGTGTCCCTCCAAACAAAATTTTATGTACTTTCAAAGCATATATGAAGTCCCAGGGGTATGAGGACCCAAATTACCCCCTCCCTCTAGTATATATCTGGAGAAGGCAATGGCACCCCACTCCAGTACTCCTGCCTGGAAAATCCCATGGATGGAGGAGCCTGGAAGGCTGCAGTCCATGGGGTCACTGAGGGTTGGACACGACTGAGCGACTTCATTATCACTTTTCACTTTCATGCATTGGAGAAGGAAATGGCAACCCACTCCAGTGTTCTTGCCTGGAGAATCCCAGGGATGGGGGAGCCTGGTGGGATGTTGTGTATGGGGTCACACAGAGTCGGACACAACTGAAGTGACGCAGCAGCAGCTAATATATATCTATTCTAGTTTTCTTTCATTTGTGAGAACAAGATGCCTTCCTGAGTTTGTGGTTATATACATACAGCTCTATATTTATTTTGGCTTTCATAAAGATGAAGCCAATCTGGGATACCTCTTACAGTTTAGGACTCTACTGCATAAAATTCACTAATTAGGTTGAACAACTCATCATGTTTTCAACAATTGAGGCTTAGTTATTATAGGTTCCTCCCAGATGCATTTTGCTGTTGTCACCACCAACTCTTGGTCCAGTGGTTTGGGAGTGGTAGGAGAGGGAGAGAGGAGTCTGTATCTGAAACAGTTGGAGAGATTTTCAAACGATGACCTTGTTCATCCTCCCAACACAGGACTCAGAGTTGCAGGCCAATCAGCCATCTTTGTGATGCCTTGTGGAAAGATGAAGATTTTCTAGCAAGAGGTACTAGCTCTATTATAAGTTGTGCTCCTTATTACAGTTTTGTGCGCTAAGATAGGGCAAATGGTTCAGAAGAATCACAAAATCAGAGAACATTACACTTGGGGAGAACAAGATAAAAGCTGTGATTGGGACTGGTAGCAAAAGACACATTGTCCATCGTCTTTTTTTTTTAAGGGGGTGATGTTTTTATTCAACAAAAACATTTTTATTCACTACAAAAATGACCAGGATACATTTGGCAGCAGAATCTGGAAAGACCTCCACCTAGCTTCTGTGTGAGCCAGCAGTCCCTCCCACACAACCCTTGTGACTTAGGGTAAGGTAGCAGGCACAGCTCTGCATAAGATGTCTGACCTAAGGGTGGGAGTGTGGACTTGGCTAGCCCTGACCACACTGAACCTCCCCTCCTCCCTTTAAACAGCATGCTCAGGTCAGGTTTTCCAACATCCAGCATCTCCACCCCTGCCCCACCATTGAGGTCCTCAGCAGGACCAAATGTTCTGGTGACTTCTAGGGGAAAGTTGGCCTGGAAAACAGTGAAAACACATACACACACTATGTAAATATGAGTTGTGCAAACTAATTTAATGGATTGCTTTCTATTTTTTCTATTCTCTCCTCTATTTTAGTACCATTAAGTTAATGAGTTATGACCATAATTTAGAAAACAATTATGCAGGCTAAAGATTTTTGGAATACATTCTTGCAGTTCCCTGATGAAATGTCTCAAGGCTGCCTGTGGTGGGGGTGAGGGTGAGGAGGTGAAGGAAAATAAGAGATGATAGTGCGTTAAACTCCTAGTACCTCATCCACTCCCAATCAGAGGAACTCCATTAAGCTTTTTAAAAGTTGTACTGGGATTCTGTATAATATTTTATTCTAAAAATGTTGAAAAGCACTGACTTAGCCCATTTTACAAATGAGAAATTTAAATCCAAGATGAGGTCACGTATTCAAGTCACGCCAGTACAAAGTGACAGAGCCATACTGTGATTATTTTTCAATTTTTTGTCCCATAATTCTTTTAATATGTGTATGTATTTGGTAAAATATCAGATGGTTTAGCATAACTTATGAAGAAAATTAAGAATCTCTCACCCCTCAGTCTGCTTCCATTTTTAGACTTTCCTCGCTATTTCCGTAACTCACGTATCATGTTTGTCTCTCTCCTCCTTTCTTTATCACTTTTGGATGACCCTATTGACTCCCCACTATGAAAGGATGGTGGTTTAGCTCAATTTTCCTATCACCCATCTCCTCTTTTCTTCTCCCTTCACTTATGTTTTCAAGTTATGTTATTATTTTTAGTTCTATAGTTGATTACCTCTGTTGTTTTAAGTAAAAACCATAGCCCTCAAATTTTATAAAAAAATTTATTTTAATTGGAGGATAATTACTTTGCAATATTATAAAGTAATGTATATGTGGTTTTTGCCATACATCACCATGAATCGGCCATAGGCATATATGTGTCCCCTCCCTCCTGAACCCCTCAACCCTCTATTTCTTATCATACCCTGATCTTCTCACCTCCGTTCTATTGCTTTTTCTAATGCACCACTTGCAGTACCACTAAAAATAACACCAATACTGAGACATTTTCGTTGACGGTAAGATGAATTAAAGTGCGATGTGCCTTCCTCCAGAAACTGGAGAAAATTTACACTGTACTATTAGAGATAAAAAGTCAATGAGCATAAAGTTTGAAATAGGTGAATCCAGGAGAATTTCTATAACTCTCTCACACACAATTAGTATCTGGCCCCTAGGAATGAAGAACAGATATTCTGCCTCTTTCTACCCTCTATCACGTCTGGCTTTGTACCTTCTGTTCAGCCACAAGGGTAAAACTCAAACTAGTGAATGAAAATTTGGACATGCCAGGTCTAGGTTCAAATTAAGTAAAAGCTTTCTAATAAACAGCCCTTCAAATATGGTTGGTGCTGCCATGTGAGCCAGTGAGCTCCCTGTCACCATAAGAGTCGAAGCACAAGAGAGAGGATCACTTGTCAACGCTTTTGCAGAAAGGGAAATGACCTTAGGTTATTTTCATCCCTGAGATTTTGTGATTCTGTGAAATTAATGATACATCTCACAAGGTGAGTGAAGTTACCCTGGATCATACGTTCTCAGGCAGGCAATATCGTCACCAATAGGACAAACGTTGGTTTGGGGGATGTGTGAAAATAGCTTCAATATTACAGTGATTTGTGGCCACATAAACAGGTATACACTGTATCTGTGGTAGTAAAAGTTTATGAAAGGTGGGAATCAGCAATAAGAAGTCTACAAAATCTTGTGGACAGGGACAGATAGTGGCTGAGCTGAAAATACTGAAAAATAGGTTAAGGAACACTGCTAGGCTCCACATTCCATTGGCAAGACAATGTTGGTTATGTCCCCTCCCTTGGGATGTCTTCTCTGAACTTCACGCCCTTTTGTCACGGTGTATAACAAGTAGCCCTCCTGGTCCCATAGCCTGTCCTGCAAGTTGTCTTAAGAGAGGCAGTTTGGGGAGGATTGGTTAAGAAACTAGGCATTGCCTAATTCATATGACCACTGATGAATTTATGTAATCTCACCAAGTCTGAGTGTCCTTCTCTTTAATGAAAGTAATGATAGTTCTTTGCATATGGGGTTGCTGGAATGTATAAATTCTTAAAACTCAGAAGTGCGGTTCTAGAACCATTGGTTTAGCATCACCTGGAAGCTTGTTTGAAAGGCAGACTCTCAGGCTCCACCCCAGGATCTGTATTTTAACAAAATTCCCAGATGATGGCAGGTACATTAACATTTGAGAAGGAATTAGTTTAAATAAAGTAATGCTTGTAAAAGAGTTCATCCAAATACCTGGTGTGGAATGTTATTACCACGAATCTCTCCCTCCCGTACTACACTATCAGCTCCATGTCAGGACTTTGTCCTATTCATCTTTATGTCCCCAGCACTCAAAGCAACACATAGCAAGTTTATATATTGATTCAAAGTCTGTTAGATGAATAGATGAATGAGAAGCAGAGTGGGAGAAAAGACAATGCTTTCTTCCTGAATATGGCTGGAGATGGTTTTCCTGCCCATGCGTCCTGTTATCTGACTCACAGCTACTTCCCCCTTCCGTCTGTAAAGAAAGACCTCCGCTGGAGACTTTCTTCTTTTTGGTTTCCAGGGCATGCACATTTAATTAAGAAACTTTTACTGAGTGCCTTCTTTGTGTAAGTCTTGTGCTGTGTTGAAGAAAACCAAAGATGAATAAGACACATGCCCGCCCTCTGCCACTGTGTGTATATTTGTGTATTCTATCACAAATCTCTTGCAATATACTCATTTCAACCTTATCTTGGCTTGAAAGATAAGGAGAGAACCGAAACATATGGGGTTTGTTGGCACACTGGGGCTGAATTATGAATACTGTCACAGACACAGGAACCAAAAGATTCAGACAAGAAAAACAAGCTTTAATAAAAGGTTCTGGAATTGAGACACCTTTTTCTGCACCCTACCCCCACCCTTGATGAACCCCTCTGCCTCCAAAATAAGCTTTCCTGCTGCAAATAGCCTTCAAGTTGTGGGAAACATCCTCCAAGTCACATTTCTTTTTTGTCGGTTTGGATGATTCAACACATTTGCTTCTTTTGTATTTGCTGTTTGCAGATAATTCTTTCTTAGAATAGGTAAGCCATCTGTTAACGAGCTATCCTTAGCCCTCTGTGCAAACCACACACCTCCTTCGTAACAGTATCCACTGCAGTGGGAGAAAACAGGCTTTCCTGCTCTCCTTTTCACTCCCTGTTGGAAGGTTTGCATCACTGGAAACCATCCAAGTTTTGTTTTTTTCCGTATAAAAGAACTTTCTGTTGACTAATTTATTTGAAGTGATGTTTTCTTCTCAGGTACAGAATTATACCCAAATTTTACTGCTAATTGTGTATGATTGATTCCCTTTCTGAGGGCATTTTAGATCTCACTTTAGGGAGGGGCTGGGTCAACTAGTGAAGAGGAACATGGAAAGAGACACCCAGATGCCCTGGTGAGAGCCACAGGAGTTCAGGGCACTGGTGATTCGGGGTGCCAGCCTTCCCTCCGAGTCAGCGAGATTCACTTTGTGGTTCTGTACCACCTTTCATCTAGGAAGCTGAGGGCTTGCCACATATGAGATCAACTGCTAAGACATTAGTATTATGATAATAGTGCACACTATTCTTTGCACTTGGAGACAGGTTAGAGGACACAGGTTAGAGGATCAGGTTACTGCCCAGGTGTGCACAGTGGCTTAGAGCTCCCAGGAAGCCCTGCAGCTTTGCCTCTGAGTGTGGCTCCTGCATGGTGGAGAGACGTGGATTTTGGAATCACTTCCAGCTTATGATCTGGATCTACGTTTGTATGTCCCATTAGCCTCCAGTTCAACGAGTGTCATGAGTTCTCCTGTTCCTTCTCCGGATTTCCTGTCTCAGTCGCTAGCATCACCGTACACCCAGTTGCTAAAGCCACCTGGATTTTTAACTCCTAGTACAGTACCTGGCATGTTGTTGTTTAGTAACTAAGTCGTATCTGACTATTTGTGACCATCAGGCTCCTCTGTCCATGAAATTTCTCAGGCAAGAATATTGGAGTGAGTTGCCATTTCCTTTTCCAGGGGATATTCCTGATGCAGGGATCAAACCTGTGTCTCCTGCATGGGCAGGAGGATTCTTTACCATTGAGCCACCAGGGAAGCCCCACAGTACCTGGCATATTTGGGGCCTACTCACATTACCTTGGGACTCCCTGGTAGCTCAGACAGTAAAGAGTCTGCCTGCAGTGCGGGAGACCTGGATTTGATCCCTGGGTGGGGAAGATCCCCTGGAGAAGGAAATGGCAACCCACTCCAATATTCTTGCCTGGAAAATCCCATGGACGGAGGAGCCTGGCAGGTTACAGTCTATGGGGTCCCAAAGAGTGGGACATGACTGAATGACTTCACTTTCACTTTTTTCACAATATCTTTCCTCTTCTCCCATTTATACCTTCCTATAAAAATTTCTTGATGCTCATGTTTAACAAGATTCTATAAATACAATACCTTAGATAACCCAACTTCATTGATAAATGCACAATTATGCCTTATCAACATAATGATAAGCACCACACATGAGCAACATAATTTTGAAATCTATACAAATATGGACATAATATGGAATATTAAATATTTATTGTATAAAGTAAAACAAATGTCCAAATGAAATGTAATATGCTACCCCTGAGACAGATATTATAATTTTTGTGACCTTTCTATACTGTTGCTCAAATCTGAAGAGTTTATGAGATCAAATCAGCATTCAAGACTGGCATTGCCCAATAGTTCTATTGCCCAAAAGAGCTTTCTGCAATTAAGAAGATGTCCTACAAATCCATGTGGTCCAAGTTATTTGTGACGATTGAGTGCCTGAGCCTGGGCTAGTACTCTTATTTATTTCAATCAATTTAAATTTAAATGACTACATGTGACTGGTGGCTGTGGTAATTGGCAGTGCAGCTCTAGAAAGCCATGTAACTCTAGATAACCAAGGTGAATTCTGACGACCAACTTTGAGAAAGTAAAGGAAAAATTTCCCCTCACTTTGCCTATAAGAATCCCCAGAACGCCAGTCTATGTCTGACGCAGGATACAGCATGCTTGGGGCTGGTGCATGGGGATGACCCACAGAGATGTTATGGGGAAGGAGGTGGGAGGGTGGTTCATGTTTGGGAACGCATGTAAGAATTAAAGATTTTAAAATTAAAAATAAAAAACTAAAAAAAAAAAGAATCCCCAGAATATGCCCCTAAACTCTCACATTTTGTAGATTGTAATGCACCATTAATTCCAAAATGCATTATTATTTTATGTACTATTAAGGAAAAAATGCTGTCAGTTATCATTGTAAAATACCTTTGACTGTCAGATATATCCTAATTTCAGAGAGTTTAAAGTCCTGGGAAAACTTAATCTTAGAATCAATGAAAAATGGTGCCTTAGTTATTTTGATGATTTCTGGGAAATTTCTTGGATGATTTTCAAATGTCAAAAATTTTTCCTATTAACTTTGAGTGTAATTTAGATCAATATTATAGAGAGATGAGATTGGGCAGTATTATTTCTATCTCAGTTTAATTTTTAAGGTCAAAATATCTTATAGTAGGAGATGAAATAATAACCCCAAACATTAACAAATTGTTCCTAAAATGTTCATTCATTTCAAGAAACGATATATGTATGTTAATACTATGGGGGGATTTGATATGTTGGCACTTATTATTTTTTCACTTATTTCTCCCTGACATTTTTTAACTTACTTTCACTGTTTCCTTTGTTGAATATATTATACACCTTGCTAAGTGCTAGAGTGTGTGGTATGGTTAATATAGAATTCAGGTGACCTCAGATCTAAGTTATTATATATTGTTTTACTTGTGACATTGTGGTATCATCTTTAAAGAATCCTAAGTCTTTATCTTTTAGCTCAAGACGGTTTGAGGGGAATTTGTATATTCATCTCACCTTTTTCTCTAACCTTTGTTAGATTCTCTGTGGTTCCACCTTCCATCTTGGTGGTGGTGGTTGTTGTTCAGTCACTCAGTTGAGTTCAACTCTTTGCGACCACATGGACTTCAGCATGCCAGGCTTCCCTGTCCTTCATTATCTCCTAGAGTTTGCTCAAACTCATGCCCATTGAATCGGTGATGCCATCCAATCATCTCATCCTCTGTCAGCCCCTTCTCCTCCTGCCCTCAGTCTTTCCCAACATCAGGGTCTTTTCCAGTGAGTTGTCTCTGTGAATCAGATGGCCAGGATATTGGAGCTTCAGCTTCAGCATCAGTCCTTCCAGTGAATATTGAGGATTAATTTCCTTTAGGATTCACCTTCCATTTTGAAGACATCTTGAAAACCAAGGCAAAAATCTGGCTTCCATCATTAGAACCATCTTTGACTTTGAAGTGATTTAAACCCAAATGGCACGTCTTTTAATATTTAGAGCATTAAATCCTAATCCATTCTGTTTAATGCTTTCACTGTATTTCTTAAGATGCAAAGAAAATGCCCTATCCTTCACCCAGCTGCAACAAATTAATATGTAATTTCAACCAAATAAAATCATTTTTCTCCTGAAACTCACTCCAAATTCTCCAGTGCCTTGGATTTTTTTTTTTTAAATTGTTAAAATGTGTGTGAGGTTTAAATAATATCTGAGGTTTTGCATTAAAGATGACCCATGACATCTCTTGGTGGCATTTTAAAACTTCTGGTCAACAAAAGTATTCTTTCATCCAAGAGAAAATTAAACTTTAGAACAAACAGCGCAATGTTTGGGAATGATTACTCAAATCCCAGAATAAGGTGCGAGTGCTAGAAAGAGGCCGCGGATGCGGCAAAATTGGAAACGTTTTGAATATGAGTCATAGCGCTTTTGAAAACAGAATTTGAAGAAGGGAAACAAGATGAAACAAAACAACCCAGAGAGCCTGGAATGCTTTATTATGAAGGCAGAGAGCCAGTTCTTCACCCACTCCGACAGGACTGATGACAGTGAAAACAATACCTCCATACAGACACACACACCCCACACTAGTTAAGCGCTGCTAATAGCGTCAGTTGTCTTCATTACCGCACATCTGACGAGGCGTCTTGAAACCCTCAGTGGTGCTGGTCCCTGCAAACGACCTCAGCAATCCATAGGCAGCCTATTTTAGTCCCTCAGAGAGAGTGGATGCCTGGCATATGCTAAGTAACCCTGTTTCATCCTATAATTAACAGAACCACAGTAAATATCACTTCCAAGTACCTCAGGAAGAAAGACAATTTTGAAGCAATTTCTCTCCCCCCATACCTTACCATTTTCTTTTAGGAAAGGACTACTGTATTATACCTTGCCTTTTCTTTCTAATGTAGCAAGTGCTAATTACACCCCTTGGGTACACCTTGGCTGCTGTGTTAAACACATCTAGAGTTGTTTTCTTATTACCATGAAAAAAATATTTGACATGAAAGATGACTTGGGAAGGCTCTGAGGGGCATCGGGATAAACCTCCATAATTTACAGGCTAAGAAATTCAAGGAGGTTGAAAGATGGGATTGTGCTCAGAAAGAGATGCAGTAAAGTCCCTATTGTGTGAATTTGTTTAAATGAGGAGATGAAATCAATATGATGTAAAGAAAAATGCCTCAGAAAGTAAGAGCATGTGAGTCTGTGTGTTGTGTGTAGGGGAGGTGGAGACCAGGGCCTTTCCAATCCAGACTTCTCCAGCTCCTTTGACAATTAACCCACATTCCACTGTGTTACTACTTAAGTGGGCTAGATTTTCAGTCCACTCACTCAGGTGTATAAAAATAACCTCTCATCATTTTTCTATAACCCAGTCATTGAAGTTTAATCTTAACAACTCAGCCCCTTTCCCTGGGCAGACTTTGGGGTGTTGCTGTATTGGCAGCTAAGGGCCATTTGGCCTTTGCCAGCTGTAGCCCCAGGCATTCAGGCTGGTGTCCTTGTTCCTTTAGAGCTGAGCTCGTATGGGTCCATTCGGGTCACTGCTGCCACTCCATCGGCCATGAATGCACTGCTCTTGGGCACCTGAGAGGCATTCTCAGACTGTCCTGGTGCTCCCGCTTAGCTTCCCCTTCAGGACTTTCCTCTGCCCCCATCAGGCTGGCTTACAACAATTCTGGGTTCTACCTTGGAAAGAAGTGCATGGGGTCTCAGAACCTGTCTGGAGCTGGTAGCATTGCCACGTGCCTCAGCTCTACCCCCACATCCCGATATATGGGTTCAGGAAAGTGGCAGAAGATGGACCATGCATGGGCCCAGGGTTCAAGGCCTCTTTCTAGGAACAGAATTATGTTAACTTCCCTACAGCCCCCATCTCTGTTGCTCCTCCAAACCCCCCACCCACCTCAGCTTTACTTGAAGATCATTACATATTTTTCTGATCTTTTGTCTTGTGCCCTGAGTTTACTTGGGGCTTAGGTATATAAATTTAAAGAACAAATCATCTAAAGTGCAAAAGCTTCGGCTTTTGGCTGAATCTTCTTGTCCCTGAGGGAATAATGCTGCTCATCCAATGCGTGAAAAAAAGTGAGGGGTACTAGGAGATGACGGAGAAGGAAATGGCAACCCACTCTAATATTCTTGCCTAGGAGAGCCCATGGACAGAGGAGCCCAGAGGGCTACAATCCATGGGGTCGCAAAAGAGTTGGACATGACTTAGCAACTAAACACCACAATGGAGTGACACTAATTGAAAGACGTGTGTGTGTGTGTGTGTGTGTGCACGCATGTGCTCAGTCATGTCTGATTCTTTGTGGCCCTTGGACTGTAGCCTGCCAGGCTCTTCTGGCCATGGAATTTTCCAGGCAAGATTATTGGAGTGGGTTGCCATTTCCTTCTTCAGGAAATCTTCCTGACCCAGGGATGGAACCTATATCTCCAGTACTGGCAGGCAGATTCTTTACCACTGACACCACCTGGGAGGCTGTGATGGAGGAACTTGTTTCAGAGATATGTTTCAAACGCTAATTTCTCTTGTGTGATCTTGGGCCACTTGATATATAATTTTCTGGGAATTATGGAAGTTGAGAACGTTTACTGGTAAAAGAGGAAATTGGGTGCTAAGCTTAGTGTGAGGATATTTTTGGTACATAAGGGAAAAAATGGTCTTCCCTGGTGGCTCAGTGGTAAAGAACCTGCCTGCCAATGCAGGAGGTGCAGGAGATGCGAGTTTCATCCCTGGGTTGGGAAAATCCCCTGGAGGAGGAAATGACAACCCACTCGAGTATTCCTGCCTGGGAAATCCCATGGACAGAGAGCCTGGTGAGCTACAGTCCAAGGGGTCACAAGAGTCGGGTATGACTGAGTGACTAAACCAGCACCACTAGGAAATGAAGCAGATTGGTAATAAGAATCAGAAAAATCTCCAAACGTCATCCCATCATATTTTTCTTCTAAAACCATATCCTTTCCTCTCTACACAGAGTGAAATTCACGGAAGGCGTAACGCAGCACATGCGGTTGGAACATATGCTCTCTTGTGGAGAGGAAATATTTTGACTCTGTAGTTCTGGGCAGGCTCAACCACTTGCCTCACCACTCACAGACAGCAACTTCCCCTTTCTAAGAACATAATTACCAAGCCCTCTTTGTTCAAATCTCTGCTTGTGTTTTATTCTTCATGGAGTCTTTCTGGACTGAAGTCACCCGGTTTCACCCCAGGAAGCTCACTACTCCCTCCTGCTGTTCGCCTTCCCTTCCTGGGGACAAGTTCAGTGCTGTGTCTGTGTCCCTTTGTTCTCTTCTGAGCGCCAATTTCTCTTTGGAGAACTGGGCTACTAACAAGGACATGTGCATCACACTTCACAGTTTATAAGCCTCTTATGCCTGGATAACGATCTCACAGGACAATGGTCCTGTGAAGCAAGGATCATTATTTTAAGTGTGATTCAGTGGAGGCTTTGGGGGTTATTAACTGGGTCTTTGTACTCAAGGAGGCAGGGGCTGGGCCCAGGCCTTAGCACTCAGGCCTCTTGACATGGGGTCCTCCTGTTTTCACTTGTATCAACCAAGGCTGATGTGAACTTAAATGAGATCATTCATTCATCCAACAAACATCCACGGAGTGTTTCTGTCAGACCTGTATGAAGCATGGGGTTATAAATGGTGATCAAAATAATTTCAGACTTTGCCCTCATGGAGCTTATAATTAGAAAGAGACATTAAAAATAACCACACATATGTGTGCGCATGCTAAATCACTTCAGTCATCTCCAACTCTTTGTAACCATAGGGACTGCAGCCTGCCAGGCTCCTCTGTCCATGAGGTTCTCCAGGCAAGAATACTGGAGTGGGTAGCCATTCCCTTCTCCAGGGGATCTTTCTGACTCAGAGATGTAACCTGCATCTCCTACATCTCCTGCATTGACAGGCGGGTTCTTTACCACTAGCACCACCTGGGAAGCCCAATCACATATATTGTTTTAAAATGTATAAGGGCCTGGAAGGAAAATCATAGAGTTATGATTTTCACAAAGAGTCACACATGACTGAGCAACTGAGCACATAACAAGTGGGCCTGATCTAGTTAGGGATAAGAACTAGATCCCTACACAGGGGAAGATGGGAGATGTTGAGAAGGGTGAGAATTTTCTGAGGAAGGGATGTTTAAGATGAGGTCAGTAGGCACTAGCTAGGCAAAAAGAGTTTGCAGCTAGGATTCCAGCATTTGAAAAAAGATCCTGAGGTGGGAGAGAACCTGTTCCTTGAAGGATGTGATCAGGCTGGCAAAGAAGGGTCAGTCTCTGAGACTTTGAAGAATATCTGGATTTTATTCTGAGTGCTATGGGAAGCCAAAGATGGGTTTTTAAACAGAAGGGAGTGTCTTGTGGGTGGAGAATGGGTTGAGAGGGGGAACCAGTGGGTGTGAACTGTCACTTGGGAGGCCACTGCAGGAGTCCAGGCGAGCTTGAATTCAAAAGGTTAAAAAAAGATTTGGAAGCTACAACGAGCTGCTGCTATCATTATGAATGTATTTATCTGTCAGAGTCTTGGGCAGGAAAGAGAGTGCGCAATCAAGTGGTGTAATGTGTTTGGTAAAGGGACTAGTTCTGAAGCTATGGTTGGAGCTAGGGAAATGCACTGGGACTCAGTGCCCGGGCTTTTGGTTGCACCACTAGGACTGCAGGGGCTGGTGAGGGGACGGTTCCAGAAGGTCAGAGGCACTGCAGGACACAAATTGTGGCCTTCAGCAGAGGGATGCTGCCAAGCCACAGCACCCTGCAGGAATAAACACCTTCCTGTGCACCCGTCATCCAGCACCTGGCAGTGTTCTTCACCGGCTTTACCCAACTGGGGAGGAGGCTGTTGATGCAGCCCATGAGGGCTGGCTCCAGGGGGCATAGGGTGAGGGGCAGGAGGGTAGAGAGTAGGAGCTAGGGGCAAATAAGTCTTGCAACCACCATGCAGATCATGCTTTTTTTCCTTTCCTCTCACACTTCCTCCTCTGCAAACACCAACAAAATGATAGATTCTTTGTAGACGGAGATTATTTTCTCTTTCTTTCTTAATGCATGAGTGTGTCTATTGATAGTACTCACCTTTGAAACAATAGGAAATATTTCCTTTGATTTTTTTCTTCTTTTTAAGTATAATCATATTTAGTTTAATAGAATCCTGTGAAAACCTATTTTTTCACAAAGCCACAAGCCCCTGGCAAGGGTTTAAAGAAAGTTCTTAGAAGGTGGGAGTTGGGTTCCTCTGCCATTCGGATTTCCACTGGAGGCCGTTCCACTAGAGCAGCCCTCTGTGTCCCCTTGCTCACCTCTCCTTGCATAGAATGGGTGCCTAGTCTGATACTGGACCACAGTCTCAGATCCATGACTCACAGTGGGAAAAACTAATGTATTAAAAGGCTGAGAGAGTGAGAGATTTGATTCTTCCTCCTCTTTGCCCTGGACCAGCCCAAGGCTGCCACCCCAAGTAAGTACATCTGCCCTGTAGTCCCAAGCCTTCCTTTGGCCTTGGGTCCTAACATCTAGGGGTGGGAGGGGGACACTGGGTGCAGAGAGCTTGAGTGAGCCTGTTTGGTTATGTTCCTTAGTTTTGTCCTCTCGTGAGGTCCTTGTGGTAGTAGAGCTGACTTTCCTATCTTCACCAATTCCTGAGTCAGTCTTGTTAATTAGTTCTAAATCTGAGTGGGGAAGGGGGGTATTTTTAATTAGACCCTCTAAAACCTCAGTGCTGGGCCCTGTCAGCCAGGAAGAAGAAGGAACACTGTGGCAGGTCCAGATCTTTCGCAGATAGCATAGAGAGAGCTCAGAGGCTGGCTGAGACCTCAGGCTCTTGGAAACTGCAGGCATCACTTGGAGATAAGTAATATCTGGATTGTAAAACATCAATCCCTATGGCTTGGAGCTGTGTTGGGATTTGGGGCTTTCAAGTCAGACAGACTAGTGCTTGAGTTTTGGCTCTAACCTGCCGTGGCTGTGGGTCTTCGGCAAATTCCTTAAGCTTTTTGGACCTTAATTATCTCACCTGTAAAATTGGAATAATTACTAATATCTCTGTGGGAGAGTTGTTGTTAGGATTAACAATGACAATGTCTATGAAGTTCCTGGAACATAATAATAGCTCAATACATTTTTGGTCTTAATTTTTAATTATTGTCACAATTTAAGTAGTTTTCCTAAAACAAGCATAAGGTCCCTCTCAAAAAGGCTAAAACGGCCCAGTATTCTCTCTCATGTTGCTAAAAGTTCAGGGTAGGAAGTTCTCTGACACAAGGAAAGAATATTCTGGAAGACATACCTAAGATTTCCAGGACTTTTACCTCTGGTAATGAGATTTCTGACCACAAGTTCAAATAACTGAAATACATCTCCTTTGTTATTAGGGGAGTTACTGGAATCGATACACTCTCTATTGTGCTGCACAACTTTTGATATATGTTATGCAAATAATAGCTTCTATGATTTCCACATGTATGTGTCTCAGATGGAACTTTGAACAAACCTTTTACGCATTGCCTAATTTAGCTGCTGTCTCAATTATGTGTCTTGTTATGCCTAGATGTGCACCCAGGTATAAATAAATGAGAGGACTCTACTGCAGGGTTTGATCTATTTATTTGGAAACTTAACCTTTTGTAACTGTTTACTTTTACAACAGTTACTTTACTACATTTGGTAAAAGTTACTAAACTGTGAAATAATTAGAAAGCAGCTCTCTAGAACTAAGAGAATAAAAAGCACTGGCAAAATCATTTATTCAGTTGTTTAATCAGTTATAAGCAAGATTTTATTCTATTCAGCAATTGATTGCAATTTATGATTTATATGCTGATGAAGGAAAAGTTAATGGAGATTTTAATTAAAACAAATCGGTAAATAACAGAATGGGGTGTCTAAGGAGTTACTTTCTGAGTTTCTGGGATTTCCAAACCAGAGGATAGTTAGAAAAAATCTGTAAAATGAAAAAAAGCTTATAGAACATAAAATCAGAAATAAGACATATAGGAGAAGTAAATGAATGAATTGTGTTGGGGAGGAGACATAATTGGCAACTGAACCATCCCTTTTATTGGTCCTATAAAGGCCATGTGGAAGGCCTGTCCTTACCCCCTAGAATATGGGTACTTTTGTCATTTGAAAATTTTCTTTTATCAAGCTCACGGAGCCTAGATAATTTACACAGACTAGCCATCAAGTAAATACTTGTTAATTTGGTAGATCCAAGTATGTTCTTGGGGAGGCTGATCTTTTGCTACTACAGAAATAAGAATGGTGTTTGAAAGTAGGTCAGACCTGACCTGCTCATGTTCTCTTAGCTATAGTTTCACTTTTTATATATTTAGTCAGTTAACACAGTGATCCAATATATGTATTTGGATATCTTGCTTGGTCCCAATTCTTTTGGAACCACACAAAATTTCAGAGAAACTTCATAGTGGTACTGGAGAATTTGCATCACTGGCTACCTGTAGGGTCAATCAGTACCTAAAGAGCATGATTACAAAGTCATTAAAAGTGCTACCTGAAATAACGCTTGGTGAAATCTTACCAATTATCTGTGGAAGGGTTTGCTTTTGGTGGACTGACTGCTAGTTAGTCTTCAAGATTCAGTAAAAATATCTCCTTTCTGAAGGTCTACCAAACTCTCCCCAAGGTTTTTGTTTGTTTGTTTTGTTTTTAATATTGTGCCATTATTATCTGCTTAGACATTGTCATATTCTTTTGAACTTATTTATCATCTGACTCAAGCTCCTTGATTTTAGCAATCACTGGTCCTCAGCTTCATGGCTGGTAACCAACCAGGAATCCATCAGTCCTGGCAGGTTCTCTGTAGGGACTAGACAAATAAGTGAATAATAACAGACACAAACTCAATTCTTCTTAAAGATTCACTGTAGTTACACAATACTCCACTGTGTGCAACTGAGAAACAGTTCACTGGAATGAATGACTACCGCCTGAGTTCTGTTTGGAAAACCATATCCAAGTGACTATTCTGGTTTTACAGGCTCAGGTATGTTAATAAGCACTAATTTCCTTAAACTGTGGGTGGACCTGAGCTGTAAGGAGGTGTGGAGTTTAGTAAACTCCCCCTGCCCTCAGATTGGGCATTTGAATTTTGGAAGTGAAAAATAGAACCACACCGTTTATGCACCAGTCCTGCAACTCCATCCTCCTTTTTTTGGGTAGTTTAAGATTTTAATTAGAAAATATATTTGCTCCCTTCTTGCTCTCTATACACATCTCTGTTTAAAGCAATCACCCTGCATACAGTTAATTATTTGCCTCTGTGTCTTTAGGCCAGATGAGACTGTGAAATACTTGAGTGTGAGGCCTCTGTCTCATTTATTTTGATTTTTCTATAGTCGATGCAAGGCTTGATATACACTATATAACCAAGAAACAGTTTTTGATGGAAATGAATAAGAGCAAAGAGATTGAGAATAACTCTCTTTCTTTGTCACTGATCTCAATTGTGTTTTCCATATTCACCTAGAATTTGAAGTTCTGGATCTCAGTCTTTCATCCAGAGTCAGGCTTTTACAGACAAACATTTAAAATTCCACACAAAAAAACCATTCAGCCTTTTGATAAATATTTATTGAGTGCTCAGTAGATGCCAGGTGCTTTGAATACAAATATGGATGAGGCATGGCCCTGACCTTGATGAGTTCACCATGTCATTAAAGAGCATATAATAGCAGTTATTAGTTAATGGTCATCCAGGCTAATGGCTTACTCAGAATTCAGCTATCACTAAGCTCTTGGGCACTCTGAGAAATTACTGGGATGGAGCATATACTTGTGTAAATCATGGCTTAAGGGGAATAAAGTGCCATAACCTTTTCCCATAATGGAATTGTTTTCCAGAAAAGTATCAAATCTCAGAGTTATGAATATTGGAAGTTTTACCAATACAAACACTTTGGGAAACAAAAAGAAAAAGGAAACGTATAGTTCTTAGTGTTATTCAGGCTTAAAAAGAGTTGTTTGTTTTTTTTTTTTTCCCCAGTTTTTTAAGGAATCTCCTCACTGTTCTCCACAGTGGCTTTACTAGTTTGCATTCCCACCAACAGTGTAAGAGGATTCCCTTTCTCCACACCCTCTCCAGCATTTATTGCTTGTAGACTTTTGGATTGCGGCCATTCTGACTGGTGTGAAATGGTACCTCATTGTGGTTTTGATTTGCATTTCTCTGATAATGAGTGATGTTGAGCATCTTTTCATGTGTTTGTTAGCCATCTGTATGTCTTCTTTGGAGAAATGACTATTTAGTTCTTTGGCCCATTTCTTGATTGGGTCGTTTATTTTTGTGGAATTGAGCTGCAGGAGTTGCTTGTATATTTTCGAGATTAGTTGTTTGTCAGTTGCTTCATTTGCTATTATTTTCTCCCATTCTGAAGGCTGTCTTTTCACCTTGCTTATAGTTACCTTTGTTGTGCAGAAGCTTTTAATTTTAATTATATCCTATTTGTTTATTTTTGCTTTTATTTCCAGTATTCTGGGAGGTGGGTCATAGAGGATCCTGCTGTGACTTATGTCGGAGAGTGTTTTGCCTATGTTCTCCTCTAGGAGTTTAATAGTTTCTGGTCTTACGTTTAGATCTTTAATCCACTTTGAGTTTATTTTTGTGTATGGTGTTAGAAAGTGTTCTAGTTTCATTCTTTTACAAGTGGTTGACCAGTTTTCCCAGCACCACTTGTTGAAGAGATTGTCTTTAATCCATTGTATATTCTTGCCTCCTTTGTTGAAGATAAGGTGTCCATAGGTGTGTGGATTTATCTCTGGGCTTTCTATTTTGTTCCATTGATCTACATTTCTGTCTTTGTGCCAGTACTATACTGTCTTGATGACCATCGCTTTGTAGTAGAGCCTGAAGTCAGGCAGGTTGATTCCTCCAGTTCCATTCTTCTTTCTCAAGATTGCTTTGGCTATTTGAGGTTTTTTGTATTTCCATACAAATTGTGAAATTATTTGTCCTAGCTCTGTGAAAAATACCGCTGGTGGCTTGATAGGGATTGCATTGAATCTGTAGATTACTTTGGGTAGTATACTCATTTTCACTATATTGATTCTTCCAATCCATGAACATGGTATATTTCTCCATCTATTAGTGTCCTCTTTGATTTCTTTCACCAGTGTTTTATAATTTTCTATATATAGGTCTTTAGTTTCTTTAGGTAGAAATATTCTCAAGTATTTTATTCTTTTTGTTGCAATGGTGAAAGGAATTGTTTCCTTAATTTATTTTTCTACTTTCTCATTATTAGTGTATAGGAATGCAAGGGATTTCTGTGTGTTGATTTTATATCCTGCAACTTTACTATATTCATTGATTAGCTCTAGTAATTTTCTGGTGGAGTCTTTAGGGTTTTCTATGTAGAGGATCATGTCATCTGCAAACAGTGAGAGTTTTACTTCTTCTTTTCCACTTTGGATTCCTTTTATTTCTTTTTCTGCTCTGATTGCTGTGGCCAAAACTTCCAGAACTATGTTGAATAGTAGTGGTGAAAGTGGGCACCCTTGTCTTGTTCCTGACTTAAGGGGAAATGCTTTCAATTCTTCACCATTGAGGATAATGTTTGCTGTGGGTTTGTCACGTATAGCTTTTATTATGTTGAGGTATGTTCCTTCTATTCCTGCTTTCTGGAGAGTTTTTTTTTAATCATAAAAGGATGTTGAATTTTGTCAAAGGACCCAGCAATCCCACTTCTGGGCATACACACTGAGGAAACCAGAATTGAAAGAGACACGTGTACCCCAGTGTTCATTGCAGCACTGTTTATAATAGCCAGGACATGGAAGCAACCTAGATGTCCATCAGCAGATGAATGGATAGGAAAGCTGTGGTACATATACACAATGGAGTATTACTCAGCCATTAAAAAGAATACATTTGAATCAGTTCTAATGAGGTGGATGAAACTGGAGCCAATTATACAGAGTGAAGCAAGCCAGAAAGAAAAACACCAATATAGTATACTAACACATATATATGGAATTTAGAAAGATGGTAACAATAACGCTGTATGCGAGACAGCAAAAGAGACACAGATGTATAGAATAGTCTTTTGGACTCTGTGGGAGAGGGAGAGGATGGGATGATTTGGGAGAATGGCACTGAAACATGTATAATATCATATAAGAAACAAATCGCCAGTCTATGTTCAATGCAGGATACAGGATGCTTGGGGCTGGTGCACTGGGATGACCCAGAGAGATGGTATGGAAAGGGAGGTGGGAGGGGGGTTCAGGATTGGGAACACGTGTACACCCATGGTGGATTCATGTTGATGTATGGCAAAAGCAATACAGTCTTGTAAAGTAAAATAAAAAAAAAATAATTTTAAAAAAGTGTTTTTTTGTGTAACAAATGTCAGGTTGGTAGATCAATGGCAACAAATAAGAGCTTTTCAAGTTATGTTTTAAAAAGCACAACACATATGGAAAAAAGTTTATATTTAAAAATAACTTTTCAAACACTGAGGCTCTCTGGGAAGAATGATGACAACATCATATTGTAGACTCAATTGTATTCTCAGTAGGGAGACCATAATTGCCTTAATGATAGAAGAGAGGGAAAGCATGTCCCAGCCATAATGTTGTAGCCTAAGTGCACAGCAGATTTCCCACTGATAACATTAGTGCGCATCGCTCTGATTAGTGGAGTTATGTCTTAACAAGGGGTATGTCTAAAGACGGCAGGCAAGGTAAGCATTTCATCAGCATCATCCTTGGAAATTCCTTAGAAGCTTAGTGTTGGAGACATGTATCAGTTCTGCTAAATTGAAACTACTTTTCCTAGAATTCCTGTCCATGTCTGCTTCTGGATTAGGGTTGGCCATTGTGGTTGCCTTGCATGTGATTTGAAAGGCAGATGGGAAGTGGCAGCCATGATGCTTGCGAGGGTGAGTTGAGGCCCTGCCATAGCAGATTATGCTTGCTGTTGCTATCTACATCTAATCTTGTTGGCAGTGGGGCTGCAGCTGGGCCTGTGGCCCCTTTGATGTCATTCAGATCTCTGTTAGCTTCCCTCACTCCTGGACCAAGTGATCCACAGTGAAGGGCACCACCTGCTTCTATGGATCACCAGCCTCATCAAGTCTAGAGATGGTAAGAGATAGATAACAGGTTCCATCTTGTTCTTTGGGTTCCTGTTTACCCTTGTAAGTTCCAGATTATCCTTGCCCTCCCTCACTTCACATCCAGTTTTCCTTCTCACTGCCAGTCTTCCTGACCTACAGCAACTTCAGGCCCATTTCCCAATGCCTGGACAACAGCTTTCCATAAACCTTTTACCAACTTCCATAATTGTATAAGGTCTAATGCTTATGTTCCTTATTTTGTCCCACAGATGGTGGTTCTGCTTATATGCCTGCATCCTATCCAATACAGAGACTAACATACATCTTTTAATTAATCCACTAATAGGATTTCCCTTTTTCCTTCATGTCCTTGAGCTCCATCACATTGGGCATCTGGTGAAGTAGTTGGCGTGAATATGATAAACTATGTTGTTTTAAAAAATACATATCTTTAAACCCTAGATTCATATTCTGTGCAGTCAGATGCACACTGGCTTCATTTCATTTCATTTTGAATCTGCCTGTAATGAAGGAGACCTGGGTTTGATACCTGGGTTGGGAAGATCCCCTGGAGAAAGGAATGGAAACCCATTCCAGTATTCCTGCTTGAAGAATTCCATGGACAGAGGAGCCTAGCAGGCTATGGTCCATGAGATCACAAAGAGTCAGACACAGCTGAAGGACTGACACAGATGCACCCACACTGAGAGACACTTACAAGCTCAGGGAAAACCAGACTCCTGTTGCCTGTCTTGGTCTCACTGCAGAGCATGGTTCATTGAGCTGGAAGAGTGTGCAAAATCAGCTATACCTACATAAGTTGTTTCTCCCTCTTTCCCTTTATCTATGTGGTTTCCTTTATTGCATGTGGTTGAACTTCAATAAGTTAAACGCGGATATAAGGCAATTCCACTGTAAGCACACCGACTTCTGCATCAGACATTTGCTTCACTCCATTTCTCGTTTGAGTATGGGTGACTTTTGTCTTTTTGCCCTCAGTTATTTCACCCTTGGGCGCCCTTGCTCCACAGAAAACTGCATTCCGCTCCTCTTTTCTTCAGTCTCCTCAGTCCCCCTCTCACCTTTTTTGGTTCAACATCTACAATTTGAGATTTGTGCTATTGCTGCTTCAATGTTGAAAACTGAGCAAATTATAGCTGTGAATTTTGTTCCTGAAGAGACATGAGCATGTCCAGGCCATTTGCAAACTTCATGGGAAACACTGGCAATCCTAAAGGTATTATAGGAGGATCATGATTTATCCTATTGTTTAGTAAGAAGAGCAGAGTTTCTTGGGAAGAGGATGTATTTCCATAGTGTCACTTAAGAATTGTGTAAATCTTATACTGGGCTGTGAGTTTTAATTAACAAACTGCTTTCATTCAGGTTGGAATTCCTGATTTATTGAGGTTCTGTTTCACCTGCATTCCACTTAACTAAACCTATAAGCTTCAAGCTTGATTTACTGTCTCATTTCCACTGAAAACACACTTCTCTTACAATATTTATAACTTTCTTAATAGGATAGTTATTGAAAAACAAGACTTTGTTCACTCTGATGATACTCAAAAATTGTAAAAATTCAAAATCTTCTTTTCATCTCTTCACTTCCCTGCATGAAAGCCCACAGAGGTTCCCCGTTGCCTAGAAGAGAATGTCTCAAATGTTTTTCACCTGATACATGTGCCAGCAATTTCCACTTGGCAGACAAACTCCCACGGAGCCTCTGGTCCTGAGGAGGTATATTCTCTGGATTGTTTGTAACCCATATCCCTCTGGCTTCACCAGTGCAAATGAGGTCATGGTTTAACCTACTGCCTCCTGATTGATAGTCTCCACCTGCGTGAGGGCAGGTTGCCCTCAGGTTCCTTCTAATTTCTTCCAGGGAGTCTTCAGGAGTGCTTTACATGGGCTCCCAGCCCTCTGCTTGTCCTCGGCTGTCCTTCAGTTGCAACCCGTTGATCCCTGTCCTGGACACAGATTGATACCACCTCTGCCATGCTGACTTCAAGGTGAGTTACTCCTTTATTACCACATGAAGCACAGACACAGACCTTTTCCTTAATTCCTCCTAGTCACACTGAAACCAGATTTCTGCTTGTTTTCTGTTTTTTCTTTTAATTGGAGGATAATTGTTTCACAATGTTGTGTTGGTTCCCACTGTACAGCAATGTGAATCAGCCACAAGTGGACATATACCCCTCACTCTTGAACTTTCCTCCCTCTCCACCCAACCTACTCCTCTAGGTTGTCACAGAGCACTGGGTTGAGCTCCTTGTGTTATCAACTTCCCACTAGTTATCCATTTGACATATGGTTAATGTAAATGTTTCAATGCTCTTCTCTCAGTTCATCCCACCCTCTTCTTTCCCTGTTGTGTCCATAAGTCTGTTCTCCATGTCTGTGTCTCCATTCTTTCCCTGAAAGTAGGTTCACCAATACCATTTTCCTAGATTCCATATATAGCTGTTAATAGATGATATTGTTTTCTCTTTCTCACTTTACTCTATATAACAGGCTCTAGTTTCATCTACCTTGGTTCAACTGACTCAAATCTGTTCCTTTTCAAGGTTGAGCAATATTCTATTGTGTATATGTACCACAACTTCTTTCTTCATTCACCTATCAATGGATATTTAGGTTGCTTCCATATCCTGGCTATTGTAAGTAGGACTGCAATGAACACTGGGGTACATGTGTCTTTTGAATTATGGTTTTCTCAGGGTATATGCCCAGTAGTGGGATTTCTGGGAAACCAGGTTTTGATGTTAACCACAACTTTTACTAGAAGGCCAGGAAATAGGAAATGAAAGCAAAGAAATGTTATTAAATACAGAGGCTCTCGGAGCCATCTATTGCAGCCCACCATCATTTGGGGATGTCTTACTTAATGATTCCTTGGCTGTAGGGTTTCTTTTCCAACTAGCTGCCAGCCAGCTACCCTGCCAAGGGTGCTAGCTGCTCTCACTCCCATGCAGTCTGGATATACAGGTCTCCACGCCTGAGAGTAAAGCCCTAAGAAGGAGATTCCCCTTCATCTCCAACTTAGGGTCTGCCTTCCCTGTTGTCACTCTCAGTTCCTGGATCTCCCTTTTCCCAGGATGACTGAATGGGTACATCCTCTGCTAACAGGAGAGACCTCATTGCCTACCACAGCTGGAGCTTTGCCTTCAAGGAAACCATAGCAGAACCCAGCTGTCCCGCTTTGTGCAACAGACACAAAGAGGGTCACTTCCTTATGTTTCTATCTTCTGAACCATAGAGAAAAGAACAGTTTCCTCTTTTCTAATTTCTCAAAGTTTGTGTTGAGTAGTTTTAAACATGAGGTAAGTTGAATTGTGCCAAACCTCGTCAAGCTTCTCTTCATGCTTTTCCCATTATGAAGTAAAAATCGGGCCTACAAGTTTTTCCTGTGGTCTCAGATTCTAACGTTCTAGTAGCAACTCCTCAGTCACAAGCCTACGTGTCACTATAAGACAAACAGCTTCTTGATTTTATTTAAAAACTTTTTTTAACTGAAATATAGTTTATTTACAATGCTGTGTTAGTTTCAGGTCTATAGCAAAGCGATTCAGCCATATATATATATATATATATATATATATATATATATATATATATATGTATACATACATATCGGAGAAGGCAATGGCACCCCACTCCAGTACTCTTGCCTGGAAAATCCCATGGACAGAGGAGCCTGATGGGTTGCAGTCCATGGGGTCGCTAAGAGTCAGACATGACTGAGTGACTTCACTTTCACTTTTCACTTTCATGCATTAGAGAAGGAAATGGCAACCCACGCCAGTGTTCTTGCCTCGAGAATCCCAGAGACGGGGGAGCCTGGTGGGCTGCCATCTATGGGGTTGCACAGAGTTGGACATGACTGAAGAGACTTAGCAGCAGTAGCAGCATACATACATATATATAAATATATTATTTTCAAGATTCTTTTCCATTATTGGTTCTTACAAGGTATTGAATATAGTTCCTTGTGCTATATAATAAGTCCTTGTTTATCCACTGTATATATAGTAATGTGTATATATTAATTCTTATTGTTTATCCATTGTATATATAGTAATGTGTACATATTAATCCCAAACTCCTAATTTATCCCTACTCCACTTTCCCCTTTGGTAACCATAAGTTTGTTTTCTAAATCTGTGAGTCTGTTTCTGTTTTGTAAATAAGTTCATTTATAACATTTTTTAAGATTCCACATATAAGCGATATCATATATTTGTCTATCTGACTTCACTTAGAGTAATAATCTCTATGTCCATTTAAAATGTTGCTGCAAATGGCATTATTACATTCCTTTTCATGGCTGAATAATATTCTATTGTATATATATCACATCTTTACTCATTCATCTGTTAATGGACACTTATTTTGCTTCTACATCTTGGCTATTTTAAATAGTGCAAGCAGCTTTTTCTTTAGATTGCAAAGCATAGTCTAGATCCATACGTAGAAGGAAACCCATCTCCAGAGGAAGTAATGTGCAGAATATAAATCTGCTTTAAACATACAAAATCTTTTACTTAGACTCACAGCTTCTCAATATTTGCATGTCATTTTCATAATAAAATAGCTCATTGATGTGTCAGTCAGTACAGACTAGGTTATGCTGTAATAACAGACAGTCCTGAAACACTGACTTAAAGATTTATTTCTCACTTATGCTACATATCTGCCTGAGGTTGGCATGGAGGCTTTTTTGTTGTAATTATTCAGGGACCTTGGAGGGAGTCATTTTCTTCTCAAACATTATCAGCCCCTCTATGCCCCAGGGCAAGAGATTCTTGCACTGCCTATTTATTAATAAGTACTCCAACTTAGTTACATGTCCCCCCTCAAACACAAGGAAGCTCTATCCTACAATGACCCTACTCTTTTCCTGACATTTGAAGCAATACATTCAGCTGTTTAACATCTCAAAGTCACCTAATAGTTCCAAATAAAGCCCAGGTGTTGTAATAAAACAGCTCCACATGTGCAACTAATTTTAATCTCAATAATAATTGTATGAAGGAGGTACTATCATTATCACCATTTTCTCAATGAAGAAACTGAGATCCAGAGAGGATGAATAACTTATTGTGGTCATACAGCTGTAATGGTAGTGCTGGGATAGATAGTTTGACTTCATGGGCCATACTCTTAACCACTACACATCCCATTCAACTCTCCCCAACTGAGCTTATCATCTGCCTACCACCTTCCCATAATCCTACATTTATTCTTTTTGAATTTTCCTAATTTAGGTAAAGGGCACACTACCAGCTGTCTTGTTGTAGACGTCACCAATCTGGAACTTGTGCTTGGTTCCTTTCTTTCTGTCAAGTTCCACGTCCACTTCAAACTAGCTCTTAAGGAAGGCTGACCTTTGCCACCCTCTTCTCTCTTCTAGTACTGCAGTCCTTCTCTCAATGATCTCTGGCATGCTGCCCCGAAGGTCTATTCTTCACCAAGCAATCAGAATGAATTTTTAAGACTCTATATCTGAAGAATTTGATGTGTTATTCCTTTGCTAAAAATGCTACAAGAATTTCCCAAGACATAAGGTATGATGTTTTATCATTGTTCCTTCTGCTGCTGGAACAGCGCCTCACCCAACACACATGCGCGCGTACACACACACACACATTTAGCTAATTACTGCAAATTTCAGCTTAACGGTAACTTCTTTACAAAGGCCTCCAGATAGGGTTATGTCCCTCTGCCCTCCCTTTTTAAATTAAAGTATAATTAGTTTATAATGTTGCCTTAGTTTCTGGTGTACAGTAAAGTGATTCAGTCATATATGTGCTGTGTGTGTGCTTAGTTACTAGTTGTGTCCAACTCGTTGTGACCCCATGGAAGACTGTAGCCCGACAGGTTCCTCTGTCTGTGGGATTCTCCAGGCAAGAATACTGGGGTGGGCCATGCCCTTTTCTAGGTGATCTTCCCAAGCCAGGGATAGAACCCTGGTATCCCACATTTCAGGCAGATTCTTTACTGTCTGAGCCACCAGGGAAACTCAAAAATACTGGAGTGGGTATTCTACTGGAAAGGATAGAAGCCTATCCCTTCTCCACGGGATCTTCCCAACCCAGGAATCAAAGCAGGGTCTCCTACACTGCAGGCAGATTCTTTACCAGCTGAGCTGCCATATATACATATGTATATATATTCTTTCTCCAATTATTTTCCATTATAGTTTATTAAAGGACATTGAATATAGTTCCCTGTGCTACACAATAGGTCCTTTTAAAAATATATTTTATATACAATAGTGCATATATGTTAATCCCAAACTCCTAATTTATCCCCTCCTTGCCCCTTTGGTAATCATAAATTTGTTTTCTATGTCTGTGAGTCTATTTCCATTTTGTAGATAAGGTCATTTGTATCCTTTTTTTAGATTCCGCATAAAAGTGATATTATATGACATTTGTGTTTATCTGACTTACTTCTTGTAAGGAAAGAGCAAATTAGCCAAGATGATGTTGTCAAGCTCTCTCGCCCCATGCCCTCTTGCTCTCACTATGTTTTGTTTAGTTCAGTTCAGTTGCTCAGTCGTGTCTGACTCTTTGCAGCCCCATGGAATGCAGTACGCCAGGCTTCACTGTTCATCACAAACACCCGGAATTACTCAAACTGATGTCCATTGAGTGGGTGATGCCATCCAACTATCATTCTCATCCTCTGTCATCCCCTTCTCCTCCTGCCTTCAATCTTTCCCAGCATCAGGGTCTTTTCAAATGAGTCAGTTCTTGGTATCAGATGGTCAAAGTATTGGAGTTTTGCTTCAGCATCAGTCCCTCCAATGAATCTTTAGGACTGATTTCCTTTAGGATGGACTAGTTGGATTTTCTTGCTGTCTAAGGGACTCTCAAGAGTCTTTTCCAATACCACAGTTCAAAAGCATCAATTCTTTGGCTGTCAGCTTTCTTTATAGTCCACTTCTCACATCCATACATGACTACTGAAAAAACCATAGCTTTGACTAGGTGGACCTTTGTCGGCAAAATAATGTCTCTGCTTTTTAATATGCTGTCTAGATTGATCATAGCTTTTCTTCCAAGGAGTGTCTTTTAATTCCATGGCTGCGTTCACCACCTGCAGTGATTTTGGAGCCCCCCAAAATAAAATCTGTCACTGTTTCCATTGTTTTCCCATCTATTTGCCATGAAGTGATGGGACCAGATGCCATGATCTTAGTTGTCTGAATGTTGAGTTTTAAGCTAAATTTTTCACTCTCCTCTTTCACTTTCAGCACGAGGCTCTTTAGTTCCTCTTCGCTTTCTGCCATAAAGGTGGTGTCATCTGTATATCTGAGTTTATTGTTATTTCTCTTGGCAATCAAAGCACAAGATTCCAGCTTGTGCTTCATCCAGCCTGGAATTTCTCATGATGTACTCTGGATATAGGTTAAATAAGCAGGGTGACAATATACAGCCTTGACATACTCCTTTCCCAATTTGGAACCAGTCTGTTGTTCCATGTCCAGTTCTAACTGTTGCTTCTTGACCTGCATACAGATTTCTCAGGAGGCAGGTCAGGTAGTATGGTATTCCCATCTGTAAAAATTAAGAATTTTCCACAGTTTGTTGTGATTCACACAGTCAAAGGCTTTGGCATAGTCAATAAAGGAGAAGTAGATGTTTCTCTGGAACTCTTGCTTTTTCGATTATCCAGCGGATGTTGGCAATTTGATCTCTGGTTCCTCTGCCTTTTCTAAAATCAACTTGAACACCTGGAAGTTCACAGTGCACATACTGTTGAAGCCTGGCTTGGAGAATTTTGAGCATTACTTTGCTAGCGTGTGAGATGAGTGCAATTGTGTGGTAGTTTGAGCATTCTTTGGCATCGTCTTTCTTTGGGACTGGAATGAAAACTAATCTTTTCCAGTCCTGTGGCCACTGCTGAGTTTTCCAAATTTGCTGGCATATTGATTGAAGCACTTTCACGATATCATCTTTTAGGATTTGAAATAGCTTAGCCGGAATTCCATTACCTCTAGCTTTGTTCTCAGTGATGGTTTCTAAGGTCCACTTGACTTCACATTCCAGGATGTCTGGCTCTAGTTGAGTGATCACACCATGATGGTTATCTGGGTCATGAAGGTCTTGTATAGTTCTTCTGTGTGTTCTTGCCACTTCTGAATATCTTCTGCTTCTGTTAGGTCCATACCATTTCTGTCCTTTATTGTGCCCATCTTTGCATGAAATGTTCCCTTGACATCTCTAATTTTCTTGAAGAGATCTCTAGCCTTTTCCTTTCTATTGTTTTCCTCCATTTCTTTGCACTGATCCCTGAGGAAGGCTTTCTCATCTCCCCTTGCTGTTCTTTAAAACTCTGCATTCAGATGCTTATCTTTCATTTTCTCCTTTGCCTTACTTCTCTTCTTGTCTCGGCTATTTGTAAGGCCTCCTCAGACAACCATTTTGCCTTTTTGCATTTCTTTTTCTTGGGGATGGTCTTGATCACTGCCTCCTGTACAATGTCACAAACCTCCATCCATAGTTCTTCAGGCACTCTGTCTATCAGATGTAATCCCTTGAATCTATGTGTCACTTCCACTGTATAATCCTAAGGGATTTTATTTAGGTCATACCTCAATGGTCTAGAGGTTTTCGCTACTTTCCTCAATGTAAGTCCAAATTTGTCAATAAGGAGTTCATGATCTGAGCCACAGACATCTCCCTGTCTTGTTTTTGCTGACTGTATAGAGCTTCTCCATCATGGCTGCAAAGAATATAATCAATCTGATTTCAGCATTGGTCATCTGGTGATGTCCATGTGTAGAGTCTTCTCTTGTGTTGTTGGAAGAGGGTGTTTGCTATGACCAGTGTGTTCTTTTAGCAAAACTCTATTAGCCTTTGCCCTGCTTCATTCTGTACTCAAAGGCCAAATTTGCCTGTTACTCCAGGTGTTTCTTGACTTCCTACTTTTGCATTTCAGTCCCCTATAATGAAGAAGATGTCTTTTTTGGGTGTTAGTTCTAGAAGGTCTTCTATATTCAACTTCAACTTCTTCAGCATTACTGTTCAGGGCATAGACTTGGATTACTGTGATAATGAATAGCTTGCCTTGGAAACGAACACAGATCATTCTGTCATTTTTGAGATTGCATCCAAATACTCCATTTCAGACTCTTTTGTTGACTATGATGGCTACTCTATTTCTTTTAAGGGACTCTTGCCCACATTAGTAGATATAATGGTCACCTGAGTTAAATTCATCCATTTTAGTTCCCCGATTCCTAAAATGTTGACGTTCACTCTTGCCATCTCCTGTTTGACCACTTCTAGTTTACCTTGATTCATGGACCTAACATTCCAGGTTCCTACGAACTATTGCTCTTTATGGCATCAAACCCTATTCCATCACCAGTCACATCCACAGCTGGATATTGTTGCTTTGGCTGCATCTCTTCATTCTTTCTGGAGTAATTTCCCACTCTTCTCCAGTAGCATATCGGGCACCAACCAACCTGGTGAGTTCATCTTTCAGTCTCCTATCCTTTATGATTTGTGAATAATGACTGTGTAACAGCTGAAGTCTCTTACAGCACTGTGCATGTGTGTCACGAGGTACTTGCTTGGTTACGGTCTACTTTTATTCTGTAAGCACCTACAAGCTCCACCTGAAAAAGCCTCTGGGGCTCTGTTATGGCTGCATGATTGTTGAATTTTGGTGGTGTGGTGGTATAGGCGTGCTACAGCTGTGTCTGCTGGGTTGAGAACAAGAGGAGAGAATGCTTCGTGTCTGCTGCTATGGCTGTCGTGCCGATCAGGAGAGAATAAAAGTGTTTGCAGTTCCTAGGACTCCTTGAGTTTTCCGCCAGTTCCCTGCTTGTGCCTTGCCTACCCTGGGTTCAGTGAACAGTGAGAAACAGCAAGACTGTCAGCATAGTTGGCAGAATTGGCACTTCTCTTAATATGATGATCTCTAGGTCCATTCATGTTGCTGTAAATGGCATTGTTTCATTCTTTTTTTTATGGTTGGGTAATATTTCATTGTATTATATATACATACCACATTTTTTCCCATTTACTTACTGATGGACATTTAGGTTTCTTCAATGTCTTGGCTATTGTGTATAGTGCTGCTATGAACATGGGGTGCATGTATCTTTTTGATTTAGAGTTTTGCCTGGTTATATGCCCAGGAATGGGATTGCTGGATCATACGGCATCTCTATTTTTAGTTTCTTGAGGAATCTCTATACTGTTTTCCACAGTGATTGTGCCAATTTATATTCCTACCAACAGTGTAGGAAGGTTCCCTTTTCTCTACACTCTCTCCAAAATTTGTTATTTGTAGACTTTTTAATGATGGCCATCCTGACTGGTGTGAGATGATACATCATTGTAATCTTGATTTGCATTTCTTTAACAATTAGAGATGCTGAGTGTTTTTTCATGTGCCTATTGTTATCTTTTTTGTCTTCTTTGGAAAAATGTCTTTTTAGGTCTTCTGCCCTTTTACTGATTGTATTAATTTGGTTTTATGTTATTGAATTGTATAAACTCTTTGTATATTTTGGAAAGTAATCTCTTGTTGGTTGCATCGATTGTAAATATTTTCCCCAGTTCATACGTTGTATTTTATTTTTGTTTATTGTTTCCTTTTCTATGCAAAAGCTTTTCAGTTTGATTGGGTCCCACTTGTTTATTTTTGCTTTTATTTCTCTTGCTTTGAGAGACTGACTTTGGTAAGCATTGCTACAATTTATGTCAGAGAATTGTTTTGCCTATGTTCTCATCTAGGAGTTTTATGGTATCATGTCTTATATGTAAGTCTTTAAGCAATTTTGAGTTTATTTTTGTGCACAATGTAAGGGAGTATTCTGACTTCACTGATTTACGTATGAATGTCCAGCTTTCCTAACACCACTTGCTGAAGAGATGTTCTTTTCTGCATTGTATATTCTTGTCAGATATATACCCTTTTTAATGCTTCCACACGGTGATGTTCTTCTTTCTAAACAGGTCTCAAGTACACATATATTGACTTTTTCAGTGCTTATTTTCATCACTAGAAAATAAGCTTCATGATGATAGGATGAATGTTTGCTGCTGAATCTGTGGCAACTTAACACAGTGCTGGCAAAAAGCAAAGCATTCAATGCATATTTATTGAATGAGTGGATGAATGCATATTACTAGCAGCCAATTGCTTGCAGTTCACTTCACAGTAGATGCTAACACTGCAGTGGAGAACCTCTGGTTGGGCATTGCTGAACTTCTTTAGCTTGCAAAAAAGAGAAGTCTGGTTCTGATCTTAGATCTGAGTTCAGATGGCAAGTTACCATTGACATGGGTGACTGTGGGAAAGTTGTTTAAATGCTCTGTTAATACTTTCATCGGGAAACTGAGAAGAAGAATGACCTCAAAGAATTGGCCTGGGAATTTAGCCATGTGAGTTGGTTCTCTTCCTTAGACTATTGCCCTAGAACTCTCTGCAGCAATTCACTCCTTGTACTTTTCCAACGTCATCTTTTGCTGAAGACCTGAAAATGCTGGTTCAATCTGTGTCCCTCTGCCTACCAGAAACATCATCTCTATTATTTCTTGCCAATATTTGTCCATTTTTTGAAAATCCAGTTCAAAACTCACCTTTTAAAATAAAATTTCCAATATGCTCCTTTCTGCTTCTTCAGCATTTCAAGAGAAACTTTACTCTGTATTGATTTGTACTTGATCATACCTGGTTTTACAGATATATCCAGTAGATTACCTGGATAGATTGCAACTCCCTGGTGGTGGCTTCTTTGTTTTATATGCTGCAAAGTGCTTTGTATGAAGCAGAAAAGCAAAGTGTTAATCCGTTATTGTTGAATTAATTCACCTAGGAAGTAAAAGTTGTTCTAATCATATTTGTTTCAGGCCAGATAAGTTGTAAGTTTCAGCCAGAACCATCTTAAACAGAAAAAAGGGGCTCATGTTGACAGGTTATGATGCAGTGACTTTTAGTCTTTATCTTCTTTGACATATATATTAACCCTGGGGTGTTTTGTTTTTTTTAAAAAAGCTCAGATTTCTCAAAGAAGTTTTTCCAGTGAGACAGAATAATCAATCTTCTTTAGTCCGTGTGTTAAAGCTGAACATGCTTAAAAAACAAACAAAAAAAACTTTGAAAAATACAAACTAATAGCAGGAAAAAAAAGTCAACAAAAACATAAAGGAATGGAATAGTCCTGTAAATTGACTCTACATTTAGAGTCTCCCTAAAAAATCCTCCAAGTCAGATTACTTTACTGGTGAATACTACTTAACATATTCTGCTCAAAAGTCTTTCGGAAAGTTGGAGAGGAGCTAATACTTCCCAACACATTTGTGAAACCAACATTATCTTGATAGTGCTCCAATATGCCTCATAAACACATATCTGAAAGACTTTAACAAAGTATTCACAAATTGAGTCCAGCAATATAGAAAAAGTCTAATAAAACCTGATCAACTGAGGTTTATCCCAAAAAGGTAAGGCTGGTTCAACATTTGAAAAATCAGTGTAATTCGTTACATGGACAGTCGAAAAGAGAGAAAACTTATTATCATTTCAATAGATGTAAATAAGATTGATAAAATTCAAGATCTATTCATCAAATAAATAAGTAAGTGAACTCTTAGCAAACTAGGAATAGAAGGGAATTCTCCAGCCTGATAGAGTGCATCTACCAAAGAAATCTACAAAAACAAACAATGGTGATTAACTTTTAGATCTTCCCACTAAGATCAGAAACAAAGAATTTCCATTGCACTGGAGTTCTAAAAAAGTATAATAAGGCAAGAAAGGCAAATAAAAGATGTGTGTTTTGGAAAGAAAAAGTTAACACTGTTTATACTCTCAGATGACATGATTGTATACATAAAAGATCCCAGAGAATCTAATAAAAGGCTGTTAGACCTTATGAGCAAATTTAGTGAATTCTCAGAATACAAGAGCAATACATTTAAAAACTCAGCTGTATTTCTATACACTAGGAAGGAACAATTGGAAACAGAAATTTTTTGAAAGTACATTCAATTTACATGTAAAATAAGTATGTTTAAAATAACATCCAGTACAGAGAATACTTGGAGAAAGAAATGGCAACCCACTCCAGTATTCTTGCCTGGAGAATCCCATGGATGGAGGAGCTTGGTGGGCCACAGTCCATGGATCCAGAGAATACTTAAAGATAAACCTAACAGCAGACGTAGAGAATAGACGTGAATACAGTGGGGGGAAGGAGAAAGTGGGATGGGTTGAGAGAGTAGCGTTGGCATATATACACTACATGTGTGAAATAGATAGCTAGTGGGAAGCTTTTGTATAGTGCAGGGAGTCCAGTTCAGTACACTGTGATGACCTAGAAGGGTGGGAGGCAGGCTCAAGAAGAAGGGGATATATGTAGACATATAGCTGATTCTCATTGTTATACAGCAGAAACTAACACAACATTGTAGAGAAATTATACTCCAATTGCAGCACTGTTTATAATAGCCAGGACATGGAAACAACCTAGATGTCCATCAGCAGATGAATGGATAAGAAAGCTGTGGTACATATACACAATGGAGTATTACTCAGCCATTAAAAAGAATACATTTGAATCAGTTCTAATGAGGTGGATGAAACTGGAGCCTATTATACAGAGTGAAGTAAGCCAGAAAGAAAAACACCAATACAGTATACTAACACATATATATGGAATTAAGAAAGATGGCAATGATGACCCTGTATGCAAGACAGCAAAAGAGACACAGATGTGTAGAGTGGACTTTTGGACTCTGAGGGAGAGGGAGAGGGTGGGATGATTTGGGAGAATGGCATTGAAACATGTATACTATCATGTAAGAAACAAATCACCAGTCTATGTCCGATGCAGGATACAGGGTGCTTGGGGCTGGTGCACGGGGATGATCCAGAGAGATGATATGGGGTGGGAGGTGGGAGGGGAGTTCAGGATTGGGAACACGTGTACACCTGTGGAGGATTCATGTTGATGTATGGCAAAACAATACAGTATTGTAAAGCAAAATAAAGTAAAAAAAATTAAAAATTAAAGGAATAAAAAAAAATTTAAAAAGACAAACCTAACAAAATAGATGCAAAATTTGTATGCTAAAGACTAAAAATCATTGATGACAATAATAGTACAAATCTAAATAAAGTGCTGTCCTATGGATCAGAAAACTCAGTTTTGTGAAAATGTCAGTTTCTCCCAAATTGTTACATAAACTAGGTATAATTCCAATCAAAATCCCAGGAGAATTTTTGTAGAAAGTGATCAACTGATCTTAAAAATTATATGGAAGGGCAAAGGATCTACAATAGCCAAAACAATTTTGAAAAAGAAAAAAAGCTGGGGACTAACTGTACCTGATTTTAAGACTTACTCTAAAGCTACAGCAACCAGGACAGCATGATATTGGCAAAAGGATAGGCATGTAAAGCAATTGAATAGAGTAGACAGCAGAGAAACAGACACAAATATTAGCTGATTTTCAGCAAATATGCCAAGGCAATACAACAGAAAGGATGGCATTTTCAGTGAATGGTGCTGGGATATTTGAACATCCATTTGTAGAAAATGTCATCCATGTTGATAGTGCCTCATATTGTATTCAAATGTTACCTAGAAATGGATCAAAAACCTAAGTTTAAGCTTAAAACTCGGAGAAGGCAATGGCACCCCACTCCAATACTCTGGCCTGGAAAATCCCATGGATGGAGGAGCCTGGAAGGCCTGCAGTCCATGGGGTTGCTGAGGGTCGGGCACGACTGAGCGACTTCACTTTCACTTTTCACTTTCATGCATTGGAGAAGGAAATGGCAACCCACTCCAGTGTTCTTGCCTGGAGAATCCCAGGGACGGGGGAGCCTGGTGGGCTGCCATCTATGGGGTCGCACAGAGTTGGACACGACTGAAGTGACTTAGCAGCAAGCTTAAAACTATAAAATCTCTAGAATAAAACATAGGGAAAAATTTTTCCTGACACTCACTTAGGCAAAGATTTCTTAGAAAGGACACCAAAAAAATCCATTTAAAAAGTTGACAAATTAGATTTTATCAAAATTTAAAACTTCTGTTCTTAAAATGACATCACGAAGAGAGAAAAAGGGCAAACCACAGGACAGGTAGGGGACTGGTAACCAGAATACACAGGACCCTCAAAACTCAAGGAAACCAACAAACCATTAATGTGGGTAAAAGGTTTGAGGAGATACATCATCAAAGAAGAGGTACACATAGCAAATAAGCACATGAAAAGATGTCAGTGTCATTAGGGGCAGTATCATTAGTGGCTGGAGAAATGTAGTTTAGAAGCACAGTGTGGTACCACTACACATGTGCTATAACGGCTCAAATAACAACAACTGAAAATGCAAAATGCTGGTGAAGGTACTGAGTAACTGGAACTCTGGTACATATACTGGTGGAAATGCAAAATAGTACAGCCTCTTAGGGGAAGAGTTTGACAGTTTCTTATAGATCCACAGAGAAACCTTTTCTCTCTCTTTTTTTTAACAGTTCTATTCATAATAACCCCAACTAAAAACAACCAAGCAGCCAATTACTGTATGGATAAATGAATTTTGGTACATTCTTATAATTATAATGGAATATTATTCAGCAACAATAAGGAATGAACTAATAATACACAACATCACTGAATTACTTATTTATGTTTTATTATTTTTGACTGTGCTGGGTCTTCATTGCTGCACACGTTTTCTCTAGTGGCAGTGTGCAGGCTTCTCATTGTGGAGCACAGACCCTAAGTGCACATGGGCTCTAGCAGTTGTGGCTGGTGGGCTCTGTAGTGGCTGTTCCCAGGCTCCAAGATGAGGGCTCAATAGTTGTGACACACGGGCTTAGTTGCTCCCGTGGCATGTAGGATCTTCCCTGACCAGGGATGCGATCAGTGTCCCTTGCATTGCAAGGCAGATTCTTAACCACTGGACCACCAGGGAAGCCTGAAAGTAAAAGTGAAGTCGCTCACTCATGTCCGACTCTTTGCAACCCGTGGACTGTAGCCCACCGAGCTCCTCCGTCCATGGGATTCTCCAGGCAAGAATACTGGAGTGGGTTGCCATTCCCTTCTCCAGGGGATCTTCCCAACCCAGGGATTGAACCCAGGTCTCCCACATTGCAGGCAGATGCTTTAACCTCTGTGCCACCGGGGAAGCCTAACATTATTGAATTTAAAAGCAATTTGATAAGTAAAAGAAGTCAGATTCAAAAGGTTTCAAACTGTATGATTCCATTTATCAACCTATGACATTCTGGAAAAGGCAGAAATAGAAATTAGATCTTTGGTTGCCAGGGGCTAGGGTAGGACTGGGGATTGATTGCAAAGGAGCATGAAGGATCTTTTTAAGATGATGAAAGCATTCTCTACCTTGATTGCAGGATTGGTTACATGATTGCATAAACTGTCAAAATACAGAGTACAATCTGAAAGATGAATTGTGTTGTCTGTTAATGGCACTTCAATTTAAAAAAAATCAGCATTTTACAGGCTTCCTAAAGAAAGCCAATGTGAACGAAATGATAAGAGAATTAAAACCAGCTCAGTGTGACCATTCCAATGTCTCTTCTGCTTCAGTTGCTGCTCTAAACACCTTCCCGCCTGGAGCTGGGCTTATGGTCATGAGCAGGTGGATTCAGGGGGGAAGGAGGAAACTCTGCTTTCCGAGCATTAGCTTAACACTGTTTGGCTGGGAATGCCTTGTTTCATCCAGGGAAGACAGCACCAAAATGTTAAAAAGTCCCAAATAAACAAAAAACCCACCCCAAACCCAGCCAAACACAGAACAACTACTCTGCTTAAAAAGAGTAATTAAATAAAGAAGTTTTCATCACATTTAGAGGGATCTGTCTGACTTTAATACTTCTTAATTAACCCAGTTTGCTAATGAGTTAAAGCCATCTTCAGAAGGGATGTATCTCTTTTCCAATTTTCACATTTCATTAAACCCATAAATTCTGCATCTTGGATGTTTTCTTCCCCACCTCTCAATGTGTGCATTTCAAAAGAAATAGTCTCATCCTTGAGGTACGAGGAAAACTTCCAGCATGTTTTGCCAAAAAACCCATTTGTTGGGGTAGAGAGCAATTGCACAACAATGAAAAATTGTGAGGTAGTACTCAAGAGATTCTTGCAGCTCGCTAAACTAGTGCAACAGCTGCAAAGGCGTTCTAAGTAAAAGAGTGCAGGTCAAATAGTATCTTGAATTTTACATTTTGGAAGACTTAGTTTTTTTCCCCTCTAACATTTTCAGTACAAGATCTCATCAAGCGTACTGCATATACATATTGCCAAACACATCTGAAAATTCAAAGAACAGCACCAAGGTGTTTTATTTCAAATGTTGGGCCCCACCATTTCCCATAACAGTTGATTATTTTCCCTTCTGTGCTTGAGGAACTGAGTGGAAATTTGGGTGATACCCAAAATATATACCCATATATGTATACCCATATATAAAAATATATGACAGCCATATTTCTGAGATTTTTTTAAAAATTATTTTCATAATTAATAACTCTTTCCCTGTTGTCAAGTCTTTTTTTCCCATACTTTGACAGAGAAATACAATTGTTCTATTTAGAAGGGTACAGAAAATTGGTATAATCAGATCTCCCCAAGTCCTTGCTCGTTTTCAACAAATCATACCTTCCCTGTACCAGATCCATTATTTTCTTATTTTTGTGAGATTAGTATGATGGTATTTAGTGGCATGAAAGTTCTGGGAGAAATGTGATTGTATGAAAAATAAGTCTTGAAAATAGCTACTGGACAGAATTACTTCCAGACACCCCCAGAGACTGAGCTAGACCTGTGTTTGAGTGTCTCCTGTGGAGGTATGGGTCAGCAGTGGGCTGCCACAGGTGCAGGGGCTCTAGGTGCAGCAGACCGGGGTGTGACATAAGCCCTCTTGGAGGAGGTCGCCATTAACCCCACCACAGAACTGAAAGAACTTATATTGGACTGGGGAAACAGATTCTTGGGGGACACAAACAAAACCTTGTGTGCACCAGGACCCAGGAGAAAGGAGCAGTGACCCCAAATGTGACTGAGCCAGATATGCCTGTGAGTGTTCAGGAGTGTTCAGCAGAGACATGGGTCAGGAGTGGCCTGCTCCAGGGTTGGGGGCACTCAGTGTAGCAGTGCATGCTTGGGACCTTTGGAAGGAGGTCACCATTATTTTCATTACCTCCACCATAGTTTGGCCTCAGGTCAAACAACAGGGAGGGAACACAGCACAAACCATCAACAGATAATTGGATTAAAGATTTACTGAGCATGAAGCAAGGCAAAGACTAATAGAGTTTTGCCAAGAAAATGCACTGGTCATAACAAACACCCTCTTCCAATAACACAAGAGAAGACTCTACACATGGACATCACCAGATGGTCAACACCAAAATCAGATTGATTATATTCTTTGCAGCCAAAGATGGAGAAGCTCTATACAGTCATCAAAAACAAGACCAGGAGCTGACTGTGGCTCAGATCATGAACTCCTTATTACCAAATTCAGACTCAAATTGAAGAAAGTAGGGAAAACCGCTAGACCATTCAGGTATGACCTAAATAAAATCCCTTATGATTATACAGTGGAAGTGAGAAATAGATTTAAGGGCCTAGATCTGATAGATAGAGTGCCTGATGAACTATGGAATGAGGTTCGTGACATTGTACAGGAGACAGGGATCAAGACCATCCCCATGGAAAAGAAATTCAATAAAGCAAAATGGCTGTCTGGGGAGGGCTTACAAATAGCTGTGAAAAGAAGAGAGGTGAAAAGCAAAGGAGAAAAGTAAAGATATAAGCATCTGAATGCAGAGTTCCAAAGAATAGTAAGAAGAGATAGGAAAGCCTTCTTCAGTGATCAATGCAAAGAAAGAAAACAACAGTATGGGAAAGACTATAGATCTCTTCCAGAAAATTAGAAATACCAAGGGAACATTTCATGCAAAGATGGGCTCAATAAAGGACAGAAATGGTATGGACCTATCAGAAGCAGAAGATATTAAGAAGAGGTGGCAAGAATACACAGAAGAACTGTACAAAAAAGATCTTCACGAACTGGATAATCACGATGGTGTGATCACTCATCTAGAGCCAGACATCCTGGAATGTGAAGTCAAGTGGGCCTTAGAAAGCATCACTACGAACAAAGCTAGTGGAGGTGATGGAATTCCAGTTGAGCTATTTCAAATCCTGAAAGATGATGCTGTGAAAGTGCTACACTCAATATGCCAGCAAATTTGGAAAACTCAGCAGTGGCCACAAGACTGGAAAAGGTCCATTTTCATTCCAATCCCAAAGAAAAGCAATGCCAAAGAATGCTCAAACTACCACACAATTGTACTCATCTCACATGCTAGTAAAGTAATGCTTAAAATTCTCCAAGCCAGGCTTCAGCAATATGTGAACCGTGAACTCCCTGATGTTCAAGCTGGTTTTAGAAAAGGCAGAGGAACCAGAGATCAATTGCCAACATCCGCTGGATTGTGGAAAAAGCAAGAGAGTTCCAGAAAAACATCTATTTCTGCTTTATTGACTATGCCAAAGCCTTTGACTGTGTGGATCACAATAAACTGGAAAATTCTGAGAGAGATGGGAATACCAGACCACCTGATCTGCCTCTTGAGAAATCTGTATGCAGGTCAGGAAGCAACAGTTAGAACTGGACATGGAACAACAGACTGGTTCCAAATAGGAAAAGGAGTATGTCAAGGCTGTATATTGTCACCCTGCTTATTTAACTTATATGCAGAGTACATCATGAGAAATGCTGGACTGGAAGAAACACAAGCTGGAATCAAGATTGCCGGGAGAAATATCAATAACCTCAGATATGCAGATGACACCACTCTTATGGCAGAAAGTGAAGAGGAACTAAAAAACCTCTTGATGACAGTGAAAGAGGAGAGTGGAAAAAGTTGGCTTAAAGCTCAACATTCAGAAAACGAATATTGTGGCATCTGGTCCCATCACTTCATGGGAAATAGATGGCAAAACAGTGGAAACAGTGTCAGACTTCATTTTTTTGGACTCCAAAATCACTGCAGATGATGATTGCAGCCATGGAATTAAAAGACACTTAGTCCTTGGACGGAAAGTTATGAGCAACCTAGACAGTGTATTGAAAAGCAGAGATATTACTTTGCCCACTAAGGTCCATCTAGTCAAGGCTATGGTTTTTCCAGCAGTCACGTATGGATGTGAGAGTTGGACTGTGAAGAACGCTGAGTGCCGAAGAATTGATGCTTTTGTACTGTGGTGTTGGAGAAGACTCTTGAGAGTCCCTTGGACTGCAAGGAGATCCAACCAGTCCATTCTGAAGGAGATCAGCCCTGGGATTTCTTTGGAAGGAATGATGCTAAAGCTGAAACGCCAGTACTTTGGCCACTTCATGAGAAGAGTTGACTCATTGGAAAAGACTCTGATGCTGGGAGGGATTGGAGGCAAGAGGAGAAGGGGAAAACAGAAGATGAGATGGCTGGATGGCATCACTGACTCGATGGACAAGAGTTTGGGTGAACTCCTGGAGTTGGTGATGTACAGAGAGGCCTGGGTGCTGCAATTCATGGTGTTGCAAAGAGTCAGACACGACTGAGTGACCAAACTGAGCATGACCCTGCTTATCAGAGCAAGACCCAGTTTCCCCCTCAGTCAGTCTTTCCCATCAGGAAGCTTCCATAAGCTTCTTATCCTTATACATCAGAGGACCAAGAGAATGGAAATCATAGTCATAGAAAACTAATCAAAATGACCAAATGGACCACAGCATTGTCTAACTCAATGAAACTATATGCCATGCCATGTAGGGCCACCCAAGATGGATGAGTCATGGTGGAGAGTTCTGACAAAATGTGTTACACTAGGGAAGGGAATGGCAAACCACTTCAGTGTACTTGCCTTGAGAACCCCATGAACAGTATGAAAATGCATAAAGATAGGACACTAAAAGATGAACTCCCCAGATGGGTAGGTGCACAATATGCTACTGGAGGTCAGTGGAGAAATAACTCTAGAAAGAATGAAGAAATGGAGCCAACACATAAAGAACACCCAGTTGTGGATGTGACTGGTGGTTGAAGTAAAGTCTGATGCTATAAAGAGCAATATTGCATAGGAACTTGGAATTTTAGGTCCATGAATCAAGGCACATTAGAAGTGGTCAAAAAGGAGATGGTGACAGTGAACATCAACATTTTAGGAATTAGGGAACTAAAATGGATTGGAATGGATGAATTTAACTCAGTTCAGTTCATTTCAGTCACTCAGTCGTGTCCGACTCTTTGCCACCCCATGAATCACAGCATGCCAGGCCTCCATGTCCATCACCAACTCCTGGAGGTCACTCAGACTAAAATTCATCGAGTCAGTGATGCCATCCAGCCATCTCATCCTCCGTTGTCCCCTTCTCCTCCTGCCTCCAATCTCTCCCAGCATCAGAGTCTTTTCCAATGAGTCAACTCTTCGCATGAGGTGGCCAAAGTACTGGAGTTTCAGCTTCAGCATTATTCCCTCCAAAGAAATCCCAGGGCTGATCTTCAGAATGGACTGGTTGGATCTCCTTGCAGTCCAAGGGACTCTCAAGAGTCTTCTCCAACACTACAGTTCAAAAGCATCAATTCTTCGGCGCTCAGCTTTCTTCACAGTCCAACTCTCACATCCATACATGACCACTGGACAAACCATAGCCTTGGCTAGATGGACCTTTGTTGGCAAAGTAGTGTCTCTGCTTTTGAATATGCTATCTAGGTTGGTCATCACTTTTCTTCCAAGGAGTAAGATTCTTTTAATTTCATGGCTGCAATCACCATCTGCAGTGATTTTGGATGACCATTATATCTACTACTGTGGCAAGAATCCCTTAGAAGAAATGGAGTAGCCATCATGGTCAACAAAAGAGTCCAAAATGGAGTGAAAATGAAAGTGAAGTTGCTCAGTTGTGTCCGACTTTTTGCGACCCCATGGACTGTAGCCTACCAGGTTCCACCATCCATGTGATTTTCCAGGCAAGAATGCTGGAGTGGGTTGCCATTTCCTTCTCCAGGAGATCTTCCCTCCCCAGGGATTGAAATCGGGTCTCCTGCATTGTAAGCAGATGCTTTACCATCTGAGCCACCGGGGATGGCTCTAAAATGGAGTATTTGGATGCAATCTCAAAAATGATGGAATGATCTGTGTTCGTTTTCAAGGCAAACCATTCATTATCACAGTAATCCAAGTCTATGCCCTGACCAGTAATGCTGAAGAAGTTGAAGACCTACAAGACCTTCTAGAACTAACACCCAAAAAAGACATCCTCTTCATTATAGGGGACTGGAATGCAAAAGTAGGAAGTCGAGAAATACCTGGAGTAACAGGCAAATTAGGCCTTAGAGTACAAAATGAAGCAGGGCAAAGGCTAATAGAGTTTTGCTAAGAGAACGCACTGGTCATAGCAAACACCCTCTTCCAACAAACAGAAGAGAAGATTCTACACATGGATATCACCAGATGGCCAGTGCTGAAATCACATCAATTATATTTTTGCAGCCATGATGGAGAAGCTCTATACAGTCAACAAAAACAAGACCGGGAGCTGACTGTGGCTCAGATCATGAACTCCTTATTGCCAAATTTGGACTTAAATAGAAGAAAGTTGGGAAAACAGCTAGACCATTGAGGTATACCTAAATCAAATTCCTTATGATTATACAGTGGAAGTGAGAAATAGATTTAAGGGACTACATCTGATAGACAGAGTGCCTGAAGAACTATGGACGGAGGTTCATGACATTGTACAGGAGGCAGAGATCAAGACCATCCCCAAGAAAAAGAAATGCAAAAAAGGCAAAATGGTTGTCTGAGGAGGCCTTACAAATAGCTGAGAAAAGAAGAGAAGTAAGGCAAAGGAGAAAAGGAAAGATATAAGCATCTGAATGCAGAGTTCCAAAGAATAGCAAGGAGAGATGAGAAAGCATTCCTCAGTGATCAGGGCAAAAAATAGAGGGAAAACAATAGAATGGGAAAGGCTAGAGATCTCTTCAAGAAAATTAGAGATACCAAGGGAATATTTCATGCAAGGATGGGCACATAAAGGACAGAAATGGTATGGACCTAACAGAAGCTATTAAGAAGAGGTGGCAAGAATACACAGAAGAACTATACAAAAAAGATCTTCATGACCTAGATAACCACGATGGTGTGATCACTCATCTAGAGCCAGACATACTGGCGTGCGAAGTCAAGTGGGCCTTAGAAAGCATCACTACTAACAAAGCTAGTGAAGGTAATGGACTTCCAGTGAAACTATTTCAAATCCTGGAAGATGATGCTGTGAAAGTGCTGCATTCAATATGCCAGCAAATTTGGAAAACTCAGCAGTGACCACAGGACTGGAAAAGCTTAGTTTTCATTCTAATCCCAAAGAAAGGCAATGCCAAAGAATGCTCAAACTACCATACAGTTATACTCATCTCACACGCTAGCAAAGTAATGCTCAAAAATCTCCAAGCCAGTCTTCAACAGTACGCCAACCTTGAACTTCCAGATGTTCAGGCTGGATTTAGAAAAGGTGGTGGAACTAGAGATCAAATTGCCAACATCCATTGGATCTTTGAAAAAGCAAGAGAGTTCCAGAAAAACATCTACTTCTGATTTACTGACCATGTCAAAGCCTTTGACTGTGTAGATCACAACAAACTGTGGAAAATTCTTTATTTTTATACATGGGAATACCATACTACCTGACCTGCCTCCTGAGAAATCTGTATGCAGGTCAGGAAGCAACAGTTAGAACTGGACATGGAACAACAGACTGGTTCCAAATAGGAAAAGGAGTACGTCAAGGCTGTATATTGTCACCCTGCTTATTTAACCTATGGGACGCTCAAGAGTCTTCTCCAACACCACAGTTCAAAAGCATCAATTCTTCAGCACTCAGCCTTCTTCATAGTCCAACTCTCACATCCATACATGACCAGAGGGAAAACCATAGCCTTGACTAGACGGACCTTAGTTGGCAAAGTAATGTCTCTGCTTTTGAATATACTATCTAGGTTGCTCATAACTTTTCTTCCAAGGAGTAAGCGTCTTTTAATTTCATGGCTGCAGTCACCATCTGCAGTGATTCTGAAGCCCCCCAAAATAAAGTCTGACACTGTTTCTACTGTTTCCCCATCTATTTCCCATGAAGTGATGGACTGGATGCCATGATCTTCGTTTTCTGAATGCTGAGTTTTAAGCCAACTTTTTCACTCTGCTCTTTCACTGTCATCAAGAGGCTTTTTAGTTCCTCTTCACTTTCTGCCATAAGAGTGGTGTCATCTGCATATCTGAGGTTACTGATATTTCTCCCGGCAATCTTCATTCCAGCTTGTGTTTCTTCCAGTCCAGCGTTTCTCATGATGTACTCTGCATAGAAGTTAAATAAGCAGGGTGACAATATACAGCCTTGACCTACTCCTTTTCCTATTTGGAACCAGTCTGTTGTTCCATGTCCCGTTCTAACGGTTGCTTCCTGACCTGCATACAGGTTTCTCAAGAGGCAGATCAGGTGGTCTGGTATTCCCATCTCTTTCAGAATTTTCCACAGTTTATTGTGATCCACACAGTCAAAGGCTTTGGCATAGTCAATAAAGCAGAAATAGATGTTTTTCTGGAACTCTCTTGCTTTTTCCACGATCCAGCGGATGTTGGCAATTTGATCTCTGGTTCCTCTGCCTTTTCTAAAACCAGCTTGAACATCAGGGAGTTCATGGTTCACGTATTGCTGAAGCCTGGCTTGGAGAATTTTGAGTATTACTTTACTAGCATGTGAGATGAGTGCAATTGTGCAGTAGTTTGAGCATTCTTTGGCATTGCCTTTCTTTGGAATTGGAATGAAAACTGACATGCGAAGAGCTGACTCATTGGAAAAGACTCTGATGCTGCGAAAGATTGTGGGCAGGAGGAGAAGGGGATGACAGAGGATGAGATGGCTGGATGGCATCACGGACTCGATAGATGTGAGTCTGAGTGAACTCCGGGAGATGGTGATGGACAGGGAGGCCTGGCATGCTGCAATTCATGGGGTCGCAAAGAAGTCGGACGTGACTGAGCGACTGAACTGAACTGAACTGAGAGTACATCATGAGAAATGCCAAGGTGGATGAAGCACAAGCTATAATCAAGATTTCTGGGAGAAATATCAATAACCTCAGATATGCAGATGACAGCACCCTTATGGCAGAAAGCAAAGAGGAACTAAAGGGCCTTGCGATGAAAGTGAAAGAGGAGAGTGAAGAAGTTGGCTTAAAACTCAGCATTCGGAAAACTAAGATCATGGCATATGGTCCCATCAGTTTATGGCAAAGAGATGGGGAAATAATGGAAACAGTGACACACTTTATTTCTGGGGGCTCCAAAATCACTGCAGATGGTGACTGCAGCCATGAAATTAAAAGATGCTGTTCCTTTGAAGAAAAGCTATGACCAAGCTTTACCAACAATGGCCCGTCTAGTCAAAACTATGGTTTTTCCAGTAGTCATGTATGGATGTGAGAGTTGGACTGTGAAGAAAGCTGAGTGCCTAAGGACTGATTCTTTTGAACTGTCGTTTGGAGAAGACTCTTGAGAGTCCCTCCAAAGGAAATCAGTCCTGAATATTCATTGGAAGGACTGATGCTGAAGCTGAAGCTCCAAAACTTTGGCCACCTGATATGAAGAACTGACTTGTTGGAAAAGACTCTGATGCTTGGATATATTGAAGACAGGAGGAGAAGAGAACAGAGGAAGAGATGGCTGGATGGCATCACTTACTCAATAGACATGAATTTGAGTAAACTCCGGGAGTTGGTAATGGACAGGAAAGCCTGGTGTGCTGCAGTTCATGGGGTCACAGATTTGGACATGACTGAGAAACTGAACTAAACTGAACTGATTACTGGACACGAGTTTGAGTAAATTCTGGGAGATGGTAATGGACAAGGAGCCCTGGCGTGCTGCGATTCATGGGGTCGCAAAGTGTCAGACATGACTGAGCGACTGAACTGAACTAAAGGAAGACTTCAAAACTGATTCAAAGTTGAAAAAATTTTACCATAGAAAAAGAATGTGAATAACAGTGGTACCTGGACCTATATAAATGTTTTTATTTTTAACAAATTTCACACTTGTGCTTAATTTTCTAGGTCTTTATTTGCTGTAACAGTTTTCAAAGTTCAGGAAAAAGGCATTTAGAGGGGCAAAATCCAAACTTCTAACAATTGTTTGATGTTTTTGGCTTTTGCTTCTGCAGAGATTTTCAAACAACACTATGCTGGAATGGCTTTACTAATAGATGCATTTTCAGCCAGCATTATTTTCTTTGGAAACACCTTATTATGAAATTATAATATATAAATATTTTAGCAGTAATAACATGGGTAATAGTCCTTAATGGCCTGATCTGCCTATGAGCTTCTAGTTCAAGGTATGGTGTTATTTTCAGGCAACACTATAAAATTCTGATTTTATGTTGTCCCGCTGTGAACATCTTCAAGTCAAATAGCAGAAGTGATGCTCTTCCCTTATTTAATTTTTTAATAGCTCCCTAACCTACATTCAAGAGTATCTTTATATAAAATGTTACCAAAAGATAGCAAATCTTCTGCTGTCTGTTTTCATTTTAGTGCAAGCTTTTTTTTTTTTTCGGTTCTGATTCAGTTTAGAAAAGTGAAAATTAGATTTTCCTGAGGTATTAAAGAACAGGAGCAAATGTGGTTTTAAGAGCAAGGTATAGTATTAAGAATTTTACAGTGCTTAATAGCACTTGAGAATTTGTTATCTGGAAAACTGAAATCTTTTCACAAATATCAGTCTCTTGGTCAGTGTCCTGGAGCCATTGACCTGCTCAGCTCCCTGACCCCTTTTCCTGGTGAGTGCTCCCTGACTCTCTTTTGGGGAACCACCTCTCCCATTGTGTGCAGATGTGGCAGGGTTGCTAGGACTCAAGCTAGCCCTTGGGGTCCTCTTGTAAGATTCTGCATCACATCTTCTGTGGTTGGGGTTCATTTTTCAAACCACTGTCACCAAACGAGACCACTCAGAGGCTGCCCTGCTTCCTGTCTTTCGATGACATGACTCTCCAATGTCCCTTCGATTCTGTGAGCTGGTCCACATCCTTCCAACAAATTCCTTTTCTGTTGACTCCAGTGGTTGCAACTGCAAAGCCCTATTAATACAATCCACTAAACTGGAATATAAACTCCATGACCAGGGGCTGTGGTGGAGACTGCTAGAGAATTATCCAGTGCCCTTTCTCCTTTACCAGCAGATTTCCAGTTTTATTTGGTGTGGAAATATGTCCAGCAAAAATGTTCACCCTGACATTGGTTTCTGGTCAATGACATGAGCAGAAGTCTGTTCGAGATTTCTGGGAAGCCTTCACTTTTCTAACACAGGCATTGCTACGTCCTTCTCCCTTCCTCCTGCTTGATTGGAATGTAGATATAAATCCTGGCAGCATGATCATGATCATGAGACAGCAAGCAGGCATATAAAGCAGCCTGATGAGGAGCTGAGCAGAAAGGTGGAAAGAACCTGGGTCCCTGAGGGCCTCACAGCACATCCTACAGTTCTGGCTGCCGCGCTCGTGATTTCTTAAGTGAAAATCATGGAACACTCTTTGGAAGTCACTGGAGTGGACTTTCCATTCCTTAGAGTTTTTCTGGTTCCGAACTGTTAGGGGTGCTTTGTGTACTTCATCCAGTGTTTTAACCTCTGCCCCTGAAACAATATCTGGCATAGGGTAGTTGTTAAAATACATTTGTTGGATGAATGAATGATAATCACTAATGAGAACCCTCATTTCTGTGGATTAATCATCCCAGTTCACAGATGGGGAAAATGGTACATACATTTAATAGACTTGCAGTTAGTGGCTGTATCACTAATTTGTCCATCCTTATGCATGTAAATTGCAGAAAATAAAGCTGTCTGAAGAGAAAGAAGATATTTAAAGAAGAGAATAAATCACTACTTATTAATAACTTCTGAGCCAGGAAATATGGAAAAGTGAGATATTTCAGAATTTGAGGCTCTATGTTGGTCCTTCATCCCATGGCCCTGGTATGTTTCTGTCAATAGCTGTGCTTACTAACTTAAGCTTCATGTTCAGTTGAATGTACAATACCTTGTTCTTCAGAGATAAGATAGAACACCTGGTCTGCAATCTGTGAGACATAAACTCTGAATTATTTTCCCAACAGCCATAAGACTTCAGGGCAGAGCCACCTTTGGTACCTTGTCCAATCCTTCTTGTCATCATATTTGTTATGAACCTGTGTTTCTCAGCTCTACCCTTTGACTCTTGGCTCTATGATGCTGGGGTTGGGACTCTGCGCACCACCTTTTTTCTCCACCAGCTGGCTCCTGTTGAGTCCCACCAACAGGAGACAGGAGAGGAGACTGGCAGGCAGGAGGAGGAAGGGGGGACTTGGTCCTTCTTTTTTTGTTGTTGTTGCTACCACCAGGGTCACCCCACCTTCATCCTCTCAATGGCAATTTGTTCCAGTCCCTAACTTTGTCATTGGCTCCCCCAGAACTTGCCTCATCATCCCACATCAGAGGTACTAGGATCGTCAGAGCAGAGTCCCCTTCCCTGAGATCTGAGTACCAGCTTGGTGGGGTGCTTCTTCCAACATCAGAGGATTTAAACACTCCCACCTTCTCCCTTTGTTTCCTGAGCCCTAAGGGAGAGAAGTTAACCTCTCTTGTGTTACCTTGGATTCCCTTTTGCCTTTCAGTGCTCCAACACCATCAAACCAGGTCCTTATATCTTATTTTCTCAGCTAAAATAATGAAGTACTTTCTCTTTTCCTAGCTTGACATAAAGTGATATGTGTATCTTGTCTAACATAGCAGAATGGTGGCTGGTAGGCCTTGCCTTGTGTGAACAACTCCCTTTACATGGGTCTTTAATCACCTGTATCCAACCTTCTTCTACCAAAATAGCTCCTCTTTATATGGTATTTGGCTTCCACATAAGATTCTTGGGCCACAGGCTCAAAAAGGTTGGAAATCATGGAACTGAGCTAATTGATCCTTGATAACTGAAAAGTGATTTAAGTAAAGAACTTAAGATAAGTGTGGTTCATAAAACCTTTAAGTGGAAGTTGCTCAGTTGTGTCCGACTCTTTGCGACCTCATGGGCTGTAGTCTGCCAGGCTCCTCTGTCCATGGAATTCTTCAGGCCAGAGTAATAGAGTGGATAGTCGTTCCCTTCTCCAGGGGATCTTCCCAACCCAGGTCTCCCACATTGCAGGTGGAGTCTTAACTGTCTGAGCCACCAGGGAAGGAGTGAGTAGCCTATCCCTTTTCCGAGGGAACTTCCTGACCCAGGAATTGAAGCGGGGTCTTCTGCCTGGCAGGTGGATTCTTAACCAGCTGAGCTACCCACTGTAGTAAATAAAACTGAAAGCACATTAAAGAATATTAAATAGTTAATAAAAAACCTGTTAGGTTTTTGAAATCCAAAGCTGTTATCTCCTCAACGTCCTCTTAATTGGTTGTAGTGATTTTGCCCATGAAAATACTCACCATCCTTCAAGACTCAGCTTCACTCCTATTCCTGTCTAGAGAGCCTCCCCTAACCTCCCTAAGCCGGCGTTCATCACTCTCTCTGTAAGCTTTGTGACACAGAGGCAATTCACTCCATTAAGTATGGCACTTGATTTTGCTCCACAATGAGATTATGAGTCCTTAAGGCAGAGAACAAGGACTTTTCACTGGCATTTCCTGTTAGAGGCGGTTCTTGGTCCTGTCTAACTAGATAGCAGGAAGTAGGGGAAAGAGCAGAGAATTGAGAATTAGAATATTTGATCTGATGTCAGGTATGTTGTTTATTCACCAGTGTTCATGGAGCACCTTCCTAATGTTAAATACTTTTTTGGATTTCAGTTGCATCATCTGTGAAGTAGAAAATATATGCTCATCCTGTAGGTTATGTTGGGATGTTTATGAGATAATTCATGTAAAACTGCTCTGTAACTGTTAACTGTTATATCATAGTAAATGTTCTAAATGTACCTGTTGGATAAAATGTTATATGGTCAATACTCTCAAGGCAATTACTCAAACAGATCTGAGTATTTTTCTTGGTCACTTGATCTCTTTAGGGCTTTATGATATTCTAATTTTTTTGTGTCATTCACAATTGTTAAGGGACTTAAATGTTCTCAAGAATGCTGGCTATTACCACCATATGATTGGACATGCAGTCAAATACCTGTGATATGGCCAGTACAAACAGTCCATCAGCTTCTGGAACTTTGCCAGGACCCTATTCAGCCAAAAAGCTCAGGCTTGAATTGATCAGACATCCAAGAAGTTACATAGAAAATTCCCTTAAAGGCCTGCAACAGAAAGAATTGAACAGGGATCAGTGATGACCTGACTCATCAATGCTGAATATGGGAATAATGATCCAGGTTGCTGAAAGCCTTGGCTTTTCTCTCTCTTTTGTCTCTTCTCTCCTAATTTTAAGCATAGTTATTTCCTACATGTTTTTTAGGGGTTCCCAGAATATAATATAATGAACATTCTTTTATAAAATGTCCTATCTGAAAATGTTCTCTCCTTCCATTTAAAATATTTTTTAAAGTAGAATAAGGATAATCTGATTTTGCTTTGCATCAGAGACCACCCATCTAAAGCAGTTCCAGTTTATATATCTGGTTATTACCTAGAGCTAGAGAGTGGAATGCCTTGATTTGGGTTGCCTTACAGCAGAGCCTGAGATAAGGACTTGGATGCAGGTGGTTTGTTTAGGGGGTGATCCTAGGAAGCAGGAGTGAGGGAGTTGGGCCTGAGTCAGGAGAGGAGGAGTAGTTTGCTGGGAACATCGTGAGGAGGGCAATTCTACTGAGGTCACCTGAACAGCTAACAGAATGCCACCCAGAATTGTCCTCCTGAAAGAGAGTGGTTCTTTCTCCCTATCAGTTGAGGGTTTCCCCATAAGCTCTGCATGTTCAGGCTGTATTCCTCATGCCCAGACAAATAAGCTCCAAAGTATAGTGCAGAATGCTGAATGCAGAGTCCCATTTGAGATGGAATACTTGTAGCATGAGGTGGGAGAGCAGGCATGTAACCCTCCATAGCTGACATCAGAGGTGGATGGAGAACACGGTGCAAGGACACAGAAGGACCCAGAAGTTACTTTTATGGCTACAGATTATCCTGATTATGAAACATCCACATGTAATTGGTAGTTGTTACTTTCAAAAACAACAATAATAATATCATCTAAAATGTATTGAGTATTCTGAGTGCTAGGCTCCTCAACAAACATTTAAAAATATTTCCTCCAGGTAAATGGCAACCCACTCCAGTCTTCTTGCCTGGAGAATCCCAGGGACGTGGAAGCCTGCTGGGCTGCCGTCTATGGGGTCGCATAGAGTCGGACATGACTGAAGCAACTTAGCAGTAGCAGCAGCAGCAAATATCATTTTTATGGTTATTATTAAAATAACTACAGTTGTATGAAATTAAATGTAACTATAATAATTTTGGCTATTTTTGTCATTATTTCTAGTAACAAAATAGGTCCATGTCAAATACAGTCAAAGCCTGATTGCTGAGTCAGGTTTTACTTTTAAATATCTAGATATTATCCCAATTATGATTTTAGTAGTGGTAGAAGAGAGGGAAGGGTGGAGTTATATCCAGAAACCACATTCTGTGCAGAAACTTGTAACCCATTGTAACATTACACATGGGACATGTGTTGGAAAAAAATTAGGAATTTTTACTTTAGCCTACACCTGCTTTTCTTCTTCCTAATTGTTTTAAACCTTATACTTAAAAACAGCCTCAATAAATGTTCTTTTTAATATCATGTATTTTTAATTTGCTAGTAGGAAGCATATAATTTCTGGTCATTTTGAATATTTTCACTCGACTCTATGGACTAAACCTATGGACTAAGCTTACGGACTGGCAGTCTACACAACTGAAAGGCAAATGGCATGTGCAGAGATGTTCTGTCTTTCTAATTATTCAGCAAATGTTTCCTCCATCTTCAAAGCTGGTAGCATAACATCTTCAAATCTCTCTCTGACTCTGATTCTCCTGTCTTCATCTTTCAGTTTTAAAGACTTGTGATTACACTGGATCCACCAGTATATAATCCAGGTTAATCCCCCATCCCACGATTCTTAGTTTTATCACATTTGCAAATTCCTTTCTGCCATGTAGGAAAGTGTATTTACCTGATCTGGTGATTAGGATGTTGACATCTTGTGGGATGGAGGTATTGTTCATTCACACCATGTAACCTATAGGACACAGAGAGTCCTTGTACAGGTGTACAGGTGGCAGCCCAATTGCTAAAAATTTCCCTGTTGGTGACCTGGTGAATAGGAACACCCTTGATGTGTCAGCTGTTTAAAATGCAAATAAGGGCATTGGCTTTGGTTGATGTTTAGAGGTTGTGTTAATGCTCTGCAGAGATATGAGAGACTGAGGGTTGTTGAAACTCTAAAAGCTAAATGCGAGAGCTTGAGGGCCTCTCTGTAGAAGCTTTTTGGGGGTGTTGAGAGGCCAGTGTAAGTGGAGATGAGAAGCAAGTGCAGAACTTGCTAGTTAAAATCAAGGAGCTTGGGAAACCTTTCGACACTCAACAAGCCAGGTGTGTAGCGCTAAGGGCAGGGTTGGGAATGTTTAGGACTCTGATATGTGTGACAAGGACATCTAGGTGGAGGTTCACAAGGATTCTGGCTCTGTAGACTCCTTTGAACCCACGAAAGTTTCTGCCCGCCCCTCTCTATGAAGGGGGCAAGCCCTTCCCCATGTGGGAAGACGCTGCAGAGACTCGCCTCAATAAGGCAGCACGTGCCTCTCCTAGGAGCAGCCCTGCTGTTCTCCTGAATGCCAGTGTGATAATGAGGTGAATTCCCAGCAGAAACTCCCTGGGGTTGTGCTAGGCCTGATAAGGAAGAAAACATTACTCCTCCAAGGAACTGGCTAGCACACGCTGGCAGGAGCCAGGGCAGTCTGCCTGGGAATAAATTTTGATGGGAGGTAATCAAGGAGGCAGAACATAAAACTGAATAAACAAGAATTCACTGGCCTTAGGAAACTCTCTCAGTACATGGCATTTAACCCTGGCAAGGACCTCAGGGGATGGCACAAATTTGCTGCTTAGAGTGGTTGTTAGAAATCTGGGCTGTGGCCGGTGGCCTAAATGGCTGGTCAGGGGCCTGGAAAGAAAAGAATGAACATAGTTCCTCAAGAAGACTACCAGCGCCTTGGTGGCAATTCAACTACACTGGGTTCCTTTCCTCCTGGAAGAGCCAGTGATTTGTCCTCATAGATACAGATGCCATGTTCTCAGTATGGGTTTGCCTTTCCTATCTGCAAAGCTGCAGCCAAAACTTATCTAGGAACTTACAAAATGCCTGATCCCCAGGCACGAAACCAAGGACAGCGTAGCATCTGACCATAGGACCCACTTTAGAGAAGTGTATATATATGATCCCATCTGTTTTTGAAAAACAGATGACAACTGCATGTCGTATATGTATTTGTTTGTTCATGTTTCTAGCAGCACATAAGTGTCATGAAATGACACAAAGCAGTTCATTAACACTGGTTACATGAGAGTTGAGATGAAGCAGACGGATGTCTAATAGAGAGGGAGGGACTGAAGGAGGGGGAAGTTTAAAAAAAAGATGTTTGCTGTTCAGTTGCTCAGTGGTGTCCAACTGTTTACAACCACGTGGACTGTAGCAAGCCAGGTTTCCCTGTCCTTCACCATCTCCTGGAGTTTGCTCCAACTCATCACCATTGAGTTGGTGATGCCATCCAACCATCTCATCCTCTATTGTCCCCTTCTCCTCCTACCTTCAACATTTCCCAGCATCAGGTTCTTTTCTGATGGGTTGGCCCTTCACATCAGATGGCCAAAGTATTGGAGCTTCAGCTTCAGCATCAGTCCTTCCAATCAATATTCTAGGTTGTTTTCTTTAGGATTGACTGGTTTGATATATTTGCAGTCCAAGGGACTCTCAGGAGTCTTCTCCAATACCTCAGTTCAAAGCATCAGTTCATCAATGCTCAGCCTTCTTTATGGTCCAACTCTCATATCTGTACATGACTAGTTTATGAAAAGACTGCAACTTTATAAATATTACATATTATCCTATTTGTGCAAATTGCATGAAAGATGGCCACTTATGAACAGTGGTTATCTTAAAGTGAAGGAATTCCAACATATACCAGCTTCTGTTGGCATCTGTTGCTTTTTGTTGATCACTCAGTCCTACATGGAAACTTGTGTCCCTTAGGCCACACTGGTTTTCAGGTTTTCATCTGTGAAATAAGAGAACTGAACCAAACCTTTTGTAATATGCCAAGGCAGTAATAGGGTTCCTATCTATCTATCTATCACAGTTTAATTCAGCAAAAAAGTATCGAATGTATACTATATGCCAGCTAAGTTGCAGAGGGTATGGAGATGAGTAAGACACAGTTTGATGGTACAGAAGGTGTCTTGGTCCAATTCGGGCTATTCTAACAAAAAATATCATAAACTGGGTCACTCATAGACAATATACATTTATTTGTCACAGTTATTGTTGCTCAGTCACCCAGTCGGGTCCGACTCTTTGTGACTCCATGGACTACAGCACACCAGGCCTCTCTGTCCCTCACCATCTCCCAAAGTTTGCTCAAGTTCACATTCATTGCATTGGTGATGCCATACCACCATCTCATCCTCTGATGCCCTTTTCTCCTTCTGCTCTCATTCTTTCCCAGCATCAGGGACTTTTCCAATGAGTCAGCTGTTCACATCAGACGACCAAAATACCGGAATTTCAGCTTCACCATCAGTCATTCCAGTGAGTTTTCAGCATTGATTTCCCTTAAGATTGACTGGCTTGATCTTGTTGTCCAAGGGACTCTCAGGAGTCTTCTCCAGCACCACAGTTATAAAGTCTGATAAATCCAAGATAGAGGTGCTGGCAGATTCCATGTCTGGTGAGGGCCCACTTCTTGATTCAGAGATGCTACCTTTTTGCTGTAACCTAATTTGATGATGGGGCAAAGGATTTTTCTGAGGTTTCTCTTATAAGAAGAGCTCTAATCCCATTTGTGAGGACCCCACTGTCATGATCTGTTCACCTCCCAAAGAGTCCATCTCCAAATTCCATCACTTTGGGGGTTAGGTTTCAACATATGAATATTGGGTAGACACATTCAGACCATAGCAGAGGGAAAATTACATCTAGTAATAGATTAACTTAGTACATTGTTGGAGGTGCTATGATAAGGGTATTGCAGGGTGGTACAGAGTGTCAGGGTGTGCTGAGGGGACAGTTTGGGAAGGGCAAATGGTACCCAATTGCTCTTCACCTGTACCTAGAGAAATGTCCATTTTATTTGCCTTAGGAATATACAATATGATCTCAATTACTTTAAGAAAAACAATGCCTAAAATAAAGATCGAAAGGAAATGTGTCAAAATCTTACAGTGGTGATTGAATTAAGGGTGGCATTCCCATTCCTTTACTCTTTTCTCTATTTTCCTATTTTTCTCCAATAAGTGTGTTATGGTAAATTTTTATTTTGTTTTGTTGCATTATACAGCTCAGGATGGTAACACTTGCATCTAACATTCATGAAATGCTCTCCAATGAGTCACAATAGAGAATTTATTTTTATTTAATATATTCAACATGGTAGCTTTAAAAACATGGAGTTCTTGATGGATAAGTAGGAAAAGGTGTTCTTAGTAGTGAGAGCTTTGGAAGCCACCAGACAAGAACCCCATTTCCTGGATCTGGGACACTATAGCGAACACTCCTGGTGTTGCTCTGTGTGTTCTGCTTTGAGAAATTCACTTCTTAGAAAAGGTGTTTGGTGATCTGACAGTTATCCACTGATCTCACTGCCAGGTTTCATGCCTCTGCAAGATTCTTCACAAAAAATGGAATCTTGCATAGCAATTTAATTCTTTCCTAGAGCAACCTTAAGGAGAGTGGCATTTTTATTTTTTTTTGTATCAAGAAATGGAATCCCAAAGGTCAATTGATTTGGCCAGAGAATTTCAGAGTTAGCATTAGCTATTACTATTCTTAGAGTCGTCTCCATCCATAAAGCTTGAAAATACCTTCAGAGATATTGACGAGAATCCCTTTCTGGAGATGCTGATGTTTGCTGATGTCCAGTCTGGGCTCTGGCATTACCCATCACTTACCTGGTACTAACCTCTCTCCTCTGTGAGCTGCATGGCATCCACTTACAAGGATTACATAATCTCTTTCCTAACAAAATATAAGATCTTTGACATAGCTTTCCCCCAGTGCCTAAGACTGTGCTGACACAGGCGGTGATTAAGTAATTGATGCATGTGTGTGCGTGCGTGCATGCTCAGCCACTTCAGTCGTGTCCAACTCTTTGCGACCCTGTGGACTGTACCTTGCCAGACTTCTCTGTCCATGGGATTCTCCAGGCAAGAATACTGGAGTGGGTAGCTATGGCCCCTCCAGGGGATCTTCCTGATCCAGAGGTCAAACCCACATCTCTTTACTTCAGTTCAGTTGCTCAGCCATGTCTGACTCTTTGTGACCCCATGGACTGCAGCACACCAGGCTTCCCTGTCCATCACCAATTCCCAGAGCTTGCTCAAACTCAAGTCCATCAAGTTGCTGATGCCACCCAACCATCTCATCCTCTGTTGTCCCCTTCTTCTTCTGCCTTCAATCTTTCCCAGCATCAGAGTCTTTTCCAATGAGTAAGCTCTTTGCATCAGGTAGCCAAAGTATTGGAGCTTCAGCTTCAGCCTCAATCCTACCAATGTATATTCAGGACTGACCTCCTTTACGATTGACTGATTTGATCTCCTTGCAGTTCAAGGGACTCTCAAGAGTCTTCTCCAACACCACAGTTCAAAAGCATCAATTCTTCAGTGTTCAGCTTTCTTTATAGTCCAAATCTCATATCCATACATGACCACAGGAAAAACCATAGCTTTGACTAGACGGACATTTGTTGGCAAAGTAGTGTCTCTGCTTTTTAATATGCTGTCTAGGTTGGTCACAGCTTTTCTTCCAAGGAGCAAGCATCTTTTAATTTCATGTTTGCAGTCACCATCTGCAGTGATTTTGGAGCCCAAGAAAATAGAGCCTGTTACAGTTTCCATTGTTTCATTTGCTATAAACTGATGGGACTGGATGCCATGATTTTAATTTTTTGAATGTTGAGTTTTAAGCCAGCTTTTTCACTCTCCTCTTTCACTGTCATCAAGAGACTCTTTAGTTCCTCTTCACTTTCTGTCATAAGGGTGGTGTCATCTGTGTATCTGAGGTTGTTGATATTTCTCCTGGCAATCTTGATTCCAGCTAATACTTCATCCAGCCTGGCATTTCACATGATATATATGCATATAAGTACTCTGCATATAAGTTAAATTAGCAGGGTGACAATATATAGCCTTGACAAACTCCTTTCCCATTTGGGAACCAGTCTTTTGTTTCATGTCCAGTTCTTACTGTTGCTTCTTGACCTGCACACAGATTTCTCAGGAGGCAGGTCAAGAAGTATGGTATTCCCATCTCTTGAAGAATTTCCCATAGTTTGTTGTGATCCACACAGTCAAAGGCTTTGACATAGTCAGTAAATCAGAAGTAGATGTTTTTCTGGAACTCTCTTGCTTTTCGATGATCCAGTAGATGTTGGCAATTGGATCTCTGGTTCCTCTGCCTTTTCTAAAACCAGCTTGGGGACTTCCTTGGTGGTCCAGTGGCTAAGACTCCATACTTCCAATGCAGGGGGCTCAGGTTCGATCCCTGGTCAGGGAACTAGATCCCACATGCCACAACCAAGACCCATAGCAGGCAAATAAATAAATAAATAAATAAAATTAAATTAAAAAAAAAACCAGCTTCAGTATCTGGAAGTTCACAGTTCACATACTATTGAGGTCTAGCTTGGAGAATTTTGAGCAGTACTTTGCTAGTGTGTGAGATGAGTGCAATTGTGCAGTAGTTTGAGCATTCTTGGTATTGCCTTTCTTTGGGATTGGAATGAAAACTGACCTTTTCCAGTCCTGTGGCCACTGCTGAGTTTTCCAAATTTGCTGGCATATTGAGTGCAGCACTTTAGCAGCAGCATCTTTTAGGATTTGAAATAGCTCAACTGGAATTTCATCACATCCACTAGCTTTGTTCGTAGTAATGCTTCCTAAGGCCCACTTGACTTCACATTCCAGGATGTCTGGCTCTAGGTGAGTGATCACACCATCGTGATTATCTGGGTCGTGAAGATCGTTTTTATACAGTTCTTCTGTGTATTCTTGCCACCTCTTATGAATATCATCTGCTTCTGTTAGGTCCATACCATTTCTGTCCTTTATTGAGCCCATCTTTGCATGAAATGTTCCCTTGGTATCTCTAATTTTCTTGAAGAGATCTCTAGTCTTTCTCATTCTATTGTTTTCCTCTATTTCTTTACATTGATCACTGAGGAATGCTTTCTTCTCTCTCCTTGCTGTTCTTTGGAACTCTGCATTCAAATGGATATATCTTTCCTTTTCTCCTTTGCCTTTCTTTTCTTTTCTCAGCTATTTGTAAAGCCTCCTCAGACAGCCATTTTACCTTTTTGCATTTCTTTTTCTTGGGGATGGTCTTGATCATTGCCTCCTGTACAATGTCACAAACCTCCACCCATAGCTCTTCAGACACTCTGTCTATCAGAGGTGATCCCTTGAATCTCTTTGTATTATATTGTATTGTACTGCCCGTATTGGCTGGCAGGTCCTTTCCTACTAGCACCACCTGAGAAGCCAACTGAGGTATAAATCAATAAAAATAAGCATGTGATGTTGGGTCATGTAGTGGCTAACACACTTATGACGTGCTTACAGTGTGCAAAACAGAATGCCTGTTTTGCATTCTTCCAACAATCCAGGGAGGTAGGTATTATTATTAATCTTCGTTTACACATGAGGAAAATAAAGAACAGAGGGTTGCTTAACTTTCCAAGGTCACAAAACTAGCGAGTGGTAGAGTTGAGACTTGAACCTAGTTAGATTCTGCAATCTGTGCTCTTAACCACTATTCTGGACTACTTTTAAAGTCATTTAACCCTCTAGATTTTAATTTTTAACAGAGAAATTTATTAAATATTAATATACCAACCAATGAATGGTTGGAAGAATTAACAAACAGAAGTATGCATAAAGTTTGTATACATTAGGTATTATTACTTTCATTGTTATCATTAATATCACTGAAACTGTCAACCATTAAATATCACTTGGATACCAAGAAAAATAAAATATTGTAGTTACAAAAACACATTGCTGGGTAATTGATAATGTTAGCTGTGACTTTTAAATTATTACTTTTTTTAGACTTTATGAATGACTTTGGGAAAATGATTTCTTGTCACGTTTTTGAACTTCATTCTCTCATCCTACAAGTGGTGTTTGTTGCCTGTCCAACTCTATTCACCAATTATAGAACTTGATATTATTCAAGAGATGTTCAGAGGGCTCTGGGGTGGTGATGGTGCAAGCAGATTTACAAGCCTTTTTCAGCTGAGGAGGGACAGAGTCTCCCCCTGGTGTTGGTCTTTGTGCAAAAGTATCCAAATCCCACTTCAGATTTTTCGTGTTCAGTTGTGTCCAACTCTTTGTGAACCCGTGGGCTGCAGCCCACCAGGCTCCTCCATCCATGTAATTTTCCAGGCAAGAATACTGGAGTGGGTTGCCATTTCCTACTCCATCAGACTTTTCACCAGGCTTTTCATTTTCATCTGATTCTCACAACTGACGTGTGACTTTTGGGAGTTAGAGTTCAGAGTCCCAATTCTATAGCATCATAGGCAGGGATTTATCTAGCATATTAAGTGTTTTATATGAGCTATGGATGAACGTGGTCACACATTGTCAAATAGCTATATATTCACACACATGTTCTGCCCACTTTTCTTTTATCCATTTCATTTGAAGATGTTTGATCTTTCATCAGTTCAAGATTAATAGTAATTACAATCCAGGAAAGGATTGACTTGAACAACACTGGATAAGAAAGGAAATTAGTTTTCAATGGGTACCTACTAAGTGACAAGTTCCTTAGCAGTCATCATCTTTTCAGTCCACATAATGAGTTTTAGGGCATGTACATGTAGGTATGAGGACTAAGGTTCATAGAGCTTTAGGGGCTTACCCAGTTATGACACAACAAATATATGATAGCCGTAGCCTTCAAGCTCAACTCCAAGGCTGTATCCTGTCCTTTACATCTGCTGCCCTCTAACTCTCAGGAGGCCCAATATGGCATCTCAGCTGTTCAAGCCTTCACCAAGTAGAGGCTGATACCTTATGTTTCTCTGGACTTTTTCTTTCCTTTAGTTAACTACCAGTTCTAGCTTTGGGGGCTCAGTTCTTTTATATTTAACTGATAAATTGCCAGTGTTACTATTTATAGATAGTATTTTGGTTTATGAATAATATATTTTTTGATTCACATGCATTTTAAAGACATAATTATTATTGTGCTGAATGGTGATTGGTCATATATGGTAAACAGTTGACATATATGACTAATAGATATGAATTTCCAGAGCCTAATAAGGTTTCTGAGTTTGCTTTCTGCATATTTGGCCACTTACAATAAACATCTATAGAATTTCCAGGTTCCAATTCCTATCATTTTTTAAATTTACATTTTTATTTTTTTGACAATCTCTGCTATACAGTAAAGTGACTCAGTTATACACATGTAGACATTCTTTTTTTATATTCTTTTCCATTATGGTTTATCATAAGACATTGAATATAGTTCCCTGTGCTATACAGTACCTTGTTGTTTATCCATCCTATATTTAATAGTTTACATCTGCTAACCCCACACTCCCACTCCTTCCCTCCCCTAACACCCTCCCACTTGGCAATCACAAGTCTATTATCTATGTCTGTGTGTCTGTTTCATAGACACGTTCCTTTGTGCCATATTTAAGATTCCACATATAAGTGATATCACATGGTATTTGTCTTTCTTACTTTACTTAGTATGACAATTGCTAGTTGCATACATGTTGCTGCAAATGGTATTATTTCATTATTTTTTATGGCTGAGTAGTATTCTATTGTATACATGTATGGTGTGTAAATAATATTCTTAGTATCTTCATCTAAAAGGGTGATGCCATAGATAGAACTGTAGGGAATTAGAGCTGGATGGGGCATTATTTGAAACATTCTTGTTTTAAATAACCTTAGTATGTGGAGATCAAATCTTTTGAAACCTGGGTTTGTGATGGCAAGATAATGAAAGCGATGCTTACTGGTAAAAAAAGAAGTAGTCTTGCTATGTCATAAATCACGGCTTTTCCATTGTATACGTAGAGCCTGCTCAGCCAAGATTTATGATGTGTCTATGTATTATCTTGTATTTTCCTATAATTTAGTATTTAACTGGCAGTAGGGGAGTGAGGGGAAAGGGAAGAGGGGAGATGTTTGGCAATTGGCCAATTCTGTGAGCAGGTTTTGGTTTTTGTGGTTCTGTATTTCAGTGAATAAAATATCCCATTCATGTAGCCTGGACTGTTATAAGCTGGCATTGAGTGATGGCCAATTACAAGTTATTCACATTTGGATCGATATCCCAGACATGAGCTCATTAACCCCCAATCCCATTATCTCACACATGTGGAGCAGATTGTTTTTAATGTGATGACATTTTCACTGTCTACAAACCTGACTTCTGATGTAGTAAAAAGCCCCAGCAGATAGGAGCAGAAATAAGCAGCTGTGTTGATATCTACACAATGAGTGAAATAACATGTACAAATTAATAGGTGCCTGCTTGTACTACTTAGGGGTTCAACTTGAAAGTTAGTGACCTTGGCCTCATCTTTTTCCCCAGCACCTTAAGATTCCAGCTCATCCTGGCATCTAGAAACCTCTCTTCTTTTAATATCTGTAGATTATGAGTCCCAGTCTCCGGGAAGTTTCTTTATTTTCCAAGACATTGGTTTTAGGCCCGCTGATACTGTGGCTTTTAGCTATTTTAATCTTCTTTGTACATCTCCATAACAATTTTAATTAATGGGCAGACTTTCTTTAGAGATAGAATGCTCATACCTCCTAAAGATAAATCATCCCAGCTATTAGAATCATTTATTCACATGCTATCCCATTTTCCATCTCTGCAGGAACAGGCAAATTTTTCTTCAAACCATTATCTTTACAGCTAATGAATTGAATCCAAAATTAACTCTAAATTACATGGCTGCATCTCATACTTGTCCTTTGTTTAGGGGGTCCTCTTTAAGGTTGGCTGCCTGATCATCCCTTTTGTAGTTCTCAAGAAAGGGGGGAAGCTTAGTATTTTTACTAAAAATACTTAATTAAAATAATCAGACTGTTGTCTTCCAGTCTCTCCCATGATACCATCTCCAGTGGTTCAAAATTTAAATTTGAATGTCACAACATTTAGTAATACAGAATTATGTTTCCCCTGTCTATAAAATGGAGGAGAATATACATCCAGCCTACTCACATAACTATTGTGAATATTAAATGCATTTGCAAAGTGTAAAATGCTAAGCAAAACATATATGCATTTATCAGTGGTTCTCACCTTAGGGTGCTTTGCCCCCAGTAGAACCTTTAGCAATGTCTGAAGACATTTTAGGATGTCAAAACTTGGTAGAGGGAGATGCTGCTGGTATCTAGTGGGTAGAGGACAGGGATGCTGCTAAACATCATATAATACACAGAACAGCTCCCACAACAAAGAATTACCCAGTCCCAATGGCAGTAGTACCAAGGTTGAAAAACCCTGAATTAAAAGACTCTGATATAAAAAGCACAAATTGAAGCTTGCTCAGTAGTCATCCTCTCTCTCCCACATGCAGTGGTGCTTGTCAATACTTTCCTAAATAGTTTTCTCTCTGTGGGCAAGCTGAATGAGGGGACAAAATGCTAATTGAAAGCGCGACTGCTTCACAAGGTTAGTAGGCAGAGGGAGCAAATTTGACAAACATACTTTTAATATTACTAATTAACAAATATCAGGTAGATAATTTTTGGTTGCTGGAAGGGTCAGGATGAGCAGTTATTCTATGTTTTGACTTCCATGTTCTGGTTTATCTTTGTTAGAATACCAAGATCTTAAAGAAAACATCCTCAAATCCAGGGTGGTGGTCAGAGGAATCTGTTTCACCTTCTATAGGTCAGTGACTAACTCATCAAGACAAACAGTGTCTAATCTCTTTCCCTGTTAGTTGCTATTTTAATAGCAATGATAGCATCTATTGAGCAATCATATGGTTCAGGCACTTCACATACATTATTTTGTCTTCACAATAACCTGAAAAAGAGTTGTATCATATTAGTCAAAATTTTAGATAAATTTAGAAATAAAACTTTCTGCAGTTGAAGCTCACTTCTGCTGCTTGTTCAGTTCTCCTGAAATGGTCAATCAGTCAATCAATATTTGCTTAGAAGTTTCTATCTGCAGAGCATTTTGAAAATTCAGAGAGACTTCTTTCAAGAAACATGAGCTTTGGCTTGAACACTACAGCCCAGATTTTTAAACTGTGTAGTGAGACCTCCCTGGTGGTCCGGGGCTAAGATTCTGTGCTCCCAATGCAGGGGACTTGTGTTCGATCCCTGGTCAGGGAACATGATCCCACATGCCACAACATGCTTCAGTTAAAGATCCTGTATTATGCAATTAAGATCAAAGATCCTGCATGCTGCAACTAAGATACAGCCCAGCCAAATAAATACATAAATATTTTTTAGAAACTGCCTAGCTAATACATTCTCTCTCTGCATATTTTATAATGATCCTGTAACATTTCAAAGAGCAATAAAATTATTTCTATTTAAAATACACAATAGAAATTAATAATAGCTCAAGAAAGCCATGTAAAATACAACTTATTACAAAGTGGCAATAATAAACCAAATAATAGCTCATATTAATTGAATACCTCTGTGTGTCTGGTATGGTTCTAAGCCTTTTACAAAAATGAACTTATTTAATGATCACAACAGCTCTATGAGATTAATCCAATCTTTAGTCCTGTTTTGCAAATGAGGAAACTGAGGCACAGAAAAACCAAGTAGTCTAATGTCACAGAGCTAGTATTTGGTTTAGTCAGGACTTGACTTTCAAATATTCTAAGATCAATAATTTTTCTGGGTATGATTATAATCCATTTCCATTGCATTTTGTAGACAAACTCTTCATGTGGAAAAAAGGTTTTTCTCTTTTGTGTATGATCAGAGAAGAGAGGGTGTAAAAGGTTAGAATAGATGAGCATTTCATTGGTCATTCAGCGTGCATTCTCAAACACCTGCCACATTCAGGCAGTGTTCTGGGGACACAAGACACACAACATCTTGGCTTCCATAGAGTTTACATCTCAGTGGTGGAAGTCATCAGAAGCAAATAAAGTGGGACAATGTGGGGAACACAGCATTTGACCCTTAGGGATATAACAAACTGGGGGTTTAGAGAGTTGTATGAAATGTATATTTTGTAATCAAGTAAAGTGTTACTTTGATAGATAACAGGAAGAAAAGTGTTCTAATGTCAAACCCATCCCTGATGCTGTATTATTAAAAGAAGGAAGTTAAACTTAATGGCACCAAAGGGAAAATGGTAAAAACGATTTTCTGGTCACGTGTTATTAGCCATAATAAAATAAATAGAGGGATGGTAAGTGGGGGAAAGGACTGGGTTATTCATATCCTCAAGGCATAGCAGTTTGCAGGAGATGAAAGCTGCTTCTTCTTACCAGCTTAACTCTTTCCTGGGCTTTACGTAACACCCAAAAATGTATTTGTGGGTTTGGTATTCCTGGGGGCATAAAGTCCACCTTAAATGATTCTCATACAAGCCTCAGAGTTATTTTCTGTTGTCCTTGGAGACAGAAAATAAGCTTTTACCTCTCTTCTGGATGCATTTTCAAAAATGATTCTTGGAAATGAGTTTTCCTTAGGCACATTTATATATAATGACAGGCTAATATCTTATACACCATTACTGTATGTAATAACAGTGTGACAAAACCGCCAAGAATTAGACTATAGATGTAAGGCACTTAGCTGTGGAGGGAGAGTTATCCAGCAGAAAGGATGAGCATCCTCATACTGTGTGGTGTCTTAATGGTTACCAAGTGATGAATGTGGACATCTCCTGAGGCAAAACTTCAAATAATTGAAATTTGTCCTTATGGCCCTACTTTTCTTCTCTGACACATGCTTTCTCACTGCCGTGCCCTCCCTGACATGGAGAAAAGTCCTAGTGCAGAGACCTGACACTTAGTAGATGATCAATAGCTATCACAGAATGGACAGATGGACTCGTTCCCTGTAGGGGATAAGGAGCTTTCATATCACCTGTTTAAGTTTGGGACAGTGCTTATGGCAGGAGTGAAGTGTTAATGATGGGATTTTAGGGATTAGGAAGTGGCTGATTTCAAATGGAAAGGACTTCTTTCCAGTACCCTTCAGCTCCTTGTGCAGCGTAGCTCTGGGGAGGAGAGGTCGAGTGAGCAGACTGAAGCTGGGCTGTCTTGGATTGCATCCCAGGCTCACTTCCTAGCTATGCTGTCTGGTGCATTTTCCTCGGTTGTGATATGGGGCTCATCAACCTATCTACCTCATAGGGTTGTTTTGCGGATCAAATGAGTTAATTCCTATAGAGCCTGCTGTATAGTTAGAGCTTGGCTCATATTGCCTCCTCAGTTGCATTGTATGTCAAGAGGATTCATGGATGATGAAGGTTCCAAAGAGAGTGAGCAGTGAAGAGGGCGCTCTTCCTACCTGCAACTAGCACAGGACTTGTGCTGTACCCTCTCTCCCTCCCCTTCTTGTAAGAGCCCAATTACACAGCAAGTCCTTTTCTCCCCACTGGAAAGAATAAGGACCATCTCCTCTTACTTGTCCCTTGCTCATGCTGCTCCACTCACACTGCTTCCTTCTTTTCCTCAAACACACCATACACGAGCCCCAGCTCTTCCACACCCCAAAGCCGGGCCTCATACTAGCTATTTCCTCTGCCAGGAATGCGTTTCCCAAGACATCCCTGGGGCTGATTCTCTCACACCTTCAGGTTTGTGCTCCAACATCACCTTCTGCTTGAGTCTTACTCTGACCCCCCTGTAACAGCTGTACCCCCTCTTACCCTCACTGTTCCTAATACCATTTACCCTGCTTTTTAAATAATTTTATTTTTTATAGTTGATTTACAATGTTGTGTTGTGTTAATTTCTGCTGTACATCAAAGTGATTCAGTTATACATATATATTATATATATATACATACATTCTTTTTCATATTTGTTTCCATTATAGTTTATTACAGGATAGTGAATATAGTTCCTTGTGCTATACAGTAGTACCTATATTATTTATTATGCTTATTGCGTATGTATTAGGAAGTAGGAAGTAAGCTCCTACAGGGCAGGGGTTTTTGCATTTTGGGTTCATGATGTATCCCAGGTGCTGTGACAACAATCAGCCATATAATAGGCACTGGACAAATGTTTGGTGAATAAATGAATGAATGAATTACAAAACAGTTGCAAGTCAATAAAAATATAAAGTAAAAGGAGAGCCCTTGCAATCACCTAAGCTAGGAAATCTGGGGTTCATCTTTGAATCCTTCCTTTTATTTCCATATCCAGCTAATCATGAAGCTCTGAGATGTCTGCCTCTGAAACATCCTTCAATTCACATGCTTCGCTCCATTTCAAAACCTGCTGTTTCATTCATTCTTTTTTTTTTTTTTATTTTTAGTTTTTTATTTTTTACATTTTAAAATCTTTAATTCTTACATGCATTCCCAAACATGAACCCCCCTCCCACCTCCCGCCTCATAACATCTTTCTGGGTCATCCCCATGCACCAGCCCCAAGCATGCTGCATCCTGCGTCAGACATAGACTGGCGATTCAATTCACATGATAGTATACATGTTAGAATGTCATTCTCCCAAATCATCCCACCCTCTCCCTCTCCCTCTGAGTCCAAAAGTCCGTTATACACATCTGTGTCTCTTTCCCTGTCTTGCATACAGGGTCGTCATTGCCATCTTCCTAAATTCCATATATATGTGTTAGTATACTGTATTGGTGTTTTTCTTTCTGGCTTACTTCACTCTGTATAATCGGCTCCAGTTTCATCCATCTCATCAGAACTGATTCAAATGAATTCTTTTTAACCGCTGAGTAATACTCCATTGTGTATATGTACCACAGCTTTCTTATCCATTCATCTGCTGATGGACATCTAGGTTGTTTCCATGTCCTGGCTATTATAAACAGTGCTGCGATGAACATTGGGGTACATGTGTCTCTTTCCATTCTGGTTTCCTCGGTGTGTATGCCCAGAAGTGGGATTGCTGGGTCATAAGGTAGTTCTATTTGCAATTTTTTAAGGAATCTCCACACTGTTCTCCATAGTGGCTGTACTAGTTTGCATTCCCACCAACAGTGTAGGAGGGTTCCCTTTTCTCCACACCCTCTCCAGCATTTATTGCTTGCAGATTTTTGGATCGCAGCCATTCTGACTGGTGTGAAGTGGTACCTCATTGTGGTTTTGATTTGCATTTCTCTAATAATGAGTGATGTTGAGCATCTTTTCATGTGTTTGTTAGCCATCCGTGTGTCTTCTTTGGAGAAATGTCTATTTAGTTCTTTGGCCCATTTTTTGATAGGGTCGTTTATTTTTCTGGAGTTGTGCTGCAGAAGTTGCTTGTATATTTTTGAGATTAGTTGTTTGTCAGTTGCTTCATTAGCTATTATTTTCTCCCATTCAGAAGGCTGTCTTTTCACCTTGCTTATATTTTCCTTTGTTGTGCAGAAGCTTTTAATTTTAATTAGATCCCATTTGTTTATTTTTGCTTTTATTTCCAGCATTCTGGGAGGTGGATCATAGAGGATCCTGCTGTGATTTATGTCTGAGAGTGTTTTGCCTATGTTCTCCTCTAGGAGTTTTATAGTTTCTGATCTTACATTTAGATCTTTAATCCATTTTGAGTTTATTTTTGTGTGCGGTGTTAGAAAGTGATCTAGTTTCATTCTTTTACAAGTGGTTGACCAGTTTTCCCAGCACCACTTGTTAAAGAGATTGTCTTTACTCCATTGTATATTCTTGCCTCCTTTGTCAAAGATAAGGTGTCCATATGTGTGTGGATTTAAAAAATATGGAACGCTTCACGAATTTGCGTGTCATCCTTGCGCAGGGGCCATGCTAATCTTCTCTGTATCGTTCCAATTTTAGTATATGTGCTGCCGAAGCGAGCACTGTTTCATTCATTCTTACCAGCTTCTCTAATCCCAATATTCTATCTTCTCTTTCAGTTCCTTGCTACATTCTGACTCAAGGATTTTTTACGTAAAATGCAGATTTGTTTATGTCACTGTGGTGCTTAAAAACTTTCAATGCCTCCCTTCCAACACAGGATAAAACCCAAATGGACTCTAACCTAACAACTCTGCCACTAACCGGCCCTGTGAGGAAGGCAGAATAATCACCCTCCATGTACCACACACAGAAAGATGTCCATGCTGTAATCTCTAGAACCTGAAAATATGTTAGGCTGCATGGCAAAGGGGAATTAAGATTATAGATTGAACTAAGATTGCTAATTAATTGACGTTAAAATAAGGAGATTATCCTTATCTGGGTGGGCCTAATATAATCACAAGAGTCTTTAAAAAGTGGAAGCGTGAGAGGGAAATATGACTACAGATAAAGGTCGAGTGATGTAATAGGGACTTTACTGGTGGTCTAGTGGTTAGGAGTCTGCCTGCCAGTGCAGGAGACACAGGTGCAATCCCTGGTCTGGGAGGATCCCAGATGCTGCAGAGCAACTAAGCCCATGCACCACAAGTACTGAGCCCGGGTGCCACAACTACTGAAGTCAGCTCGCCTGAAGCCTGCGCTCCAGAAACCAATGAGAAGCCAGCACACCACAGTGAAGACTAGCCCCCGCTGACCACAACTAGAGAAAAACCCACACACAGCAATAAAGACCCAGCACATCCAAAATAAAGAGTGATGCAATATGAGAAGTTGACCGTCTAGCTTTAATGATGGAGGCCACCACCCAGAAGCTGAAAGGCAAGGAAATAGATTCACCCATGGAGCCTCCAGTAAGGTATGCTGCCCTACTGACACCTTGATTTTAATGGAGTGAGATCTGTATCAGAATTCTGACCTCTAGAACTGTAAGATAGTAAGTTGTATTGTTTTAAGCAACCAAATTTTGGGCAATTTGTTATAGCATGAATGGAACATACTGTAACTTTTTTTTTTCTTGCCTCTTTGGGCTTAGCTCTTTGAGGCTATACTGTAAAATGGGAAACATGATACCAACCTTTTAAGGCTATTGTGAGCGTTAAAGATGATGCCATTGACCCCAGAACAGTGTGGGAGTTGAGGCAACAATCCTCTAAGAAACTGAAAATCTATGTGTAATTTTATAGTCAGCCCTCTGTATCTGAGTTTCCACACCCACAGATTCAACCAACCACGGATCATGTAGTGCTAAGATACATATCATTGGAAAAACTTCTGTATAAGTGGATCCTCACCATTCAAACACATGTTATTCAAGGGTCAACTGTATTTGCAAAATACCTAACCATGCCCTACACATAGCAAGTGCTGAGTAAATGATAGCTTTTAACTCTCATCATCATTTCCTTCCAAGCCACACTGCCATTTTCCAACCCATCATTCACTCCGTGATATACCTACAGGAAATGCTTTCCTAGTGAACTTCTCATCCTTTAGGACTCAGCTTAATAATTCCCTCGTTGGACAAGTCTTTTCACATCCCACTTCCATACCAGGCAAATATGATCTGCTCTCTGCTTCCTCAACTCCATGATGGTACACCAACCATGTGCGGTATGTTTTACTATTCCTAGAGGCTTGGATGAAGGTGAGGCAAGCAAAGTGCCTAGGGTACAAAATTTAAGGAGACACTCATTCTCCAGTTTCTGCCAGTGTCTGTGTACCTCACCCTAGTCCTCCTGGTTAGTCTCATTTTATTGAGGAGGAAACCCAGGTGCAGGAGATGAAGTGTCTTGCTGTCATGTGGTAAAGGAGACAAGGTCTATGTTCTGTCTTTACCACACACAAGCTCTTAGAATAGATCCTGGAACACAGATGACGCTCAAGAATGAACTAAGGTGGTATTAATAAGATGGGTAGCAAGTTGACCTGATATTTGATGTTGTAAAAATGATGATGATGATGATGATATTAGTAAATATCCAACCTCTACTGCATGTACTCTAAGTGCCCTGCATACAACTCTCCTTACAGCAACTGAATGAGTTAGGCACTATTGAATATTTGTCTCACTCAGAATAAGAAAAGGCTAGTCATCCACCTAACACTTAGCTGTAAAGTTTCAAGGGTCTAAGTGTGTTTCAAAAATCTCTCTAAGGAGGACAGGACTGTCTGATGTCAGCAGGGCTGAAGCAGGAATGAAATATTTGAGGAGGCATTGAAGCTGAAGGAGACAAACTCAGCAGAGCAGACCTGTCAGCCGTGTTCTCGTGAAGTGTGTTTACTCATCTGTTAGGAGTTCACTCTAATGCAACTTTACTTTTGGTGTAATAAACTGTATTAACTTTATGCTTGAGTGAGTTATCTCTCAAAATAGAAAAATGTGTATTTCCAGGAGCCTACTTTCATTTACACATAGAAGTCTATGTGAGTTTAAAAAATGGATTTTAAGAGCCTCAGTGATGGCTAAGAAATTGCTATTTCAGTCTTGAAAATTGCCTTTTCTACCAGAAACACCAAGCAAGAAATCATACCATCTGATTTTGCTAGGTTGGAAAAACTCACTCAGACACTGAGATAGCCTCTGAAGTTTGATCCTCTTTCCTCTTAATGGTATGATAAAAATTAAATCTCAAGTTTCATCATCAGAATACCTGATACAGAGAGTAACACTAGAACCCAAATTGTATCATTACTTTAAAAGAAAGAAGGCACCCAAGGTTCTTATTTCCTTTATTGTGGTGAGATTCAGATAATTCTATTGAAGAGTGTGGTGGAAACGAGGCCTAAATAAGCTCATGAGTTTAATATTAGCTTCCTGTATGCAAAGAGGTTAATCTCCTATCTTTAGACCACAGATATGTTACTTAGGTTTGATGACAAACAGCTACAATGATTTGTCTATATCCCTGTAATTTGATTAGCCCAAGTTCTCCAACAATGCCCAATTATTCTTCCTTTTAAACAGCGCAACTGTGGAAAGTCAAAGATACTTCCCATCAAATTCTCTGCAGTTTGGGAAGAAGTATATTTTTCCAATGATTGTCTTTCACCCGTGATTGCATATACTTGCTGTCAACATAATTTTTGATCACTTTGTGGTCATCTGCCCCCTATGGCCCTGCTTCTACTGCTTCATCCAAAGCATGTTTCTTTTTCCTTCTTTTTAAAAGCCCCTCTGACAATGCTAGAGGATATAATGGACTTTTACTGAAAGGCAGGGACTCAGTGAGAAATTAAAGCATGGGACAGAATGTAATCCAAATATGAATATTAGAATTTATGATTTCCAAATAGGATGTGGAAAGCTGGAAAGGATATTGCTTCCATTCTACAAGAAGAGCTTTAATAATTGACAAAACCAAAAATTTTCTTGAATCTGTCAGAAAAATTGAGTTCACAGAAGTCAAAGGAAAGCCAGGGTTCTCCAAGGAAAAGCAGGGTGCAGTCCTGGCACAGATCAGGACCCACTGTGCCAGCAGGTAAGAAGAATTAAGTTAAATGTTGTAATGATCTGCTAGCAGCTAAGGATGGGTTAGTGTGACAATACAGAACGCCCAGGCGCCACATGAGCAAGGAAAATCTATGTCTACTGATAAGCCCTTCTTTACCAATGCTCACAAGAAAGATTAAGTGTAGGTGGAAACCTAGAGAAAGGCAACATCTGTGATGCAGGATTAGAGGAGGAAAACAGTTCCTTCTATGGAAGAGCCAGGAAGCTCTGCCTGGATCCTTTTTTATTTGGAAGGATGAAGTCATTAAGGCCCTGGAGGGAGAGCCTGAAACCCTTTAAGACATTGTGAACACCTCTGTGGTTGAGGGGTTAGTAGGAGGGGAAAAAGCCCTCCATTTCAAGGGAAGGGACAAGAAACCAACTGACCTAGGCCTTTAGAGGTCTCTTATGCCTCATACCTGGGTAAGAAGTAGGATTATTAAAAAAGTCTCACCTCTGAGATGTGGGGACATAGAGTTTGCTTAAGAGTGAGGCTGGATGAGGAGAAGGCGATGGCACCCCACTCCAGTAACTCTTGCCTGGAAAATCCTACGATGGAGGAGCTTGGTAGGCTGCAGTCCATGTGGTCTCTAAGAGTCGGACACGACTGAGCGACTTCACTTTCACTTTTCACTTTCACTTTTCACTTTCACGCATTGGAGAAGGAAATGGCAACCCACTCCACTGTTCTTGCCTGGAGAATTCCAGGGACGGAGGAGCCTGGTGGGCTGCCGTCTATGGGGTCGCACAGAGTCGGACACGACTGAAGCGACTTAGCAGTAGCAATGGCAGAGGCTGGATGAAGACAACAGTCTCCTTCCTCTTTCCCCCACCACCCACTCCCAAAAAGGTGAAAAGCACCAAGAAATAAGCAACAGCAGTCTTCTTGGGGACGGGCAGGCCCTTTCTAAGGTACAGGTCCAGAGGTAAGACGTAAAGCTGAACATGAAGTTTTAGGAATGCTGAGAAAACCCCTCTGCCAAGCCAGTCTCCACATAAGTACAGGTGATAATAGAGGAGTTTGAAAACAGTGGCACATTGAAGATAATCAAAACAGAGATAACATCTAAACCTGGCTCAACCCCTGACTAGATTGACTATCTCCCTCTTAGCACCATGTCCACCTCCCCTACCATGCACGTGTGCGCACACACACACACACACACACACACACACAGCCTGAAGGCTGAGAAGGAGTAAAACTGTACTCATGTTCAAATTCCAGGCACAAATACTATTTACCTCAGTCTCTACTTTGTTATATATGATGTCCAGCATTCAGTGAAAAATTATAAACATGCAAGAAAGAGAACTCATTCTTAAGAGATAAAATTATCAACACAGTCAAACTCATAAATGACTCAGATGTTGGAACTATTGAACAGAGAATTTAAAGCAATTGTGACTAATATGGTAAAGGTTCTTTTGGAAATAATGCACAATATACACAATCAGATAGGGAGATCAGCAAACACATGGAAACCATAAGAAATAGCCAAATGGAAAAAGAACTTGAAGGTAGATCTATAGAATTTACCTAAACTGAATATAAAGAAAGAGAAGTGGGGAAAAAAGAAAACTGTAAGAACTATCTAAGATCTCTGGAACAATATTAAACAATCTAAGATATGTAGGGTTTTTGGAGTCCAAGGAGAAGAGAGTGAGGATGAGATGGAAGAAATCTTTGAAGAGATAATGGCTGAGAATTTTCCAAAAACAGTGAAACAATTAAACAAAGAAACCCAGAGAATGACCAAAGGGATAAATTCATATCTAGACCATCATATTCAAGCAACTAAAAATCAAAGATGAGAAGAAATCTCAAAGGCACCCAGAGAAATAAAATGCATTGCATAGAGAAGAAAAAAATAAAAATTCACACGTTTTAGCTTTTTAGGGATGCCATAACAAAACATCACAGACTAGGTGGCTTAAAAATCAGAAGTTAATGGTCTCAATTCTGGAGGCTGTAAGACCAAGATCAAAGGGCTGGTACAATTTCTTTCCTCCAAGATCTCTTGCCTTGGCTTTTACATAGTCACCTTCTTGCTGTGTCTCACATGGTCTCTCCTCTAAGCATTTGCATCTCTGGGGTTTCTATGCCCACATTTCCTGTCATTTTAAGGGTGCCAGTAGAATTGGATTACAGTCCACACCAATGGCCTGATTTTAACTTTATTTTCAAATACAGTCACATTCTGAGATAATGGAGATTAGAGCTGCAACATATGAATTTTGGAGGGACATAATTCAGCCCACAACAGTTGACTTCTCATCAGAAACTAGAAGACAATTGAGCCTTTAAAGTGCTGAAAGAAAAATAGTCAATCCAGAATTCAATGAAAGTAGCAAAAAAAACAGAGAAGAAATAATGAAGCAAAGTGTTTTGGTGAACAAAAAAAAGCTGAGAGATTTCTTTGCTGGAAAACCTGCATTACAGTAAATGTTAAAGGGAGCTCTTGAAGTTGAAGGAAGATGATATCAGATAGAAACCCGGATCTACATGGAGAGGTGAAGATCTTAGGAAATGGTTAAAATGAAAGTAAATATGAAATATATTTTTCTCATTTTTAATTGCTCTAACAGGCAAATAGTGTCTGTAAAAATGTAGCAATATAGTTTGGTTTAAAAGTAAGATATAGGAAAACTTCTTAAAAAAGATGGGAGGAAAATTATTGGGGTATACTGTTTCAAGGTTAGGTTCTGATACTAAACATGAAGCAATCTTATTTAGAGTTGTATATATTATAAGCCCTAGGGTAACCACTAAAAATTTTCCAAAAATGCCAACTGTGGAGATATAAAGCAAGAAGAAAAATGCAGGAAAAAAGGAACCCAGAATAGACAAAGCGAATAGAAAGCAGCTAGCAAAATGGTTGACTATGGTCCAATCATATCATTAATTACATTAAATGTAAATGATCTGAATACACCAATGAAAAAAACAAAGATTGGCAGAATGGATTTAAACAATGACCCAACTGTCTATAAGAAACTCACTTCAATAATAATGACATGGGTAGATTGAAAATGAAAGGGTAGAAAAAGACAAACCATGCAAACACTGATCAAAAGAAAGCTGCAGTGGTTATATTAATCTCATACAAAGTGAAATTCAGAACAAGGACTGTTTCTAGGGATAAAGAAGATTACGTGATGATAAGGGGGTCAGTGCATCAAGAAGGTAAAAAAATGAAAGTGTTAGTTGCCCTGTCATGTCTGATTCTTTACAATCCCATGAACTGTAGCCTGCCAGGCTCCTCTGTCCATGGAATTCTCCAGGCAAGAATACTGGAGTTACCAGGGATAAAGAAGAACATTACGTGATGATAAGGGATCAGTGCATCAAGAAGATGTAACAATCCTAAATGTGTATACACGTAACAATAGAGCCTTGAAAATTGTTACAGCTAGAAGGAAAAATAGGGAAATTTACAATTACAGTTGGAGGTTTTAGTACTCCTCTCTCATCTATAATTGGTAGACCAAGGCAGCATAAAATTATTAAGGATATAGAATACTGAAAGAACTCTATCAACTATGACCTAATTGGCATTTATCATACAGTAAACCCAATAACCTTCCCTGGTGGCTCAAGACAGTAAAGAATCTGCGTGCATTGTGGGAGACCTGGGTTCCATCCCTGGGTTGGGAAGATCCCCTGGAAGAGGGCATGGCAACCCACTCCAGTATTCTTGCCTGGAGAATTCCATGGACAGAGGAGCCTGGCAGGCTGCAGTCCATGGGGTCGTGAAGAGTAGGACATGACTGAGTGAGGAAGCACAACACAAACCCAACAGCAGCAGAATACATGCTTTTCAATTGCATAGTCTGGGCCGTAAAGCAAACAGTTAAAACTTTAAAATAATTGAAATCGTACAAAGTAAATTTTCTGATCATAATGGAATTAAATGAGAAATCAACAATAGAAAAATATCTGGAAAATCCCCAAATATTTGCAATAAATCAACACACCTCTAAGGAATCCATGTATGGATCAAGGGGAAGGTCATGAGGAAAATTAGAAAATATTTTTATTTGAATAAAAGTGAAAATAAAGTGTATAGCAGTTTGTGGAATGCACCCACAGCAGTATGTAAAGGGAAATATATATCATGTAATTATCAATAAACACATTTTCCCTGTTTTTCTTTCCCTATCATTTTGGCCATGACCTCCGATACTGTATCCAGTAGCAGGTAACACTGGTGTCTTTACCTTGTTCCTAATCGTAAAAAGTATGACTCTAAAAGTCCTTCGTTAAGTATGACATTGTGGGTTTTGGTGTAAAATTTTTACCAAGATGTTTTTTACTATTCATAGCTTGTTATCATTATTATTTTTTTATCTTAGTGGGCATTAACTTCATCAAATATTTTTCTGTATCAATTGAAAGTGAAAGTCACTGTCATGTCCAACTCTTTGTGACCCCATGGACTGTAGCCTTCCAGGCTCCTCTGCAAGGAATTCTCCAGGCAAGAATACTGGAGTGAATAGCCATTCCCTTCCCCAGGGCATCTTCCCAATCCCAGAGATCAAACCCAGGTCTCCCACATTGCAGGCAGATTCTTTACTTCCAAGTCACCAGGGAAGCCCAAATTGAGATAATCCCATTATTTCCCATTTATTAATGTCACAAATTACAATAATATATTTTTTATATTGATTTTCTGATGGTGTTCCTTACATTCTTGGCTATGATATATTGTTTTGATGTATTTTATTGTTTATTCTATAATTTTATTACACAATGAATTAATCCATTTTATGTATTAGATACATTTAACATTGTAGAATTTGTGACTAATATTTTATTTAGGGTTTTTGTACCTACATGCAGAGGTAAAGCGGAACCATAATCTTATTTTTGTATTCTCCTTTCTGTCTTCCTCTTTAGCTGTCACCATCTTGTCATACTCATTTTCTCCAACAAACTTGCTTCTCTGTCTTCTTTCTTCCTCAAATCTAAAAATCTTTCTTCTGGGAATTTTGGTACAAGCAGAATATTTTTCTTAGTTATTATGCTGAGAAATTTAGTTTCCTTAACCTCAAGTCTCATTCCAAGACAAACCCAATGTGTTGTCATTCACAGTCAAAATCCCATTAATGTGTTTCCCTAGGTTTCTTTTTTAAGCTCTCCAAAGAACCAGTGGAAGCTTTGAAATGACAGCTTGTCTTTAAATACTTCAAAATTCAAGATCATATTTAAGAACAGGCTCAGGTTGGAGAACTTTTGCTTTTCTTTCCATTTACAGCCACTGTAAGTGGAAGGGACACCAGATTTTATCCATTTCCAGAGCAAATACTTGGAGGTGTGCCCCGACCATTACATCACAAACAAGCTGGTCATTTAAGTGAAAAAAGGATATAATGAGGAAAGCAGTCAAATGGCTGAGTTGAAACACTAGTGTTTCCATTTCTTTAAAAGAAAAAAAAAATTTTGTCTTTCATTTCTTGAATGGGGTGCATTTATTCATTCTTCCATTCAACAAGTATTTTAGGGCCTACTATGTGTCAGACATTTTTCTAAGGCTGATGCTAAAAAGCAGAGAACAAAACAATAAAGGAACTGGCTTCATGGAGTTTACCATGGAGTGAAAGAGACAGACTCCAACATATACATACATAGTTTAAAACAAGGTAGTCGTAAATGCTAGTGAGGAAAAAATGGTAAAGAAACAAAAAAAGTGGCATCAAATGTGTTTATGAATTATGGTTTAGAAAGGGCTCTCTGAGGCCTTCTTTTTTAGTCCTATTCTACTCCTTATTACATATCTTTCCTTCATCTCTAAGGAATTGACATTTGAGCCAATACCTGAATGAAGTAGGTAGCTCGCCATACAGATGTCTGATTGAAGAGTTGTCTAGGTAGAAGAAAAGGAGATGTACCCTGATGCGAATGTATACTTGACTCTTGTGAGGAACAGGAACATAGGAAGTGTGGCAGGAGCAACGTGGGAGAGGAGAGATGCAGGGTAATTGGGTCTGACACACAGGCTGGGGCCAGATGGTGTAGGACCTTGTAGGCTCTAACAAGAGGTTTTGAGGGTGCCCGTTTTCTCTGAAATGCCTTGGGGGACTATTCCTGGACATTTACAAACAGGAACATGCTTAAATGTAGTCTCCAGTGGAGTCTTTGGGTTTGGGGGACGTTGTTTTTTGTGTGTTTTATTGTTATAAGAACGCTTTTGTGCAGGTACAAGGGGCAATTATATGACCCTCTGGATAAATGCTCAGATTCATTGCTGGCCCTGCAAGTACCCCAGGAAGGCAGAGGCCTGGGATCAATGTAGGTAAGGGCTGCTTCAGGGGGATTTGGATGAATATTATGTGCTTTAGTTCCAGGTGCTGTAAACGGGGTCACTCTGGAATTAAAAAAACACGTAATTTTTTTCATCCACATTACTACTGGTTTCCCTCTTTTAGCAAAAGAGACATCTGTTTCTATGTGTAGAAAAAGGCTTAAGGCTCTGAATTATAGTGTGGTAATTCATGCTTAACTGTTTGAATGGCTGCATAGCCCTCAGCCCTGAATCTACGAATGCATAAGATACTAATTACTAGACTATAGTTCACACTGTGTGAGTTCTTATTGCTTATCCTTCTTGTAGGATACAGATAGCTGGGAACATATAGTGCCTTTGAATGACCAGCGTACTCACTCAAATAACATTAGGTAAGCAGTTCTGCACTGAAGAAGAGAGAGTAAAGAGAAATAACAAAATGGCCTTTGAGACACAGGGATTCTTTCCCACAAAGTGCGTTAACTAATTGACAGGGGTGGCAAAGGTACACGGCCCACTCGTATGAGAATTCTCTATAGAAACTTTAGTTCCTCTAGTAAGGAAAAGGCCTTGTAAACAGAACATATAATCTTTAAAAGAGGTTATAAAAAGCATTGACATTTGCCTGTGAATTCACCTATAGATCTGTCAGGCCTTTTGTGATGGATTTGGGAAACCTATTATTTTGTCTTAGCTTAAGGAAAAAACTGTGGTATCTTTTGATGGTTCAAAAACTAGAACTTGTGAAACCATGGGAATAATACGAATTGGTAGAAAACAATAACATTCTCACAGCTGGACCATCTGGTAGATTATTCAGACACAACCATGTACATCACTGAATGGCTCTCATAAAACACCAGATGAAGATAAGAGCTGGCATCTACTTCTAATTGTCCAAGGCTTAAATTGTCTTTAGTTCCTAAGTTCTGGAAATAAGGCCTTCATTTGCACTGGTCTCAGCATCTTCCAAAACGTAATCTTTTAAAACAAATTATGAGGCTAGTAAACTTTAGGATGAGAACTTTACATCATTGTCAGTAAAATGTGTTCTTCATATAAATGTCATGTACTCTCTTATACACTGTATTAAGAACACCTTCTGCTTTTATTTATCTTGTTTTTTAAAGCTCTTCTTTCTTTAGCAACTCCTTTGTTGTGCTACTATTATATAGAAGTCACTGTTCTGGATGTTTCGTATAGTCAACAAACAGGTATTTATGAAGGGTCTCCTGGATGACGAAGGGCTTGGGGATGCAGCTGTGCACCAAACAGACTAGATCCCTGCCCTATGAAGTAGTTATTTTTAGCATTATTTTGTAGGTGAAGAAGCAGAAGCCCCATGCATTTAAGTAATTTGCTTTCAGTGGGAGAGTCCTGAGGAGCTAAGCTGTCTGCTTTGAAAACCCATGTTCTATCCATTATGTTTTGTTCTCTTGCTTGGTTTAATGCCTACAGTCTTTGAGATTCAATAGTATAATTCACCTTTGGGACAGTCTGAACACCATAAAGCATACTGTTTGTGAAAGTGTCAGTCGTTCAGTCATGTCTGATTCTTATTGACTCCACAGAACTGCAGCCCACCGGGCTTCTCTGTCCATGAAATTCCCAAGGCAAGAATACTGGAGTTGGGAGTCATTCCCTTCTCCTAGAGGGAAAACATAGGCAGAAAGCTGTCATTAAATGCAGCAATATTTGGGGGGATTTGTCTCCTAGAGGAATGGAAATAAAAACAAAAATAAATTGGACCTAATTAGATGTAAAAGCTTTTTGCACAGCAAAGGAAACCATGAACAAAATTAAAAGACAACCTGCAGACTGGAAGAATATATTTGCAAATGTACTGCAGACGAGATTTATTTCTAAAATACACAGACAGCTCATACAGCTTAATAACAAAAAAACAAACATCCAATCAAAAAATGAGCAGAAGACTTAAACAGGCATTTCTCCAAAGAAAATATACAGATGGCCAACAGGCAGATGAAAAGGTGCTCAATAATGTTAATTACTAGGGAAATACAAGTCAAAGCTAAATTGAGGTATCACCTTGCACCAGTCTGAATGGCCATCATTAGAAAGTCTACAAATACTAAGTGCTGAAGAAAGTGTGAGTAAAGAACTCTTCTACACTGTTGGTGGGAATGTAAATTGGTACAGCCACTGTGGAGAGAACAGTATGGAGATTCCTTAGAAAACTAAAAATAAAGCTACCATATGATCCTGCAGTCCCACTCTTGGGCATATATCCAGAGAAAACTCTTAATTCAAAAAGACCCATGTACCCCAATGTTCATAGCAGCACTGTTTACAATAGCCAAGACATAGAAGCAAACTAAATGTCCACTGACAGATAAAGAAGGATAAATGGATAAAGAAGATGTGAGATATATGTATATACTCCATTCCATTGTATATATATTCATAATGGAATATTATTAGGCCATATATATATATACATACATGTTTATAATGGAATATTATTTGGCCATTAAAAGGGTGAAATAATGCCATTTGCAGGAACATGGATGGACCTACAGATTATCATGCTAAGTGAAGTATGCCAGACAAGGAAAGGCAAATATTATGTGATATCACTTATATGTGAAATCTTTAAAAAATGATACAAGTGAAGTTATTTATAAAACAGACTCACAGACATGGAAAACAAATTTATGGTTACCAGAGAGAATAGCAGGAAGAGAGTTAAATTAGGAGTTTGGGGATTAATATATGCACACTATTGTATCTAAAATAAGCAACAAGGACCTACTGTATGGTACAGGGAACTATATTCAATATCTTACTATATATATATATATACACACACATATATTTACATATATATGACATATATATACACATATATGTCAAGTGGGAGAATATAATAATATTGGATTATATTTCTTTAATATGGGATTATGAAGGAGACTATTTTATTCTTAAGATAAACTTGCTGAAGTATCTAGGGTTATGTGCCATGACTTCTGCAATTTAATTTTAAATTGATTTTGATTAAGCTCAAAATGTGTGTCTGTGTTTGGAGAGAGAGCGGATTAAGCAAGCAAATATGACAAAACATCAATAATCTAGGTAAAGGGTGTAAAGATTTTTGTATATTATTCTTTCCAATTTTCTGTGTGTTTGAAAATTTTCAAGAGTAGAAGTTGAGAGGAAAATAAAAACACTGGAGTTTTAAACAGATGGAGTAAAGCAGCAATGTAATGCTTCTGGTAGCAAATCTAAGCAAAGATTGGATTCCTTCCTTTTGTTCAAGAAGGGGCCTACTCCAAAGTCCCTAAATAGGCATGTCTTCACTTCTACTGATGAACAAAGTTTAATTAATGTCTCTGACTCCAAATCTCTAGGAAGTAGAACCTAGTTAATCTAATTTTGGTTCCAATTTCAGTTTAGTTCTGGATGAATCACTGGTAATCAAGGTGTTTGGATCTTTTTTTAGTTAGCAGAATCACGTGGTGGGGCGTGTCCCTGAACATGAGAGGGAGATTGAAGGTACTTGCTGGTCAGTCTCCATGGAAGGGGCCCTGTGTGACAGAAGGGGGACTCCTGAATTTCACTGGCATAAAAGATGAGTACAAGTTTGCCAGTTCAGTTCAGTTTAGTTTGGTCGCTCAGTCGTGTCCAACTCCTTGCGACCCCATGAATCACATCATGCCAGGCCTCTCTGTCCATCACCAACTCACGGAGTTCACTCAAACTCCTGTCCATCAAGTTGGTGATGCCATCCAGCCATCTCATCCTCTGTCGTCCCCTTCTCCTCTTGCCCCCAATCCCTCCCAGCATCAGAATCTTTTCCAATGAGTCAACTCTTCACATGAGGTGGCCAAAGTACTGGAGTTTCAGCATTAGCATCATTCCTTCCAATGAACACCCAGGGCTGATCTCCTTTAGAATGGACTGGTTGGATCTCCTTGCAGTCCAAGGGACTCTCAAGAGTCTTCTCCAACACCACAGCTCAAAAGCATCAATTCTTCAGTGCTCAGCATTCTTCACAGTCCAACTCTCACATCCATGTATGACCACTGCAAAAACCATAGCCTTGATTAGACAGACCTTTGTTGGCAAAGTAATGTCTCTACTTTTGAATATGCTATTTAGGTTGGTCATAACTTTCATTCCAAGGATTAAGTGTCTTTTAATTTCATGGATGCAATCAACATCTGCAGTGATTTTGGAGCCTCCAAAAATAAAGTCTGACACTGTTTCCACTGCTTTCCCATCTATTTCCCATGAAGTGATGGGACCAGATGCCATGATCTTTGTTTTCTGAATGTTGAGCTTTAGGCCAACTCTTTCACTCTCCTCTTTCACTTTCATCGAGAGGCTTTTTAGTTCCTCTTCACTTTCTGCCATAAGGGTGGTGTCATCTGCATATCTGAGGTTATTGATATTTCTCCTGGCAATCTTGATTACAACTTGTGCTTCTTCCAGCCCAGCATTTCTCATGATGTACTCTGCATATAAGTTAAATAAGCAAGGTGACAATATACAGCCTTGACATACTCCTGTTCCTATTTGGAATCAGTCTGTTGTTCTATGTCCAGTTCTAACTGTTGCTTCCTGACTTTCATACAGGTTTCTCAAGAGGCAGGTCAGGTGGTCTGGTATTCCCATCTCTTTCAGAATTTTCCACAGTTTGTTGTGATCCACACAGTCAAAGGCTTTGGCATAGTCAATAAAACAGAAATAGATGTTTTTCTGGAACTCCCTTGCTTTTTTGATGATCCAGCAGGTGTTGGCAATTTGATCTCTGGCTCCTTTGCCTTTTCTAAAACCAGCTTGAATATCAGGGAGTTCACTGTTCATGTATTGCTAAAGCCTGGCTTGGAGAATTTTGAGCATTACTTTACTAGCATGTCAGATGAGTGCAATAGTGTGGTAGTTTGAGCATTCTTTGGCATTGCCCTTCTTTGGGATTGGAATGAAAACTGACCTTTTCCAGTCCTGTGGCCACTGCTGAGTTTTCCAAATTTGCTGGCATATTGAGTGCAGCACTTTCACAGCATCACCTTTCAGGATTTGAAATAGCTCAACTGGAATTCTGTTACCTCTACTAGCTTTGTTTGTAGTGATGCTTCTTAAGGCCCACTTGACTTCACATTCTAGAATGTCTAGCTCTAGGTGAGTGGTCACACCATCGCGATTATCTGGGTTGTGAAGATCTTTTTTGTATAGTTCTTCTGTGTATTCTTGCCACCTCTTCTTAATATCTTCTTCTTCTGTTAGGTCCATACCATTCCTGTCCTTTACTGAGCCCGTCTTTGCATGAAATGTTCCCTTGGTATCTCTAATTTGCTTGAAGAGATCTCTAGTCTTTTCCATTCTGTTGTTTTCCTGTATTTCTTTGCATTGATCACTGAGGAAGGCTTTCTTATCTCTTCTTGCTCTTCTTTGGAACTCTCCATTCTCCAGATGCTTATATCTTTCCTTTTCTCCTTTGCTTTTCACCTCTCTTCTTTTCACAGCTATTTGTAAGGCCTCCCCAGACAGCCATTTTGCTTTTTTGCATTTCTTTTCCATGGGGATGGTCTTGATCCCTGTCTCCTGTACAATGTCATGAACCTCATTCCATAGTTCATCAGGCACTCTGTCTATCAGATCTAGTCCCTTAAATCTATTTCTCACTTCCACTGTATAATCATAAGGGATTTGATTTAGGTCATACCTGAATGGTCTGGTGGTTTTCCCTACTTTCTTCAATTTAAGTCTGAATTTGGCAATAAGGAGTTCATGATCTGAGCCACAGTCAGCTCCTGGTCTTGTTTTTGCTGACTGTATAGAGCTTCTCCATCTTTGGCTGCAAAGAATATAATCAATCTGATTTTGGTGTTGACCATCTGGTGATGTACATGTGTAGAGTCTTCTCTTGTGTTGTTGAAAGAGGGTGTTTGCTATGACCAGTGCGTTCTCTTGGCAAAACCCTATTAGCCTTTGCCCTATTTCATTTCGTATTCCAAGGCCAAATTTTTCTGTTACCCCAGGTGTTTACTGACTTCCTACTTTTGCATTCCAGTCCCCTATATTGAAAAGGACATCTCTTTTGGGTGTTAGTTCTAAAGGGTCTTGTAGGTCTTCATAGAACCGTTCAACTTCCCCTTCTTCAGTGTTACTGTTTGGGACATAGGCTGGATTACTTGATATTGAATGGTTTGCCTTGGAAACGAGTTTGCCAAGAAAAGAAAATTTATTGAATAGCATACTTGGATACAAATAGACTGTACTTAGGCATCATTCTCTATATATTTTAGAGGATACTGATCATAATTCATTTAATTTCTAGGTTATTGAAACTTCCCATTGACCAGTCATTGCTAAAAGAGTGATACAATTACATATTAATAAGATGTAACTCTCATAAAAGAAAACAAAGAATACCCATCCAAAATATGTGCATGTTTGTTTATTAATGTTTCCCATTTATTGTTTACTACTGATATTTTGTGATATGAAACACTCACAAAGATAGAAATTAACATGCATGAGATAAAATTAATTATAAATTAAATCATATTTCCTTCTCTCACTCAATTGTTTTATTATGTACTCGACTTTGCAACCACGTTCAGTGCTTGATGCTTAACAGTGAGATTCATGTATGGGTATCTAGATATATATTTCTTTAGCAACACCTGAAAAAGCTTTGTGTGTATTTAGATAATACATTTTTATTTTATTTATTCATGTTTGTATTCTTAAGTGAAAAATACTGCAAAAGTCTCAGTTTTGAAGACAACTCTGTGCTTTTGATAACTCTGTCAAACTGTGGTGCTGGAGAAGACTCTTGAGAGTCCCTTGGGCAGCAAGGAGACCAAATCAGTCAATCCTAAAGGAAATCAACCCTGAATATTCATTGGAAGGACTGATGCTGAAGTTGCAGCTCTAGTTACTTTGGCTGCCTGATGCAAAGAGCTGACTCATTGGAAAAGACCCTGATGCTGGGAAAGATTGAGGGCAGGAGGATAAGGGGGCGACAGAGAATGAAATGTTTGGATGCCTTCGCTGGCTCAGTGGGCATGAGTTTGAGCCAACTCCAAGACACAGTGAAGGACAAGGAAGCCTGACATGCTGCAGTCCATGGGATCGGTCACAGCTCAGTGACAGAACAACTTTATCCTGACTAGGATTATATTACAGAAATTCTGAGATGATTTGGGGTGAGCATTCTCAGCTCAGACTTCAGGAACATCTGTACGCTCAGCAGCTGCACAGTTATGTGTCTTCACTCGTGTTATTCATGTCTACAATTTTCTCACCATTTTCTTTTTGTATACAAAAGTCCCACCCAAGCCAAAGGGCCTATCTCTATAGTTCATCTCCTCATAGAGTTCTTTTCCTGTCTGCAAAATATCTGTTAACTTTCTCCTCCACTAAAATTTTGCCAGTAAGCCCTCAATTTTGCAAGATGTTATGTTGTTCTCTTAAGGTGTTTAATTCATATGAATCTTCAAAAAGTTCTTTCTTTTTACTTTAAATATATTATAATCTGAAGAAGCTTTTAGTTTTGTTTTATAAAGCAGAAATGGAAACTTTTAAATTCATGAATTAATACTTCAGAATAAATTATGTGTATTATTTTCCCCTATCAATATCTTAAGATCATCAGCATCTGTGAAAGTGTTAGTTGGTAAGTTGTGTCCAACTCTGTGACCCCATGGACTGCAGCCCACCAGACTCCTCTATCCATGAAATTCTCCAGGCAAGAATATTGGAATGGGTAACCATTCCCTTTGGAGAAGGCGATAGTACCCCACTCCAGTACTCTTGCCTGGAAAATCCCATGGACAGAGGAGCCTGGTGGGCTGCAGTCCATGGGGTCTCTAAGAGTCGTACACGACTGAGCAACTTCATGTTCACTTTTCACTTTCATGCATCGGAGAAGGAAATGGCAACCCACTCCAGTTTTCTTGCCTGGAGAATCCCAGGGATGGTGGAGCCTGGTGGGCTGCCATCTATGGGGTCGCACAGAGTCGGACACGACTGAAGCGACTTAGCAGCAGTAGCAACCATTCCCTTCTCTGGTGGAATCTTCCCGACCTCTTTCCTCAAAATACAATAGGTACCTTAGCTTGCTTTCCTTTCCATTGTTTTCTGCTTCTCTCTCCTACTTCCCCTCCATTTTGGTATACGCTATAGTATAGTTTTCATTGAGTTTTCCTCATAGCTCAGTCAGTTAAAAAAATCTGCCTGCAATGCAGGAGACCCAGGTTCAATTCCTAGGTCTGGAAAATCCCCTGGAGAAGGAAATGGCAACGCAGTCCAGTATTCTTGCCTGGAGAATTCCATGGATGGAGAAGCCTGGCAGGCTACAGTCCACTGGGTTGTAAGAGTTGGACATGACATAGCAACTAATTCACCATAGTTTTCATTATGTACTTTCAAGGGTATATTACTTAGTCATTATTTAGTTAGTGAAGTGCAGATTTTTTGTACTGGATCTTAGTCAAAAGACCAAGAAGTGATTGTCAACTTTTTGATCATATGCCCGTATTAGTAAACAAACAAACAAAAAATTCCAACTGTGACCATTTGCATGTACACACAATTTTAAATTGTTACCCTATATTAATAGATTGTGCACATTATAATAGCTTCACTAAGATGGGATATTTTAGAAAGGATATTAAAAATAAATGTAAGTAAATGTTTTAATATCTTCTTATAGCACATCACCTGTATCCATCAAGGTATTGGCATACACTATTGTGGAGGCTGGCTGGTCCAGAATCTATAAGGAAGCGGTCAAGCTGAAGACTCAGGGAAGAACTGATGTTATAGTTCAAGTTCAAAGGCAATCTTCTGGCAGAATTTCTTTTTCCTCAAAAATGTCAGTCTTTTTTCTTAAAACCTTCAACTAATTGAATGAGGTCTACCAACATCACGGAGGGTAATCTGCTTTATTTGGTATCTACTGATACCATTTTGTTAAATTGAAAAATACCTTCAAACCAACATTCAGACATGTTTGACTGAGGATCTGTATACTGTGGCCTAGCCAGGCTGACACATAAAATTAACCACCATACCGTCCTAACCTCTTGAGTTTCATTTGTCACTTTGAAGTTCATTGATTTGACAAACAATAGTGTTTACTTATTTATGCTATTTCTTTCCCTCTCCAGTTTTACTTTCTCATTGGATTGCTTTCCCTAAGTGTACTTTCTAAGTGATTCACATAGTAAACTTATTGACTATGCTGGGTGATATTTTTATTATGCCCTCACATTCAAAAAGTACATTATCTGGACGTAGAATTGTAGCTTCAGTGAATGCTGCTTTCTACACAACTTTGAGAACATTACTCCATTATCATCCTGTATTGAGTGTTGTTGTTTTGGAGAAATCTAACAGCAATCTGATTCTTGTCTGTATGCATGGATTGCTTTTCTCACTAGCAGTCCTTTAGAATGTTCTCTTTGTCCCTGATGTTCTTAAATTTCACTGTGATGAATCTAGTTGTAAGCTTTTTTTTTTTTCTGGTGTTTTCTATGAGTTCTAGAATCTGTGAGTTCTTTAAAGTTGGGGTCTTACATTTCTCTTTCATTCTTGATCATTATTTCTTCTCATAGTTCCTGCCCTGCCTTCCTACTCCAATCTACTTTTATCTCCTACTATGGCTTCTATTACATAGATCTTGACATTTTTATTACTTTCCTCCATATCTTTAAATTGTTTTTTATGCTTTCTCTCTTTTAGTCCTTTATGATGTGTTTCAACCTGGAGTTTCGGCTAACCGATTGTCTTTGGTTCTATTTATTCTGCCACTCAGTTTATTGAGTTGTTTCTTATATCAAGTGTCTTCAGTTGGTTTTTCCTTCAAATTGCTTCTCCTGCTTCATGTTTTATCTGTTCTCTGAGGATTTTTATTTTACATATTTTAATTCTTGTTCTATCTTGATATTTATCGAGATAATTCTTGTTCTAACCAATAAAAAGCAATTCTGCTTTCTCTTACACAAGTTGTATGATTTGTCATTTTTCTTTTACAGGACTTGTGCTCCTTAGGTGTCTTATTTAATCCTCTTTGGAGTTCATGTTCACTGTGGTCTACCATTTACCTTGGCTGATGCTGTGTATGTGGGGACCGACGAGCAGAAAGCACAGGGTTGAGCTTGAACCCCCCTAAATGCAAGGGGGAAGAGCAGGAATTAGGAGGTAGGATCTCTGATATTGCAATCATTCTTTTTTCTTAATTGCTCAGCCATGTCTGACTCTTTGCGACCCCATGGACTGTAGCCTGCCAGGCTCCTCTGTCCAAGGAATTCTCCAGGCAAAAATACTATAGTGTATAGCCATGCCCTTCTCCGGGGCATCTTCCCAATTCAGGGATCAAACCCGGGTCTCCTGTTTTCCCAGGCAGATTCTTTACCTTCTGAGCCACCAGGGTTCATTCTCTTTTATTTCCCCCTAAACACACACACACACACACACACACACACACATACAGGCACACGTGCATGAGCACACATACATATACACCAAGTGTTCTGTTCCTCAGGGAACCTCCCAGTAAAATCTTGCCACCACTCTTTTGCCAAGGCTATCTCCTCATATTTTAATTGTCTGACCCATAGTGGGGATCAGAGAAGATGCACAGGGGCCAGCTAGGCTGCCTGTACCTGTTGCCATCACATCCCAACCAGGATCTACTGCTCCCCTGATTTTACTCCATCCTCTGGCTAGAGTTGGGCTGATGTTGCCATTTTCAACTTCCGCAGTGGCCATAGGACAAGCCTAGAAGAATGTGGGGCCTACAAAAGAATTATGGGGCCTATCAATCTCTGTAGCCACTGCTGCTCAAAATCTAGTCTCTAACTGAGAGCATTCAATTGTTTTCACTTTTTCTGGTTCAAGGGTTTTTGTCCTGATCTTTGTATAGGCTGTGAATATTCTAAAGTTATACATAAAATTTGAGACTATGTGGATGAGGTTTGTAACCTTCATCTTATATTGAAAGGAACCTTCATACTTTGAAAAGATAAGCTTTAATACCCCAGTTATTTCCACTCCTATTTGCTGCTTCACAAATGGATTTGCCGGAACCCCTGGGGGTGTGACTCTTCTCTACAAAATATGGGGCCAGATTACCTGTAGGAGGAGAAGGAGGAGAGAAATGCAGTCAACACAGACCAGTAGTCTAGTGGTAAAGAGCATGGATTTGGTGACTAGATTCCCTGGGTTTCCCTGGCAGCTCAGATGGTAAAGCGTCTGCCTACAATTCAGGAGACCTGGGTTTGATCCCTGGGTCAGGAAGATCCCCTGGAGAAAGAAAGGGCAACCCACTCCGGTATTCATGCCTGGAAAATCCCATGGACTGAGGAGCCTGGTGGGCTACAGTCCATGGGGTTACAAAGAGTCGGACACAACTGAGCGACTTCACTTCACTTCTTCCCTGGATTTTGAATCCTGCTTTGGCCATTTACTCTGTACCTATTCACAAATTACTTAGCCTCAGTTGTTGTAAAATGGGCATGGAAATGATGATCTTTAATATATCATAAGGTTGCCTTGAAATAAAAGAAAATTAGAAAATAAAAACATAGCCCAATGCTGGCATCAAGTATGTAATTGCAATCAGTTTTATTACTACTAAAGCTCTGAAGTTTCTAATTTAGGGGAATGAGAGGACTACGGTGCCATAAGTATTCATCTTTGTATTTTGTATAGGCCCACTCCAGTGCCTTCCACATCGGAGGAATTCCTAGAATCTTTGTTGAGTGGGACACAATTAAACCTCTGGGTTGAATTCTGAAAGCCTATGCCCATCCTCTGATTCAGTTGACAAATCTTTTTCCAACTCCCTCCACTTTAGGATACTCCATTAGACTACTACAAACCAGAAAGTCTGGGAACCAAGCTGGGGGCATGATAGGACAGGAAGAGAAAAACTAGGGAGGTCTATGTTTATGCATTAGTCAAACTACTCTTTTAAAAACACCTAAAGGGTGAGAGGGAGTGAAAATGTGTTAGTCGCTCAGACATGTCTGACTCTTTGTGATCCCATGGACTGTAGCCTGCCAATCTTCTGTGTCCATGGGATTCTCCAGGCAAGATACTGGAGTGGGTAGCCATTCCCTTCTCCAGGGGATCTTCCTGACCCAGGGTTTGAACCCAGGTCTCCTGTATTGCAGGCAGATTCTTTACTATCTGAGCCACAGGGAAGCATCAGCAAAAGGCAAATCATGAAAGTTTTAAGTAGCCTAAGATAAAATGTATTTTAAAAAATATTTTCTAAATGTAAGTCTATGAACAAGCATTTTGAATACTTCTTGTATTCAGAGATTGCTATGGGAAAAAAGGGTTAAAGCAGCTAATACCAAAGACATTGAGAATTTGGTTTCTGTCTGTATGAATCAGGATGTGTTGGTGAGAAACAAGACCAGTGGGATGTGTGTATATTTAGAAAGAGATTTATTTTAAGGAATTGACTCAAGTGATTGTGGAGACTGGCAAGTCTAAAACCTGCAGAGTGAACTGGCAGGCTGGAGGAGCAGGGAAGGGTTCATGCTGTGGTGAAAGTCTGAAGGCCATTGGACTAAAGACCCAGGAAAGAGTCAATATTCAAGGTCAGTTTCCTTTTCCTCAGAAAAAGTCGATCTTTTGTTTTATTCATGCCTTTAACTGATTCGATGAGGCCCACCCACACTATAGAGGACAATCTGCTTCACTCAAAGTCCACTGATTTAAATACTAATCTTATTATCCAGAATATTATCCCTCAACACCCAGAAAAATGTTGGCCCACATATCTGGGCACCATGGCCCAGCCATGTTACACAGGAAATTAACTGTCACACTGTCTTAAAGTAGTTAAAGAGAAGAGCTTGTGTTCACACACAGAGCAATAAAGAAGAGTGAATAAGGGCAGGTTTTGGATTCTAAAGACTTGAGTTCAAATCCCGCTTCCACCCTTCATTAACACGGTGGGGACCTTGGGGGAAATACAGACACTCAAATCAGGAAAATTTGAAATTATGGTGAATTTTCACTTTTCCAATGAGAGGGCCTCAAAAATATGTTTTTGGTCAACTTAAATATACAAACATAAGAAAAAAAGATTCAATTTGAAGATGTAACATAATATTTATATCTTTAGTTATACATGTTTAAATTCTGTTACATATGAAATAATGTTAATTTAGAGATATTGCTTTTTTTTTTCAGTCTCATATTTCATGAAATACTTAGACTCAGACTCTTCCCAAGTATCTTAGTCATTCCTTTGGCCACTGTCTGAGTTGCTGTACACCATCTTTTGGAGTATATCTTCCCATCAATCCAAGTGTGAAAAAATGAAAGCTTCCTGAATCTGGTTGATACTGTCACTAGAAAATCTATCCCACTCTGTAAGTATAAATTTGCATAACATTGGGAGAGTGGATTTTAAATTCATTAAGTGAACCATAATTATGTTTCAATATAACCTCCTAGAATGATTAAAAATACTTGAGTCATGAATTTTATTAGTGGTCCCACAGGAGTGATGAATAAATCTGGGTTAAATATCTTTGACCCTTAAAAAAACAATCCTATTAGATTACTTCTGCAAGCATCTAAAACTAGCACCAGTTATGATCATTTCAGGAAAATATGTCTTTCTCATACTGTTCTGATGTTCAAAATTCAGTAACTAAAACAGTGCCCTATAATATGGGAGAACTTTCTATGGAATTGAATATGAAGGGACTTTTTTGGATTGACAATTTGGGGCGAATATATTATTTGACATATATAGTATTTATTTTTATTTTATGGGGATAATGGCAATAATTACCTCATTGAGTTGTAATGAAATTCAAATTAGATGCTTTAAGTAAATTCATGATAAAATGCCTAGTGCATTGTAACTGCTCTAAAAGATTATTATTATTTAGAATAGCAAGTAGAAAGGGAAAAAGTGGAAGCAGTGACAGATTTTATTTTCTTGAGCTCCAAAATCACTGCGGATGGTGACTGCAGCCATGAATTTAAGACGTGCTTGCTCCTTGGAAGGAAAGCTGTGACAAACCTAAATAGTGTATTAAAAAGCAGAGACATCACTTTGCCAACAAAGATCCATATAGTCAAAGCTATGGTTTTTCCAGTAGTCATGTACAGATGTGAGAGTTGGACCATAAAGAAAGCTGAGCACCAAAGAGAAGAACTGATACCTTCAAATCGTGGTCCCGGAGAAGACTCTTGAGAGTCCCTTGGACCAACTCAATGGACATGAATTTGAGCAAACTCTGGGAAATAGTGAAGGCCAGGGAAGCCTGGGGTCTATGGAGTTGCAGAGTGGAGCATGACTTAGAGACTCAGCAACAACAATAAAGTGACAGTATATTATAGACGTTCCCTTCTTATTCCATAGTGAGTGAGAAACAAGATAAAATAGACTTGGAATTCTTTTCTTCTTTCTCAGGCATAGATTAGTTTCCAGGCTTGGCTTGACTCTGCAGTCTTCCTCAAATCTGTCAGATTTCACCAATGTCTGTATGGCATCATGGATGTGATCACCAGTGCCATCCTCCTGCTTGTATCTCACTAAGAAACTATAAGAACTGGTTACACCCTTACTTATCTTGCTGTATTCAGACAATTTCCTAAGTAACAGCTGGCTACTTGTAGGCAGTTTAGACTTATACAATCCAATATCAGAATTCTGGGAGTAAGACTATTTTGTGTGCTCAGTTGCGTCCGACCCTTTGTGATTCCATGGACTGTAACCTGCCAGGCTCCTCCGTCCATGGGATTTTCTAGGCAAGTATACTGAAGCAGGTTGCCATTTCCTACTCTAGAGGATCTTCCTGACCCAGGGTTTGAACTCTTGTATCTCCCACATGGGTAGGTGGATTCTTTACCACTGTGCCACCAGGGAGTATGACTAGTTACCATGAAAATAGTTCTCCTCCCCTGAAAGGGTGTAGATTTCTTTCTTTTCCTCAACTCCAGAGGCAAAATTAAGCTAGATTACAACAACTTTAGAAATCCTTTTGTTAAAAAACTCTCAAAATACAGATAAAGAGAGGAAAAAAATCCCTGAAACAACACTGGTAAAAGGAATAGTGGCAAAGTCATTATTTTAGCACCTCTTCTGTTCCAGTTTCAAAGGGAGGGGGAATCACTCCTATCACCCTGTTGGTCTATTTTTATCCTGAAACTATGAAAAGACCAGCCAATTACAAGAATGACAGCCAACTTGGAATTTTTCCCGTAACTGTTATCTTCTTCATCCCATAAATTTAAAGATCAATCTGAGAACAACTTGTGTTGCAGTGTGATTCAAGTAAGTGCAATTATTAGGGTGAATCAGGAGAATCTGACAATGTGATTTCTTGTCACATTAAAGGAAGAACTATCCTTATGGTTCATAGAATGAAGGGTACTTTCAGGCAATTTGGCTCAAGTTGGAGAATATTTCACTATGAGAATGGATTTTAGTTTGACGTGGATAGCAGGCAGACAGATGTGTATCAAATAGCATCTACGACATGTCAAAATTAATTTTTCACCACCAGTAAGATATAAATACAGTAATATTTCTAATTTAAAATGTCATTTACATCAACCAGAAATGTGATCTATTAGGGGAAAAATTCACAGTCTGTAAATAGTATTGCCTTGAGTCCTCATCTGTGGGTAGACGACAAGAGTGGTTGGGATTCCTTTCTCTGAATATAAGGTTAAGTTGACTGTCCCTGCAACATTTACATTTGGTTGTCTTGGAAGCACACTTTTTAATTGAAGAATGGTTGGTTTACAGTATTATGTTAATTTCTGCTACATAGCAAAGTAACTCAGTTATACGCACAGATGCATTCTTTTTTACATTCTTTTCCATGTTGGTTTATCCCAGGAGATGGGATGTAGCTCCCTGTGCTATATGGCAGGATCTTGCTTATCCATTCTAAATGTAATAGTTTACATCTGCTATCCCCAAACTCCTGGTCCATCCCTCCCTCCCCCTCTTCTTGGCAACCACACGTCTGTTCTCTGTGTCTGTGAGTCTGTTTCTGTCTTATAGTTAGGTTCATTTGTGCCCTGTTTTGGATTTCATGTAAAAGTGACATCATAAGGTATCAGAATTTTTGTTTCTGACTTACTTCACTTAGTATGATCATCTTTGTTACATGCATGTTGCTGCAAATGGCGTCAGCTCATTCTTTTTATGGCTAAGCAGTATTCCATTGTATGTGTATTACACACACATACACAGGCACACCACATCTTTATCCATTCATCCATCAACGTACATTGAGGTGGTTTCTCTGTTTTGGCTACTGTGACTAGTGCTGGTATGAACATAGAGGTGCATGTATCTTTCTGAATTATAGTTTCGTCTGGATATATGCCTAGAAGTGGGATTGCTGGATCAAATGGTTACTCTATTTTTAGTTTTTGGAGGAAACTTCATACTGTTTTCCATAGTGACTGTACCAACATACATTCCCAACAATGTAGGAGGGCTCCCTTTTCTTCACACGTTTTCCAGCATTTATAATTTGTAAACTTTTGAATGATGTCCATTCTGACTGGTGTGAGATGGTCTCTCATTATAGTTTCAACTTGAATTTCTCTAATAATTAGTGATGTTGAGCATCTTTTCATGTGGTTTTTGGCCATCTGTATCTCTTCTTTGGAGAAATGTCTATTTAAGCCTTCTGCCCATTTTGAAAGCATATTTTATTCATCATCCTCTCTCCCAAACTCAGTCCTTTTCCTTCATGTTTTCCTTTGTACATGGTACCTTTATCCATTTAGTTGAACATCGAATAAACTCAGGAGTCAACTTAGATACCTCACTCTTTCTCACCTCCTAATCCAATCCATCTTAACTTTTCTGTAACTGTGCTTTTTTCTCCATCTCCACTGTGACCAACTTTAGTTGAAATACTATCAGAAGTCACTTGTCTTACTGCCCCAGCCTTGTGTTTTAAAATATACCCAGCATTTGTTTTAATTGGGTATGGTAAGACCTGCTGATAGAGATGACTGTCGTGAAGGATCTATAGGCACAGGTCTCTAGAAACAGGAAGCATGACATGCCATGCAGGGGGCCCACATGGGGAAGCACCAGGACTGGTCGGGAGCAGAGGTTGTGAGGGGAAATTGTGGGCAAGAGCCTTTACTGTGGTTTCCATGGGAAGAAATGGGTGAGGCAGGGTAAATAGGCATGGGAAGTGCTGCTTTGAATAATTCCAGTGGGCTTTGAGGCATAGCAGATGTCCCTGGTTGTCTGTCACCTGTCCCTGGGGTGACTGGGGCAGGTGGACAGTGGCCAGGAGTGTAAGAGCTGGTAAAGGTGGTTGGGGATTGGGCTTTGGACTGGTTGGTTTGCATGTGAGAGGAACACTGGCAAGGGAGTCCTTTACTGTCTTTAGAAATTATCTTGAATTTCTAGATAATTCTAGAAATTATCTCTTCCCGGGAAGAGCAATATTTCCAGGGTCAGCAAAGTGGACATTTGACTCAAATGTCAAAACCTCATAGACACCTGGTTAATACACCTTGTAACTAGTCTCCTAGTATCTCCTCTCCCTATCCAGAATGAGAGATCCTTTAATAATACAAGTATGAAAACATTTGCTTCTTAGTCCCAAATCCATCAACACTCCCCATTGTTCTTCCTAAGAATTGATAATGATATGGTCCCTACTTACTTATTAAGCTTCGTTTTGCACTCTCTTCCTTTTATGAACCTTAGTCATGCTAGCTTGCTTTCAGCTCTTTAAATGTGCCATATTCCCTCCCCAGCCCTTGATATGTACAGTTCTGTCTGAGTGGAACATCCTATCTCACTTCTTCCCTATGTTGCCACCTAACCTTTCTGGAGCTATCAGCTTGAGCATCACTTCCTCCATGAAGACTTCCCCCCCATCCCCGGATTAGGTAATGACACATTCCCTGTTTTAGACTCTCACTGCATTTCTTGATCCTCCTTCAGTGTACTTGTACTTACCAAGCTTGTGATTATATGATGATTTGTCTGATTAATATCTGATTCCTTGGATCCATGAAGGCAGGATTGTGCCCATCTGATTCACATTTTGTTCCTGATTCTTAGCAGAGTGCCTTCATAAATGTAGAAGCCTTTAATAAATACATGTTGAATGACTGAATAAATGTCAATTCTAGTTTAGGATATAGACAATATATTCAACTTAAAGACTGAGTTGGAAAAACAGAAAAGGTCTTCCTGAGACTGCTTTGTAAAAAGCACGTGGAGCCGATATATAATTGCTCTGAGTGATGTGTTATCGGAAGTGATGTGAGCCACATCGAACTGTCTCTACTGGGCATCGTGTGTCGTGGCAATAAGACGTCTGACATGATTTTGAACATGAAGGAAATAGATTGTGAAAAGTCATAAATATATGGAAGGCTTTCCCCTTCTCATGAGGATCACCTGAAAATTGCTCTTAGTGGCCAGTGACACGTTTTATGGCTCACTCTTCAGGGAAGATAAGGAAACATGGTCTATGGGAAGATCTTTTTAGATCATATAGAGAAGAGAAACTTTCACTTGCTTTTCTTTTCATTGTGCTTTATGAAAATTTATGAGAATGCTACCCAATGTTAACCACTTCCCAGATGTTTATTATGAGGAAAGAATCCTAAAAAAATAAGACAAAAAACAACAACAAAAAAGCAAGCAAGCATCTATACACTGGATTAGTTAAAATTAGACTTGAGCTCTGGATACTCTAGAAAGAGTGATAGGATTTCAAATTTTAAAAAATATAGAGATTGTCAAACGTGTAACCTAGAATAACTAAAGTGCCACAGAACAGAGCAGACAATTCCCTGTCAAGAAGGCTCTACTATTCTAGCAGGAGATGTCAAAGCTTTTTTTTTTTTTTTAAATATCATTTCAGAAGGCACAGTGGAATTTTAAAATCTTTTTTTATAGAACGACTTTCCACTTCCTCACATATCCACTTCTTCCTCTCCAGGGCTTATCTTCTCTTTGCATAGGGGAAGTAATACAAAATTTTGATCAGATGAAGTAGAGAATTGAAGTAATAAACCAGGTTGGATATTGCAACTGGATGATCATGATGGCTGTGGTGTATATTTGACCTGCAGAATTCTTCTGTGTGTCCTGCAAAGGGTGTGAAGTTTTGTGAATCATTTGCAACACTTGAAATTAAAAGACTACACATTACCATTTATACTTTAATTGAAAATTGGGACACCCTGGGAGTCCTGAGCTTGTGTTTCTACAGCAGCCCTGCTGCTGTTGCTGAGTGGAGCCTTTAAACAGCGCACATGCTTGCCAGCGTGCCAGTATCCTTGCACAGCCCTTGTCACATGTTTGTATTAACTGTCTGGCCCTGCAGGCACTGTACTTTGTGATTCTTAAAATATACGATACAAGCAATTACGTTAATTCTCCATTTGCTCTGACTGTCGTGAAAGTGAAAATGTCAGTCGCTCAGTCGTGTCTGACTTTTTGTGACCCTATGGACTGTAGCCCACCAGGCTTCTCTGTCCATGGGATTCTCCAGGCAAGAATACTGGAGTGGGTTGCCATTCCCTTCTCCAGGGGATCTTCCCAACCCAGGAATCGAACCCAGGTCTCTCGCATTGCAGGCAGATTCTTTATCATCTGAGCCACCAGGGAAGATCTGATGGTAGAAAGGGTCTTTTTTTTTTTTTTTAAGATCTTTTTTGAAGTGGACCATTTTTAAACTGTGTACTTAATTTGTCACAATATTGTTTGTTTTATGTTTTGGTTTTTTTTGGCTGCCAAGCATATGAGATCTTAGCTCCCTGACCAGGGATTGAACCTGCACCCCATGCATTGGAAGGCGAAGTCTTAAGCCACTAGACCATCAGGGAGTCCCTAGAGAGGGTCTTTTTATAGCTGAATTCACATGAAGAGCTCCCTCCTGAAATCCGGGAGACTAGCACAATTTGCAGTGAGCAGAGTACAGCGACTTATCTTGTGGATCACTTCTCTGTGAAACTTTAAATACCTAATTCCCTAAGATCTTATTTTCTTAAAGATTTTTAAAAACTTAACTTCTTACAAAATTGTCAGATGTTTGTCTTCATATTTGTGGCAAAAGAAGAAAAATTACTGGATTACTTAATTCCTAAGACATAAAAGATGACACGGTGGTTTAGTCACTAAGCCATGTCTGACTCTTGCAACCCCATGGACTGTTGCCAGCCAGGCTCCTCTGTCTATGGTTTTCCTAGGAGAGAATACTGAAGTGCACTGCCATTTCCTTCTCCAGGGGATCTTCCCAGGAATCAAACCTGGGTCTCCTGCATTGCAGGCGCATTCTTTACCTACTGAGTCCCTAGGGAAGCCAAAAGATGGCATGCAGTGGCTATTTATAATGTCAGAGGACCACTGCCCTATTTTTTGAATACCCTAAGTAACTTAGCTTGTGACTACTCTAAGAATATAAGAAAAATCACAAATGGGCAAAATGATTACCTCAAAGCTAGTTCATGACTGTTTGTTTTACCTTTCATTTCTACATTCACTTTCAAATAACTGGCATTAAAGTTAGAATAATTAGGCAACCTAGAACAACAAGGAAGTAGAACCAAACTATGTACCAGGAGAAAATATATATAAATAAATCAAGAAATACACCATATTTGTTGCTTGTATTCCATGCGATGAAACCTTTCAAATGCTATTGCTTCCCTACTGTTCTTACTTATTTACATAGGGATGAGAAGTTGAATTCATGAAAGCAGAAATTAGATTATTTTTCCATTGTATCTTTAGCACAGAGAAACTAGAACTTGATAAACATTCAGTATAAACATATACACACACTCAAGTGAGTTATAGTCATTCTTGTGATGGAAAGATCAAGGTTATTGAAATAAACTTAGAGACAAACTTAGAGGTAACTTAGAATATTTTAAAAACCCTGAATTTAATAATTGGATAAATTGACTTGGTTTATGTCCCCAAACCCTTAAGGTCCAAAAAGGGACATCTATCCACCCTCATCCATGGACCTTTGATTCTATGAAAAAAGCATCTCTTCTTCTTGTGCCATTCTTTACATTTAACCTTAGAACATTCCTCTGTATTCAGTAGTATCTTTTATCTCAATAATTGCTTACTGGCAAATTATTCTCAGCCTCATCCAATAATACTGTCAGCAAAAAACTTGTGTGCGGGGCTACTGATTTGGTTTGGTGTTGCACAAGGCCGTCTGGCCAAGAGAACTTGAAATATAGCGTCTTGGTGGTTGTAGAAAACCTTACTATCTGATCTGTCTTTCTAATTGATCACCTTCCTACTCCTCTTGTTACTTATCTTGTGCTTTGGCCAGTGTGGCTGCCTCAGCCTATTTCTAGAAATTCTTTGCTTAGGTATCTACACAGACTTGAGCTTTCTTCTGTTTCTTTGTTCAAAAACATAACAAAGACTTTTAGTTTCTAATTCTACATGGAAGGAGGTTAGACGTCATTGCTTCATTCTAACACTAAGTAAAAAACTTAACCGATTGGAAAATCAGCAACTCTTCTAGGATCTGTTAGAAAACAGAAGATACAAGGCAAAACTGCTACCTCCAAGTTTGGAGAGACAAACAGACTAATTTAAGCAGACACGGCTTACTGAAGCAGAGCCTCACAAGCAGAAACTGCTATAGGAACCAGTGCCAGCTCTAGAAATCCTGAACTGTAATAGGTAGATATTAATCAAACTATATTAATAATTACTTTGAACAGCAATGTACTAAATGCATTAATTGAAAGTGAGTGATTGCCAGAATCATCTGGCAACGTCTAGATATATATTGTCTACAAGAAACTACCTTTAAACATAAAGACTCATGTAGATTAAAATAAATGGATGGAGGGACTTCTCTGGTGGTCTAGTGGTTGAGGATCCGCCTTGGAATGCAGGGGACACAGGTTCTATCCCTGGTGGGGGACCTACATGCCACAGAGCAACCAAACCCATGCATGCTCCACACCTACTGAGCCTATGTGCTCTGGAGCCCACAAGTCACAACTGAGAGCCCAGGTGCTACAACTACTGAGCCGCACACCGCAACTAGAGTGCCCACACCCCACAGTGAAAGATCCCACACGATGCAGCAAAGATCCTGCATGCTGCAACTAGGATCTGAGGCAGCCGAATAAATAAAGGAACGTTGTGAAAAGTAAAGGGATGGAGAAAAATATGCCATGCTAATACTAGTCAAAGGGAAGCAAGCATAGGCATATTAATTTCAAGCAAGAAAAATTATGAATAAAGGGTTAATGCTCTAAGAAGATATAACAATTATCAACATGCATGCGCATAAACTATATGAGTAAAAACTGATAAAACTGAAAGAAGAAATAGATGACTCCACTGTTATAGTCAAAGACTTCACTACTCCCTTACCAGAAATACACCAGCAGAAAACCAGTAAGAAGACAGCTGAACTCAACTGTATCTTCAGGCAACACCATATAATTGAGAACTATAGTCTACTCGTTCCAACAACAGCAGAATGCACGTTATTCTCAAGCTCACATGGAACATCAGCAAGGTAGACCACATTCTGGAAGACAAAATACACCTTAGCAAGTAAAAATTATAACATCTGGTTTCAAATCACAAAAGAATCAACCCAGAAATCAATAATGGAAATATACCTGGAAAATCCCCCAAATAAGTAGAGATTAAATAAAATAATTCTAAATAACACAGGGATCAAAGAAGAAACTTCAAGATAAAACTTGAAATATATTGGACTAAATGAAAATGAAAACACAACTTATAAGAATTTGGAGTATGCAGCGAAAGCAGTGGTTAGAGCAGACTTCGTAGAAGTCAATGTGTGTACTAGGAAAGAAGATCTAAAATTGGTCATCTAACTTTCCACCTTAGGAAACTGAAAATAAGAAGACCAAATTGAATCCAAAGTAAGCAGAAGAAAGTAAATAATAAGAATCATAGGAGAAAACAATAAACTTGAAAACAGGAAATCAGTAGAGAAAAATCAATGAAACCAAAAGCTGGTTCTTAAAAAGATCAGTAAAACTGATATGCCTCAGACCAGGGTGGCTAAAGAGAGAGAGAGAAGACATAAATCAATAACATCAGAAGTGGAAGAGGGACCATCACTACAGATCCCATGAACATTAAAAGAATAACAAAACAAATACTATGAACTATGCCCATAAATATTATATTTTAGATGAAATGGGCCAGTTTTTAAAGGGCAATCTGTTAAAGCTTACTAAAGAAGAAATAGACAATCTGACTAGGCCAACATCTATTAAATTTAATGAATAAACAGCAACAAGCCCAGGTGTGTTCAGTGGTGAATTCTACCAAATATGAAAGGAAGAAATTATCACATATATGCACCAGGCTTCACTGGTGGCTCAGATGGTGAAGAATTCGCCTGCAACACGTGAGATCTGGGTTTGATCTTTGGTTTAGGAAGATCCCCTGGAGGAGGGCACGGCAACCCACACCAGTATTCTTGCCTGGAGAATCCCATGGACAGAGGAGCCTGGTGGGCTACAGTCCATGGGGTCACAGAGTCAGACACGACTGAGTGACTAAGCACAGCATATACACCACTATGTATGCAATTAATAACTGAGAATCTACTCTATAGCACGGAGAACTCTGCTCAGTGTCCTGTGGTGACCAAAATGGGAAGGAAATCCCCAAAACAGGGGATATGTATATGGCTGATTCACTTTGCTGTGCAGCAGAAACAGACACAGCAGTGCAGAGCAACTGTATTCCATTAAAGAAAAAAAAAAACTGAGCAGGAGGATGGGCTTCCCTGGTGGCTCAGCTGATAAACAATCCACTTGCAATGAGGGAGACCAGGGTTCGATCCCTGGGTTGGGAAGATCCCCTGAAGAAGGGAACGCTACCGACTCCAGTATTCTGGCTTGGAGAATTCCATGGACTGTACAGTCCATGGGGTCGCAAAGAGTTGAACATGACTGAGGGAGTTTCACTTCAGGCTTATGTGTGGCTGTATATATTTACATTAAATATAAATATACTGATACTTTAATGAAAACAATGAGACTGTCAGGCTGAATAAAATATTTGTGCTTTAAAAGAAAAAATATTTTAAATGTAAAGAAACAGGTTGAAAATAAAAAGGTGAAAAAGTTATGCAAACACAAAACACACACACCAAAGAAATTATATAGGTTCAGGGCCTAATTCTTTTAAAAAAATTGAAGGAACAAACAGAAAACAGCAAGTCCAGATGTGTTCAATGGTGAACTGCACCAAATAGGTAAGGAGGAAATTATACCAGTTCTCTAAAATCTCTTTCAGAGAATAGAAACAGAGGGAATACTTCTGACTCATCGAATGAGGGCAGCATTATGCTAATACTAAATGGAAAGACATTACAAGAGATGAAAACTATAGACCAATATCTCTCACAGACAGATATAAAAATTCCTCAACAAAATATTAGCAAATTAAATCAAAAATGTATAAAAAGAATTATATACTATGACTGGTGGATTTATCACAGGTATGCAAGGCTGATTCAACATTTGAAAATCAGTAAATATAATCTATTACATTAACAGGTTAAAAAGAAAAAAAAACAAAACAAAACCATGTGATCATATCAATAGATGCAGCAAAAGCATTCGACAAAATGCAACACCCATCCACAATAAAAACTTTCAGTAATGTAAGAATAGAGGGGAACTTTCTCGAGTTGATAAAGACTATTTACAGAAAGCCTACAGGTAACATCATACAATGGTGAAAGTCTCAAAGCTCTCCCCCTCAAATCAGGTACAAGGCAAGGATTGGCTCACATTGGTTTTTTTTTGAATCCTCTTTTTTGGGGGTCAGATACTCACTTCTTACCCATTCAGTTGTAAAGATAAGATGTGTAGAGTGCACTCGTCAGCAGGAGTTATGGGTAAGGCAGGATATAATGGTGTCATAGTCTATCTGGACTGAGACTAGGCAGCTTCCAAACAACAGAAATTTAATTCTGACATTTCTGGAGGCTAGAACTCTGAGATCAGGGTACCAGCACAGTTAGATGAGAGTCCTCTTCTGGGCTGCAAACTTCTCATTGTATCTTCAAATGGCAGAACGGGGTAGAGTATTCTGTAGGGTCTCTTTTATAAGAACATTAATCCCATTTATGAAAGCTCTGCCTCATGACCTAGTCACCCAAAGGACCCACCCCAAAGGACCCACCTCCTAATGCCATCACTTTGGGGGTTAAGTTTCAACGACGAATTTTGGGGAGACAAAACATTCATACCATAGCAGATAATGTAGGTGAAAGTTTGAGCTAGGTGACTGCTCTGAATCTAGCTGGAACTAAAAGACGACAGCTACTTCTCCCTCCAAGAATATAATTGATGGAGAACACTACTAATCTAACCCTGTATGGGACTTGAGGAGCAATGCAATTCAAGAATGCAACAATCAAATTTGAACAAAGTTTCCATTCACTACTGGCAGACAGAACTATAATATTCAAACTGAGGTGATGAATAATGGCAGCATCATGACAAGTCAGACCATTAGCACTCAAAGAAGTGAGAATCATTGTGGATAGCGGAAAGTCTCCTCTGCTGTAGCAAAATCAATAGTGACTGACGAGATGGAAATTTGAAACTGGGCAATTCAGATGCTCTTAATGTGACTTAAAGCAGTGCCACTCAAGTGTGATTTGTGAACTGGTTGGAAGTGCACATTCTCAGTCATAAAGTTTGACCTAGTGAGTCAAAATCTCTGGTGATGAGCGATGGATTCTCCAGGTGATTTGGGTGCACACTCAAGTTTGAGAATTACTGGTTTAGAGGATAGAGGCTTCCCTACCTGATGGAAGAATTCTTAGAAGATAGGGCTGGGAGGAACCTGGGAGGGAGGTGAGGGGGCTTGAAGAGACAGAGATCTTCAGAGCAAATAGCAATTTAAAAGTGGCACTCAGGATTTGTAAGTGGAAGCCCATTTACTCTTAAGAGGATGTTGGTATAAAGAAAGAGCTGAGCTTCTGGGAAAAGAAAAACTTCTGGAAAAACACCTCTTTCTTTCTACCCCAGGAGACTCTGAACTGACTCACAAGGTCAGAAATAATGATGTCCTCCAGTCACGCCCACCTGTGTGGGATCAAGGACATGACTCGGGGGTTCATGGACTTCTAGACACAGATAGTGGACTTACCGGTTAATGTTCTGTGGGGGCCCCCAGCAGGGTCTGCCAGCTGTAGCAAATGCTCAAGAATTTCCTCTGTAACATGAATTTTTATGAAAGGTGTAGAATGTAAGGCTGTATTTCTTTTTATAGGGGATGATTATTATAAAAATCTTTCTAATTTTCTCTGAGGGTCTGGGAATATTTAGATAAATAATTGTTTAATACTCAGAGTAGATGTTGTTTTTCATCTGCACAAGGTTTTTGTGTAGAATGAGATGATGTCTATGAACCAAGCTGGGCACTCTCCTTTGAAGCCAGGCTACTTCACAGAATTTTTAAAAGCTACAGGTCACTGCCATTCTTTACTTGTATTTCCTGATCTACCTAACTCCCAAAATAAATTCAGAGGACATCAGATAATATCCAGTTGCCCTTAATACCATGAAAATAAACAAGATGACCCAAAGGCTTCCTACTTTGTATGATTCCATAAACATCAAACTGAATCAGAGCTTTGCTGTTTCTACCAGTTACAATTATTCTATCTTCATCAGTTCTTCAATAACATTCTATCTTGGCTTGGCTAATAAAATTGATGGACTTTGACATGTAATATTCACAAATGCTAATAAAGCTATGATGATAGCTATGGTTATGATAAATTATTTTTGAAGATGCATATTTGGGAAGATGCTCTATTGTAAAAATGCTACTCTTTAAGGCCATGTCTACAACTGCCTGCAGCTCAGTCTCAGAAAATATTGATTTTAAATTAAGTGTGACATTTAATCTTTTCTATCAAAACAGAAGACCATATGGAGACAAAAAGGGAGACAGAGGTTGGACTTTTGAAAAGAAATGAAAAGGATGTGACAGTAGCTCTATATAAAACTGGGTGGTATTTTAAAAGTAACCCATTCAAGAAATAGTGGATTTAGATGACTTATCTTTTTAAAAATTAGCTTATAAATCTAACTTTTAAATTTTGTGAACAATTTTAGTTGATGAGAGAGAATATGGAGAGAATCAAATTGCATTTATAATTTATCATTTGAGTTTCACTATCTTTAGACAGTGCTGTATATGAGAAGACATAGAATTCTACTATCGTTTCTCCAACATCCAAGTAATGGGATCTCAGGCCATAGACATGGCCAGTGGGTAGATTCAGTAGGTCAATTACCTCCCCAAATCTGCTTGATGGAAACCCAAACTAATACATTATTTTATGTAAATAAAACCTTTAAGAACCATATGAAAAATTTTATTCTTCCAGTCAGGCCCACCCAAAAACTTTGCTTTGGACAAAATGATCACCCTTTAAGGCCCTAATGCTGGACTATGAGTGACCATCATTAATAATTTGATGGTTCAATGAAGTTACCTGTAACATATTTGAGGGTGCAAGACCCAGATATATCATGCTTTAGGCCAGAATCCTTTGTATCAGACTGAGGGAAGCTGGAGCTGGCCATTTTCTCTTCCTGATAAAGGACATCTGAATATGAATTAGAGAACCATGGTACCAATATCTAATGATCAATCCATCAGTACTTGCCAAACAACTCTATCTGGTGTATGGCCACATTGGTTGTACTTGCTGAAATTTGATCAAAAAAGTTATTGAATCTATACTAAGTGCCGTGTGCTATGCAGGAATCAAATACAATAAAATACACAATAAGGTTTGATATAATCATGACAAGTTGCTGTTAGGTCCTCATTGTTTTCAAAGTACTGGCACATTCGTTATCTCATTTGATCTTCTCAACAATCTTACCCCTCACAGTTGAGGATACTGAGGCCTGTGAGGGGTGGAATGGCTTGCAGTGCTCATTGGTGACCAGTCTTCGATGACTGAACACAGACTAGAACTAACTCACATAAGTTCTTGCCATCATTCTTATTTCTGCCCAACTTGCAATTGATTTGTTGCCATCCACTCTTTACTGATGATCACCGAGTGGTGGAAAACATCACCGACACAGGATATCCTGGTGGCTGAGCCACTCTTCACCGTGGACATGAAAGATGCTGCCTGCCAAGTGGAACTGCCCTGGAAGGCGAGAGGTTTGCAGTATTAACAGGAGCTTGTCATATCGTCGTCAATCATGGTCACGGCACTGCTCTCGCGCTTTTAACCTTGCTCCAAAGCGTGATGCCTTTGTTAAGACTTGATATTGAATGGAAGAGAAAGAATGCCTCTCCTGAAGAGAAGCTCGCTTTATCAAATGCATTTTAGGACAGGACAAAATCTACTTCCTGACTTTGTGTGAAGTCTTCTCCCTAGAGCAGACTGGACATTCTTACCAAAGTCCATCAAACATTAAAAATTGTCTTCTTATTAACATTTAACCCCAAACCTAGGAAAACTCTATGATACTCTCTCTTTTATTTTGTTCCTTTTGCTTTTACTTCCTTTTTTTTCTTTGGCTGCACTTTGTGGCATGTGAAATCTTAGACCCTGATCGGGGATGGAACCCATGCCCCCTACATTGGGAGTGAGGAGTCTTGACCACTGAACCGCCAAGGAAGTCCGTCTTTACTTCCCTATCTAAGCCATTAATCAGAGAAGGCAATGGCACCCCACTCCAGTACTCTTGCCTGGGAAATCCCATGGATGGAGGAGCCTGGTAGGCTACAGTCCATGGGGTCGCAAAGAGTCGGACACAACTGAGCGACTTCACTTTCACTTTTCACTTTCATGCACTGGAGAAGGAAACAGTAACCCACTCCAGTATTCTTGCCTGGTGAATCCCAGGGACAGGAGCCTGGTGGACTGCCATCTATGGGGTCGCACAGAGTCGGACACGACTGACATGACTTAGCAGCAGCAGCTAAGCCATTAATAAGTCCTTATGGCTCATTCTCCAAAATCTACCCCCTCTGTTTGACCTTGTCCCCTCCTCTCTCATGACCCTGTAAATTCAAGCTACCAATGCCTCAGCCTGCTGTTCTCTGTCAGGGTCCATGGCTCTCACAGTCCTTCTCCCTTCATCTGAGGCCCTTCTAATGTCTAGCTTCCAAAAAAGGGACCACAGAAATGCTTTTAAAAATGTAAACCTTGTCACTCCCTATTTCCTGTTTAAACTCTTTCACTGACTACCCATTGACAATGAACTTAAAACCTGAATCCCTTATCTTGACTCACCCCAGGCCCTGACTACCCATCAGCCCTAATGGTCCCCACACCTTTCTCTGTGCTGACACCACAGCTATTAGAAGGCTGAAAACACTCCCTGCCAAACGGCATGTCCTAATCACTGAAACGTGTGAATGTTACCTTCAGTTCAGTTCAGTCACTCAGTCGTGTCCAACTCTTTGCAACCCTACGGAATGCAGTACGCCAGGCTTCCCTGTTCATCACTAACTCCCGGAGATTACTTAAACTCATGTCCGTTGAGTAGGTGATGCTATCCAGCCATCTCATCCTGTCGTCCCCTTCTCTTCTCACCTTCAATCTTTCCCAGGTCTTTTCAAATGAGTCAGTTCATCACATCAGGTGGCCAAAGTCTGGAGTTTCAGCTTCAGCTTCAGTCCTTCCAATGATTCAGGACTGATCTCCTTTAGGATGGACTGATTGGACCTCCTTGCCGTCCAAGGGACTCTCAACAGTCTTCTCCAACACCACAGTTCAAAAGCATCAATGCTTCAGCACTCAGCTTTCTTTATAGTCCAACTTTCACATCCATACATGACTTCTGGAAAAACCATAGCCTTGACTAGACAGACCTTTGTTGGCAAAGTAATGTCTCTGCTTTTGAATATGCTGTCTAAGTTGGTCACAGTTTTTCTTTCAAGGAGCAAACATTTTTTAATTTCATGGCTGCAGTCACCATCTGCAGGGATTTTGGAGCCCCTCAAAATAAAGTCTGTAACTGTTTACATTGTTTCCCTGTCTATTTGCCATGAAGTGATTGGGGCTGGATGCCATGATCTTAGTTTTCTGAATGTTGAGTTTTAAGCCAACTTTTTAACTCTCCTCTTTCACTTTAATCAAGAGGCTCTTTAATTCTCCTTCACTTTCTGCCATAAGGGTGGTGTCATCTGCATATCTGAGATTATTGATATTTCTCCTGACAATCTTGATTCCAACTTGTGCTTCATCCAACCTGGCATTTCACATGATGTATGTACTCTGCTTATAGGTTAAATAAGCAGGGTGACAATATACAGCCTTGACGTACTCCTTTCCCAATTTGGAACCAGTCTGTTGTTCCATGTCTAGTTCTAACTGTTGCTTCCTGACCTGCATACAGATTTCTCAGGAGGCAGGTCAGGTGGTCTGATATTCCCATCTCTATAAAGTAATGTTACCTTATATGGAAAAAAAGATGTAATTTTTTTGCAGATATGATTGTGTCTTCAGATGGAGAGGTTGATTATCCTGGATTATCTAGTGGGCTCTAAGTCCCATCATGATGTCCTTCTAAGAGGGAGATTCATCAGACAGACACCGAGGAGAATATTTGAAGATGCTGGTCTTGAAGATTAGAGTAATTCAGACACAAACCAAGAAAATCTGGCACAACCAGAAGCTGGGAGAGGCAAGGAATAGACTGTCCCCAGTGCCTCCAGAGAAAGCATGGCTCTGCACACATGTTGTTTTCAGATTTCTAGCCTCTGGAACTGGGAGAGAATGAATTTCTGTTTTTTCAAATCATCAAGTGTGTGATAGTATTTTACAACAGCTGGTAAAGAACCCACTTGCCAATGCAGGACACTTGGGTTTGATCCCTGGGTCGGGAAGTTTCTCTGGAGGAGGGCATGGCAACCCACTCCAGTATTCTTGCTTGGAGAATCCCATGGACAGAGAAGCCTGGCAGGCTATGGTCCACAGGATTAGAGTTGGACACGACTGAGCGACTTAGCACGTAGGAAACTGATACACCATCTTAAGGCTTTTATGGTTCCTTCTGCCTGCAACTTATCCTATGAAACCTTCTGCCTCTCTCTTGTTCCTGAGGACTCAGCTGAAATACTAGCTCTTCAGAGAGGACTTCAACCCAGATATTCTTTATCATATCACCTGTTTTATTTTCTTCATCATTGTTTGGAAATTATGTTTATTTTATTCTTTGACTTGCGTATTATGTTACTCTAGCACACAAAACAGTATCTGACATGTAATAGATGCTTACTAAATATTTGTTAAAGGAAAGAAAAAAAGAAGGAAAGAATACTACTAACTGATAATAAAGAAAATGCTATTTAATATATCTAGGCTTTCAAAAAATTTTAGGCTACTATGGTGAATGTTAGGTGGTCTGATATTCCCATCTCTTTCAGAATTTTCCAAAGTTTATTGTGAGCCACACAGTCAAAGGCTTTGGCATAGTCAATAAAACAGAAATAGATGTTTTTCTGGAACTCCCTTGCTTTTTCCATAATTCAACGATGTTGGCAATTTGATCTCTGGTTCCTCTGCCTTTTCTAAAACCAGCTTGAATATCTGGAAGTTCACGGTTCACGTATTGCTGAACCCTGGCTTGGAGAATTTTGAACCTTACTTTACTAGCAACATGAGTTTGAGTGAACTCTGGGAGTTGGTGATGGACAGGGAGGCCTGGAGTGCTGCAATTAATGGGATCACGAAGAGTCAGACACGACTGAGCAACTGAACTGAACTGAACTGATGATGAATGTCTTCTACTAGATAAGGTTGCCCATATACAGTCTTACAAATAAAATACAAATAAAATTCCATTAAGTAGGAATTTCAGATATGCACAAATAATTTTTGTTTTAAGTATGTCCACCTAAATATTGCATGGGGCATACTTACATTGAAAATTATTTAAATTTGAAATTAAAATTTACCTAGGCATCTTGTTTTGTTTGTCTTATTTTTGCTACATCTGGCACTCTAACTATGAGCTACTAGAGCTCTCTGTTGCAGACAGAGATTGTTATCCTGTCTAAGAGCTGAAAGGATAAAACTAAAAAGAAACAGAAACCCTCCCTTTAAAATCTTGTCTCATGCAATTATTCTTCAACATCTTAAAAGTACACAAATATCAATGTTTATTCTTCTCTTTTTGAAGGAAAACTAAACAAGTTGTGCTTGTTTACTCCCACCATCCAGAGAAAGACAAACACTCGTTCTGCTAGTGGAAAGCCCTTACGGTTTCACGTATGAATCTGCATGTGTAACCCAGAACTGGGCACAGACCAATTCTACAGAGTGGATCTGTTTCCATATGTGAAGGCAATGTGAGTAGCTAGAATGTTTTCATTTCCCGTATAAAGGGCTTCGGGGGAAGTTTGTGATGAGATTTTGCACATTCATCTGTTACTCGCCATCCACTCCAATTTCATTCTGCAGGATCCTGGCTGATAAATGATAAAAGATGGGTTGCTAGAGGGGGTGATATATTTCTAGGACTTTCTGATCATGTCCACCTTAGAGACTAGGGCTCCCTGACCACCCATCCCAATGCAAGACAGCAGAACTGCAGAGCATACTCCCACTTGTCCAGGCTGAAAGGGAGAGTGGACACCTGGCAGCCCTGGTAAGGGGAGCTCCCTTGGCCTATACTGACCCAGAGAGACTAGAGGAGCAACCCTGTGCCACGAGAGTGGAGAACACACATCACATGTGCAGCGGCTCTGGGCACACCAGGTCCACTCAGTGGAGAGTGTGACCTGATAACCGCAATCAGATAAGCCAAACTCTTCCCATGGGGAGAAGAGGTCAGAGGAAGATGGGGTGGATGCTCCCTCTCTAGCACCTCCTTGTCACAGAGAAGTGTTTGTGGACACTCCCTTCCAGGAATACAAGAAGAGGAACATGAATACTTCTCCCTAAAGAGAGGGGAAACTGCTTCAGGGGAAGGAGGTATTTATAGGACTAGGTTGTCAGTATTACTGATGAATGTGACCAGCCTTTCAGCCTGCTAACATAAGAGATTCACTGTGAGAACCAAAAGGTTTACACTGGGAAACAGACCTATCTGAACATCCCCCAAAACATACTCCAGTAGCTGTGTTCACCTTGAATTTCCTTGCAAATCTAAAAATAAGAAGTTCAGTGGTGAAAAGTTGTCCATCAATACAAAAACAGGGGATGTCAGCCATTCAAATGAAGAGCTCCAAACTACCTGCCTCAGTTTACCTACTGTTATACAGCAGAGGCTCACTTCTGCTCAGCTTATCTCAATGAATTCAACCATCACAATTTAGAAAACCATTCTAGAAGAAGAGGTTCTAACAATGACTAAAAATATAAATCCGTCACTAGGGGCAATCTTGTTTTCTTTTTAATTCACAAACAACATTCTTCTGAACCATTTCAGGAGAAAGGAAAATAAAAGTGTCTTAATAAGGACCCACCCCCATCTTTCACAGATTTCCTTGGACTCTTGTTTTAAAGAAGACCAGAGACCATCACTGAGACAGTCTCTTTTCAGCTCAGCACCAACTCAGAATAGGTTTTGTGATCTTTCTGTTTTCTAAAACATATTAACTTCACATTTTAAAGAAGATACTGAGCCCTAGTGGTTAGAAATAGAATTAGGTATATCATCAAATATTCAGACTTCAAGAACTGAGCCTGAGGTAAATTCATTCTTTTGGATCATTGCTTAATATTTCCAGTGGATAATTTGTCTAACTCTATTCATATTCCTCAAAGTAGTAAATGTAAATCTGCTGGATGAACCAGTGCAATTGGATTATTTTATTTAATTTAAAAAGCCATAATATCTGGATCGAGGTATGGACAGGAAGTTCCTCAAGGTTAGCTTCAAAATACATTTTATATTATTTTTCTTCTAGAAATTTTAGGCAATATTTGAGATTCCTTAAAGTTTTACACATTGGAAAACTTTCTATAATGTTGCTGATCAGTCTCTCAGTCATGTCGGACTCTTTGTGACCCCATGGACTACAGCACGCCAGGCTTCCCTGTTCTTTACAATTTCCCAGAGTTTGCTCACGTCCATCGAGTCGATAATGCCGTATAACCATCTCATCCTCTGTCGTCCCCTTCTCCTCCTGTTCTCAGTCTTTCCCAGCATCATGGTCTTTTCTAATGAGCTGGCTCTTCACATCAGGTGGCCAAAATATCGGAGCTTCAGCTTCAGCATCAGTTCTTCCAAAGGACATTCAGAATTGATTTCCTTTAGGATTGACTGATTTGATCTCCTTCCAGTCCAAGGGACTCTCAAGAGTTTTCTCCAACAACACAGTTCAAAAGCATCAATTTTCATCATTTATCCTTCTTTATGGTCCAACTCTCACATCCATGTGGAAAAACCACAGCTTTGACTGTATGGAACTTTGCTGGCAAAGTAATGTCTGCTTTTTAATATGCTGTCTAGTTTTGTCATAGCTTTTCTTCCAAGGCGCAAGTGTCTTTTAATTTCATGGCTAGAGTCATCATCTGCAGTGATTTTGGAGCCCAGGAAAATAAAATCTGTCACTGTTTCCATTGTTTCCCCATCTACTTGCCATGAAGTGATGGGACTGGATGCAATGATCTTTGTTTTTTGAATGTTGAGTTTTAAGCCAACTTTTTCACTCTCCTCTTACACCTTCATCAAAAGGGTCTTTAGCTCTTCTTCACTTTCTGCCTTAAGGGTGGAGTAACAGGCAAGTTAGGTTTTGGAGTACAAAATGAAGCTGGGCAAAGGCTAACAGAATTTGCTATGAGAATACACTGATCATAGCAAACACTCTCTTCCAACAACACAAGAGGTGGCTCTACACATGGACATCACCAGATGGTCAACACCAAAATCAGATTGATTATGTTCTTTGCTGCCGAAGATAGAGAAGCTCTATACAGTCAGCAAAAACAAGACCAGAAGCTGACTGTGGTTCAGATCATGAACTTGTTATTGCAAAATTCATACTTAAATTGAAGAAAGTAGGGAAAATCACTAGACCATTCAGCTATGACCTAAATAAAATTCCTTACGATTTTACAGTGGAGATGACAACTAGATTCAAGGGATTAGATCTGATAGACAGAGTGCCTGAAGAACTATGGACGAAGGTTTGTAACATTGTACAGGAGGTGGTGATCAAAACCATCCCCAAGAAAAAGAAATTCAAAAAGGCAAAATGGTTGTCTAAGGAGGCCTTACAAATAGCTGAGAAAAGAAGAGAAGTGAAAAGAAAAGGAGAAAAAGAAAGATACATCCATTTGAATGCAGAGTTCCAAAGAATAGCAAGGAGAGATAAGAAAGCCTTCCTCAGTGATCAGTGCAAAGAAATAGAGGAAAACAATAGAATGGGAAAGACTAGAGATCTCTTCAAAAAGATTAGAGATACCAAGGGAACATTTCATGCAAAGATGGGCACAATGAAGGACAGAAACGGTATGGACCTAAAGAAGCAGAAGATATTAAGAAGAGGTGGCAAGAATACACAGAAGAATTGTATACAAAAGATCTTCGTGATCCAGATAATCACAGTGGTGTGATCACTCATGTAGAGCCAGACATCCTGGAGTGTGAAGTCAAGTGGGCCTTAGGAAGCATCACTACAAACAAAGCTATTGGAGGTGATGGAATTCCAGCTGAGCTATTTAAAATCCTAAAAGATGATGCTGTGAAAGTGCTGCCTTAAATATGACAACAAATTTGGAAATCTCAGAAGTGGCCCCAGGACTGGAAAAGGTCAGTTTTCATTCCAATCCCAAAGAAAGGCAATGTCAAAGAATGTTCAAACTACTGCACAATTGCACTCATTTCTATAAAGTATAATCAACTAATTGAAAGGATTAATTATAGGGGGTTTCCTTGTGGTCCAGTGGCTAAGACTTTGCTTCCATTCCAGGGGACCTAGGTTGGATCCTTGGCTAGGGAACTAGATCCCACATGCTGCAACCTAAGATCCCATGTGATGCAACTAAAATCCTGTGCAGAAAAGTAAATTGATAATAAAAAGGTTAATTATAAAAATAAATTATAAATTTTAAATTTTCTTTGTTTCTTTCTAATTAAAAATAATATGTGTGTTCATTGTAAAAATCTCAAAGTTTTTAAAGTAAAAAATATAAATTTACCTTCCTTCTACTCTAACTCTACACTCCAGAGATACCATGGTTAATAGTTTGACATGTATCTTTTCAGATTTTGTTTTCCTATTCCCATAGAAATGCATATGCAAATATATTTTAGTTTACTTTAATATGTATTATGAAAAAATTTAAAGTTGAAGAAAGTGGTAGCTCAGACGGTAAAGCATCTGCCTGCAATGCGGGAGACCTGGGTTCAATCCCTGGGTTAGGAAGATCCCCTGGAGAAGGAAATGGCAACCCACTCCAGTACTCTTGCCTAAAAAATCCCATGGACGGAGGAGCCTGGTAGGCTACAGTCCATGGGGTCGCAAAGGGTCAGACATGACTGAGCGACTTCACTTTCATTTTAATAAGCCAACATATACCTATCACCCAACTTCAATCATTTTCAATTTTTCGTCAATCTTGTTTTATCCATTTTCCCACTTACTTTTTCCCATCCCTCACTGGATTATTTGTAAGCAAATCTAAGACATAATATTTTATTAACAAAAACCTCAGTATTTATGTCTAAAAGACAGGGACTTTTATTATTTTTATTTTATTTTTTATTATTTTTTAAATTTAAATTTATTTATTTTAATTGGAGGCTAATTACTTTACAATATTGTATTGGTTTTGCCACACATCAACATGAATCTGCCACGGGTGCACACGTGTTCCCAATCCTGAACCCTCCTCCCACCTTCCTGCCCGTACCATCCCTCTGGGTCATCTCAGTGCACCAGCCTCAAGCATCCTGTATCCTGCATCGAACCTGGACTGGTGATTTGTTTCATATATGATATTATACATGTTTCAGTGCCATTCTCTCAAATCATCCCACCCTCTCCCTCTCCCACAGAGTCCAAAAGACTGTTCTATACATCTGTGTCTCTTATGCTGTCTTGCATACAGGGTTATCGTTACCATCTTTCTAAATTCCATATATATGCGTTAGTATACTGTATTGGTGTTTTTTTTTGCTGGCTTACTTTACTCTGTATAATCGGCTCCAGTTTCATCCACCTCATTAGAACTGATTCAAATGTATTCTTTTTAATGGCTGAGTAATACTCCATTGTGTATATGTACCACAGCTTTCTTATCCATTCATCTGCTGATGGACATCTAGGTTGCTTCCATGTCCTGGCTATTATAAACAGTGCTGCAATGAACATTGGGGTACATGTTAAGACAGGGACTTTTAAAAAAACATTACCACACCTAAAATTTTCTAAATAAATAATTCTTAAATAACATGGACTACTTTGTGTTCAAATATCCTAAATATTTGAAAAATATAATGATATGTATAACTATATATATATATATCTATATGTATGTCTAGTATATTTAGCACACATGAGACATAGTGCTATATTTCTGCAGAAAAAGTTAAACTTGAGGAATAAATAATAGATCAGTGTTGTTGAGATCCACTGGAAATTTTGAGCTTATATCTTATACTCTTACCTATAAATATCTAGAATTCTATTATCTGAATCAGGCTTAAGACTCACTTCCTCCATAAATCACAAGTAACATCAAATATCTTTTCATATACATATTTTCCATTCATATATCCTTAGTGAAATGTCTCTTAATGTCTTTGGCCTATTTTTGAATTGAATTATCTATTTTTTTTTTTTACTGTAGATTTTTGAGTGTTCTTTATATCTTAAGATATGAATCCTTTGTCAGATGTATGGCTTGCAAATATTTTATTCCATGCTCTAGCTAGTATTTTTGTCCTAACAGGCCCTTTCACATAGCAAAAGTTTTCCATTTTGATGTTGTCTAATAGGGATCATGCTTTTGGTATCAAGTTTAAGCCTTGGATCATCACAGTTACTCCTATGTTGTCATCTAAAAGTTGTATAGTCTATGTTTTGCATTAAGGTCTACGATTAATTTCAAGTTAATTTTTGCATATGTATGAGGCGTAGGTCAAAATTCACTTTTGCTATGTATATTCAATTGCCACAGTATCACTGGTTGAGAAGACTACCTTTTCAAAAATCGTTTCTTGCATCTTTATCAAAAATCAGTTGACTGTTCTTATGTGGGGTTATTTCTGGGTTTTCTATTTCATTCCGTTGATCTCTATGCCTTTGATTAATATAAATTTTGTATAATGTTTCTAAATATTTCCCACTATATGACCTAGTCACCTGCCCACTATAGTTCATTGCTCAGCCACAGCCTCTTAATCATTGTGTTCCTGGGGTAAGTTTATTTCATTTGTGAAGAAGATACAGAGAATCCTGAATATTATTCTGTTCTAATGGTACTGTGTGAATTTCCTTGTGAGAATATCTAATCTGTTTATTAAAAATTTTTTGAAGCTATTAAAAACAAGAAAATTTTGAGTTTATCTTCATGTCACTTCTTATCTGATGTTTACAAAATCCAAATATCTCACATTTCATTTCCCTTTAATGCCCAACTTTCAACAGTCTGAAGCTCCATTCCACTTGCCTATAGACATTCGATTCTTTCTCTCATCTCTGAGAACACTCTCTCCTGCTTACCTGTCCCACCAGTGTACCCCTGCTATGTCACTTTAGCTGGTCATCCGGTCCTGACCTCTGTTTAGCTTTTCTATAGGCCCTTCTCGCTGCCTTGAGATGGGTCTTCTGCCATAGTTCTCTCTATACTGCTTTGCTTCAGGTATAGGAACAGATGTGCAGGCCAGTCCCTACATTTCCAGCATGGTAGCTGGGACCAGGCTGCCTATTTAACAAGACTTTATTAAAACCTGAGGTGTCATGCAGAGGATTGCGGCATAGACCATTGAAACACATGAAAATGCCCTTCCACAGGCCCCTACCAGACACGCTCTCACCAGTCCCTGGCCTGCCCTGAAGCTGTGAAGGCTCCCTGCTCTCACCCCAAGAAGGGTGCCCTTGGGCATCTCCCCTTCTATAATTCAAGTTTCCAAACTCCTTGCAGCTCCAGAAAAGAAACTGTATTTTAGAGCACAGTTTAAGGCCCATCTTGAAGTAATTTTTTTCCTGGGCAAGGTTAACATCTTGAAACACCCTACCTTTCTAAATTTTTTTTCTTTTTTCAAAAATAATTGGAGGAAAATTGCTTTACACCATGGTGTTAATTTCTACCATACATCAACATGAATCAGCCATAGATATGTATATACATATATATATGTCCCCTCCGTCTTGAACTTCTTTCCCATCTCCTGCTCCATCCCATTGCTCTAAGTTGTCACAAAGCACCGAGTTTGAGCTCCATGCATCATACCCCAAATTTCCACTGGCCATCTATTTTACATATGAGAAAATATGTGTTTCATTTGTTACTCTTTCAATTTGTCTCTCTCTCTCTCCTTTCCCCACTGTATCCACTAGTCTGTCTTCCTAAATATTTTAATAAATTAATTACTTTGTTTGGTTGCGCCGGTCTTAGTTGCAGCATGTGGGGTCTTTAGTTGTAGCATGTGAATACTTTGTTGCATGCAGCATGTGGGATCTGGTTCTCTGACTAGGGATCCAACCCAGGCCCCCTGCATTGGGAGTGCAGAGACTTGGCCACTGGACCATCAAGGAAGTCCCAAAACAACATATTTTTATAAGGAGAACTTATTTTTATTCAAAGGAGTTGGCCCTAAAGGTCCCACAAAAGCTAGCTATAGTTCAGAATGTATAATAAGTAGCCTGATTCTACTGATATTTGCAGTATATAGTCTTAAGCCTCATTCTTCCTTCTTCTCACATCCCACATCTGGGAAAGAGATGGAGCAATTCCAGTTGCTCCTTCCTTCAGGATGGTAGGTGGTTCAGAAGATGAGAGCCTTTGCCTGTGCAGGGACAGCCTCACCCCAGATCCATCCCCTAACCACAGTAACTGCTCAAAGTCAGTCCCATTTTCTTGCTCTTTTGAGCCATTTTGGGCATGCCTGGGACACCTGCCCTGCTTGCCCCAGGAAGCCTGCAGTTACGTAATAATAAATCTCTTCATACCCTTTTGGTGTTCTTGTGACAATATCAGTCTTCACAGACAAACTACATTTTGGATGGGGGTCCATCCTGCTGTGGCTGATTTGGATATCATGACAACATCAGAATATGTCTTAAAAACACACCAGAGAATAGCTTGGGTTAAGTTTTTGGCAGTTCTTGCTCTTTTGGCAGTCCGGTGCTTTAGGGTTCCTTCATAATTAAGAGGTAAAGATAAGATTTCACACCTTGTGTTGGTTATGCAAGACACACAAACATTTCTAAGAACAAAAATTAAATTTCAGAGCTTGTAGAGTCGACATTTCTATTTAGCATGCACCAATCTTCCTAAGGGCTTCCCGGGTGACTTAGATGGCAAAGAATCTGTCTTCAGTGTGGGAGTTTGATCCCTGGGTTGGGAAGTCCCCTGGAGGAGGGCATGGCAAACCACTCCAGTATTCTTGCCTGGAGAATCCCATGGACAGAGGAGCATGACGGGCTGCCATCCATGGGGCTGCAAAGAGTCGAACATGTCTCTCTGTGAGAGACTAAACACAGTCTTCCTAAAGGACACAGTAGATGGGAATCAACTCTACTCACAAAGAAATGACCTTTTGTGTTTTTATACAGATCAGAAACCCTGCCTCCTCTGGAATGTCAACTTTACCTTTTCATAATCTACAGTCTTATTAAAAGCTCCCCCTGCCATCCAATCCCGAAAAAATAAAAAAGAAAACAAAAACAGAAGTACAAAGTTAAATCAAATCTTTGCCTGCAAAGAAAAAGAAAAATACTTTGAAATTTTAAAATAGCAGGTCTGGACTTCTCTGGTGGTCCACTGGTTAAGAATCCACCTGCCAATGCAGGGGACCTGGATGGGGAAGATCCCTCACGCCACAGAGTAACTGAACCCGAGTTCTAGGGCCCAGGTGCTGCAGCTACTGAAGCCTGCATGCCTACGGCCTGTGCGCCGCCACAGGAGGAACCACCACAATGAGAAGCTCAAGCACCGCAGCAAAGAGTAGCCTCTGCTCTCCGCAGCTAGAGAAAGCCTGCGCGCAGCAATGAAGGCCAAGTACAGCCAAAAATAAATAAATTTGTAAACTTAAAAAAAATAAATTGTAAAATGAAATAGAATAGCAGGTCTTACTCTGCTTGTGGGTTTCCTCACCATCAGAGTAACAAGTAGGATAAAACCACCTCCTCCAAAACCTAACCCAAATTCCTTTATCCCTTGACCTTTCATGAAGAAGTACAGAGCTAGCACATTTAACAAAAAACGTTATCCTCTTCGGCGAATGCATTCTTAATTTCCCACCGTGTGAGTTTCCTTAAATGATTAATCAAGGCTTATTTAAAGCTGATCTAGATAAGATTGAATTTTTTCAAAAGCAAGAGGCATATAATTTAGGCATTAATATATACAGAAATTCCAGAAGCATGAATATTCTCCAACAAAGTTGGCCTCTAATAGGTACTGTACCTTGAAGTCTGTCTGTAGAACTTGACTTAGTTAAACTATTACAATGTCATTTTGCTAGGAAAGCTAATGCCCAAACTAGGTAAGACATGAGAACATGGAGTTTAAGAGCTTTGCCCTTAACTGCCATAATCAAGATGCAATTAATAGAAGTAGTAGCCACAAAGAGGATAGTAGGGAGTCTCAGTCACAAAGATGAATACACACAACTAAAAATCATTAACCACATAAGGAAAGTAACACCTTGAAAGAGATTTAGCAAATAAACTTAAAAGTCAATACCTGAGAGTTAATAGAGTACACAAATATATTTTAAAATGCCAAGATTAATACCTTCAGAGAAGATATTATACCCACAAAACAAGAAGACCCTACAATTAAAAAGAGCCAATTGGGGATACTATAAATATAAATATAAAAATTGTCATGAAGATAAATAAACGTATAAATTGTCAGCAGAAGAACGAGATGATTAAAGAACCAATTAGAAAGTGGAAATATTGAAAATTATTAAGGAATTCTTCCAGATTATCAAACAAGAGAGTAAAGAGATAATATATGAGAGAAAAATAGAGACATGGAAAATAAGTCCATAAATTCCAGTATCAGTATGATGCATGTTACAGAATAGCAAGTGTTACAGAAGAGGAGAAAAAGAATTGAGGAGAGGAAATAATCAAAAGAATAATAGAATATTCCCACCTAGACAGAAATCTTCAGTTTGAGAGTGTCCACCGGAGGCTGGGCAGATGACACATCACAGTAAAATTTTCCATGTCAAACACAACCTCATAAAAGTTTTCAGTGAATAGTGAAAACAAAACAAACAAATGAAATGAACAAAATATCAGGCTCTCTACAAAGGAATAAGAATCAGGATGTTATGCCATAAAAAACATACCTCTTTCAGAGAACTAATTTTTTCTCCCCTTTCATCAAAAGAGTTATGAAACCCATCATGTTATTTGCTTTTTTGCCCTGGATGACAGGAAACTATACATAATGATTAAACACTGGAGCCATGTTAACCTAATGTGCTAGAATATTTTAATTTTCTTTTTTGTTTGTTTCTGGTTGTCAGTAGCTTTGTCTATTTTACTAAGCTTTTTTTATGTCTTAAATTTTTAACAAATTGTAATGAAATATATAAATACATAAAATTTACCACCTTAGCCATTTTAAGCATACAGTTCAGTTTTGTTAAGGATATTCACATCATTGTGCAACAAATCTAAAGAATTTGTTTCATTTTAAAAAACTAAAACTGTGTACCCATAAAAAATGCATTCTCTCCTCAGTCTCTAGTAACCACTGTTCTACTTTCTGTCCCTGTGATTTTGACTACTCTAGGTACCTCATTCACTGCTTCCACTTTTCCCGTTTCTGTTTGCCATGAAGTGACTGGATGCCAAGATCTTCGTTTTTTGTTGTTGTTCTTTAATGTTGAAACCCATTAGATCTATGACAAACCTAGACAGAGTATTAGAAAATGCAGAGACATCATTTTGGCAACAAAGGCCTGTATAGTCAAAGCTATCTGTGGTTTTTCCAGAAGTCATGTATGCATGTGAAAGTTGGACTGTGAAGAAGGCTGATGGCCGAATAATTGATGCTTTTAAATTTTGGTGCTGGAGGAGACTCTTGAGAGTCCCTTGGACAGCAAGGAGACCAACGAGTCAAACCTAAAAGAAATCAATCCTGAATAATTCATCAGAAGGACTGTTGCTGAAGCTGAAGCTTCAGTATTTTGGCCACCTGAGGCAAAGAGCTGACTCAATAGAAAAGACCCCAATGTTGGGAAAGATTGAAGGCAAAAGGAGAAAGGGGCAGCAGAGAATGAGACGGTCGGGCAGTAGAGATGAGATGGTTAGACAGCGTCACCGAATCTAGACAGCATCACCGACCCAATGGACATGAATTTGAGCAATCTCCTGGAGATGGTAGAATACAGAGGAGCCTGGTGTACTGCTGTTTATGGGGTCACAAACAGACACAACTTAGCGAATAAACGGCAATCAGGTACCTCACATAAATTCACACAGTATTTGTACTTTTTTTCATGACTACCTTATTTCACTTATCATAATGTCTTCAAAGTTCATGCATATTTCACTGTGTGTCAGAGTTTCCTTGCTCATAGAGAAAGAATTGTGGATACAGCAGGGGAAGGAGAGGGTGAGATGAATTGAGAAAGTACCATTGACATATATACGCTGCTGCTGCTGCTGCTGCTGCTGCTGCTGCTGCTGCTGCTGCTGCTGCTGCTGCTGCTAAGTCGCTTCAGTCGTGTCCAACTCTTAGCGACGCCATGGACTGCAGCCTACCAGGCTCCTCCGCCCATGGGATTTTCCAGCCAAGAGTACTGGAGCGGGGTGTCATTGCCTTCTCTGACTTATATACACTACTATGTGTCAAATAGATAACTAGTGGGAAGATAATGTGTAAAATAGATAAAAATAGATACAGGGATCCCAGCCTGGTGCTCTGTGATGACCTAGATGGGTGGGATGCGGAGTGGGTAGGAGGGAGGCTAAAGAGGGAGTGTATATATATAGACAGTTATGACTGATTCTCGTTGTTATACAGAAGAAATCAACCCAACATTGTAAAGCAATTATCCTCCAATTTAAAAAAGATTTTTTTGCTTTTTAAGGCTGAACAATATTCTATTATATGCATATACTACATCTTGTGTATCCATTCATCTGTCGAAAACTTGAGTTGTTTCAACCTTTTGGCTATTTTGAATAAAGCTACTATGAACTTGAGTATACAACTCTCCAAGACCCTACTCTCAATTCTTTGAGATATACCAGGAGTTTGGATTGTTGGATCATATGGAAATTTTGTTTTCTAATTTCAAGGAGCTCCCGTACTGTTTTCCATAGTGCCTAACCATTTTAGATTCCTACCAACAGTGTGCAAGAGTTCCAGTTTCTCTATATTCTCACCAAAATTGTATGTTTCTTTACTAGTAACCATCCTATTGGGTACGAGGTTTTATCTCATTGTGAGTTTGATTTATATTTCTCTAACAATTAGCGATATAGAGCATGTTTTTATTTATTTTTTTTTTGGTCAATTGTATATCATCTCTGGAGAACAGTCACATTTGTATATCTCCTTTGGAGAAATGTCAAATGTCTTTTGCCATTTTAAAAAATTGAAGTATAGTTGATATACAATGTTGTGCCAATCTCTGCTGTATAGCAAAGTGACTCAGTTACATAGACATAGACATTCTTTTTTAAAAATGCTCTTTCAGTATGGTTTATTATAGGATATATAGTTCCCTGTAATATACGGTAGTACCTTGTTATTTATCCATCCTATATATAATAGTTTGCAGCTGCTAATTCCAAACTCCCAGTCCTTCCCTCTCCCTCCTCCTTCCCCCTTGGCAATCACAAGTCTGCTCTTTATGTTTGTGAGTCTGTTTTGTAGATAGTTGCACTTGTGCCATATTTTAGATTCCACATGTGTTATTATGTGATATTTGTCTCTTTGTGACTTCACTTAATATGATAATCTTTAGTTACATCCATGTTGCTGCAAATGGCATTATTTCATTCTTTTCTATGGTTGAGTAGTATTCCATTATGTGTATCTCTATGTATACAGAGACACACACACACCACAGTTTCCTCATCCACTCGTCTCCTGATGGACATTTAGGTTGTTTCCATGTTGCTATTGTGAACAGTGCTGCTATGAACATAGGGGTACATGTGTCCTTTTGAATCGTAGTTTTGTCTGTGTATATGCCCAGGATGGGATTGCTCGATCTTATGCTAATTCGATTTTTAGTTTTCTGAGGGATCTCCACACTGTTTTCCATACTGGCTGCATCAACTTACATTTCTACCAACAGTGTAGGAGGGTTGCCTTTTCTCCACACCCTCTGCAGCATTTGTTTTCTGTAGACTTTTTAAAGATGGCACCCTGATGATGTGAGGTGGTATCTTACTGTAGTTTTGACTTGCATTTCTGTAATTAGTGATGTTGAGCATCTTTTAATGTGCCTATTTGCCATCTGTATGTCTTATTTGGAGATGTGTTTATTAAGGTCTTTTGCTCATTTTTTGATTGGGTTGTTTGGTTTTTTGTTGTTGAGTTGTATGAGCTGTTTGTATATTGTGGAGATTAAGCTCTTGTCTTTTGCATCATTTGCAAATATTTTCTCCCATTCCATAAACTGTCTTTTTCAAATGGCTTCTTTTGATGTGCAAAAGCTTGTAAGTTTGATTAGGTCCTGGTTGTTTATTTATTTATTTTTAAATTTCTATTGCTTTGGGAGACTGACCTAAGAATACATTGGTCAGAGAATGTTTTGCTTGTGCTCTCTTCTAGGAGTTTTATGTCTTACATTTAAGTCTTTAAGCCATTTTGAGTTGTTTTTGTGCATGATATGAGTGTGTGTTCTAAACTTCTTTTGCCGCTTTTTAAATCAAGTTGTTTGGGTGCTTTTTGTTGTTGTTTATCGCAGTATCACAATATTTTGATTACTACAGTTTTGTAGTAAGTTTTGAAACTCAGAAGTGTGAAACCTCCAACTTTATTATTTATTGTTAGGTTTGTTTTGACTATTTGGGTCTCCTTGAGATTCTATTTGAATTTTAGGATGGAATTTTCCATTTAAGAAAAAATGTCATTGGGATTTTGATGTTGATTTTATTGATTCCTTTGGGTATATACATATGTAATACATATATTAATATATATTAAATAAGTAAATATGTAAATATATTTTTAATGTCTTGCAGTTCATGAGTATATATTTCCATTTATCAGTGTTTAATTTCTTTTACCAATATTTTGTAGTGTGTAGTGTACAAGTCTTTTACCTGCTTGGTTAAATTTATTCCTAAGGATTTTATTCTTTTAAATACCATCACAAATAGAATTGTTTTCTTAATATCCTTTCAAAAATTGTTTATTGTTGGTGCTTATAAACACAATTGATTTTTGCAGGCTGATTTTATATCCTGTGATTTTGTTAAATGCATTATTGGTTTTAATAAGCATGTGTGTGTGTGCATGTGCACACATATGTGCATTATCTTTTTTACATATAAAATCATATTATTTGTGAACAGAGATAATTTCACTTCTATCTTTCCAATTTGATGCCTTTTATTTCTCTTTCTTGCCTAATTGCTCTGGCTAGGACTGCCAGTACTGCTGCTGCTGCTAAGTTGACCCCACAGACGGCAGCCCACCAGGCTCCTCCGTTCCCTGGGATTCTCCAGGCAAGAATACTGGAGTGGGTTGCCATTTCCTTCTCCAGAGCATGAAAGTGAAAAGTGAAAGTGAAGTCACTCAGTCGTGTCCGACTCCTTGCAACCGCATGGACAGTAGCCCACCAGGCTCCTCCGTCCATGGGATTTCCCAGGCAAGAGTACTGGAGTGGGTTGCCATTGCCTTCTCCAACTGCCAGTACTATGTTGAATCAAAGTCATGAAAGTAAACACTCCTATCCTATTCCTGATCTTAGAGGTAAAGCTCTCAGCTTTTCACCATTAAGTATGTTATTAGCTGTGGGCTTTTCATATGTGTCATTTATCATGTTACTTTAATTCCTAGTTTGTTACATCTTTCTATCATGAAAAGGTGTCAAATTTTGTCAAATGCTTTTTCTGCATTAATTGAAATGATCATGGGTTCCTCCCTTCTTTATTCTGTTAATGTGGTATATTCAACTGATGAATATTTGTATGATGAACCCTTCTTGCATTCAAGGAGTAAATCCACCTGGTCATAGTGTGTAAGGCTTTAAAATGTACTGTTAAATTCTGTCTGTTGATATTTTCTTGAGGATTTTAGCAGCAGTATTCATCAAAGATATTGGCCTGTAATTTTTTCTCCTAGTGTTTTTGCCAGGATTTGGTGTCAGTGTAATGCTGACATCATAAAATGAGTGTGGTATTGATCCCTCCTCTTCAGCTTTTAGGAAGAGTTTATGTTTAGAGAATTAGTATTAATTCTTCTTTAACTGTTTGGAGGGCTTCACAAGTGAAGTTTTCTGGGCCTGGACATTTGTTTTTTGATTACTGATTCAATCTCCTAACTAGTTTTGGGTATTCAGAGTTTTTATTTCTTCATAATTCAGTCTTGGTAGGTTTTATGATTCTAAGAACTTGTCCATTTCACTTGGAGTGTTCAGTTTGTTGGTATGCAATTGTTTATACTATTCTTTTATAATAATTTTTATTTCTGTAAAATTTATTTTAGTATCCCTTCATTCATTTACAATTCCAACTGAGTCTACAGTTCTGCAGTCTTCTTGCAGCTCTCAGGCCCCACCACTGCTTCCAGAGACCTCCAACATAATACCCAAACTAAGCCAGCATTCCCATCTGTGCTCCAAGTAATATGAGAAAGAAACCAGAACTCCAGGTATCTCCCACACAATCCAGAACATTGCAAGCAAGCTCCACTCTTTCCTTGCTGTCCCAAGGGAGCAACCAGGAATTGGTCACCTTCCTCCCAACACACCACACTGCTATGAGCAGGAGGTGGGGCAAGAGTGAGCAGAAGTGCCATAAAATTTCCTGCCATTTTTAGTGTGCCATTTTCTTGGTTAGGCATTTGCTTGTTGCAACTTTTTAACTGGTTTCTAGAATTCTTGCAAAGCTGCTTTGGTTTGTAAGTTGTTTGTTTAATATTGTGGGAGAATGAGGGTGTAGCGCTTACAATTCTTCCATCTTATTGATGTCACTCTCCTGTATAAATCTTTTAAAAAGTAAATAGCCTTGTATCTTTTTTAGAAAATGTCATACATAAACTGAATAAATAAAATAAAATTCACATCATTTAAGAGGAAACGATTGCAGAATATTAATAATTTTGTGCTTCAGATTGTTGAGTAGAAGAAATTAAGGTTTTCTTGAGAGTTTAATGCTCAGAGAAAGGGCAAAGAGGTGCCAAAAAACCCAATAAATATCAATGGTTTAAATAGCTATAGGCCCAGAGAGCCAGAAGTTTTAAAAGAAACCTTCCAAATAATCTTCCGTTAAATGGAAAGTAATAAGATACTGTTTAATGACTGTGTTGTATGCTGCAGTTCATGGGGTTGCAAAGAGTCAGACATGACTGAGCGACTGAACTGAACTGTAACATTTGGAGATTACTGAATTGGTGCTTACAAATTTTTATTTTGTAAAGTAGGTTTTGTACCAGTTAGGCATATGTTCATTTGCAAGAAAAAATATTATCCATCAATGGTTTAATAAGTCTGGTTACATTTTCTAATATAAGAAGCCTGGAAGCAGAAAGATTCAGGCTTCAGTTCATCAGTTCAATGATATCAGAACAAGCATTGCAGTTCTTCTAGTCTTACCCTCATGGGTGCTAATAAGTTCCCACTACCCCACATTCAAAGCAGGAAGAAGAGGGAAAGTTGGTGCCAGTTATCAGACTCTTTGTCAGGAACACACATAAATTTCCCAGGAACCCCTGGGAGACTTGAGGTTACAGCTCATTGGCCATAACATGGTCATATGGCCTTCTTTGCTACAGAGAATACTGAGAAAGTGTATTCCCACATTTTTCAGTTTATGCTGTGAAAGATGGCAACAGAGGAGAGAAGTGGGGTGGGACTTACCCTATCAGGTAAGCAGATCCAGCAGTGTTTCCCCAGGGGGTACTTAATGAGTAAAATCCCACTTGGTCCTCAGGTAAATACGCAAGTAATTCTATGCCTTTATCTTATCACAGACTTCCTTACTCTCCAGAGTATTCTTACAGAGAGATGCATTCACAAAGTATATTCCTCAGTGTCAATTTTAAGATGAGGCTTCCTAATTTGGAACAAAAGAATATATCCCTTTTTCCACCTACTAACAATTTTAATAATATAATGACATTTTTATGAACTCATTTAACCAACATTTATGAAGTATTAAATATGTGATAGTAATTATGGTAGACACTGATAATTCAGAGATGAATAAGATAAGATCCATAGCCTCAAGTAGTTCATAGCCCAGAAGTTAAACACTTTGAGTAGATAATTATATACATATAAATTATAATTTATTTATAAAAAGATGATTAATGATCATATATGATAGCATGTTTATCCAGCTTGATGATAACATATTCTAAGTCTGTGGACAGGGCTTCCCAGATAGTTCTAGTGGTAAACAACCAGCCTGCCAATGCAGGAGACATAAGAGATGCATGTTCAATCCCTGGCTTGGGAAGATCCCCTGGAGCTGGAAATGGCAACCCACTGCAGTATTCTTGCCTGGAAAATCCCATAGACAGAGGAACCTGACAGACTATAGTCCACAGGGTCGCAGAGAGTCGGACACAACTGAAGCAACTTAGCACACACGAATGCAGTCTGTGGAAAGCCTTTAGAGTTTGACCGTTTTGCTAGGAGATCTAGGGAGAATTAGACACAACTCAAGGTTCCTTAAGCAAGTGTCTTTTTGTAATGACAGCACCTTTCTTTAATCTTCGTATTGTCCCTGATGTCATTGAAGTCTGTCAGTCTTTAATAAGGCTAGCTTACCCAACTTGATGGTAATGCAGAGGTTTGAATTTAGGTACCACGGTGAGGGACAGGGAGGCCTGGTGTTCTGCAGTCCATGCGGTCGCAAAGAGTTGGACACGACGGGGTGACTGAATGACAACAACCAGTGATATACATGGAAACTAAGAATGTAATCAGTATTTAGCTTTATATCTTAAAAGAACTGATGAGTTACTAGGTCTGGTTCACTTGATGTACCTGGGTTCTGAGTAGGAAAAAGAATATGAGTCAGAACCGCACCTGGCAGCCTAAGGCACTCCCTAGTAGAGCCGTTGAGATCTGCTGCTAACAAACAGACAAAAGAGAATGGTTCCACCTTTCCTTCTCTTCTTTCGGCAGCTCACAACTGCCTGGAATCGTGAGAAACTTTCATTTCTTTTTGGGGCTAGGAATATTTCCCCCTTTGCCCCATTGCGTTACAAGAGATCACCATGCAGCATTAAACCTGCTGTCCTTTACCTATATTTGTAACTCTGTATCTCTATGGAAAAGTCCTTTGTTTAGAGTAGAAATCCATGAACTTCAGTCCATGGGACAAATCCTGTAGTTGTACACCCTGTGAACTAAGAAAAGCTTCTGTATTTTTAGTTAGTTGAAAAACTCAAAAGGAAGATTTTTTTGTGATATGTGAAAATTATATGAAATTCACAACTCTCTGTCCACCAATTCATATTGAAGCGCAGCCATGTTCACTTTTTTACACATTGTCTGTGGCTGCTTTTGAGGTATTATGGCTGAGTTAAAGAGTTCCAACCGAGATTATATCATTTACAAAGTATGAAGTGTTTACTAAATGTTTACTAAAACTAAAATGTTTATAAAATGTTTACCTTTATAGGAAAATTTATAGGAACATTTTGCCAGCCTCTGATTGGGAAGAAAAATCTCCACTTCTGCATATAGAGTAGAAATCTATAATCACATTGCTATACTTCACTGAGCAAATTGGGATTGTATATCACTATCAGTCTACCAGGTGTAGGGGCATTGGCATCATGGCACAGCACAGCAGTAATCAAACATTTTTAGCAACAGAACTGTCTTTTGGAAGGGTCTCTAAGGTCCCTCTGGTGGCCTGTAGGTTCTGTAGCTGTATGTTTGCCTGAGTCTCAGCCTCATACCGTCTGTGTGTTAATTAGGACTCTGTGCCATTGCTAGGAGGAGCTATTCAACACCCAGAAGTTTCATTGTTTCCATCTCAGTAAATGCCACTGATGATAAAATGAGTCAAAAACTACATGTCACCCATGACTACCTTTTCTCTCCTTTATCTACACATTCAATCCACCACCAAGTTCTATCAGGACCATCTCCTAAATGTCTTTCTCAAGTGTCCTTATCTTGCCCTTCATATGCTACCTCGTTACCCTAAGGTTACTAGCATCCGGACTCCTGGAGAATCCTCCCAGTGATATTATTATTCACTCCCACTCACCAGAGCAGGAGAAGTCACAAGCAACCAGTTGTTGTTGTTTAGTTGATAAATTATGTCTGATTCTTTGCGACCCCATGGACTGTAGCCCACCAGGCTCCTCTGCCCATGGGATGTTCCAGGCAAGAATACTTGAGTGGGTAGCCATTTCCTCCCCCAGGGATCTTCCTGACTCAGGGATCAAACCTGCATCTTCTGCTTGGCAGGCAGATTCTTTACATCTGAGCCACTTGGGAAGCCCAAGCAACCAGTATGGTCTTTTAAAAACATAAATTTGGTGCAAGATTCCCTGGTTTCATACCCCTTCAGTGTTTTCCCATTGACTGCCCCTTCAGGCCTCTCTTCTCTCTCTCTGCCTAGAACCCAACCCCAGCGGTCTCCATGTAGCTCCTTTATTGAGTGCTCTGTTTTCCCTCAGGGCCCATGCCGACTGTTCCTTGCCTTCTCATTCCTTTTGCCTAACTATTCCATTTTATCTTTTAGTTCTTGCTTTTCATTTATAAAGAAAAATAATGAATACTTATTATGTTCCAGCCACTGTGTTAAGAACTCACACTACAGGTATAGAAAAGACACAAGTCTTATACAGACCTTATAATCTAATAGGGGATACATATGTGAAGCAAATTATCCTCAAATAATGCATTAATTACCAGTGTGATAATGTTGTTTAGTCACTAAGTTGTGTCCGACTCTTTGCAAGTCCATGGATTGTAGCCCACCAGGCTCTTCTGCTCATGGGATTTTCCAGGTGAGAATACTAGAGTGAGTTGCCATTTCCTCCTCCAGGAGATCTTCCTGACTTAGGAATCAAACACGTATCTCTTGTGTCCCCTGCATTGGCAGGCAGATTCTTTATACCACTGAGCCCTGTGGGCTTAGCAAACTGAAACACAGGAAGATTCTAGAGAGTAAAACAGGGACCATAGTCTAATCTTGGGGGCACAGAAAAACCTTTATGGAAGTGATATTTAAGCTAAACCTCATAGAAAAATTCCTGAGATGAGAGAGAAGAAAATTCCAAGCCAAGAGAAAAGCATGTACAAAGGTCCTGAGGCTAACAAGAATTGAAAGAGGTTCAGCTGCAGAGCGTGAAGAGTAAGAGAAACAATAGCTTGTCATAAGCTGAAAATAGAGGAGGGTCCAGAACATGCAGGATCTCGTGGGCCCTGTTAAGCATTTTGGCCAATTCAGGTAATTTACACTTAAGTGTTTCCTTCCTCCAGAAACTTTCCTTCACTCTCCAGTCTGGGGGAGGCAACCAGCCCCATCTACAGCACTGACATTTACATACATTGCCCATAGTTTATTTTCTTTGCTGGCCTCACTGCCATGCCTTGTCTTCCCTGCTAGTCCAAGAGTTTCATGAAGGTAAAAACCTTGTCTGTCTCGTTCATTGCTATTTCCTCTGTGCCTGGCACAGTGCTTGGAATATAAAAAGAGCTCAATGCATACATGTTGAATGAATGAGCCTCCTTCTTTTCCGTCTCTCTACAATCATGGGCTCTCCTAGCGCTTCCCAGAAATATGATGGTCACCAGCTGTTCTGGCAGCGGCCCTATTGATGGATCATTCTCCTTCATCATTGGGGTGACCTCTTGCCTCCTCTCCTGATTTCCACCCTCTTGCCTCTCTAGTCCATCCTCCTCACTGCTACCTAAACTACTATCCTAGAGGAAAATTTGGACCATGTCTTAAAAAAAATTTTTTTAATCCCTAAACACCCTCTCTTAATCCTTCTGGATGCAGAATAAAATTCAAACTCCTTTGCTGCTGTCCTTAGATGCTCCATGAATTGGCCCTAACCCATTTTTCCAGTCTTATCTGTTCCTTCTTTCACATGTCCTGAACTCCAGTCATAGCAGGCTTTCCACAGACCTTCAGGTATGCTCCACACTGATTACTGTGTCAACCAGAACTTCTCTCTCTCTCGTCTCTGCCTTTCAACATTTGACTCATCCTTTGCCACCCACCTGAATTCTAGCATTCTGTTCTTTTGAATCTATTTCCATAGCCCAGTGGTTCTCAAAATGTGATTCCTGAGACCAGCAGCAAAGGGAATTCTTAAGTTCCACTACAGACTTACTGGAAAATGCAAAGGTTGGGGTAATCTGTGGCTAAACAAGTCTTCCAGCTGATTCTAATATGCACTAACATTTGAGAGTCACCGCCCTGAACATATTGCTGTATTTCTAGTTTAGGGTTTTATTTCTATTTTATTATGTTTATTTCATAGATAAGAAAACTGAGACTTAGAAAAGTTAAGTACTTTTGCTTAAAATAACCCAGTTAGGAATAGAATTTTAACCCAGTCCAGGGGACCTAGACTCCATTTAGTTTAGGAGTTTAGATCACATTGAGTTCTGGTTAGTTGTTTATTTGTCAGCATCCCTTATTAGAATAAGTGGCCGAAAGGCAAGGACCACATCTTACCTATTTTATCTCCACCACAATGAAATAAAGTGGTAACAAAGTACCACTGTGTTGGATAGCTGAACAGTCCTCCTACTCCTTACACAATTTAGGGGTTCCTCCACTGCAAATCTCCCAGATTGCTGGAAGAAATATCAATGACCTCAGATATGCAGATGATACCACTTTTATGGCAGAAAGCAAAGAATAACTGAAGAACCTCTTGATGAAAGTGAAAGAGGAGAGTGAAAAAGTTGGCTTAAAGTTCAACATTCAGAAAACAAACATCATGGCATCCGGTCCCATCACTTCATGGTAAATAGATGGAGAAACAGTGGAAACAGTGGCAGACTATTTTTTGGGCTCCCAAATCACTGCAGATGGTGACATGAAATAAAAAGACCCTTACTCCTTGGAAGAAAAGTTATGAAGAACCTAGACAGCATATTAAAAACCAGAGACATTACTTTGCCAACAAAGGTCTGTCTAGTCAAGGCTATAGTTTTTTCCAGTTGTCATGTATGGATATGAGAGTTGGATTATAAAGAAAGCTGAGTGCCAAAGAATCAATGTTTTTGAACTGTGGTGTTGGAGAAGGCTCTTGAGAGTCTCTTGGACAGCAAGGAGTTCCAACCAGTTCATCCTAAAGGAGATAAGTCCTGAATGTTCAGTGGAAGGACTGATGCTGAAGCTGAAACTCCAATACTTTGGCCACCTGATGCGAAGAGCTGACTCATTTGAAAAGACCCTGATGCTGGGAAAGATTGAAGGCGAGAGGAGGAGGGGACGACAGAGGATGAGATGGTTGGATGGCATCACTGACTCAATGGACATGAGTTTGAGTAAACTCTGGGAGTTGGTGATGGACAAGGAGGCCTGGCGTGCTTCAGTCCATGGGGTCCCAAAGAATCAGACATGACTGAGCGACTGAAGTGAACTGACTGAACCTCTGCAAATAAATTTATCTGGAAAGGGAGAATATATTTACTACATTTTATTATATTATTATAGGGGAAGTCCCTATAATGTGGCTCAGTGGTATAGAATCCACCTTCAATTCAGGAGACACAGGAGACGCTGGTTTGGTCCTTGAGTCAGGATGAGCCGCCAAAGGAGGAAATGTCAACCCACTTCAATATTCTTGCCAGGAAAATCCCAAGGACAGAGACGCCTGGTGGGCTACAGTCCATGGGGTCACAAAGAGTCAGACACAACTGAGCAATTGAACATATTATCAGTATACTACTTTATAATCATGATGGTGTGATCACTCATCTAGAGCCAGACATCCTGGAATGTGAAATCAAGTGGGCCTTAGAAAGTATCACTACAAACAAAGCTAGTGGAGGTGATGGAATTCCAGTTAAGCTATTTCAAATCCTGAAAGATGATGCTGTGAAAGTGCTACACTCAATATGCCAGCAAATTTGGAAAACTCAGCAGTGGCCACAGGACTGGAAAAGGTCTGTTTTCATTCCAATCCCAAAGAAAGGCAATGCCAAAGAATGCTCAAACTATTGCACAATTGCACTCATCTCACATGCTAGTAAAGTAATGCTCAAAATTCTCCAAGCCAGCCTTCAGCAATACCTGAACTGTGAACTTCTGATGTTCAAGCTGGTTTTAGAAAAGGCAGAGGAACCAGAGATCAAATTGCCAACATCCGCTGAATCATGGAAAAAGCAAGAGAGTTCCAGAAAAACATCTATTTCTGCTTTATTGACTATGCCAAAGCCTTTGACTCTGTGGATCACAATAAACTGTGGAAAATTCTGAAAGAGGTGGGAATACCAGACCACATGACCTGCCTCCTCTTGAGAAATCTGTATGCAGGTCAGGAAGCAACAGTTAGAACTGGACATGGACCAACAGACTGGTTCCAAATAGGAAAAGGAGTACGTCAAGGCTGTCTATTGTCACCCTGCTTATTTAACTTCTATGCAGAGTACATCATGAGAAATGCTGGACTGGAAGAAACAAGCTGGAATCAAGACTGCCAGGAGAAACATCAATAACCTCAGATATGCAGATGACACCACCCTTATGGCAGAAAGTGAAGAGGAGCTAAAAAGCCTCTTGATGAAAGTGAAAGAAGAGAGTGAAAAGTTGGCTTAAAGCTCAACATTCAGAAAATGAAGATCATGATATCTGGTCCCATCACTTCATGGGAAATAGATGGAGAAACAGTGGAAACAGTGTCACTTTATTTTTTGGGGCTCCAAAATCACTGCAGATGGTGATTGCAGCCATGAAATTAAAAGACGCTCACTCCTTGGAAGGAAAGTTATGAGCAGCCTAGATAGCATATTCAAAAGCAGAGACATTACTTTGCTGACTAAGGTCTGTCTAGTCAAGGCTATGGTTTTTCCAGTGGTCATGTATGGATGTGAGAGTTGGACCGTGAATAAGGCTGAGCGCCAAAGAATTAATGCTTTTGAACTGTGGTGCTGGAGAAGACTTCTGAGAGTCCCTTGGACTGCAAGGAGATCCAACCAACCCATTCTGAAGGAGATCAACCCTGGGATTTCTTTGGAAGGAATGACACTAAAGCTGAAACTCCAGTACTTTGGCCACCTCATGCGAAGAGTTGACTCATTGGAAAAGACTCTGATGCTGGGAGGGGTTGGGGGCAGTAGGAGAAGGGGACGACAGAGGATGAGATGGCTGGATGGTATCACGGACTTGATGGACGTGATTCTGAGTGAACTCCGGGAGTTGGTGATGGACAGGGAGGCCTGGTGTGCTGCGATTCATGGGGTCGCAAAGAGTCGGACACGACTGAGCGACTGAACTGAACTGAAATGATACTGTATTACATACATATCTCACTATAGTAATTCATTCACCTATAATATTCTTGATGATGAATCCTGGACTTGAATTTTAAGAACTTGATAAAAGGAAAATTGTTCTATAGGGAAACTGATTTGTTTTGCCTAATTAGACTTTAGGATTTTCAGTAGTGCTTTGTGGACTTTAATGTGAATATGAATAACCTGGAGATCTTTTAAACTATAATTTCCTGACTTAGTAGGTCTGTAGGAGGCCCTAGAGTCTGCATTTCTCACAAGCTCCCAGACGATGCTACCGGTCTGAGTGGACCACAGAGGAAATTTTACAGACTATCTTCTTGCAAACTAGCTCTGTAGTTCTTCTGGCAGAAGGAGATTTAGTGTGTGGTACAACTTCTTTGTGGTATTTTTAATCAAGCGTGGGTCAAAGGCTCTAGCCAATGGTTTTCAACCATAGCTGCACTTTTGAGTCACCTGGAGGTGCTTTTAAAAAACACCAGTGCCTAGGTTCTGCTCTCTGAGAACTAGATTTAATGAAGCACTGCCCTAGGTAATGAAGTAAAACACATGGATAAACTGCTCTTACATTTTACACAGCAGATCTATGACAAGTCTGCCCTTGAGAAGTTTTTCAAAATGATAAGATGGTACAATGTATATTATGAAGGACTTAACATTTAAATTATTAAAAGGAAAAATAAAAGGCAAACCTTGTTTTGCTATAAAATGTGATAGACTACCTGCTTCTTAAGATGAAAACCAAGCTGTAGGCCTGCTATTATGTGCATCTGTCTCTGCAGACACTTCTAAGGAAATTGTTATTAAGAAGAATAGAATTCTTGATTACTTGCCTGGATAATGAGGTAGGTCATCATTATTTGTGTAGCATGGTGAGTTTTCAGATATTAAGCTGTAGATTGGATTATGTTCCAATCCTTTATCCCTTCCTTGTTATAGAATTCAAGACATCCAGGCAGTGCCTCCCACAAGAGTAGGGAGAGCATATTTTCGTGTCTCATTGATGTTGGGCAGGACCAATGAAAGGTCAGGACACAGAGACTTGAAATGTTCTTAAGTGGTTTTGGTTGGCTTCTTGTACTCCTGCCATTCCACAAGATCACACTCAAGATAGCTGAAGTTCTGACCCCTAAAAGATCTGGAGTACAGGTCAGACATCTGCATTTGTTAGCTATTACAAACAGGTAATTCACTGACCTCTGGTTTTGAAGGACTAGAAAGTAAAACAGATAATGTAAATGCATTTTGTCCAGTACACTTAAGATCTCAGTCCATTAAACTTCTGAAATACACTTCATCTGATGATTTTCTATGATGAAGTTGTCTCTGTTTAATTGTCAAATAAGGTGGTTAGGGTTCCATGAGGTCTAAGTATTTAATATAAAGGTTTATTTTGAGAATGTGATTCTTTTGTTTAAATTGTCCTTTCATTTATGAAACGATGGAGATGGTTGGTTAGCTATTTTTTTGTTACTTAGAAAAATTAGAAGTTGGAAATTGAAAGTTGAAAAGGTTACATACATTCCTAATTTTGGTGGGATACAGGGGTGAGTGCAGACATTTTATGGTATAAGAATCCAGAAGCTAGGGAGCATCTTTACAAACTATTAGCTTGACTCAGTGCGGATAAATCAAATGGAAGCAGAGGATTAGGCCATTCTGTACTTGAGGGTCCCTCCCAGTGGCTAATGGGATAGGCAAAATATGCCCTAAAAGAAACCCATACCAATTAGGTGCTATCCCTTAGGAGCCTATTTTGTCATTTCTGTGTGTGTGAACTTTGTGTTAAGATCTTAAGTGGGTGAGGCATCTCTGCAGAAATCAAGGATGGATAGACTTTAGCTAAGCAAATGCAGTATTTACAATAAACCATAGCTAATCATATGAAAGTGTCAAAATCACTCTTCCTAATAGTTAGTGTTATGAAGTGTTATAAAAATTATAAGCTGTTAATTCCTCTTTCTGGGCTTTCTAGCTGATTGTCAAAAAATAGTAATATCACCTGATGTATTTTGAGTATTAAAAAGGTTGGCAACATCTACACAAATGTGCAGGACTGTAGAACTGAGACAAATTGTACTGGTTGGCTATGAAAGCTTCCCCTGTTTACTTTTTGGAGTGGCATGGCCTCCTTCAAAGCCAGGAGGCAGACGCGGTATGGCAGAAGCCCACTGCACTGGGCCAGGCAAGACCTGGCCACCTCTGTGTCCTTGGACATGTCACTGAATCTCTCTGAGACTCAGTGTATCTATAAAAGGAAGGGTTTAGACAGGTGGTTTTTAAGAAATTTACCAGATATGAAATTCTATGATTCCGTTTCACATTTGTATAGTAACGTCTCCAAGTGAAGAAAAAGAAATGAGGTTGTTATTGTCGTTCAGTTGCCCAGTCTCTGCGACCCCATGGACTGCAGCACACCAGGCCTCCCTGTCCCTTACCATCTTCCGGAGTTTACCCAAGTTCATATTCATTGCATCGGTGATGCCGTCCAGCCACCTCATCCTCTGACGCCCTCTTCTTCTTCTGCCCTTAATCTTTCCCAGCATTAGGGACTTTTCCAATGAGTCATCTGTTCACATCAGATGACAAAATATTGGAGCTTCAGCATCAGTCCTTCCAGTGAATGTTCAGGGTTGATCTCCCTTAAGATTGACTGGTTTGATCTCCTTGCCTAAGTTTGGCCAAATTATTCCTCCCCACTTTCTTGGTAAAGGCAATATTTTTGCAAATGAGGAAACAGAGCCACAGAAGGGTTAATTAATATGCCCCAAATCACACGGAAACTTTATACTTGGTCTTTTGAATCTAGAACTTTGAAATATATATAGATCTATTTTTCCAGAGGAGCATCTCCAAAAAAATGCCCATTATCTAGATTTTACTTTGGGCAGATATTAAAATTATTTTTACCATTTTCACATGGCTTATTAGATCTGGGGGAAATTTTCTGTTTTATAATTAAAATAAACTATTTCTAAATATTAAGTATCCTGACTTTAAAAAGTCTTCACATCTTCTCTTTAAAAGATAAAAACCAATTCAATAAGCTAAGCAACGACTTCTTGTTTTTTTTTTCCCCAGTTGTTATTACAAGTACATGTATGTATATGTGACAGAGGGGAAGAGGTAAGCTTGTTTAAGATAATCTTGTTTCTCCCATCACTTTTTACTTAAAGTCATTATAATATAGGAATTACCTGAGATCTATAAACATTGCCCAGGTGAAACCCTGCTGCCCTCAGTGTTTGGATAAAAGGATTGAAGCACAGAGGTATTAACTGTGCTTCTCAAGGTTAACTGACTTTCTCAAGGTCACACAGAAAATTACAGTCAAGGCTGGGATTAGGATCTAACTGACTGAGCAACTTCACATTCCTGACCCAGATGCTTTAATTCCATTAGGCTGTTGTTCTTTCCCAGAGGCAGTTTAGATTCCCAATTCCTTTGTAGAAGTTAGAGACTCTGAGGAAATGCACCCTTAATAATCACAGAGGCACAAGTGGCATTTCCAGGAACAGATGATAGGTTTTGAACAGGAAGTTAGGAAGTTTAGAGCATAAATTCACAGGAAAATAAACATGGAAGGACAGCATGGATTTTCACTAAGAATCAAGCCAGAACTTTCACACTGATTCAATTCTTCCCCCCTGGGATGACCATTCCACTTCCACCAAGCATTTGTTTTTAACCTGGTACTCATCCTGGGACTAATTCAATGGCATAAAGACCTTGTTTCTTCTGGGTTTTGGAGTTTTTTTGTTTTTGTTTGTTTGGCTTAGTAAAAGCAGATTTCTGCATATTTCATAAAAACTCCTTTGACAGTACCACACAAATAGTATTCAGTTTCCCAACCCTAATTAGAATATTGTTTTATTACACTGCACATTTCCTAAATCTCACACTAATTAAATGTATATTGTACTTTCCTATTACCAACAACTATCTGTGCTCAAGATTTATGGTCGTGTACCGTGGTGGTTGACGACTGTATCAGCATTTCAATTTCAAATATGTTTCAGAGGTTCAGGGCTTATCTGGAAAATTAATTGCAGCTGAAAACCTGGCACAGCCTATTCTTCCACAGACCAGCCTGGGGCTCTCCTCCAGCTCCTGACTTCTTTTTCTGGAACAGCTGCAGGGGAAGTGGAGTGAGGAGTGGGAGAGAGGGGAGAGGAAGAGAGACGATGGGGGAGCGTGGAATGCCATCCCATTCTCAGAGCGTTCCTTCCGATCTCTGGAATCTGTCTGCAGGGGAAATGAACATTCTTGTCTGCCTAATGCACACAGTAAGTGGACAGAGGCCCTGATTCCCAGCGCTCCATTAGCAGGAAGGCCATGTGTTGGCTGCTGAAAACACTGGTGGCTTTTCCCGTTTATTATTTTTTAAGCAAGGATTTCAGCTTTTTGTTTGTTTTTTGTTGAGCTCAGCTGTGGGCATTCAAGATATGGATATATTTATTGGCTTAGAGTCACACAGATGACCCTTGAAGGCAATTGGACTTTTCCTGCCAGTTTGTCTCTCGACTTTTCCAAAGGGACAGCAGGGAACAATAACACCCTGGCTAGTGGACTTGCCACCCAAGTATTCGACATTTCTGCTTTATGAGTTGTTTCGTTCTTGTTGTTGTTTATGGGTTTTTTTGGCTGCACCATGCGACTTGCAGGATCTTAGTTCCCCCTTGACCAGGGATCAAACCCAGGTCCCCAGCAGTGGAAAGGTGGAGTCCTAACCTCTGGACAGTTGGGGAAGTCCCTGCTTTGTGAATTTAATTATACTCTATGAGTATAAAAGAGCAGTTTGAAAAACGGGACAGTTCACATATTTTTGTTTTCTTACTAATTTACCAGGAAGGTCCTGGTAGCAGACTAGGAACCATCTTAGCTTGCCATGAACATTGAAAAGCAAAGAATTCCTGTTTAATTCAGGGGGCATTTGGTTACAAGCAGCAGAAACTAATGGACAACAGTTTAAGCAAATGGAATCTGAGACCTGAAAGGACAGCTGAGACTAATGAGAGTCTGGAATTGGAAGCTAGAAGGCGTTCATGAAACAAGATTCCAGTTCTTTTCATCTGTCTCACGCTGATGCTTAGCTTCTCTTTCTCTCCATAGTGTATTTCATTTCCTCTCTTCCAGGACATCTGCTTTACCTTCTGCTTCTTCCTATGGTCTGGCTCTCTTGATTTACTCATGCATCCACATCATCCCCAAACTCCCAGCCTTGAGGGTCTCCGCTTCCACTCTCTGCTCCAAACTATCACTAATTACTACAGTTTTACATTCTCAGTTTAAATTATTGAGAGGCTTTGATTAACTCAGTTTGAGTCAGATGTACAGCTGATGCTGAATCAGTTTTGATGACAGTGGTGGCATCACGGCCACTTAAATACATTACATTGCTTACTTTTGTAGAATCTGTGAGGGCAGCACTGCCAAGGAAGAGAAAGTTGGCTGGGAACCTAGCCGTCCATCCCAACTGTAACACAATAGAATCCAGTGTCTCTTTCTGTCTGTCTCTCTCACACACAGAAAATTGCTCAGTGACAAGTAGGTGGCATCTCGTCTGAAATATGGCTAAAACAAAACACTTGAGTTCAATTGTTCTTAGTCATTTCTCTCTTAAAATTAAACAGCATACATACCCTAGGAGGGCCTATTAAAAATGCAGATACCAGAGCTTGCTTCAGAGATCCTGATTGAAACACGTATCAGAGCTTTCTAATAAGCTCTTCAGGAGAGCCCACTAAGAGTGGTCCACATGCCTCATTTTGAGGAAGTCCTGGTTTCTCACTGATTCTTATCATGTGTTCAGGTGTAACAGTGATAGTGGTGAGGGAATTTTTGGACACTTAGCTATGGCAGGGCATAAGGAGTTCTGACTCACTCATAATGATTGTAACAGATTAAGTAGTGAAAATGAATTGCATCGTACATCTAAGCTTCAACTGGGATTTAGTGATGTAGGTGTATCAACAGTTCAGGGGTCTAGTCAAAGAAACCCCAAGTGCTCTCATTTCACTAGATGTAGTTCCTGTCTGTACAACAAAAGGTAAGTTAATTATGAAATAACATGATCGTATTAATAATGCCATTCCAGTCAGCACTACAGTGAAACATACCAGAATTGATTTCATTAGCTTACCTGAGAGGATTGACACTAAACTGAGGGTTGATACTAAACTGTCAGGAGTGACACGGGAGAAATGGCAGGGGCATTATTCCAACCTCACAGGAGCATCATCAGGAAGGATAATTTAATTTCTCTCACCCTTTTTTCTAGGGTTTCATACCTGCCTGAAAATGCTAATTTTGAAGAGCACAGATTTATAATTTTTTATTCCCAAAGTTAAAAATACTCTTCACATTCGCAAGCTTACTGCTTCATGTGTGGCTTTGGGGTTTGCTGTTGGGCCAAATATCTACCTTACAACACCCAGGGTTCAGCATGCTTTATTGGATGGAAAAAGCAAAGCTGTAGAGGAAGAATGAAATTAAAAAGAAATTAAGATATGAGGTGTATACAGCCAAGTACATCATCTTTTTTCCACATGAAGCACAGAGGGTGGTTTTTCCAGGCACTCACAGGCACGTGGCACCTGTGTTCATTTAAATGATTACACATTCAACAAAATTTGAATGTGTGATGTGCAATCATTTGAATCACTCATTATACATTAAAATAAACCAACACAAACACAACTCATTCTCTGCTGCTTTTGAGAAACTAAGTCAATTAAATGAAAGAACAAAATGAAGCTGATGCCAGGCTGAAGATCATTTCTTGACCATGATCAAACTTTTAGTGGTGGTGTGGGGTTAGAAGAGGAATAAAAGAAAAGAGAGTGTTTCCTCCTGCCCAGAGCCACCATGCTCCCAGACCACTTCTCCTCACTTTGCCCTAGCCCAGAGGACCACATAGCACAAAGGGAAACAGTAGGAAAAAAGGCAAGTGGAAAGAATACAGTCTTTTGGGGAAGTGCAGGTGTTTTCCCCAGCTCTCCCATTATAATTGTCTATGGTTGCTGTCTTCTTTTTTTATGTTTAATGATTTCTACAACCTACTTGAATGGGGCTTCTGTCTACATAAATGCACAGAAGCTGTTTCAAAGTTTATCATCTTGCCAAATACAAATGTCCCTTTCTTATTTTTCTTGACCTGTCAGCATTTGAATGAATGAGCCCCTGGCTCCTATCTGAAACATGCTCTCCTACCTTCCACAGTCAACATGATTCTAGTTTTCCTTGTGATAGTTCCAAATCTCTTCCTCCCCTTTCCATGATCACTGTTTAAATGATTGACAAGTGCCAGACTTTGGTTTGCAGTGGTCTTCTTTTCTCCTCCTGGGGGATCATGTTCAGTCTTACACAAGCATTCAGATGAATCCAGACTTACATATCTAAGTTGAAAGTCATCCCTGAACACAGTCATCCCTGAACCACCACAAACATATATCCAATGTTTCCTTGATATCCTCTCTCAGAAGTCTTATTAAGATCTGAAACTTAAAACCTGGTGAAAACAGAACTCTTAATTTTGTGCTGACCTCTCTAACCAATTGGGCTTCCCTGCTGGTTCAGTGATAAAGAATCTGCCTGCCAATGTGGGAGATGCAATTTTGATCCCTGGTCCAGGAAGATCCCTTGGAAAAGGAAATGGCAACCTGCTTCATTATTCTTGCCTGGAGAACCCCATGGACAGAGGAGCCTGGTGTGTTGCAGTCCATGGGGTCAGAGTTGGACACAACTTAGCTCCTGAACCACAGCTCTAGACAGTATCTTCTTCATCTACCCCATTGCTCTGGCGAAAAAAAAAAGGTAAGAGTTTTTCTCAACTCCTGTTTCTCCTTCTATTCATCCTACATCTCATTAATTAGCAAGTGCATTCAAGACTACTTCCAAAATGTTTCCCAAAGCCAGTAAGCTCCATTCACTCTGATGACTATGTTAGCAGTCTAACAGGTTTCTCTCCTTCCAGGAGTAGACAGAATATTCTTATTCCTCAATTTTCTCTATCTTTTCTGAAATCCTTCTTGTCAATCCACCATCATATTTTCCCTGACTAATATCCTAACTCTGCAAGAGGTCCTCTAAAAATATAGGTAAGTTTTGGTGTTTCCTATAGTAGCTTCCTATTACATTTAGGCTAAGATTTGAGATTATCATAGCATACAAAGTCTTGAAAGATATATTTCCAAATTCTATGACCACATTTTCTACAATTCTAATTTCACAGAATGTTCTTTGAAAAACTTAAATCAGATTTTGTCATTCCCCAGATTAAGAAACTTCAAAGTTTGGTAATCTTTGCCACATTGTACAATGCTATATCTGTTAAGAATCTTTTTGGCTCCAAGTGGTGGAAAAACTGATTAATGATTACTTAAGCAAAAAGGGATTAATTTACCTCCCAGAACAAGTAATCCTGAGTGGGAAGTTGGTGCTATTGGTACAGCTGTTTAATGATTCCACAAAGTACTTAGTTTCTCTCTTTTTTCTCTGCCATCCTTATTATGTTAGCGTTTGACCTTATTGCCTATTGTCTCATGTACCCAAGATGGCTCTTATAGTTTCAAACATCACATGTACCACGTCCATGTTCAAGGTAAGAAAAATGTAGGAGAGACAGGATTAGTACCAGCAAACTCATTCCTGATACAGGGCCTCTGCACTTATTATTTCTTCCAGTTGGAATGAGTTTTGCTGATTTTCATACAGTTTACACCTTATAACCATTAAAGTTACAACACAAACATCATCTCAGGGAGTTGAGTTATTAATCCAATGTAGTTGTTCTTGTTTAGTTGCTAAGTCATGTCTGACTCTTTATGATCCCATGGACTGTAGCCCACCAGGCTCCTCTGTCCATGGGATTTTCCCAGGCAAGAATGCAGGAGTGGGTTGCCATTTCCCTCTCCAGATGATCTTCCTGGCCCAGGGATATAACCTGTGTTTACTGCACTGGCATATGGATTCGTTTTCCTCTGAGCCACCAGGGAAGCCCCAATCCAAAATAGGACATCCTGATATTTCATCATAACTATCTGTTTGCTTGTTTTCTTATTGAAATTTTATTAGTTTGGTAGAGCTGCTGTAACAAAGTATCACAGACTGGTGACTTAATGTCTTAGTTCAGGCTGCTGTAACAAAAAATACCACAGATGGTAGTTTACGAGACAGAGGTTTGTTTCTCGGAGTTATGGAGGCTGGGGAGTCCAAGATCAATGTGCCTGCTGATTTGATTCCTGGTGAGAACCCCTTTCATGGTTTGCAGACGGACACCTTTATGCTATGTCCTCACAAACCAAGGAGACAGAGAGGAAGAAAACTCTCCTGTGTTTCTTTTTATAAAGACCTTAATCCCCTCATGGGGGGTATACTCCCATGATCTAATTGCCTCCCAAAAGCCCCGCCTCCAAATGTCATCACACTGGGGACTAGGGTTTCAACGTAGGAATTTAGGGGTCATTCAGTCCATAGCACTTAACCAACAAAAATTTATTAACTTGTAGTTCTGGAGACCAGAAATCTGAGATTAAGGATTTGGCAGGGCTGGTACCTTCTGAGTGCTGTGAGGGAAGGAGCTGTTCAGGTCTCTCCCCCTGGTTTGTAGACAGCCATCTTCTCCCTGGGCTTTCAAGTCATCTTCTTTTTGTCAGTGATTGTACCCAAATTTCCCATTCTTATAAGGACATCAGTCATGTTGAATTAAGTTTCATCCTAAATGACTGCATTTTAACTTGATGACCTCAGTAAAGACTATCTCCTAATAAGGTCATATTCTGAAGGACTGGGCTTAGTAATTCAACATATAAATTTGGGGAGAGGGTACAACTCAACTATAACCAACTCAATAAATAGGTGCTGAATGGGTAGATTTTGATCATAGCCACCACTTGTTGAATGTTTGTAATGTGCCATGTCCTACATGAAGTACTTTATCCTATCTTCTTTAATTTGCACAGTGATCCAATGAACAGAGTACTACAGGTGTTCTTTTAGACATGCAAAAACCATAGTAAGAGAGAGAGTGAGTACTATAGCAGGAGTGTGGAGGCAAGGAAGAAAACAAAGGCTGGGATGTCACCAGCAAAATGGTAAGGAAACATCCTTTGAGACCTCTTCATTACCTTTGATTGGTCACACTGGATCATAAGTAGACAAGGAGTCTAAAATAGAGAGTTTTTATAGGGGTCAGCAAATCTGTTTCCTTAAAGTACATATTTTAGCATTCCGGGTCACATGGTTTCTGTCACAGCCACTCTGCCATTGTAGTATGAAGCAGCCACAGATAATACATAAACAAATGACTGTGGTTGTGTTCCAATAAAACTTTATTTATAAAAGCCAGTGGCTGCCCAGATTTTGCCTGTGGATCATGCTGCTACTGCTAAGTCACTTCAGTCGTGTCCGACTCTATGTGACCCTATAGACGGCAGCCCACCAGGCTCCCTCGTCCCTGGGATTCTCCAGGCAAGAACACTGGAGTGGGTTGCCATTTCCTTCTCCAATGTATGAAAGTAAAAAGTGAAAGTGAAGTCGCTCAGTCGTGTCCGACCCTTAGCGACCCCATGGACTACAGCCCACCAGGCTCCCCCGTCCATGGGATTTTCCAGGCAAGAGTACTGGAGTGGGGTGCCATTGCCTTCTCTGCTGTGGGATCATAGTTTACTAAATCTTCAGAAAAGGAAATTTTCACTTGATTTGCTTTCCTTTGGTTTTCCGCAATGTAATGTAAATCTTATGAATTTAGAAAAACTGGGCTGACTTGATGTCTTTGAGATGCCCAGCATTTGCTTCTATTTTTCAGAGAACATTATACTAAACCATACAAAATCCGTGAGGAACCTTCAAGCCATAAACGCCCTCCTTAAAGTTCTCTTCTCTGGGAAATTCTTCATCACCTCCTGTTACAGTGTGAACTTATGTCCTCAGTGGTGGTGGAAAAGAGGTGTGCAGACAGAGGAGAGGTCAGAAGACAGAGGTACAAAGCCTATCAATCTGGAGTTTCATTCTTGGCTGAGGGAGGAATGAACATGTGGTTTGGGTGCCGCATTTCAATTCACCATGAGTTGTCTTCTTTCCTGATGAAATCAGAAAACAGGTTTTACATATCTGAGGATTAGATAGGGAGTAGTATAGCAGGAGTGCGGAGGCAAGGAAGAAAACAAAGGCTGGGATGTAGCCAGCAAAATGGTAAGGAAACATCCTTTGAGACCTCTTCATTATCTTTGATTGGTCACAGTGGATCATAAGTAGACAAGGAGTCTAAAATAGAGAGTTTATATAGGGGTCAGCAAATTTGTTGCCTTAAAGTACATATTAAATCTTAGAGATCATCTGGATAAATACACTTGATAAAAGGGCAGTGTAAGAATACTCTGATTTAGGGGTGCTGAAGAATTCTCCCCAACACCTGAATATTTATATGTTTTGAACTTGTGATTCCCTGTGCCCTTCATCAGCCTAATTTTTCCCTTGTTTCCATGATCTACCCTGCCCCACTCTAGTCTTTAGAGTTCTTCCTTTTTCCTATCTAGACTCATAACAAGATGAAGTTTCCATCTGCTTTACCCTCCACTCCACCATAGCAGTGTCCTTAAGGACCCAGGCCTATCTCATTTTGAGTAGTTTACCACTAAAACAACCAGGGAAACAGAGAAGAAATAATAAAAGTGAGCATGGGGGTTAGATGTCTGATAAAGATCTTACAATAGTGGACCCTGATCAGACTCCGCCATGTTTTCATTCTCTTATTCTAAGGGGGAAAAAAACTTCATTTTTTCCTTATTACAACAGTAACTTGTGGGCCCATAATTCTGGCAATATGGTAGGCTAAATATCCTGAAAAAACCACCCAGTACAAAATCCTTCAATACGCTAGATAAAATATACAGCAAATATTCTTTAAACACAGAGCTGAAATCATAAGAATATGAGAGAAATCTCCAGGAGCCAAAAACAAAGAAGGAGCTAGAAACCTGTGTGGCAAGTTCATCCTGCAGCACTGGCTTTCCAGGGAACATTTGCCAATTCTAATAACCAAGAGGCTTTCGTTTTAACAGTTGAACAGGGGATAAAAAAATGAAGCTTTAGACCCATGCCAGACGGGGAACTGGAGCTTAGAGACTCCTTCAAAATCAAGACCTCAAGAAATACATTAAGAGTGGACTAGAAAAAAAATCACCTGCTGGCAAAGAGAAATGACAAGGACATTTATTTGTCATCGTCTAAGCTCCAGGTTGAAAAAATTTTTTCCTGATATAATCAAGGCCTTTCCATGTGAGGGCTTGGGAATTGAATTTATATTACCTGAATGACTAGAGAACTCTAGACTGAGGAATTAAAGTGGTTCTTGTTTCAGAGGACCCTGGGGCACCTAGAGAAAGCAAATGAACATTACCCAAGAAGGCTTGTCTCCTTACTCAGGCTCTGCAGGATTCTTATAGATGAAACCCAAATATGACTTCACATTTCAAAACATATAGCAAATACACCTAGAGAAGGAAATGGCAACCCACTCCAGTGTTCTTGCCTTGAGAATCCCAGGGATGGGGGAGCCTGGTGGGCTACCGTCCCTGGGGTCGCACAGAGTTGGACACGACTGAAGTGACTTAGCAGCAGCAGCAGCAAATACACCATTTTGTGTGATAATGTTAGTAGAAACAGCACAAAGCTAATTATATATCCCAAAGCTGATATTGAATGATTGGACACAGGATATCATTTAAGTAGATATAATATGTCCTTTTGCCAGTACTGCACTGATTACTACACCTTTATAGTTATAGTTTCTTGTTTGAAATCAAGAAGTATGAAGCCTCTAACTTTGTTCTTCATTTTTGAGATGTTGTGAATATTTAGGATTCCCTGAAATTCTATATGAATTTTAAGATGGATTTTTCTAATTCTACAAAAAAAAAAGTTTTGGGGATTTTGACAGGGATTATATTGAATCTAAAGATCACTCTGGGTAGTATTGACATAGTAACAACTTTATATCTTTGAATCCATTAACATGGGATGTCTTTCAATTTATTGATGTCTTTAATTTCATTCAGCAATAATTTCTGGTTTTCAGTGTACAAGTCTTTCATCTCCTTAGTTAAGTTTTTTCCTGAGTATTTCATTTTGATGCTATTATAAATAGAATTATTTTCTTAATTTTTTCTGATTTTTCATTGTTAATGCTGCTGCTGCTAAGTTGCTTCAGTCGTGTCTGACTCTGTGCAACCCCATAGATGGCAGCCCACCAGGTTCCACCGTCCCTACTATTCTCCAGGCAAGAACAATGCATAGACAGGCAACTGATTTTTGTTTGTTAATTTTGAATGTTGTAACTTTGCTGAATTCATCTATTAGTTTTAATAGTTTCTTTGTGGAGTCTTTAGGGTTTTCTGTATAAGATAGTGTCATCTGTAACCAGAGACAATTTTACTTCTTTTCTAATTTGAATGCCTTTTGTTTCTTTTTCTTGTCTAATTGCTTGGGCTGGGACTTTTAGTATTATGTTGAATGGAAATGAGAAAAGTTGTAACTCTTGTTTTGCTGCTGATCCTATAGAGAAAGCTTTCAGTCTTTCACCATTGAGTATGATGTTAGTGCTGGGCTTTTCATATGTGTCATTTATTATGTTGAGTTAGTTACCTTTTATTCCTGGTTGTTGAGTATTTACATCATGAAAAAGTATTAAATTTTGTCAAATGCTTTTTTTTCCATTGATTGAAATGATTATGGATCCCCTACTCTCCCTCCTTTTGCTAATGTGGTGTATTATTTTGATTAATTTTTGCAGGTTGAATTATCTTTGTACTCCAGAAATAAATCCCATTTGGCCACTGTGCATAATCCGGTTAATGTGTTGCCAATTCCGTCAGCTAATTACTTTCTTCAGGACTTTAACAGCAATATTTATCTGGTCTGATATTGGTCTGAAATTTTCTTGCAGTGTGTTTGTCAGGATTTGGTATCAATGTAATGCTGATCTCACACAATGAGTTAGTATAAAAAATATTCCCTCCTCTTTGGTTTTTTGGTTTGTTGGTTTTTTTGGAAAAGTTTGAGGACGATTGGTTTAATTTTGTGTGTGTGCGTGTTTCTAGTAATTTTTCTATTTCATCTGAGGTATCTAATTTGATGTACAATTGTTCATAGTACTCTCTTATAGTGCTTTTTATTTATGTAAAATCTATTATAATATCCTCTCTTTCATTTCTGATATTAATTGAGTTCTTTCCCTTTTTTCATCACTTTAGCTAAGGTTTTGTCAGTTTTGTTGATCTTTTTGAACAACCAACTCTTGGTTTCATTGATTTTCTCTATTTATTTCCCGTTTTTGTTGATCTCTTTTCTAATCTTCACTCTTTATTTCCTTCTGCTAGCTCTGGGCTCAGTTCTTCCTCTTTTTTAGTTCTTTAAGGTAAAAAATTGGCTTTGGCTTGATATTGTTCTTATTTATTAACATAAGCATTTACTACTATGAATTTCCTGCTTAGCACTATATTTGCTGAATCCCACAAGTTTTGGTATGTTGTGTGTTTTCATTTTTACTTGAGTCAGGATATTTCTAATTTTCCTTGTGGTTTCTCCATTAACCCAAACATTTAACTGTGCTGTTTAATTTCTACATATTTTTAGATTTTCCATTTTCCTTCTGCTATTGATTTCAAATTTCATTCCTGTGTTATTAGAAAAGATTTTTAGTCTAATTTCAATCTTTTAAAATTCTTTTAAGGCTGTTTCACCTGACTTATGGTTTATTCTAGAAATTGTTCCATGTAAAAAAATTCAATTGTTCCATTAAAAAAATTATTGAAAAATAGCTGATTTACAATGTCATATTTCAGGTGCACAGCAAAGTGATTCAGATGTGAATATATATATATATATATATATATATATATATATATATATATATATATATATATAGTGTACAGTTCCCTGTGCTATACAGTAGGTCCTTCCTACTGGTTATCTATCTATCTATCTTCCTAATAGGTTATCTATTTTATATATAGTAGTGCATAAATGTTAATCCCAAGCTCCTAAGAGTTCCACATATATTTTAGGAAAACATGTATTCTGCACCTGTTGAATGAAGTTTTATATACATGTCTTTTAGGTTCAGTTAGTCTATAATGCTGTTCAGGTCCACTATTTCTTTATTGATCTTCTGTCTGATTGTTTTATTATTCAAAGTGGGATACTGAAATTTCCCACTCTTATTGTAGATCTGTCTACTTCTCCTTTCTAACCTGTTACTGTTTGCTTCATAAATTTTGGAGCTCTGATATTTCCTGCAAACATGCTTATAATTGTTATATCTTCTTGGTGAACTAACACTTTTGTTATTATACAATGTCCTTCTTTATTTCTTATAATAGTTTTTTACTTCAAGTTTATTTTGTCTGATATTAGAATGGCATCCCCTGTTATCTTCTGGTTACTATTTGTATGGAATATCTTTTCCATCATCTCATTTTTAGCCTGCATAAGCTCATAGATGTAAAGTTGGTCTCTTATAGACATCACATAGTTGGATCCTCTTTTAAAGTCATTCTGCCTATCTATGTTTTCTGATGGGGTAATTCAGCCAATTTTGGTTTTAAGTAGCTGCTGGTAGTGAAGGACTTATTATTGCCATTTTCTTATTTGTTTTCCAAATGTCTTACAACTTTTTTTTTTTTTTGGTTGCTTACTGCCTTCCTTTTATGGTATTTGATTTTTTTAAGTAGTTACACATTTTGATTCCCTTCTTATATTCTTTTGTTTTGGCTGTGCCATGCAGCATGTGGGATTCTAATTCCCTTACCAGGGGTCAAACCTGTGACCCCTGCAGTGGACGTGTGGAATCGTAAGCACTGAATCACGAGGGAAATCCTAGATATTCTCTTTATGGTGACCATGGGGATTATATATAACATCCTAAAGATATAATGGACTTCTCAGGTGACACTAGTGGTAAAGAACCTGCCTGCCAATGCAGGAGACTTACAAGACACCAGTTCAATCCCTGGATCTGAAAGATCCCTTGGAGGAAGTCATGGCAACCCACACAAGTATTCTTGCCTGGAGAACCCCATGGACAGAGGAAACTGGTGGACTATAGTCCACAGGGTCACAAAGAGTCGGACAGGACTGAAGCAACTTGTCATGCACAAAGATAACTATCTTGTTTTCATTGAATTATAATTACCATACAATGTTATATTTGTTTCTTGTGTATAACACTGTGGTTTGATATTTTTATAAATTATTAAATAATCATATAACTATTTGAAACTGTTACCAACTTAAAATTAGATACATACAAAATCTACTCCTTTATCTCTCTGTTCCTGTTATGTTATTTTTCACAAACTAAATCTTTATATAATGTATTTCTATATATGTATAATATATAAATATATGTATAATATATACATATTATATGTATGTGTCTATAATATATATATATATATATATATATTATATGTATTCAGTTCAGTTCAGTCGCTCAGTCATGTCCGACTCTTTGAGACCCCACGAATCGCAGCACGCCAAGTGAAAGCGGAGAGTGAAAAAGTTGGCTTAAAGCTCAACATTCAAAAAATGAAAATCATGGTATCTGGTCCCATCACTTCATGGGACATAGATGGGGAAACAGTGGAAACAGTGTCAGACTTTATTTTTGGGGGGCTCCAAAATCACTGCAGATGGTGACTGCAGCATTGAAATAAAAAGACACTTACCCCATGGAGGGAAAGTTATGACCAACCTAGATAGCATATTGAAAAGCAGAGACATTACTTGCCAACAAAGGTCTGTCTAGTCAAGGCTATGGTTTTTCCAGTGGTCATGTATTATTATTATTATATGTATGATTTATGTTAAAGCTTTATGTAATATGTATATTGAAATAGATTTGTGACTTTTTTGTGTATTTTCTTTTAAATCTGTAGAATAAAAAAAAGGTACAGTTATAAAATAAGATTATGCTAATACTACTTTTCATATTTGTCCATGTATTTACCTTTTGGCAGGTCTAAACCAAATGGTGGGCAGACAAAGAAAAATGGCCATCAAAAATCACAACACAGAACACAGAGTTAAAACACACACATATAAACCTGGCAGTCCTCATCAGTTCAGTTCAGTTCAGTCACTCAGTCATGTCCAACTCTTTGCAACCCCATGAATCACAGCACGCCAGGCCTCCCTGTCCACCACCATCTCCCGGAGTTCACTCAGACTCACATCCATCGAGTCCATGATGCCATCCAGCCATCTCATCCTCTGTCGTCCCCTTCTCCTCCTGCCCCCAATCCCTCCCAGCATCAGAGTCTTTTCCAATGAGCCAACTCTTCGCATGAGGTGGCCAAAGTATTGGAGCTTCAGCTTTAGCATCATTCCTTCCAAAGAAATCCCAGGGCTGATCTCCTTCAGAAAGGATTGGTTGGATCTCCTTGCAGTCCAAGGGACTCTCAAGAGTCTTCTCCAACACCACAGTTCAAAAGCATCAATTCTTTGGTGCTCAGCCTTCTTCACAGTCCAACTCTCACATCCATACACGACCACAGGAAAAACCATAGCCTTGACTAGACGGACCTTAGTTGGCAAAGTAATGTCTCTACTTTTGAATATACTATCTAGGTTGGTCATAACTTTTCTTCCAAGGAGTAAGCATCTTTTAATTTCATGGCTGCAGTCACCATCTGCAGTGATTTTAGAGCCCCCCAAAATAAAGTCTGACACTGTTTCCACTGTTTCCAGATCTATTTCCCATGACGTGATGGGACCAGATGCCATGATCTTCGTTTTCTGAATGTTGAGCTTTAAGCCAACTTTTCACTCTCCTCTTTCACTTTCATCAAGAGGCTTTTTAGTTCCTCTTCACTTTCTGCCATAAGGGTGGTGTCATCTGCATATCTGAGGTTATTGATATTTCTCCCGGCAATCTTGATTCCAGCTTGTGTTTCTTCCAGTCCAGCGTTTCTCATGATGTATTCTGCATACAAGTTAAATAAGCAGGGTGACAATAGACAGCCTTGACATACTCCTTTTCCTATTTGGAACCAGTCTGTTGTTCCACGTCCAGTTCTAACTGTTGCTTCCTGACCTGCATACAGATTTCTCCAGAGGCAGGTCAGGTGGTCTGGTATTCCCATCTCTCTCAGAATTTTCCACAGTTTATTGTGATCCATACAGTCAAAGGCTTTGGCATAGCCAATAAAGCAGAAATAGATGTTGTTCTGGAACTCTCTTGCTTTTTCCATGACCCAGCAGATGTTGGCAATTTGATCTCTGGTTCCTCTGCCTTTTCTAAAACCAGCTTGAACATCAGGGAGTTCACGGTTCAGGTATTGCTGAAGCCTGGTTTGGAGAATTTTGAGCATTTACTAGCGTGTGAGATGAGTGCAATTGTGCGGTAGTTTGAGCATTCTTTTGCATTGCCCTTCTTTGGTATTGGAATGAAAACGGACCTTTTCCAGTCCTGTGGCCACTGCTGAGTTTTCCAAATTTGCTGGCATATTGAGTGCAGAACTTTCACAGCATCATCTTTCAGGATTTGAAACAGCTCAACTGGAATTCCATCACCTCCACTAGCTTTATTTGTAGTGATGCTTTCTAAGGCCCACTTGACCTCACATTCCAAGATGTCTGGCTCTAGCTGAGTGATCACATCATCATGATTATCTGGGTCGTGAAGATCTTTTTTGTACAGTTCTTCTGTGTATTCTTGCCACCTCTTCTTAATATCTTCTGCTTCTGTTAGGTCCATACCATTTCCGTCCTTTATCGAGCCCAACTTTGCATGAAATGTTCCCTTGGTATCTCTAATTTTCTTGAGATCTCTAGTCTTTCCCATTCTGTTGTTTTCCTCTATTTCTTTGCATTGATCACTGAAGAAGTCTTTCTTATCTCTTCTTGCTATTCTTTGGAACTCTGCATTCAGATGCTTATATCTTTCCTTTTCTCCTTTGCTTTTCACCTCTCTTCTATTCTCAGCTATTTTTAGGGCCTCCCCAGACAGCCATTTTGCTTTTTGGCATTTCTTTTCCATGGGGATGTTCTTGATCCCTGTCTCCTGTACAATGTCACGAACCTCATTCCATAGTTCATCATGCACTCTATCTATCAAATCTAGGCCCTTAAATCTATTTCTCACTTCCACTGTATAATCATAAGGGATTTGATTTAGGTCATACCTGAATGGTCTAGCTGTTTTCCCTAATTTCTTCAATTTGAGTCTGAATTTGGTAATAAGGAGTTCATGATCTGAGCCACAGTCAGCTCCTGGTCTTGTTTTTGTTGACTGTATAGAGCTTCTCTATCTTTGGCTGCAAAGAATATAATCAATCTGAGTTCAGTGTTGACCATCTGGTGATGTCCATGTGTAGAGTCTTCTCGTGTTGTTGGAAGAGTGTGTTTTCTGTGACCAGTGCATTTTCTTGGCAAAACTCTATTAGTCTTTGCCCTGCTTCATTCTGCATTCCAAGGCCAAATTTGTCTGTTACTCCAGGTGTTTCTTGACTTCCTACTTTTGCATTCCAGTCCCGTATAATGAAAAGGACATCTTTTTTGGGTGTTAGTTCTAAAAGTTCTTGTAGGTCTTCATAAAACGTTCAACTTCAGTTTCTTCAGCATTACTGGTTGGGGCATAGACTTGGATAACTGTGATATTGAATGGTTTGCCTTGGAGACGAACAGAGATCATTCTGTCATTTTTGATATTGCATCCAAGTACTGCATTTTGGACTCTTTTGTTGACCATGATGGCTACTCCATTTCTTCTGAGGGGTTCCTGCCCGCAGTAGTAGATATAATGGTCATCTGAGTTAAATTCACCCATTCCAGTCCATTTTAGTTCGCTGATTCCTAGAATGCCGATGTTCACCCTTGCCATCTCTTGTTTGACCACTTCCAATTTGCCTTGATTCATGGACCTGACATTCCAGGTTCCTATGCAATAATGCTCTTTACAGCATCGGATCTTGCTTCTATCACCAGTCACATCCACAACTGGGTATTGTTTTTGCTTTGGCTCCATCCCTTCATTCTTTCTGGAGTTATTTCTCCACTGATCCTCAGTAGCAAATTGGGCACCTAATGACATGGGGAGTTCCTCTTTTGGTATGCTATCATTTTGCCTTTTCATACTGTTCATGGAGTTCTCAAGGCAAGAATACTGAAATGGCTTGCCATTCCCTTCTCCAGTGGACCACATTCTGTCAGACCTCTCCACCATGACCCCTCGTCCAAGGTAAGGAGCAGCGGCTGTGCTTTGCTTGAGCAGCCGTGAAGAGATACCATATGCCCAAGGTAGAGAAACCCAAGTAAGATGGTAGGTGTTGAAGGAGGACATCAGAGGGCAGACACACTGAAACCATACTCACAGAAAACTAGTCCTCATCAGACACTCCCTTAAATACAAGAATACAGTCTCTCAGAAAACCTTCTATAGAGACATAGAACTTCAGATCCAAGTACTAACATCAAAGATTTCAAAGGGAGGAAAGGAAGCCAGGTTGAAAGAAGAAGGGGGAGGAGGCAGGAGAGGAGGGTGAAAGGGGTGGCCTTACAGACATCTCCTGCCACCTGCAGACTTTGCTTTGTCTGGCCACCATTTGGTTTAGACCTGCCGCCATTTTGTTAGAACTTGATTTTCTTTCCCTGTGCCTTGAGACCAGGGCTCTCAGGAACAGTTATCTAGATCATCTCTAACTCCTGAGACTGAGGGAAAAGGGGAAAAAGACTTTAAAAATGTTAATTTCAACTGTTTTTAAAAAATAAACTAGTAAATTTTATATTGTAATATCTAATTCATGACTAAACTTAGAAAATGAAGCTAGATCTTGCACTGTGTCTGTCTAAATATGTCTTGGTATATCTTTGTCTCTGGGTAATATTTTTGAGGTTAATTTGTAAATGAGCTCTATTTATTTGGCTTAAAAAAAGGTAAGCCCTTACAAATCAAATAATTCTAAATTAAACAATAAATTCCAGGTTCATGTGAACTGGGAAATATTCAGTATTAAATACCTGATATTAATGTTTGCTTGTTGACATGTCTAATATAGACATGTCTTAGAGTAATTAACATTAATTGGAATATTTTCATTGTACCTAGGTTTAATAATATTGGAGAAGGAAATGGCAACCCACTCCAGTGTTCTTGCCTTGAGAATCCCAGGGACTGGAGCCTGGTGGGCTGCTGTCTATGGGCTCGCACAGAGGTGGACACAACTGAAGTGATTTAGCAGCAGTAGCAGCTTACCTTTAACAGAAAAGTTTATATTTTTGTGTGGCTCCTTTGTTTGAACTCAAAGAGCTCCTTTTAGCTTTTCTTATAGGGCAGGCTTGTTGTTTAGCCACTCAGTCATGTCTGACTCTTTGGGACCCCCACTGAGTGCAGCACACCAGGCTTCCTTGTCCTTCACTGTCTTCTGGAGTTTACTCAAATTCATGTCCCTTGAATTGGTGATGCCATCCAGCCATCATATCCTCTGTTGACCCCTTTTCCTGTTGCCCTCAATCTTTCCCAGCATCAGGGTCTTTTTCAGTGAGTCAGCTCTTCACATCAAATGGCCAAAGTATTAGAGTTTCAGCTTAAGTATCAGTCCTTCCAATAAATATTCAGGGTTGATTTCCTTTAAGACTGACTGGTTTGATCTCCTTGCTGTCCAAGGGACTCTCAAGAGTCTTCTCCAGCACCACAGTCTGAAATCATCAGTTCTATGCTCTGCCTTCTTTATGGTACAGCTCTCACATCCACACAAGACTACTGGAAAAGCCATAGCTTTGACTACACGAACCTTTGTCAGCAAAGTGATGTCTTTGCTTTTTAATACACTGTCTAGATTTGTCATAGATTTCCTTCCAAGAAGCAAGTGTCTTTTAATTTCATGCCTGGGGTCACCATCTTCAGTGTTTTTGGAGCCCGAGAAAATAAAATCTGTCACTGTTGCCACTCTGTACCCTTCTATTTGCCATGAAGTGATGGGACCAGATGCCATGATCTGTTTTCTAAATGGTGAGTTTTAAGACAGCATTTTCACTCTTCTCTTTCACCTTCATCAAGAGGCTCTTTAGTTCCTCTTCATTTTTTTGCCATTAGGGTGGTATCATCTGCACATCTGAGGTTGTTGGTATTTCTTCAAGCAGCCTTGATTCCAGCTTGTGCTTCATCCTGTCCAGCATTCTGCGTGATGTACTCTGCATAGAAGTTGAATAAACAGGGTGACAAGATACAGCCTTGTACTCCTTTCCCAATTTTGAACCAGTCAGTTGTTCCATGTAAGGTTCTAACTGTTGTTGTTCTAACTTGACCCACATATAGGTTTCTCAGGAGACAGGTAAGGTGGTCTGGTATTCCCATCTCTTTTGAAAAAATATTTATTTACTTATTTTAATTGGAGGCCACCTCTTTAAGAATTTTCCACAGTTCATTGTGATTTACATAGCCAAATGCTGCAACATAGTCATGAAACAGAAGTAGATGTTTTTCTGGAATTCTCTTGCTTTCTCTATGATCCAATGAATATTGTCAATTTGATCTCTGGTTCCTGTGCCTCTCCTAAACCCAGCTTGTACATCTGGAAGTTATCAATTCTTGTACTGTTGAAGCCTAGCTTGAAGAATTTGAGCATAACCTCATTTGCATGGGAAATTAGTGCAATTGTGTGGTAGTTTGAAAGTTCTTTGACACTGCCCTTGTTTGGCATTGGAATGAAAACTGAATTTTTCCAGTCCTATGGCCACTGCTGAGTTTTCCAAATTTGCTGGCATATTGAGTGCAGCACTTTATCAGTATCATTTTTTAGGATTTGAAATAGTTCAGCTGGAATTCCATCACCTCCACTAGCTTTGTTGCTGGTAATACTTCTTGCTGTTCTCTGGAACTTCACATTCAGGTGGGTTTATCTTTCCCTTTCCCCTTCCTTTTTGCTTCTCTTCTTTCCTCAGCTATTTGTAAAGCCTCCTAACACAGCCACTTTGCCTTCTTGCATTTCTTTTTCATTAGAATGATTTTGGTCACTTCCTCCTGTACAATGTTATGAACCTTTGTCCATAGTTCTTCAGGCATTCTGTCTACCAGATCTAATCCCTTGAATGTATTCATCACCTTCACTGTATAACCATAAGGGATTTGATTAAGGTCAGACCTGAGTGGCCTAGTGGTTTTCCCTATTTTCTTCAATTTCAGTCTGCATTTTGCAATAAGGAGTGGATGATTTGATCCACAGTTAGCTCCAGGTCTTATTTTTGCGGACTTTATGGAGCTTCTACACCTTCAGCTGCAAAGAATATGATCAATCTGATTTCAGTATGACTTCCCTGGTGGCTCAGACGGTTAAGTGTCTGTCTACAATGCGGGAGACCTGGGTTCAATCCCTGGGTCGGGAAGATCTTCTGGAGAAGGAAATGGCAACCCACTCCAGTATTCTTGCCTGGAAAATCCCATGGATGGAGGAGCCTGGTAGGCTACAGTCCATGGTGTCGCAAAGAGTATTTGGTGATATCCATGTGTAGAATCACATCTTGTGTTGGTGGAAAAGGGTGACTGCTATCACCAGTATGTTCTCTTAACAAAACTCTGTTAGCCTTTGCCCTGTTTCATTTTGTACTCCAAGGCCAAACCTGCCTGTTATTCCAGGTATCTCTTAACTTCTTACTTTTGCATTCAAATCCCCTGTGAAAAAAGGATATCTTTTTTTGGTGTTAGTTCTAGAAGGTCTTGTATGTCTTCATAGAACCAGTCTACTTCAGCTTCTTTGGCATCAGTGGTTGGGCCTAGACTTGAATTACTGGGATGTTGAATGGTTTGCTTTGGAAATAAACCAAGATCATTCTTTTGTTTTTGACACTGTACCCAAGTACTACATTTCAAGCTCTTTTGTTTGAAAGGCTATTCTTTCAAATAGCCTAGAGGGCTATTTGACTATGAGGGCTATTCCCTTTCTTCTAAGGGATTCTTGCCCAAAGAGGTAGATATAATGGTTATCTGAATTAAATTCATGTATTCCAGTCCATTTTAGTTCATCAATTGCTAAAATGTCAGTGTTCTCTCTTACCATCTCCTGCTTGACCACCTCCAATTTACCTTGATTCATGAACCTAATATTTGAGGTTCCTATGCAATACTGTTCTTTACAGCATCAGATTATACTTTCACCACCAGATACATCCATTGAGCATCTTTTCTGCTTTTGCCCAGCCACTTCATTCTTTCTGGAGCTATTAGTAATTGCCCTCAACTCTTCCCCAGTAGCATATTGAACACCTTATGATCTGAGGGGACTCATCTTCCAGTGTCATATCTTTTTGCCTTTTCATGCTGTTCATGTTCATGGGGTTCTTGCGCAAGAATACTGGAGTGGTTTGCCATTCCCTCTTCTAGCAGACCACATTTCATCAGAACTCTTGACTATGACCCATCCATCTTCAGTGGTCCTGCATGGCATGGCTCATATCTTCATTGAGTTATGCAAGCCCCTTTGCCATGACATGGCTGTGATCCACAAAGGGGTTCCCTTATTACATCTTTTCTCTTTAATCACTTTGCTACATGACTTATAGAATGGTTAGCATATGCAGTTAGAGATATATACAGAATAAATGGAACTCCAGAATATTTTTTAATTTTTTTTACTTTATTGAGATATAATTGACAATAACATTGTATAAGTTTAAGGTATATAACATGTTGATTTGATATGCTATATATTGCAAAATCATTATCACCATAGTGTTTGCTAGCATCTCCATCATGTTATGTAATTACCATTTCTTCTTGTGTGTGTGTGTGTGTGTGTGTGTGATGAGAACATTTAAGACATATTTTCCTTAGCAACTTTCAAGTATACAATACAGTACTATTAACTATAATCACTGTACTGTACATGAGATCCCCAGAATCTATTCATCTTACAACAGGAAGTTTGTACTCTTTGACTAACATCTTTCTACTTCCCCCATCCCCAGTCCCCAGTCCCCACTATTCTAACTTTCAGTTTCTATGTATTTGGCAATTTTCAGGTTCCACAGATAAGTGATATCATATAGTATTTATCTTTCTCTGTCTGACTTATTTCACTTAGCATAATGCCCTCAAATTTCATCCAAGTTGTCACAAATGATAGGATCTCCTTCCTTCTCATGGCTGAATAATATTCCTTTGTACCATACCTTCTTTATTCATTAATCTGAGGAAAGACAGTTATGTTGTTTCCGTATTTTAGGTACTGTGAATAATGCTACGGTAAACATGGGAGTTCAGATATCTCTTTGAGATCTCGTTTTAATTTCTTTGGGATGTATAACCAGAAATTGGGCTGCTGGATCATATGATTTTTAATCTTTTGAGGATTATCTATACCGTTTCCTGTAGTAGATTCACCAGCTTCCCACCAACAGTACCTGAGGATCACCTTTTTTCCATATTTATTATTGCCAACATTTATTATTTATTTCTTCCTTCCTTCCTGTCTTTTTTTTTTTTTCGATGAAAGCCATTTAACAAGTGTGAAGTAATATCTCATTCAGTTTTGACTTGCATTTCCATGATGATTAGTGATGTGGTAAATTTCATGTCCCCGTTGGCCATTTGGATGTCCTCTTGGGAAAAATGCCTATTCAGATCCTTTGCCCATTTAAAAAAATTTAAGTATACTTGATTTACAATGTTGTTTTAGTTTCTGGTATACAGAAAATTGATTCATTTATGTACGTGTGTATACACACACACACACACACACACACACACATATGTGCTTAATTGCTCAGTTGTATCTGACTCTTTGCAACCCCATGGACTGTAGCCTGCCAGGCTCCTCTGTCCATGAGATTCTCCAGGCAAGAATACTGGAATCGGTTGCCATGCCCTCCTCCAGGGGATCTTCCCAATCCCTGGCATCGAACCCAGTTCTCCTGCATTGTAGGTGGATTCTTTACCATCTGAACCACCAGGGAAGCCATATACATATTGTTGTTTTTCAGTCGCCAAGTCATGTCCAGCTCCTCATGATCCCATGGACTGCAGCATGCCAGGCTTCCCTGTTAAATGTAGGTGTATATATATGTGTGTGTATGTGTGTGTGTGTGTGTATATATATATATATATATATATACCCTGCTATATGTATATTCACACAGACATATATGTTTTTTACATATTCCTTACATTATAGCTTATTAGAAGAGGTTGAATATTGTTCCCTGTGCGATACAGTAGGCCCTTGTTTTTTATCTATTTTATATATAGTAGTGAGTATCTGTTAATCCCAAACTCCTGACTTATCGCTCCTCCTCATTTTCCCTCTGGTAACTCTGTTTTCTTCTATATCTACCAGTCTAGTTCCACCCATGTTGCTGCAAATAGCATTATTTCATTCTTTTTTATGGCTAATATTCCATTATATATTATATCTATAAATATATATATGCATATTGCACACACACACACACACCCCATGTCTTCTTTATCCACTCAGCTGATGATGGACATTCAGGTTGATTCCATGTGTTGGCTACTGTAGTGCTGCTATGAACATTGGGGTGCATGTATCTTTTTCAATTAAGTTTTCATTTTCCCAGATATTTTCCCAGGAGTGGGATTTCAGGATCATATTGTAACTCTTATTTTTAGTATTTTAAGGAACTACATTCCCACCAATGGTGTAGAAGGATTTCCTTTTCTCTAAACTCTCTCCAGCATTTATTGTCTATAGACTTTTTGATGATGGCCATTCTGACTGGTGTGAGGTACGATGTGATTCTTCATTGTAGTTTTCATTTGCATTTCTCTAATAATCGGTGTTGTTGAGCATCTTCATGTGATTTGGGGCCATCTGCATCCCTTCTTTGGAGAAATGTGCATTTAGGTCTGCCCATTTTTTGATGATTTTCTTTTATTTTCATGTTTTTCTTTTGACTATATTTTTGTTATTTTAAAATATATATATATATTTAAATATTTATTGGAGTATAGTTGATTTACAATGTTGTGTTGGTTTCAGCTGTACAGTAGTGTGAATCGGTTTTCAGTTCAGTTCGGTCACTCAGTCATGTCCGACTCTTTGTGACCCCGTGAATTGCAGCACACCAGGCCTCCCTGTCCATCACCATCTCCCAGAGTTCACTCAGACTCACGCCCATCGAGTCAGTGATGCCATCCAGCCATCTCATCCTCTGTTGTCCCCTTTCCCTCCTGCCCTCAATCCCTCCTAGCCTCAGAGTCTTTTCCAATGAATCAACTCTTCGCATGACGTGGCCAAAGTACTGGAGTTTCAGCTTTAGCATCATTCCTTCCAAAGAAATCCCAGGGCTGATCTTCAGAATGGACTGGTTGGATCTCCTTGCAGTCCAAGGGACTCGCAAGAGTCTTCTCCAATGCCACAGTTCAAAAGCATCAATTCTTCAGCGCTCAGCTTTCTTCACAGTCCAACTCTCACATCCATACATGACTACTGGAAAAACCATAGCCTTGACTAGACGGACCTTAGTCAGCAAAGTAATGTCTCTGCTTTTGAATATGCTGTCTAGGTTGCTCATAACTTTTCTTTCAAGGAGTAAGCGTCTTTTAGTTTCATGGCTGCAGTCACCATCTGCAGTGATTCTGGAGCCCCCAAAAATAAAGTCTGACACTGTTTCCACTGTTTCCCCATCTATTTCTCATGAAGTGATGGGACCAGATGCCATGATCTTCGTTTTCTGAATGTTGAGCTTTAAGCCTACTTTTTCACTCTCCTCTTTCACTTTCATCAAGAGGCTTTTTAGTTCCTCTTCACTTTCTGCCATAAGGGTGGTGTCATCTGCATATCTGAGGTTATTGATATTTCTCCTGGCAATCTTGATTCCAGCTTGTGTTTCATCCAGTCCAGTGTTTCTCATGATGTACTCTGCATATAAGTTAAATAAGCAGGGTGACAATAGACAGCCTTGACGTACTCCTTTTCCTATTTGGAACCAGTCTGTTGTTCTATGTCCAGTTCTAACTGTTGCCTCCTGATCTGCATACAGATTTCTCAAGAGGCAGGTCAGGTGGTCTGGTATTCCCATCTCTCTCAGAATTTTCCACAGTTTATTGTGATCCACACAGTCAAAGGCTTTGGCATAGTCAATAAAGCAGAAATAGATGTTGTTCTGGAACTCTCTTGCTTTTTCCATGATCCAGCAGATGTTGACAATTTGATCTCTGGTTCCTCTGCCTTTTCTAAAACCAGCTTGAACATCAAGAAGTTCACGGTTCACATGTAGCTGAAGCCTGGCTTAGAGAATTTTGAGCATTTCTTTACTAGCATGTGAGATGAATGCAGTTGTGCAGTAGTTTGAGCAGTTATACATATACCCATATATCCACTCTCTTTTTTGGATTCTTTTCCCATATAGGCCACTACAGCATATTGAGTAGAGTTCCCTGTGTAAGAACATAGGTTCTTACTAGTTATCTATTTTAAATGTAGTACTGTGTATATGTCAATCTCAATCTATTTTGATTTTTTTTCTTGAGCTGTATAAGCTGTTCATATATTTTAGAAATTAGTCCCTTGTTGGTCACATCATTTGCAAATATTTTCTCCCATTTCATAAGTTGCCTTTGGTTTTCCTTATGGTTATTTCTGCTATGCAGAAACTTTTAAGTTTAATTAAGTTCCATTTATTTATTTTTGCTTTTATTTCCACTACTCTAGAAGATGGATCCAAAAAAATACTGTGACAGTTCATGTCACAGAGTGTCCTGCCTAAGTTTTCCTTTAGGGGTTTATAGTATCCAGGCTTATGTTTAAGTCTATACTTCATTTTGGTTTATTTTTCCGTAGAGTGTTAGTGAATGTTCTAGTTTCATTTTTTTAGATATTATTCTCCATTTTCCCCAGCACAACTTATTGAAGAGACCATCTTTCTTCTACTGTATATTTTTTCCTCTTTTGTTTTAAATTAATTATTTAATCATAATGGTATTGATTTATTTCTGGGCTTTCTGTTCCATTCCATTGATCCATATTTTGTTTTTGTACAAGTATCATGCTGTTTTGATTATTGTAGCTTTGTTGTATACTCTGAAGTCAGGGAAAATAATTCATCCAGCTTGGTTCTTCATCAAGATTGCTTTAACTATTCAGGGTCTTTTGTGTTTCTATGCAAATTTAAAAAGTATTTGTTCTAGTTCTGTGAAAAATATCATTGGCATTTTGATAAAGATTGCATTGAATCTGTAGATTGCCTTGGTTAGTTTTTTTGTTTTAACAATATTGATTTTTTTTTTTCCAGTCCAAGAATGTGGTATATCTTTCTGTTTGTGTCATCTTATGTTTTTCATCAGTGTCTTACAGTTTTTAGAGTACTGCTCTTTTGCTGCTTTAGGTAGGTTTGTTTTTATTCTTTTTGATGTGATGGTAAGTGAGATTTTTTTCATAATTTCTCTTTCTGATATTTCATTGTTAGTATATAGAAATGCAACAGATGTCTGTGTATTAATTTCACAACCTGCAACATTACTGAATTTCTTCTGGGAGTGTCATTAGGATTTACTATGTATAGTATGTTATCATCTGCAAACAATGACAGTTTTACTTATTTGTTTCTAATTTGGATTCTTTTTGTTTGCTTTTCTTTTCTGATTGCTATGGCTAGGATTTCCAGAACTATGTTAAATGAAAGTGGCAAGAGTGGGCATCCTTATCTCATTCTTGATCTTAGAGGAAAGGCATTCAGCTTTTTACTATTGTGTATGATGGAGAATTTTAAAAATCATAAGTGGAAGGCAAATTACGTCAAAAGTTTTTTCTGCATGTATAGAGATTATCATGTAGTTTTCTTCAGTTTGTTAATGTGATGCATTTCATTTATTGGTTTGTAGATATTGAAAAATCCTGGCCTCTCTGAGAAAATTCCATTTGATCATAGTGTATGATCCTTTTAAGGTGTTGGATTTGTTTATCTGGCTTCCTAGTATTTTGTTGAGGATTTTTGCACCTATTTTGTTGTTGTTCAGTTGCTCAGTCATGTCTGACTCTTTGCAACTCCATGGACTGCAGCCTGCCAGGCTTCCTTGTCCTTCAGTGATATTGACCTGTAATTTTCTTTATTTCTCTTTTTGATTGTCTGGTTTTGGTTTCAGAGTGGTAGTAGCCTCATAGAATGAGTTTAGAAGTGTTCCTCTGTCTGCAATTTTTTGTAATAGTTTCAGAAGAATAGGTGTTAATCCTTCTCTAAATTTTTGGTAGAATTGACCTGTGAAGCCATCTGGTCCCGGACCTTTGTTAGGAGTGTTTAAATTACTGATTTAAATTCAATACTGGTAATTGATCTGTTCATACTTTCTATTCCTTCCTGGGTCAGTCTTGAGAGGTTGTACTTTCTAAGAATTTGTCCATTTCTTCTGGTTTGTATATTTTGTTGGTATAGAGTTGCACATAGTAGTCTCTTACAATCCTTTGAATTTATATGGTGTTGGTGGTAACTTCTCCTTTTCCATTTCTGGTTTTATTGTTTTGGGCTCTTTCCTTTTTTTTCTTGATGAATCTGGCTAAAGTTTTATCAATTTTGTCTGTGTTTTCAAAGAGCCAGTTTTTAATTTAATTGTTCTTTTCTGTCAACTTTTTCTATTTCATTTTATTCCTACTCTGATCTTTATGATTTATTTTCTTCTACTAACTTGGGGTCTTGTTTGTTCCTCTTTCTCTAGTCTCTTTACATGTAAAGTTAAGTTGCTTATTTGGTATTTTATTGTTTCCTAAATTAGACTTGTGTCACTATAAACTTCCCTCTTGGAACTGTTTTGCTGACTCCTATAGGTTTTGGATCATTGTGTTTTTGTTTTTATTTGTCTCTGTGCTGGGAGCCAGCTCGGGAGATCCCACCCATGACAAGGTCATGCAGGACTCGAGGCACTCCCTGGGCCATCCCACCCATGACAAGGTCATGCGGAAGAGTCCTGATAAGCAAGGCCTCAGGACTTGACGGACCTCCTGGACCTGCTTGAGCACCTACCCCAAAACCAGAATATGTCTGTCTTACTATTTTATGCCTTTCACCAACTCTTCTGACATTAACAGGGGGCTATCCCCGACCACCTTTCTCTGGAAAAAATCAACTTAGGGCTCTAGTTGATAAATCTCCTGGGCATGAAAGGAGTGTTTCAAACCCCCTGTTAGCATTCTAGCTTACTTGGCAGGTTTTTCCAGACTCTTGCAACATTGTTGAGCCAATGCTTGCTGCCAAGTTCTCACATCCCTATCCATTGTGTTCCTGGGAGTGCATATAATCAGGATGTAGAAAAAACAAGCAGCAGCTTTAGCATTAGCAACATTAGACTTTGAGTTAATAAGTACTTTCTTGCTGTAACCCGCTAAATCTTTGGTCCATTAAAATGTAACTCTGTACTTTAAGGGTGACTCAGGCTAGGAATTTAAGAAGAAACACTTTAAGGGAAAATTATTGTTCTGGCTGACCAACCTATATCAAAAAGGGGTCATAAAATATCAACAGGCCTCCGGGCCAGAAGATAATGTACAAAAAATAAGACTCTTGCAGGAAAGAACCTGGTATCGATAAAAGTTAATACTGATGGAATGTTGAGTTGACTCTGCATTTTTCACCTTGCTGTATGTACAAATCAGGGTATAAAAGCCCTCTCTAAAAATAAAGTGACGGGCCTCACTCACTGAAGCTTGCTCACCCCCTGTCATTCTTTCCTTATCTCTATATCTCTAAATTTGAGTCACCAACACCGTCACCCTGAAGATACCCTGGATCCAACTGGGGATAGATCCTGACATCTCTGGGTATTTTTTACTTCCTCTTTGGTTTCCTCAGTGATTCATTGGCTGTTTCCTAGTATACTGTTTAGCCCCCACGTGTTTGTGGGATTTTTTTTTGCAATTTTTTTCTTATAGTTAATTTCTAGTCTTGTAGCACTGTGCTTGGAGAAGATACTTTGATATGGTTTCAATCTTCTTAAATTAACTGAGACTTGTTTTGTGTCCTAGCATGTGATTTATCTTGGGGAATGTTCCATGTGCACTTGCAAAGAATGTATATTCTATTTCTTTCAGATGAAATGCTCTATATATCAGTTATGGCCATTTGATCCAATGTGTTATTTAAAGCATAGATTTACTTATGGATTTTCAGTCTGTATGATCTGTCCATCTGTCCATCTGTCTGATATAAGTGGTGTGTTAAAGACTCCTACTATTATTGTGTTACTGCCAATTTCTCATTTAATGTCTGTTAATATTTGTCTCATATACTGAGGTGCTCCTGTGTTGGATGCATCTATATTTACAATTTTCATATCTTCTCACATTGACTCCTCAATCATTATGTAGTGTCTGTGTCCTTCTTTGTCTCTTGAAATAGTGTTTATTCAAAAGCCTATTTTGTCTGATATAAGTAGTGATACTCTGATTTTCTTTTGATTTCCATTTACATGGAGTAGTTTTTTCCATCATCTCACTTTCAGTCTTTATGTGTCTCTAGGTCTGAAGTTTATGGCATCTGGTCCCATCACTTCATGGGAAATAGATGGCAAAACAGTGGAAACAGTGTCAGACTTTATTTTTTGGGGCTCCAAAATCACTACAGATGGTGACTGCAGCCATGAAATTAAGAGACGCTTATTCCTTGGAAGAAAAGTTATGACCAACCTAGATAGCATATTGAAAAGGAGAGACACTACTTTGCCAACAAAGGTCCATCTAGTCAAGGCTATGGTTTTTCCAGTGGTCATATATGGATGTGAAAGTTGGACTGTGAAGAAAGCTGAGTGCCAAAGAATTGATGCTTTTGAACTGTGGTGTTGGAGAATACTCTTGAGAGTCCCTTGGACTGCAAGGAGACCCAACCAGTTCATTCTAAAGGAGATCAGTCCTGGGTGTTCTTTGGAAGGAATGATGCTGAGGCTGAAACTCCAGTACTTTGGCCACCTCATGCGAAGAGTTGGCTCATTGGAAAAGACTCTGATGCTGGGAGGGATTGGGGGCAGGAGGGAAAGGGGATGGCAGAAGATGAGATGGCTTGATGGCATCACTGACTCGATGGACGTGAGTCTTAGTGAACTTCAGGAGTTGGTGATGGACAGGGAGGCCTGGCGTGCTGCAATTCATGGGGTTGCAAAGAGTCAGGCATGACTGAATGACAGAACTGAACTGAACTGTGGTCTGAAGTCAATCTCTTGTAGGCAGCCTATGTAGGTGTCTTGTTTTGTATCTATTCAGCCACTCTATGTCTTTTGGGTGAAACATTTAGTCTGTTTACATTTAAGGTAATTAATGATATGTATGCTCTTATTGGAAAAGGAGTACATCAAGGCTGTATATTGTCCCCCTGCTTATTTAACTTATATGCAGAGTACATCATGAGAAACTTGGCTAGATAAAACACAAGCTGGAATCAAGATTGCTGGGAGAAATATCAATAAACTCAGACACACAGATGACACCACCCTTATAGGAGAAAGTGAAGAGGAACTAACAAGCCTCTTGATGAAAATGAAGGTGGAGAGTGAAAAAGTTGGCTTAAAGCTCAACATTCAGACAACGAAGATCATGGTATCTGTTCCCATCACTTCATGAAACAGCAGCAGACTTTATATTTGGGGGCTCCAGAATCACTGCAGATGGTGATTGCAGCCATGAAATTAAAAGATGCTTACTCCTTAGAAGGAAAGTTATGACCAACCTAGATAGCAGATTAAAAAGCAGAGACATTACTTTGCCAATAAAGGTCCGTCTAGTCAAGGCTATGGTTTTTCCAATAGTCATGTATGGATGTGAGTTGGACTATGAAGAAAGCTGAGCGCCAAAGAATTGATGCTTTTGAACTGTGGTGTTGGAGAAGACTCTTGAGAGTCCCTTGGACTGCAAGGAGATCCAACCAGTCCATTCTAAAGGAGATCGGTTCTGGGTGTTCATTGGAAGCACTGATGCTGAAGCTGAAAGTCCAATACTTTGGCCACCTCATGTGAAAAGTTGATTCATTGGAAAAGACCCTGATGCTGGGAGGGATTGGGGGCAGGAGGAGAAGGGGATGACAGAGGATGAGATGGCTGGATGGCATCACGTACTCGATGGGCGTGAGTCTGAGCGAACTCCGGGAGATGGTGATGGGCACGGAAGCCTGGCGTGCTGCAATTCATGGGATTGCAAACAGTCGGACACTAGTGAGCGACTGAACTGAACTGATGCTCTTATTGCCATCTTGTTAATTGTTTTGGATTTATTTTTGTAGATCTTCCCCCCACCCTCCGACCCCCCGCCCCCCCGGCCTTTTTCGTTTCTTTTCTTGTGATTTGATGACTGTCTTCAGAGCTGTCTTAGAATTCCTTTTTCTTTTTTGAGGGTATATCTATTATAAATTTTTGTTTTGCAGTTACCCTGAGGGTTTTATAGGAGTATATGGTTGTTTAATGTTGCTGATTTTTAATTTTTGAACATCTTTTTAAAAATCTTGTACTTACATTTTCTTCTGCTCATATATTGTTTTTTATATCATATTTTACATCTATTTGTTCTGTGTATCCCTTAACTGCTTATTGTGGATATAGATGATTTTAGGACATCTGACTTTTAACTTCCTTGTAGTTTTGAGTGTGAATGATTTCTTACCTTCACTGTATGTTTGCCTTTACTGGTAAGCTTTTTCATTTTGCAATGTTCTTATTTCTAGTAGTAGACTTTTCTTTTTCACCTAGAGAACTTCCTTTAGCATTTGTTGTAAAGTTCGTTGGATGGCTCTGAATTCTTCCAACTTTTGCTTGTTTGTAAAGCTATTGATTTTCCCACCAAATCAGTATGAGAGACTTGCTTGCTTGAGTATTCCTGGTTGTTAGGTTTTCCCCTTTCATCACTTTAAATATATCATGCCACTCCCTTCTGACCTGCAGGTTTATCACATTTATCAATTTGTGTATACTGAACCATATTTGCATCCTAGGATATATTCCACTTGATCATGGTGTATGATTCTTTTAGTGTGTTGTTGAATTCAATTTGCTAAGATTTTGTTGAGAATTTTTGCATCTTTATCAGGAATTTGGTCTGCAGTTTCTTTTTCTTGTAATGTCTTTAATTGGTTGTGGTATGAAGTAAATCTGACTTTGTAAAACTAATTAGGTAGTGTTCGCTCCTCTTCTATGTTTTTGGGAGAGTTCGGGAGGTGGATACATGTTAATTCTTTTAAGTATTTAGTAGAATTTACCATTAAAACCATCTGGTGCTAGATTTTTCCTTTGTTGAGAAATTTTAAATTATTCAGTCTTTTTAGTTATTATTGGATTTTTCATATTTTGTATTTCTTTATGATTCAGGTTTGGTAAATTATATGTTTATAGGGATGCATCCATTTCTTTTTGGCTATCCGGTGTGTTGGCATAAAATTATCCATTGTAGTCTCTTGTTCTTTAAGAGACATTAGTTGTAATGTCTCCTCTTTCATTTCTTGCTTTACATTTTTTGGTGTTCTTTTTTCATAGTTTACCTGGAGGTTGTCAACTTTATCTTTTCAATAAATAGCTCTTAGTTGTGTGGGTTTCTTTTTCTTGTCTCTGTTTCATTTATTTCTACTCTGAGCTTTGTTGTTTTCTTCCTCTGATAATTTTGGGCTTCGTGTTTTGTTTTTTTTTTTCCTAGTTTCTTAAGGTGTAAAGTTAGTTTGTTTGAGATCTTCTTCCTCCTTACCTCCCTTCTCCTTCCCTCTTTTTCCCGTCTTCTTTCCATTCTCCCTCCATCCTCCTCTTTCTCTCTCTCTTTCTCTATTATAGATATTTATCACTATATACTTTCTTCTTGGAATTGCTTTGCAGTATCCAATAGGTTTTGATATGCTATATTTCTATTTTTGTTCGTTTCAAGATACTTCTGGATTTAAAAACATTTCTTCTTTGACCCAGTGGCTGTTCAGTAGTGTTGTTTAATTTTCATATATTTGTGAATTTTCCAGCTTTCCTCTTACCACTGTTTGCTTAGCTTCATACCATTGTTGTTGGAACAGATACCTAGCATGACTTCAGCCTTAAATTTTGTAAGCCTTGTTTTGTGACCTCTAATATGATCTATATGAGAATGTTCCATGTACACTTGAGAAGGACGTATTTTCAGCTGATGTTGGATGAAATGTTCTGTGTATGTCTCAGATTCATTTGGTCTAAAGTGTGGTTCAAGTCCAATGTTTCCTTCATGATTTTCTGTTTAGATGATCTATCCCATTATTGAATGTGGGGTATTGAACTCTTTTACTATTTGTTTATTTTTCTTATTTCTCCCTTTAGATCTATTAGCATTTGCTTAATATATTTAGGTGCTCCAATGCTGTGTACACACACACACACACACACACACACACACACACAATTATTATATCTTCTTGATGAATTGATCCCTTTATCATTACATAATTACTTTGTCTCATTACTGCTTTTGGCTTAGTTTCTATTTTGTATGATATAAGTATAGCAACTTATACTCTCTTTTTGCTTCCACTTGTACTGAACATCTTTTACCATTCCTTCTCTTTGAGCCTATGTTTGTTCTTAAGGCTAAAGTGAGTCTCTCTTAAGTGATATATACTTGGGTCTTGATTTTTAAAAAATATATCCAGCCACTCTATGACTTTTGATTGGAGAATTCAATCCATTTCTATTTAATTATTGATAGATAAGGGCTTTCTAATCCCATCTTGTTTTCTGGCTGTCTTATAGGTTATGTGTCCAAGATTTCCAACACTACTTTCTGAAGTTACCTTTTGCCATTGTATATTCTTGCCTCTTTTGTCAAAGGTTAATTGATGATAGGTGAGTGGGTTTACTTCTGGACTCTCTGTTCCATTGATCCATATGTCTGATTTTGTGTCAATACGCTTTGCAGTATTATCTGAAGTTAGAGAGGGTTATCCTTTGTTCTTTTTCCTCAGGATTTCTTTGGTGATTCTGGGTCTTTTATGGTTCCATATAGATTTTAGGATTATTTGTTTTAGTTCTGTGAAAAATGTGTCATGGGTAATTTGATAGAGATTGCATGAAATCTTGAGAGAGTCAATTCCTAGGCAGGTTGATAAGAAGTCTGGGGGTCCCTGAGGAAAGAGGGGTCTGGGGTTCTCAAGGAGGAGGTAGGGGTCTGGAATTCTCAAGGAGGAGGAAAGGACACATTTTTAATTTTTCTCTACATTCCCTAGTCTTCAGTTCAGTTCAGTCACTCAGTTGTGTCTGACTCTTTGCAACCCCATGAATCACAGCATGCCAGGCCTCCCTGTCCATCACCAACTCCCGGAGTTCACCCAGACTCACATCCATTAAATCAGTGATGCCATCCAGCCATCTCATCCTCGGTCGTCCCCTTCTCCTCCTGCCCCCAGTCCCTCCCAGCATCAGAGTCTTTTCCAATGAGTCAACTCTTTGCATGAGGTGGCCAAAGTACTGGAGTTTCAGCTTTGGCATCATTCCTTCCAAAGAAATCCCAGGGCTGATCTCCTTCAGAATGGACTGGTTGGATCTCCTTGCAGTCCAAGGGACTCTCAAGAGTCTTCTCCAACACCACAGTTCAAAACCATCAATTCTTCGGTGCTCAGCCTTCTTCACAGTCCAACTCTCACATCCATACATGACCACAGGAAAAACCATAGACTTGACTAGATGGACCTTAGTCAGCAAAGTAATGTCTCTGCTTTTGAATATACTATCTATATTGGTCATAACTTTTCTTCCAAGGAGTAAGCGTCTTTTAATTTCTTAGTCACATAGAATGGTCTTTTTCTTTTATTTTTCCTGGAACTGATGACTACACAACAAACAACTCAGTTTAAACTCTTTACTAGGGATTATATGGGCTTCCCTGGTGGTTCAGATGGTAAAGCGTTTGCCTGCAATGTGGGAGACCTGGGTTTGATCCCTGGGTCGGGAAGATCCTCTGGAGGAGGAAATGGTAACCCGCTTTAGTACTCTTGCCTGGAAAATTCCATGGATGGAGGAGCCTAGTAGGGTACAGCCCATGGGGTCACAAAGAGTTGGACGCAACTGAGCAACTTTACTGGTTTAGGGATTATATAATAACAATGTTTCCTACTTGAGGACAGTTTCTCCTTCCTGAAAACCTTCTGACTAATACTGGTATCTTAGAATGTATATTATGGGAGTGGGTCTGGTAGGATCTTTCTCTTGTTAAGTTCTAATCCTGTTATCCTAAAATGTAAATTGTGGGAGTGGGTCTGGTAAACCTTTTACAACCTTGAGACATTCTTTTGATTTATTGTAATAACTAATTAAAAAGTATATAATGCCCTTGCTAAAGATTAGCGAGGGGGCACTTTCCACCCCCTTTCTGATGTCTGTGTCAGAAGCTTTCTCTGTCCCTTTTCTTACTTTAATAAAACTGCTACACAAAAGCTCTTGAGTGATCAAGCCTGGTGTCTGGTCCCGAAGCTAAATCTTCTTCTTCAGAGATCACAAATCTGACATCGTTCACAATAAGCTATCAATTTGTAGATTGCTTTGAGTAGTATGACCATTTTAACAATATTAATTCTTCCAATCCAAGAGCATGGGATATTTTTCTCGGAATCATCTTCAGCTTTTCCTTTATTAATGTTTTATAGTTCTCAGCATATAAGTTTTTCACCTTCTTGGTCAGGTTTATTTCCAAGAATTTTATTTATTTTAAAAGTTTTTTTTTTTTTTTTACTATCTCACTACTAATATTTCATTTTTAGTGTAAATAATATAACCAATTTCTGTATGTTAATCTTGTATTCTGCTACCTTGCTGAATTCATTTACCAGTTTGGGTAGTTTTTGTGTGGAGTCTTTAGGGTTTTCCATATGCAGTGCCAATTGTGATTTCCATTTTAACCTTATTCTACATTCTGGGGTATTCTTCCTAAATTTCTTGAATGGAAAAACTTGGTATCAGGGAAGGTAAGGCATTCAATCATTTATTTATTGATTCATTCAACAAGTATTTATTGAAATTCTACTGCCACATCTGCTTAGAAACAATGAGTAAATACACTATCCTCCTTTTTAAAAATATTAAAAGATTATTTTTAATGGCAATTCTCCTTGCATATGGTTTATAGGATCAGTATTCAATCATGTTTTTCCAATGGGCCTCTAAATGGCACCAGGATATGTAGTTCTGACTACTTTTGGCATCTAGCCCACTAATATTGTTGGTCACACTTCTTCCTCTGGGACCCCTGGATTTCCAAAACAGTCTGGAATCCAAAATATATACAGAGATATGTGCTGAATGTGGCAGATACACAAAAGAAATTGCAGCAGTTCTCATCAAACTGTGCAGCCCAGGACAGACATCTGGGAAACAAGATCAAGAGTTCTGCAGGTTTCAGGCAAAGATAAAAGTTTGTCAGAGCAGAAGTACCAATGCAGTCTTGTGCTGGAGCTGGGCTTTAATAGAAGTCATTGATAGTGACCACAAGATGCATTTTACATGCATTGAGAGTTGAAAGGGCACACTGTTTTTTGTTTTTGTTTTTTTCTGACACTGTCACACTTGGGAGTTTTACTGTCCAAATCCAACATGAACGTGATGGTTGGCTCTGATTCATATTTTTTATTAGTATAAAGCAGTAGTTCTCATCCTTGTTGGTCATCAAGACTCTTCACAATCTTAAAGTATTATAAAGCAGTTTTTGGAGCTCCAAAAAGCTTTTATGTAAATAACATGTATTAATATTTAATATATTAGAAACTAAAACTGAGAAATTTTAAAATTTGCTTAATTTAAAAATAACCCTAGTGCATGTTATACATAAAATGTTTAAATGAAAAATAACTATTTTTCTAAACGGGAGAATCTCTCTCTCTTTCTTTAGTCACTAAGTTGTGTTTGACTCTTGCAACCCCATGTACTCTAGCCCGCCAGGCTCCTCTGTCCATGGGATTCTCCAGGCAAGAATACTGGAGTGGGTTGCCATTTCCTTCTCCAGGGATCTTCTTGATTCAGGGATCGAACCCAGGTCTCCTGCATCACGGGCAGATTCTTTACTGACTGAGCTATGAGGGAAGCCCTAAAATGAGAGAATAGTACCTTGTTTTATAGTTTTCATGTCTGGCTTACAGCTGGATGCTCATAACTGCTTCTGTGTTCAATCTGTGGTCAAATCCCATGTTCTGTAGCCTCTGGAAACTCCACTGTACACTTGTAAGAAAGTGAGAGTGAAAAAGGTTAAAACTGTTTTCATATAATTATGAAAATAGCTTTGTAGACTTCATGAAAAAGTCTCAGACTCTCCTAAAGGAATCTAGACCACACTTTGAGAACCATTCTCAAATATTATGGCTGACAAGGTACTTTCAAAATATGTCAATATTTCATAGATATTTCCAGCCAAGTTCCCATGAAGAAAGGAAAGTTTAGGTATGACCTAAGGGCCTAGATGAAGCAGCTCACCATAAACATATAATTCCTTTGAAGATTGCTATTTTAAATTAAAAATGCACTCATACTTTGCATTCAATGCCATAGCATATGTGTGATTATTTTAATACAATAATTTCTCCCTTGATCATTGAAACACTCACCTCCAAGAAGATGCCTTGTATTCATTCTGTGGTTCTTTTATACTCCCTGGCACACTGAATCCAGTGTGACACACTAGGGACTTCAAAATGACACTGACTGGTGGAACTATTTAGGCCCATTTCATGGTAGGAAGCTAGAGCTTAGGTTAAATAACTTAGTAGCAATAAAGACCACTCAAGAGGGAGAGGACATATGTATACCTCTGGCTGATTCATGTTGATGTATGGCAGAGACCAATACAACATTGTAAAGCAATTATCCTCCACTAAAAAATAAAGAAAAGAAAGAGACCAACTAAATGAGAAAAAGCAAAGCCTATTTATTCTGAGCTTGCTGTAGCAAAGGAATTAGGACTGTCACATGTGTTTTGGCAGAGACTCAAAGGCAGGCAGAGGAGTGGGATAGGTTATAGTGGAAAAACGGGAAGACTGCAGGTGCGCTCTGATCGGAGGCAATTTGTATGGGGAAACTGGAGGTGGGTAATAGCAGAGGGCATCCTGCATGATCGGTGAGAGGTGCATATTTGGCTTTCTCTGGTTGGTCCTAAGAGAGAAGTAGGGATAAAAATTAGGGAAGCTGTCAGTTATTAATCAAGTCCTGGATATTGGGGGCTGATTATTTCAGAGGCTATTGTTTGGCATCCTGGCCTGTCACTAGAAAGAAAATAGTCTGACTTCCTACAAGTCTGGTTGGCTTCCTAGTCCGATTATTATAGATAAAGGGTTGGTTTCCTAGGCTGGCTGCTGCAGGTTGTGGGTCAGTGTTATATTTTTATGTATGGTCTGGCCATTGTCTGCTTGTACCTTCAGTCTCCCAGTAATGAGGGTCACACGGGAGAAAGTGGGTTTGTGAAAGGAATCCTCTAAAGAGATGAGCAGGAGAAGGAAGACTTTGCAGTTCCCCCACTTATGATTTCTTGGTCATGGTTGTAAAACTGTAGTACTTAGAAAGGAAACAGACTGAACTAATAACTGTTATTTCAGATACTTAAAAGCATTTCATTAAGTTTGCAAATGGAGCCAAACATTCAGAAGTCTTTTTAAAACTGGTAAAATTTGCTAAATTTATGAAAAGAATAGGATTTGGGCTCAACTTCAAAGTTTAAAGGAAAGAACTAGCTTTTATGATCTGAAAACACACTGACTATACTTTGAAAAACAACAACAACAACAAAAACCCAAAGAACATCTCTGAAGTCTCTTTTGGGCAAACAGACTGCCCTTGGTGGACTTAACTCATACTTCCTGGGACCTCTGGGGAGTGGCCTGGCCTGAGCTAGGGTAATAGCAGGACTTAAGTTTCCTGTTTAGCCACCTTGTATAACTTGAGATTTTCTTCTTTTAACATGTGTATTTCTTTTTTTGTTTTAAATTTATTTTTTTATTGAAGGATAATTTCTCTATAGAATTTTGTTTTCTGTCAAACCTCAACCTGAATCGGCCATAGGTATACATATATCCCCTCCCTTTTGAACTTCTCTCCCATCCTCTGCCCATCCCACCCCTCTAAGTTGATACAGAGCCCCTGTTTGAATTTCTTGGCCATACAGCAAATTTCCATTGGCTATCTATTTTACATATGATAATGTAAGTTTCCATGTTACTCTCTCCATACATCTCACCCTCTCCTCCCCTCTCCCCATGTCCATAAATCTATTCTCCATGTCTGTTTCTCCATTGCTGCCCTGTAAGTATATTCTTCAGTACTATTTTTCTAGATTCTATTTATATGCATTAGAATATGATATTTATCTTTCTCTTTCTGACTTATTTCACTCTGTATAATAGGTTCTAGGTTCATCCACCTCATTAGAACTGGCTCAAATGCATTCCTTTTAATGGCTGAGTAATATTCCATTGTATATATGTACCACTTCTTTATCCATTCATCTGTTGATGGACATCTAGGTCGCTTCCATGGTCTAGCTATTGTAAATAGTGCTGCAATGAATAATGGGATACATGTGACTTTTTCAATTTTGGTTTCCTCAGAGTATATGCCTAGGAGTGGGATTGCTGAGTCATACAGTGGTTTTATTCCTAGTTTTTTTTTTTAAAGGAATCTCCATACCTTCTTCCATAGTGGTTGTATCAATTTACATTGCCACCAAAAGTACAAGAGCATTCTCTTTTCTCCACACCCTCTCCAGCATTTATTGTTTGTAGACTTTTTGATGATGGATGGCCATTCTGACTGGAGTCAAGTGGGCCTTAGGAAGCATCACTACAAACAAAGCTAGTGGAAGTGATGGAATTCCAGTTGAGCTATTTCAAATCCTAAAAGATGATGCTGTGAAAGTGCTGCACTCAACATGCCAGCAAATTTGGAAAACTCAAAAGAAGTCACAGGACAGGAAAAGGTCCATTTTCATTTCAATCCCAAAGAAAGGCAATGCCAAAGAATGCTCAAACTACTGCACAATTGCACTCATCTCACACGCTAGCAAAGTAATGTTCAAAATTCTCCAAGCCAGGCTTCAGCAATACGTGAACCGTGAACTTCCAGATGTTCAAGCTGGATTTAGAAAAAGCAGAGGAACCAGAGGTCAAATTGCTGACATCCATTGGATCACTGAAAAAGAGAGAGAGTTCCAGAAAAACATCTACTTCTGCTTTATTGACTATGCCAAGGCCTTTGATTGTGTGGATCACAGAAAACTGTGGAAAATTCTGAGAGAGATGGGAATACCAGACCACATGACCTGCCTCTTGAGAAATCTGTATGCAGGTCAAGAAGCAACAGTTAGAAATGGACATGGAACAACAGGCTGGTTCCATATTGGGAAAGGAGTACATCACGGCAGTATATTGTCACCCTGCTTATTTAACTTATATGCAGAGTACACCATGTGGAATGCTGGTCTCGATGAAGCACAAGTTGGAATCAAGATTGCCAGGAGAAATATCAATAACCTCAGATATGCAGATGACACCATCCTTATGGCAAAAAGCAAAGAAGAACTAAACAGCCTCTTGATGAAAGTGAAAGAGATTGAAAAAGTTGGCTTAAAACTCAACATTCAGAAAACCAAGATCATGGCATCTGGTCCTATCACTTCATGGCAAATATATGGGGAAACACTGGCTACCTTTATTTTGGGGGGCTACACAATCACTGCAGATGGTGACTGCAGCCATGAAATTAAAAGACGCTTGCTCCTTGGAAGAAAAGTTATGACCAACCTAGACATCTTATTAAAAAGCAGAGACATTACTTTGCCACTAAAGGTCAGTCTAGTCAAAGTCATGGTTTTTCCAGTGGTCATGTATGGATGTGAGAGTCGGAATATAAAGAAAGCTGACTTTGAACTGTGGTGTTGGAGAAGACTCTTGAGAGTCCCTTGGACAGCAAGGAGATCCAACCAGTCCATCCTAAAGGAAATCAGTACTGAATATTCATTGGAAGGACTGATGCTGAAACTCCAATACTTTGGCCACCTGATGTGAAGAACTGAGTCATTGCAAGAGACCCTGATGCTGGGAAAGATTGAAGGCAGGAAGAGAAGGGGATGACAAAGGATGAGATGGCTGGATCGCATACCGACTCGATGGACAGAGTTTGTTTGGGTAAACTCCAGGAGTTGGTGATGGACAGGGCGGCCTGGTGTGCTGCAGTCCATGGGGTTGCAGAGTCTACTGAACTGAACTCTGACTGGTGTGAGGTGATAGCTCATTGTAGTTTTGATTTGCATTTCTCTAATAATGAGCAATGTTGAGCATCTTTTCATGTGTTGTTAGCCATCTGTATGTCTTCTTTGGAGAAATGTCTGTTTAGGTCTTTTTCCCACTTTTTGATTGGGGTCTTTTGTTTTTCTGGTATCAAGTTGTATGAGCTGCTTATATATTTTGGAAATTAATCCTATGTCAGTTGTTTCATTTGGTATTATTTTCTCCCATTCTGAGGGTTGACTTTCCACCTGGCCTTTAGTTTCCTTTGCTGTGCAAAAGCTGTTAAGTTTAATCAGGTTCCTATTTGTTTACTTTGAACATGTGTATTTCTTTTTAAATCAAGTAGTCATAATTTTTTAAACAATTACTTAAAATTTCCTTATAAAATCATGTTGGCAGTAAGATCATGTGTAAGTAAACATCTGGCAGAGTACCTGATGGGCTCAGATAGATACCAGTTATTGAAGACTTCACCATTTCCCCCAAATAAGGAGGTGCTGCTGAAGAATTTCTAGTTGCTCCTTTACTGGACTTAAAATATTTGAAGGGAAGAAGAACATCATCAGTACCTGTCCCAAGAGCATCATTTAAGAATCAGAGAAAACACTTTACCCTGATTGTCCAGTTATGGACACTTTTTGACTTAGTTTTATTGGAAGCCTAATGAGATTTAAGCTGGTCAAAAAAAAAAAAAAAAAAAAAAAAGGATGGAATGAGTTAAAATCTGGATTTTATGTTGTATTATAGGATTTAAAAAAAAAAGGTTCTATAATGAAAAATTCCTTTATATTCTTTTCCATAATTTTCCCTTCTGTACTCAAAGGCCACAGCAGGTCCAAACAGAACATTTCTGAGCCTTATTAGAGATGTGTCCTGTCTGGGTGACACTGTCTCATGTCAGGTGACATGCCCCAGGTTTACAATGCTGCTGCTGCTGCAAAGTCGCTTCAGTTGAGTCCGACTCTGCGCGACCCCACAGATTGCAGCCCACCAGGGTCCCCAGTCCCTGGGATTCTTCAGGCAAGAACACTGGAGTGGGTTGCCATTTCCTTCTCCAGTGCATGAAAGTGAAAAGTGAAAGTGAAGTCACTCAGTCATGTCCAACCTTCGAGACCCCATGGACTTGCAGCCTACCAGGCTGCTCCATCCATGGGATTTTCCAGGCAAGAGTACTGGAGTGCGGTGCCATTGCCTTCTCTGGGTTTAGCATGCAGAAGCATCTTTATACCATTAACGGGAAGCACCTCTTCCTACTAGCTGATGCAGCGCAACACTGCCATACCTGGTTTCCAGTTGGTGCCCTGTGCAGGCTCAGTCCCAACAACTTCTGCAGCAGCCCCGACTGAAATCCTACCCCTCCATTTTCCCCAGAAAAATCATGTTTTAAGTAAGTATAGGTTATGAAAAACATAATTTTAGGTATAATCCATATAAAAGTGCACATGCTATCTGAGTGACATATAACCGGTAAACAGATGTACGTCTGCTTTCTTAAAAACATTATGACAGTTGCATACAGAGTAGGTCACAGTATTGTTTTTAAAAATGAATTTATTAAAATGCTCATAATTATAAAAAGAATATTAAAATGCACAGAAATTTGCAAAATATTACAAACTTTACATCTTATGCCACAGTGTATGAAAAGCATCATGAATATTTCAGTTTTACTTAAGCTGTTCATACGTTTTAACTTTTCAAACATCTTAAAATATAATATGGACACAAGAAAATGGTACAAGAAGTGTTTCAACAAAGAGCACGTCCTGCTCCCCTATTGTGAATGAATGTTTCCTGAAATTCAAGATGCACGTGCAATTATAAGGGAAGACTTTCAGTGATAAACAGTTTGCAAGATGGTTTAGTTTTCAAACAAAAACCAAAGCTTTCCCATCCTATTGACGTAACTAAAATATCAGGGATATTTAGAGAAAAATCTCCTGAGTATTTTGGTCTAATGCTTTGATCTGTTAAAATTCACAGGCATCACAAAAGGATACAAAGTAAAATTTCTCTAGTGGTTAACCGGGCAGGTCTAGGGCCAGATTTTCCCTCATGGGTCCACTGCCACACCCATCCATTTTGCCAGGGGGCTGCCTCTGCTCGCATTTACAGATCCAGACCGCAAGTGCCTGCAGACACAGCCCCACATGTTCATCACCCACAAGTTAGCACTAGACTTACATGAACAATGGCGGTGTCACAGATGACCCTAGGTCTCCATTACAACCTGGCCATCTGGGGAGTATTGGCAGCGTCATGTATCATATTTGCTGCCTTTAAAAATGCAGAGGTTTTCTTCCCTCCTGTCCACAGAAGCACATTTTGAACTATGAAGACGATTTATGAAAACAGAAATGCACAATTCAAGTTCTATTTTATATACAAGGAGATAAGGCAAGAACATTTCCTTGTTTATAGTTCCACAAACAGTGAGTAACTGCCAAATCCAACGCTAGGAGACAGTCCTACGCTTCAGAGAAGAGAAGAGGTAATAGAGCGGAGGAGGCACCACTTTCAGGAGCAGTGTCCCAGGTGAGTGGGGGAAGGGGCGAGAATGCTTCCCCACTGGGAAGAATGCATTTCTCGCTCCCTCTGTGACCAGACCTCACGTGGCCTGTCATGAGCACTCTTTGATCACACATACCCTTAACATTATCAAGAAAGTTAGTGAAATGATCCTGATTCACTGGGACAATTCAGAAGTCCAGAACACTGTTTCGCTGAATCCTACATTAATACTCCACCCTCCCCCCCAACCCCCCAACCAACCTGGTTTGTTAACATTCATGGCAGGCATTTAGAACTATGACCTGGAGTGAAGCTGTTATATTATAGCAAGCCTGTCAATTTGCTCACTGGAAAGTGTTTCCTTTCTCTTCGCTGCTGGGATTCTAAGTGCCTCGGCTCCTGTGGCACCTGGGCATTGAGCAGCATCTTAATGGGTGGCGAGTGGCCCATTTAGAGAGAGTGAGGTGCCAGACACTCTCTCTGCACCCAGCCCTGCCCTGTCACCAGTAACGGGTGAGAGGTACGGGCCCTGTGTCTTCTCTAGAGCCTATCAGAAGGCTAGGCATCCAAAAGGCAGTAAAGTGCAGTAAAGAATGCTGAACTGAATAAACCGAGGGCAAGATGTACACGGTGGGACAGGAGTTCACCAGGAAGTTACCTCCAGCTGACAGCAGGGTTTGTGACCAAACCAAATTTTTTTTTTTTTTTGACCCTTAATTGCCTGATTGGCTTGATAGGAGGCTGAAAATTCAAATCAAATCCAGTCTCTTTTCTTGTTTGGGAATAATCTGGGTATCCTCCTGTTTCTCCGTCTCCCTCCCTAAAAACACTCCCCGGGTGCAAACATGCAATTACAAACAAGTTCCTGGGCAGAAAGTAAGAGAAGGGAGGATGTGCTGAGCTACCTTCACTATGGCAGATGCTTTGGTAGGCTGATCACTAGGACGTGCAGAACCCCTCTTAGGAACACAGTGAGGTCACACTGAGGAGACCTGCTGTTCTCTTGACGTGCGCAGCACTGTGCTGATACAATGGCTGTGAGCCAATCACAAGGGTCCTTGCAATACTATACTTCCTAGATCTAACAGATAAAGGGCAACTAACTGGTGGGGACTTGATAGGCTCATCTTTTCCAAACCATTATGTTGATAAATATGTAATTTTAATCACTTGATTTCATTTTTTTCAAGATATGACGTATCTTTAGAAGATATAAATTAATTATCCTGATCAATAGCACAAATATGCTCAGAAATGCTATCTTCATTTCAATCCATTAAGAGTCTTTCTCCGAGATGGAAAGATAGGCCAAGAAGAAGACTGAAACTATTTCCTCTTACTACCTGAGGTTTCCTTTTCTATAGGAACGTGATAATACACCTAAATATTGTAAAGTCTTGGGTCTATCTGCAACTTAATACAGCATTCAAACTGAATTCTGTGTTAGATATTTTTAATCACACAAGAGCTTTAATGATGGTACTGTAATGGAAGGATAACTCTGGAACAGGTCTAGCAAAAGTGAAGAAACAAAACAGTGCCTAAAAATAAAAAAAAGATCATGTGCTTGAGAACAGAAAGGAATGAAAATAATCAAACGAGGAAAAAAACCCACTCTGCTTTGGTAGATGTTGTTTCTTTAAGCACATGAAGAGAATTCCTGTGTGTGATTAAAATTCCAATTTATCCAAAAAAGTAACATTTTTGGTCTTTCTGGTGATTAGTTTTATGCCCTTCTTGAACTCAATTTTACATTTTCCAGTTCCTGCATCACTAGCTGAAACTGAAAAACAATCTGCATGAAAATGGCGATAGTTAAGACTTCTATTTGCCAAAGTGATTTGACTTAAACATTCTCATTAGTGATTCATAATAACTTTTGACAGAGCTAAATTCTTTAAAGTGCTTCTCAGAACATTACGCTCTTAGTCGGATTTTGGTCGTAAACTGTTCTCTACTGCTGCTCCTATCATCTTCTCAGCGATGACTCCTATATTTTTGGTCATGTCCTTGAGGTGATTCTCATGAAGAAGCTTCTGGGTTAGGTATTTTTCTCTCTTGATCTTGCTTTTCGTGCTTTTCGATACATCTGGAATTGCATATGAAATGAAAAACTTTACAGAATAGATGATATGCTGCGGGAGAGAAAAAAAAAAGTCAGTCACAGAGAGATGGAGGGGAACACAGAGTCTCTTCCATTTATTTTTGCCGGTCGTTACAGCAGTGTATCAGGACAGGGTGGTAGGTGCTTAAGCTCCGCCTCCATGGCATGGTTCTGCACGGATCTACATTTTGTTACTTCCTAAATTCAACCATACTATTTGCTATGTAGAGAAGAATCTATCTCCCTAACATCTAGAACATTCACCATGGCACTGATGATGTTATGACATTTTTATGTGTGTTCCCTTCCTGTCTTATTCCCAGGCCTCATCCCCAAAGGTAAACACTAACCTATCTATCTGAGTATATGTAGATCATTTTCATTTATTTTTGAATAGTTTAACAAAGTATGTATATATCCCCAAAAGAATATCTTGTTTAGTTTTACTCACTTTAAGCCTTATAAAAGCAATATGGTGCAATCTTTTGAAAATTGCTTTTTTCCATTCAAAGTTAATTTTTAAGATTCATCAATGTTACTGTGTATAACTGTAGTCCATTTTCACTTCTTTATAACATTCCACTGTGTAAACATACTTTATTTGTTCCCCTATCAAAAGGTGTTGGGCTAGTTCCTAGGTTTTGGATTAGAAACAATGATGTTGGGAATATTCATACACTTGGATTCTGGAGAATACCTGTGAGAGTTTCTCAAGAGCGGCACCTGGGGTGGAACTGCTGAGACCCTGCTGCTGCTGCTGCTGCTGCTGCTAAGTTGCTTCAGTCGTGTCCAACTCTGTGCGACCCCATAGACGGCAGCCCAACAGGCTCCCCCGTCCCTGGAATTCTCCAGGCAAGAACACTGGAGTGGGTTGTCATTTCCTTCTCCAATGCATGAAAGTGAAAAGTGAAAGTCAAGTTGCTCAGTCATGTCCAACTCTTAGTGACCCCATGGACTGCAGCCTACTAGGCTCCTCCATCCATGCTATGTTACATGAATGTTCAAATTTACAAGATGGTACCAAACATTTCCAAAACAGCTGGCACTACCACCAGCAGTGTGTGATGATTTCAGTCACTCTTTATTGTTGTCTGCACTTATTATCATCACTTGTTTTTTTTTTTTTAAATGAACATGATGACTATGAAATGGACTTTATTTCACTTTGAGCTTTCCTCACATTCCCCTAATGACTAATGAGCTTGAAAACCTTTTTATTTATGCACCATTCAAAAACCCTAACCTAGCAAGAGGATAGAGATAACACAGAATAGACTTATTAAGAGTGTTATGGTGGGAGATAAAATTTATATAGATTTTATGTAGATCAGTTTAGACATGACTCACTGAGCAAAGACTTTAAGGAAGTAAGGAAGTGAAACATCAGGAGAAAGGACATTTTAGGCAGAGGGAACACCTAGCACAGAGTCCACATGGCGGGCGGAAGCCTACTGGGTGTATTCCAGGGAGGCTGAGTGAGTAACATCAGGGAAGTAACAGAGCGTGGCTGGATTGTGCTGGGCTTTGAATGCTATTATAAGGACTCTGGGTTTTACTTGAAGTGAGCTGTGAAGACAACAGGGAGTCCAATTAGTAGACTGCTGCCCTAATTTGAGCAAGAAATGACGGTGGCTCCAACTTCGGGGCAGCTGCACAGCTGGTAAGAAGTGGTCAGATTTGTGACATATTTTCAAAGCAAAAGCTAACAGGATTGGATGTGAAATAAGTGACAGAGAGAAAACAAGGGGGGCTTCAAGAATTCTGGCCTGAGCAACTGTTCAGATGAACTGCCATAATTGAAGGGAGAGGCAGAAACTGTGGACAGAACAGATTTAGGGCAGGGTAGGGGGAGAATATTGAGTGGATTTAAGAAAATATGGGAATCTAGGGCAGTAGATTTGAGGTATCTGTTAGACATCCATGCAGAAAGGTCAAGTATGCAGTTGGATTGATGGGTTGAGCTCAGTAGAGAGGTTTTCTGGGGATATCCATTAATGAGTCACAGGCATACAGATAGCACTTAAAGTCTCCAGACTGCATGAAATCACCAAGGCTGTGAGTAAAGAGAAAAGACAACCAAGGAATGAGCGCCAGGATCATTAAGAAGAAAAGGCAGGGCTGGCAAAGAAGCTAAAAATGGGACTGCCTAGTGAGGTAGGAGGAAAGGCAAAATATGTGTGTTCCTGGGAGCCAAGTGAGAAAGAGTGTCAAGGAGGAGTGATCAGTTGTGTCAAATGTTTCTTTAAGTTAGGTGGTGTGAAAAATGGAGAATATTTTGAGATGAGAGAGATATTAGTGAGTGTGAATGATGGAAATCACACAGTAGTAAAAAGGCAAAAACTGAGGTCAGAAAGAGATTTAGTTTAGGTTTTTTCCCCCCATTTATTTCTGAGGTAGGTAATATTTATAGATATGAGTATTTTCTATTAAACCACCCTTGCATTTCTGGGACAAAGCCAATGTGGTATGATGTTATCTTTTGAAAATATGTTGCTAGATTCAGTCTGCACATTTTAAAAAGACCTTTGCACCTTATGTATTGAGTAAGACTAACTTATAATTTCCCTTTCTCATTCTCTTCTTCTCTGATTTTAGGATCTAAAAGGAGATGGAGAGTATTTCCTCTAACTTTCCACCTGATCTCTGGAGGACTTTATATAAGATTGAAATAAAGTATTGTAGAACGTTTGGTATCATTCTCCTAGAAAGCCTGGCCTGGTGTTTTCACTGTGGTCCAATTTTCCAGTTACTCAAAGTTTTGCTATCACTGGAGTTTATGTTACCATCTTTAGCATTTTGAAGATATTAGACCCCTCTCTTCTAGCTTCTATGCTGTTGTTAAAAAGTCTACTCTCATTCTAACCTTAATGTTCTTGGTTATCTTTTTTTCTCTGGTTACATAAGATCTTCTCATTGGTGTGATGCATTTTCCTTACAGTGCTTGCAAAATAAATGTGGGCTTCTTCAGTACTACTTCTTCTCCATTATCCTTCTTTTTTTTTTTAACTTTTTTTGAAAGTTAGTTTTTCTCCTTCTGTCTTCCATATCACTTAACTTCTTTTTTTTTGTATTTTCCATATCTTTCTGTGATGTGCTAGTGATAATTTTTTTCAGATCGGTCTTTCATTTCACTAATTCTCTCTTCAGATTTGTCTAAACTTCTGTTTTATCTGTATGTGAATATTTTCATTTCAACAACTATATTTCTATTTTTTTTTTTAATTTTTAGTTTTTTATTTTTTAAATTTTAAAATCTTTAATTCTTACATGCATTCAAAGTTCTATTTAATTACTTTCCAAAATTGCCTTGTAATTTTTTATAGTTTCTTATTGTTCATTTTGGCTTGGTCATTTATTTAAACATTTTCATATATAGTTAATATATATTCCTTATCTGATAATTCAAACTCTTAGAGTTACTGAGAGTCCAAATCAGTGTTCTCAGGTTTTACTGGCTAAATCTCATTCATTTTATTATTTTAAATTTCCCCTTTGTCATTGTTAATCCTTGATAATTAGTTCATATTTGCTTATCCCAACCTGGGGAAAAAAACTGAGGTCTAAATTAAGGATACTTTTCTTCAGAGATGATGTACACTTCCATCTGCTCTGAGACAAATCTAGCCTTTTGTGTGGTCCCTGGCTGAATCTAAGGGTCTAAAGTTCAGCTCGTCTGCCTCACTCTGACCCAAGGCTTGGTCTCTTTGAACCTTTAGTTGGAGGCCTAATAACAAGAACTTGTTCTCAGAGCACTCCTGAACTTCAAAGGTGCTCACTACTCTATCTTAAGCCATTATCTTTTTCCCCTCTTTTTATATTCTCTTTCCTTCTAGTAAGCTTAAAACTGCAAAGAAAATCATGTTTCTAGCTGGTTCTAAATGTTTTATAGTGAGATGGCCCCTCACAGTATCCAGTTCATAATGATATCAAATGGAGCCATCTAAACACTGGCAACTACATATTTGAATATAAACTAGTAACTCTTGTCAATATACCAGATACTGTACTCTACTCATGATACAGTGAACTAATGAACTACTTTCCTCAGTTAATTTTTGATAACTATTTAGTTGGCTTAAAGCTCAACATTCAGAAAACGAAGATCATAGCATCTGGACCCATCACTTCATGGGAAATAGATGGGGAAACAGTGGAAACAGTGTCAGACTTTATCTTTTTGGGCTCTAAAATCACTGCAGATGGTGACTGCAGCCATGAAATTAAAAGACGCTTACTCCTTGGAAGAAAAGTTATGACTAACCTAGATAGCATATTCAAAAGCAGAGACATTACTTTGCCAACAAAGGTCCGTCTAGTCAAGGCTATGGTTTTTCCAGTGGTCGTGTATGAATATGAGAGTTGGACTGTGAAGAAAGCTGAGTACCGAAGAATTGATGCTTTTGAACTGTGGTGTTGGAGAAGACTCTTGAGAGTCCCTTGGACTGCAAGGAGATCCAACCAGTCCATTCTGAAGGAGATCAGCCCTGGGATTTCTTTGGAAGGAATGATGCTAAAGCTGAAACTCCAGTACTTTGGCCAGCTCATGCGAAGAGTTGACTCATTGTAAAAGATCCTGATGCTGGGAGGGATTAAAGGCAGGAGGAGTAGGGGATGACAGAGGATGAGATGGCTGGATGGCGTCACTGACTCGATGGACATGAGTTTAAATGAACTCCGGGAGTTGGTGATGGACAGGGAGGTGCTGTGATTCATAGGGTCGCAAAGAGTCGGGCATGACTGAGCAACTGAACTGAACTGAATACTAGAAAAATTATCTAAGCCAAGTAGCCTGTCCCCAAACCAAATACCTCCTGTTTCAGCCTGCTTAGCTGCTAAGAGGAACCATGTCCTTAGTTCTAGTCAGTGAGATGCAGGTGAAGGTCTGCTCCAGGGGCTTCTGGCAAAACTTTTTCTTTCCTAACATAGGAACAGGTATGGCTAGCATCACCCTTTTTCAGCTTCTTCCTGCCTAGAACATAAACATGTTATTTGGAGTTGTGGTAGTCATATTACAACCATAGAGTGACATGTAATGAAAGTAAACCTACAGAAGACAGATACATTCCTTACACCAGGGATTCGGAATTGATCCAGGAGTACCCCCCTGCTTCCAGTGAAATCTGTTAAGTGGGAAAAATCAACTCTTACTTGTTTAAGCCACTGTAGATGGGTTTTTTGTTTCTTGCAGTTAAATGTGATCCTAACTGACCACACCAATCAAGTAACTTTTGAACCTTTAGAATTTAGTAGTAGTTATTCACTCAGTATAAGAAGTAAAGTTGACTAGATCAATTTCAAACTGATAGCCACCTTAGTATTTTTCAGAGCTGGTAAATTTCAGGGATGTAAAAAATTATTATAAGAAGGTATAATGTGAAAATGCAATACAAATAAACTATTACAGCAATAAAAGTTTCTTCAGGAAGATATCTTACTTATCTTGAATAAACCTCTTCATAGCCTAATATGGAGCCCAGTTCCCCAAACAAAAAGGCCTTCAATTAATACTGAACTGAAAGGAATTGAATCTCCCTAAGCCCACATGCCAGAGAAGGCAATGGCACCCTACTTCAGTACTCTTGCTTGGCAAATACTATGGATGGAGGAGCCTGGTAGGTTGCAGCCCATGGGGTCGCTAAGAGTCGGACTTGACTAAGTGACTTCACTTTCACGCATTGGAGAAGGAAATGGCAACCCACTCCAGTGTTCTTGCCTGGAGAATCCCAGGGACGGGGGAGCCTGGTGGGCTGCCGGCTATGGGGTCACACAGAGTCGGACACGACTGGAGCGACTTAGCAGCAGCAGCAAGCCCACATGCTTTCAACTTTACAGCAGACAACCAACTTCATTTAATTACTGAGAGCATTATGGGTATTCTCAGGTCAAATTTAACAAATGTTATAGAAATAATTATTAACAAGAGATTAGACATATTGTGTATTTTAAGTGGCAACACTTAAAAGTTAATAAATGATCTGCAAATACACTGTCTTATAAACTATTTCAAAGTGAACTTTTCTTACCTCCATGACAATGATAAAAGCCAGCTTGGCTGCAATCACATGCCAATAATAGATGTTGTGTTTATACTCTTGTTGGTGTCCAGGAGGGTACCGGAAATCACGATACCTGGAAAAGAGATGGGGGCATTTCAGGAGATCATTCTTTCTAATCAAATGTAAACAAGGGCCCATTAAAAAGTCATACTTAATGCAACACTCTTTTAAATTGGTCATCTCATAAATTTTCTCCAAGCGTTTCTGGGGTTTTTTTTTTTTTTTTGGCCGTGCCATGTGGGGTCTCAGATCCCTGGCCAGAGACTGAACCTGGGACCACGGCAATGAAAGCCCAGAATCAGGACCATGAGGCTACCAGGGAATGCCCGGAGTTTCTCCGGGAGTTTAATTTGATGACAAAACCCTGAAATAACTACTGCAGTAATACTTCATGTATCATATACCATACGTGTCATATACCATACAAGATGTCATATACTATACAAGATGGTAATGATGGTTTCCATCTTTGTAAAAAAAGAACAAAAATATCAAAATTTATCCCTGCTTCTCAAAAGAGTGTAACTAAAACAAATTACCATATTTTCAGAAACATGCTACAGAGAATATTACCTTTTTTTTTTTTTATAGTTTTCTTACCTAATTTCCTTGTTGTCAGACATCATATGCTATTGCTTGAGTGTATCTCCCTTAGGTAGCAAATCTCTAACTGTCCACCTGTAACCTATTAGACCTGGAAGTCTAATTACTCTTTAGAATTATGTAAAGTAAAAGTAAGTGGATGCAATGTGTGATTCTGAAGAGGCTTTGCTATGTGTAATTTAGAGACATTTATTTGGGGCTTATTTATGGTTTTTTCATTGTGTTGTTGAGAATGTGAATAGGAGACAGCTTTGAGGAGTTTAAACTTTAAAGTCTCTTTAGGTTTTAGACTTTGATTGAAAAAAAACAAAACTACAATACCATGCAGTCAACAAACATATCAATTAGTAACTTAGTTGATGTACACTGTTCACAGTTGATCTTATCAGCCATTAAAATCAACGCAAAGAGCTCTGGAATACTTTTAGAGAACACTGCTAGGCTGGGCCGAGGTATCAACCGTTTTTGTCTCTGTATTGCTCTGTTAAGTGATGGTACTAGTTTGTCATCATTCAGTACCGTCAGGTTGTGCTTGAATAAAATATTAGTTGTAACAACTGAATTATCTTGCTTTTTGGAACTCTCCGAGTTTCTTAATTTCTAAGATGTAGGGCTTTCCCCCGAATAAGTCTTTTTGTTATCGTTTGAAACTCTCATTTTAACATCGTGCCTTATGGGGGCTTCCCTGGTGGTACTGTGGTTAAGACTCTGCCTGCCAATGCAGGAGACATGGGTTCAATCCCTGGTCCAGAAAGATCCCACTTGCCATGGAGCAACTAAGTCCCTGCACCACTACTTCTGAGACGGTGCTCCGCAGTGAGACAAGCCACCACAAGGAGAAGCCTGCACACCACAGCAGAGAGTAGCCACCACTTGCCACAACTAGAGGAAGCCCAGCAGCAGCAATGAGGATCCAGCACAGCCAAAAATAAACAAACACATCTTTTAAAAAGTGATAGAAATACTTTACAATTTGTGAAAAATAAAATGCAATCCTGCCTTATGGTTTGGCTTGGAAGTTCTAATCTTAATCTGTAGTAACTTTTATATTTTATACTTTTTAAAGTCTGATGGAAAAGAAAGCGAGAAAAAAAATATCTAGCAACTTCATTTAAATACCAAATAGAATGAAATTACAATGAAAGTCCTTTAAAAGAAGAACTGTAAGCAGAACTTGCCTGCACGTGTCATATTTAGACCCAGCGTATGGACTTTCCTTGACTCTGCTTTTAAAGTCGGCAGTATTGAAGATGGAGAGACTTATGTTGATGTATCCTTCCATTGTGTAGTCTGGGTGGTCCCCATATGGCAGGATGGAGAAGGACCAGTAATAGACCAGCCGGGGGATCATGTCTGATGTGAATGCAATGATCATGGCCTGTGTTGGAAGAAAATGGTAGAGAGGGTATTAATTTAGAGCCTTTATAGCTAGGGTTAACAGACATGCCAAAGTTACATTTTCATCAGTTGAGTTTTTAAAATTAAAGATTCAGGAATTGTCAAATGGATATAAGTAGTGAATGTCCTAAAACTTTTGAGCAGCTGCTTTAAAGTAGTTTGTTTGCTTTTGGTCTTTGAAGGGAATGTCCAGCAGTTCACCTGCAGTTAAAAAGCAAGGCCCTGATAGTTGCCTATTATGTATCTTAAGTACAGTAAGAATAGTTGTAGACTAGGGTATTGTGGATAACTTGAGAGCCACTTGCATATGTTACATGTAACATATTTAAAAAAACCAGAATATAATAAAATTCAATCAACCCTGGAGCACTACTTGATATAATTTAATCTTTATGACTTAGAAGGTCCTTCTGCATGTGAAAGGACTAAGATCAATATTATGAAAATAAGCTGGCTTTATATGATTCCTTTGTAGATAAATAATTGATAAAAATTGCTTTTTTAATCACTGTCTCTTAAAAATAGAATACTAACTGATAACAAATATTTTCCTTCAAAGTTGTACTTTTTCCCCTATAGTATCTTGACTTGTTGAGATAACTCAACCCCACAGTCTGATTTAAACTTTCAGTATATATTTATGTCTGTTGCTTTATTAGAGAGCAAGAATTCTTTATTATTCAATAAAATATAGTAGCAAGAAACTGTGTTGGGATTGTTCTATTCACATAATCAAGCAATGATATCTATTTTGTTAGACTTAGTGTCTAAGCCTTTCAACTTCCAAAAGGTTAAATGGATAAAGTCAGAAAGATTATAGTTATCAAAAAACTTTAAGAGAGTTTAGTGTGTTTCCACATTAAAGGAATAAATATGGATCAGTCTTAAATCTGAATCTGTGTCAGGGAGACTTTCAATAGGATCTAAAGCTATTATTAATTACATGAATTTCTCCAGAGTTCAAATTTGGGCTTTAAACTCTCCAACATGTAAAACTGGTGTCACGGAAGGAGAAAGTAATGAATATACTTCAATCCAAATTCTATGTGAATAAACATAGCTAGATGTTTCAGCCATTTCTGAAGCAGAAGAACAGACATGTTTTGCACAACATGATTTTAACAGTATTCATCTGAACATATGGTTTAGACGCAGTGAGACCACAAGCCAACAAAGATCCCATGCAAAGCAAGAACAACAACTGAGGGGCCTTTCTATTGCAAAATTTCCCCTGCCAGAACCAGCTCTGTCATTGCCTCTGATGTAAAGTCTCTCTGGGTGTGTATTCTTGCCTGTCGGTGGTGGTGGTGGTGGTGTAAGGCAAGACTATTTTACTTTTCCCAGATTTCAACAGATTAAAGTTTCCTGTTATCATTTAATTCAACTAGATCTTTTTACAGAATCACCTGCAGATGTACTTCAAGAAGCTACACAAATTCCAATACGGAAGATAATTCTATTGTCTTTTGACAAGATATTCTTTCCTTCGGAATTCAGCTGCTCTAAGACACATCACAGGAGCACAGATAAATGCAGTGTGCTTCATTTCCCATGCTGTTCCAAACACAATTTTCCATTGATAGCAAAATAAATTAAAATTGGTCTTCAATAGCAGATGCTCTGGCATGACACAGCAACGTCAATTCAGCTTATTTATTGAACCAGTAGCTTTAAAATGAATGATTTTATACCAAACTCTGGCCTGATGCCCTTTCAAATCTTGAGGAGCTGTTCTCTTCTTCCTCCTTCCTAAAAGTTCCCCTATTATGGAAAGCTAGCTGTTACTGAGCATGTGAGGCTGGGAAGGCACAAATTAGGTATGCGAGGGGATAAAATACATGTTTAATTCTTATAGAATTATGTGCAAGAGGACCTGCAGCTTGGAATCTCTAACACCTTAATATGGAAAAAAGGACTGTCCATAGTTTAACTGGGCTTCCCTGGTAGCTCAGATGGTTAAGAATCTGCCTGTAATGCGGGAGACCTGGGTTCAACCCCTGAGTCAGGAAGATCCCCTGAAGAAGGGAATGGCAACCCATTCCAGTATTCTTGCCTGGAGAATTCCATGGGCAGAGGAGCCTAGTGGGCTACAGTCCATGGGGTCGCAAAGAGTTGGACACGACTGACCAACTAACACTAGTCACTACAGTTTAATTGATAACTGAATAAGCAATTTCTCTAGTGGATAATAAGCCAGCACCTGAACTATAAGAACAAACAACTACTGGACGAGAACCAGTAGCACCAATCAGTGGGTACGTGTGCGCCTGTGTGCACACACGCATGCAGGTAGAGCAGCCTTGAAGATACAGCCAACTTTTCATCTGCATTAATGGTGAGGAGCCATGCTGGGGTGACGAGGAGAAGGTGCCTCATACAATTAAGACAGGATGCTCGAGTAGTGGGGAGTAGGAGTCAATTGAATTTTCTGGTTAGCTGAAGGTCAAACAAAAACGTTTTAGTTCCAAACCCTGTTGCTAAAAATTTCCTTAAAGCATGTAACTCCACGTTCCAGCCTGGCTTCATGTCATATAGTATATTGAACATGACAGATTCATACTTTTATGACTGTGGAGCTTGAAAGGCCTCACTGTTGTATTTCTGAACATCAGCCTATGTTTTGCAGCGCAGTGGATGCTGAAGGTGGGGGCTACCTGGGTGAATGGAAATGGATATAACCTCACAGTTGTTTTTGTGTGTGTGATTTACCAACTTTCTCCAAAAAGGAGAGACAGTAAGTGATCCAAATAAACTGAGGGTTCTTGGGGGTGAAAGCTGGGCTCCAGATAACTTATTGTGTAAAACTGTGACCATGGTCTAGACAATGACATATTGTAAGATTCTCGTGCCTCTAGTTTCGACACCTGGCAAAGCTTACAGAGTTGCTGTAAATGCTGCTGTGTGATAAAGATGATAACAGAGTGAATGCATGCACGCATGCTCAGCCACTTCAGTTGTGTCTGCCTCTTTGCGACCCTATGGACTGTAGCCCACTAGGCTCCTCTGTCCATGGGATTCTCCAGGCAAGAATACTGGAGTGGCTTGTCGTGCCCTCCTCTAGGAGTGATAACAGAGTAGCTGCTAATATCCCCACAAGGACCAGGCTCTGTGCATCCCCTGCACTGACTCATTGAATTCCCCATACACCCTCTGTGGTATATAATAGTCTGAAAATATGTGACAGGGAATTATTCAATCTACAGCTGATAAAATGAAGCTTGGAAGTGTTAAGGTCTGGGTGGACGCCCCTCAGCTGGGAGCCTGACCCACAGGCACTGCCAGATTATTTTCTGTTTCTACAAGGGCTCGTGGGAAAAGGCAGGGGACTCAAGGCAAGTGGGACTTGATTAAGAAGTTAAAACTGGAATATTATTTTGTTAACCTGGGAGTGAAATTGGCAGTGGAATAAGGGAGGAAATAACTTTGAGTGTCTGGATACCTCTGGGGAAGGAGGTTCCCCGATGGGCTGGCATTGGGAACTGCTTTGCTTGACAGCTCCCTGCCAACCCATGGGGGCAGCAGTAGGGAAGCAGACAGACTGTTCAGACTAGTCCATAATCAATACAGACTGCAACAAGTGAGTTCTGTTCCCTCATCACTCAGACACATGCAGGACATGAAGGTGCTTAGCTAATGACTAACACTGGAGAGCAAAGACCAAGGGTGGGGCGAGGAGGAGAGTTGGGACCTGCCCTAAATCCACCTCCTTGAAGAACCTCTGTCCCATGACACAAGGAAGGTAAGGAATGATGGGGAATACACAAAGCACATAGTTCTTCACCAAGTAGTTACTAGTTTAAATTGATAGTTTGGAATATACAGTAAAATATGCTCTTATTTTAGGGTCTACAAACTCTAAATGGATAGATTTCTATTTCCATTATAAAAGTACTATTTGATAATTCCTTTTATAGTCATGTGAGGACTAAAAGAGTTAGTACTTACTGTTAATATTATTACCATGTTTCTATTGAATAAAACTAATAAATGAGCAACAAAAGCATAATAGTCACTATTCTTAGCAACTGCCTCTGTAAGAGGTCTTGTAAGTCACCAATAATAATTATAAACAAAATATATTAAAAATAACAACAATTACATTTACAGCAACTATGTCGTTTATGTGATGGAAAGTATTAGCATCTTTCTCCCACATTATGAAATACCAAACACTGGATTCCTTAGGGAGCAACACGCATGCAGTTTTGGATGTTTCAAGGTCTTTACCCTGCAAAGCCTATTTACTCACATTGGTCACCACAGCCAGAATTGCTATTCCTTGCATGATGGGCTGCCATGCTCCGATGTCCTGGGCTTTTTCTGGCACCATGCGTCTATACTGGGTAGTCAGTTTCCACGCGTCCACTCTTATTTCCAATATATTGTTCACCAGAGCCAACAGAGGGGCCAGTGGAAAAGAGGCCACAAATAAGGTGACGAACCCAAACTGAATAACTGTCAATGGAACGGACACACATCATGGAGTGGTGGATGGATGGAAGGACGACCCGCATTCCTTTACTCTTATAAAGAGAAAGGCAAGCAGTGAACTAAATCCCAAAGAGAAAAGACAGTCATGGTAATAATAATGTTCAACAGTGAAAGAATCAAAACAAAAGACATATAAAGTCTCTGGAAAGAAGTCTAAATATAGCCTGTTTACTTCACAAATATACACAATAGGAATAACACATTTAAAAATCTTTAATCAACCTCAATTACTTGCTGGCAATACACTTGGGGCACTTTAAGTAAAATGATTCATTCCCAGTGTAGAAATAATAGAATGTTGGGAGAGGATTTGTGATTTAAGATTAAAAAAAAAAAAAAGAAAGAAAAGGGATATTGTGGAAATATCTAAAGTTAAAAAGAAATAAGAAATGTACCTTTGGGAGAATGTTTAGAGAAAATATACGGAAAACAGGCAAATGAGCAAGCTCCCCTGAGTCTATGAATGCAAGGGAAGCACATTTTGAGAATTTGTGATACTGCTACAAATCATGGAAATGTATGCAATAAGTGTCTTAATAAGTCAAAATATAATCCTTCAGGAGCTTTTAATTTTGATATTGTGGCAGTGTGTGTGGTCACAGTAAGTTAAAATTGTGCTGGTGGCTTGATTCTTTTCTCTTTGTCTGAAATTTATGTGGCTTTGCTATAGATGGGCAGCACAGACTTGGAGGGGGTGGGGGACTGGACCACAGGGAGGGAGCAGTGAGCTGTGATAAGGCCAGGGATCTAACTGGCAGACCTTTGAAGTAAACTACCATAGGTATTTGTAACTGAGACAGTGGATGAGAGGAAAATTTACAGCCCCTTTAGGACTACTGCTCAGCCAAGAGGCAGGGACCACTCTGGCCAAGAAGGGCAAGACTGTGGAGGTATAGCTGTGTAGGAGGAGCTGACATTTGCCTCTGATCTGAGAGGCCAGAATGTATTGCAGGAAAGCAGTCAGGGTTGGAAAGACTTGGCCGATCTACAGGCCAGGCAGGTGCCACTGTATTCAGGGAAATCAGACAGGCAAGGACCACAGCTAATGACATCACAGAGTGTGGCACCAACAGTGATGTCAACATCCATGACTCACCCAACCCTAAAAGAACTCATCTGCCTCCAGGGGCCTGGCAAGTAACAGAAATGTGTGGCACAGGTACAGTAGCTGGCAAAGTGGCAAGTGGATGTCCTAATGAAAGGTGCCATATTGGAATGAGGGCCCCATGCTGCCAGGTCCCCTTAATACTCAAGTCAGAAGGGGGAGCCTGGTGGGCTGCCGTCTCTGGGGTCGCACAGAGTCGAACACGACTGAAGTGACTTAGCAGCAGCAGCAGCAATAAATCCAGTTAAAAATCCAAATGAGAAAAGACATAGTTGATAATGAGAACACAGGCACAGACTACTTAGAAATAAATTAGTGAGAAATGTTAAGATGGTTATGATAACTGACTTAAAAATAGAGAAAAACAAGTAATGATGAATGAATGGTATGATACACCATACTCTTAATTGGGAAGATTCAAGTTTGGGGACATATTAAATTCCTTCTCCAAAAATAAAATTTAGAATTTGAATGCAAATTTAGTTAATACTTCCAAGTGGATTTAAGGAAAAAAAGCTGGAAGTTGAGGCTAAAGTTCTTCAAAAAATGTATATAACTACACAAGTAAAACAATGAGGTGGGACATTTAAATAACAGTGTTAGGGATATTTCTGCAAAAGGATAAAATGGGACCACCTCTAAGAGATATTAATGTATACTATAATGCTATGGTAATTGAAACAATTCAGAACTAGTGCATTAATAGACAGTATGAATTAAATAGAATAAATTTCAAGAACAGATGGAGATATTCATGGGATTTCAGTATATTATAAAAATGGATGTTTCAAATCAGTAGATTCAAGTATTGAAGTAATTAGCTAAATCATCAGAAGAGCTGGTATGGAGTCTTCACTTTTGATATCAAAAGAAATTCCAGATGGTTTAAACATTTTTAATTAAAAAAAAAAGCAGAAAAAACCAAGATGGTTTAATCTCTTCTGATATTCAGGTGAGAGGAACTTTCTAAACAACTTCTGAAACCAAGAACAGCCAAGGCCTATCAACAGAGCAAGGCAAAAAACATCCATTGTAAAAACAAAAATAACCCTTGCCTGAAACTTGCTCCTGATCCTGAATTGCTCTCTGATATGCTTTTTTTATTAATAAGTCACGCTTCTTGAAGCAGCCCCAACATTGATTATTTCTCTGCCATTCAAAGCTCTCCGTCTTCTGCGGCCCTCACCACGGCACTGAAACTCGTCTTGCTCACTCTGTTGGTGGCTGCACGTGCCGAAGCCAATGTACATTTTCAGTCCTTGTTTATCTGATTACTAGGCAGTTCTCTCCCACCCCAGGCAGCTTTTGACATGGCCAAATATTTTCTTCTCTGTGGAATGTTTTTCCCTGTTGATTTTTGTTTACTTAAATAATTTTTAAAAACCAAGGTAGAAGTGGGTGTGTACATACATACATACACACACACACGCACACACACACATTTCACTTTTAACTGCTGGATAATTACTTTACAATGCTGTGATGGCTTTTTGCATACGTCAACATGCATCGGCCATGGGTATGCATTTGCCCCCTCCCTTCTGTACCCCTCCTCCCACCACACATATTTTTAAAGGCTGTCTAACTATCGTGCTTCCTGTATTTTTCCCCATAGTCCTAGCAGCTATGGGGACCCGAGCTCTTGTTTTTTTGCCTCCCTGTCCCTTTACATTATGCTCCCTTTAGTCAACGTTCACATCCCTCTCAAGCAAGGTGATAGATGTCTCTCCGTCGCCGCCAGTGTTCTCCCAACTGTTCTGCTGTTCTTCTCCTTGTGGATTTCTTCCCCACACTCTACCCTTTAAATGCCCCCTTTCCCCAGGGCCTCCTCATCCATTCTCCACTTGGCAGGCCTGAATCATCCCCATGGCCTCAGCAATAGCTTCTCTTAGCTCCTGACTGGTGAATCCAACTTAATAATGGACCTCACCTCTCTGATGTCTCACAGACAACCTCACGGTCAAAATATCCACCTTACAACCGTTTCCTCAAAATCAGCTCCTCTCCTTGTATTCCATCCAGGAGACTTGTATTCTGTCTCCTGGAAGTTAGCTCAACAATTCTATTCCTCACCTGCCACACTAGTCATCTCTTTAACACCTATCAAATCTGTCTTCCTTACCTAAGCCCATAGACTCCACTTAGGTGCTTTTGTCTGGTTACCTGGTGTGGCCCCCTATACATCCTCTTCCCACCAAATATGGGCACAAACCTAAAATATTATCTTTCATTCTGCTGCCAGAATAATTGGATTTTCTTCAATATACACCTTATGCAATTTTCTTGCTTACAAATATTCAGAAGTGTCTGTATTTCTTTAAGGATAAGTTCAGGTGTCCTGGCTAAGCACACAAGATCCATCAGGGTATAGCCCTTGCTCACCTGATATTTCTTCCTATGGCTCCTTTGTTCTAGCCATACCTTGTTTACTTGCCGTTCTCTGAACTGGCCAGGCTGTTTCATGTCTTTGTACTTGTGACTGCATCCATCTCTCTGCATGAAATGTCCATTATCTCTATCACACTTTTGATAGCTACCTTCCAATCACCCTTCCAAAATCTAGTTTATCACCTGTTCTAGGAAGTCTGATTTGTGCTCACCTGCTTAGCAATCCACCAAGTACTTGCTATCCCTCGCTTGGCCCTGGGAGGCCAGATACCAAGTTTTGCTTGGCTTGGTATCCTCAGCAACTGATACAATGTTTGGCACAGTAGTTGCTCAATGTTTGTGAGATGGATGGATGGATGAATGAATGAATAAGTGATTAAGACATGAGAGGCCTACAAATCCTTCCCAATTGTCCAGCTGCCATTTTGGAATGTTCATCCTGCAAAGATGAGGAAGCATCAGTGCAGGTGGTAGGCAGAAACAGCAGAGATGGGGGAGTGGGGGAAGACAGGCCTGGTCCTGGACAGTGTAGGGGACGCTTGGGTGGGTGTAGCACCGTAGAGGGAAAGAAAGGAGTAGGTACAAGGAGATGTTGAAGAACCAGTGATATTAATTACAGTAAATTAAATGGAGAAAATAATACATGAGGGTAAGATCAAGTGAACATGCAAGGATGGAAGAGGCAGTACCAGAGACGAACAGAGCCCACTTCATCACTTCCCTGCATTTCATTTATCGCACCTGCACACTGGGAAGGTACCACTAAGTAATCAAGAGACTGGTGTTTATGCTGTATAGTGTTCTAAGTACAAAACAGTACCCTATGGCTTTTAGATTTTAAATTTGACAGACAATTCTTTCTCCTATGTCCTGTGTCTGAGTTCTCAGAAGTCAGGACCATATACTTAGGGAAGCAGTTTTGGTTAACAACCCAGGATTACTCTAATAATCTCAAAGGATGGTGGGGAATTCACTACCAAAATAAAAGAATTTCACTCAAAAAAACACAGGCCATACAGAACCTGGTGGGGGCTGCTGGGGCAATGCTACTATTCACTCAATTAACAGCTGTATTTGTGTGTGTTGAACTCCAAGTTCAAGTCCCTTAAATAAATATTCATGAGGGTCCAGGCAGCAGTGCTCCAACTGAGGACTGGAAGATGCAGAGGCCTGAGCGCTGCTTCCAACAGGATCAGTCCAGCTTGGGAGAGAGGCATGCGCACAACCACACGCCGTCAGGACAAGAGTCAAATGCTACTGATGCCCAGAGGGGAGAGCAGGGAATCTGTGTGAAAAGTTGAGGGCTCCTGCTGAGGCTTGGGAGGGAGGGAGCCTTTCAAGCAGAAAAGGGAAAAGTTTGTCCAGGCAGAGGGGAGTTCTAGGTCCCTTCATGGGGACCAGAGCTGGTAGCTGCTCGCGAGTCCTAACCAAGCATGAGGGGACGCCTCCAGGGTTGTCTGTCAGAAGATGATCCCCTTCAGCATCTAAAAGGGTAGATGGTGCTATCATTAATGAGTAAACTGTGGGGATGAGCTCACCACCGCAGGCACTCTGTGTTAACTTTAGAGCAACAAAAATAATTCGAAAGGCATCTGGAAATTCTATCTCCCATAAACCCAAAGAACAAAACATAGATTTCACTTTGGTTTCGAATACAGAATAACAGATGGCCTATGCTTGGAAACTGATTAATTTTCTAATTCATTAGGAGTTATGTGAATAATAGAAAAGCAACTTAATCTGAAAAAAAATTGGGAGAGGGATAAATTAGGAGTTTGAAATTAGTAGATAACTATTATATATAAAATAGATAAATGACAAGGTCCTACTGTATAGCACAGGGAACTATATTCAATATCTGGTAATAAATCATAATGGGAAAGAAAAAAAATTAAAAATCTCTCTATAACCCCTGTTATTCCATCTTGTCTTATGCAGGAGGGTGAGGCTGAATTATTATCTTTATTATTATTTTAAAATATAGTTTCCTGCATGAAAACAGCAAGACCTTGTTGTTTATTTTATATAAAGTAGTATGTATCTGTTACTCCCAAACTCGTAATTTATCCCTTTCCCTTTCCTCCCTTGGTAACCGTACGTTTCTTTTCTGCGTCTGTGAGTCTGTCTCTGTTCTGTAAATAAGTTCACTGTATCATCTTTTTAGATTTCACATATAAGTGATATATTTGTCTTTCTCTGACTTACTTCACTTGGTATGATAATCTCTAAGTCCATCCATGAGAGCCCAAGTTATTTAGCTGGTAATTTTTTAATGAGACTATGAAATTCTAAAAGTCCTATCAATTTCTCCCCAAAGCATGACCATATAACTTTTGCTTTCTATACCATTTATTTGACTAACTACAGAAAAATAAATTTTTTCCAAGTTTTTTTTGTGTTAAAATAACAAATGGTATTCTGCCCCATACTATTATTGTTATTAATGCTGATAATGGCTCCAGTAAGAAATATTTACAATTATGACTCATTTTGGAATACAGATAATTGTCTTGTAGTCCTTTTGAAAATAAACAGAATAAAGATAGCTTCTACATTATGGACTGCGGCTACACCCTTAATTGAACCTGGTCATGAAACATAACAAAAGCAGAAGAGAAATTCAAATCAGACTTCTTGCTGCAAAGCACTGTTGACTAAAGAAACTACAAGAGGAACCATTCAGAAGCAGATGGGTTTCCACATATAATGTATATTTTTAAAAGCAATTATTTTATATATAGAATGTGACTTAATAAAAACCTCCCTCTATCTGCAGACTTATAAAGGAACCACAAAGGGGTGTCTCTGCAAACACACAAACCCACATGCATAAATGCAAAACCTGTCAAAATCTTTTCCTGTTTTCCTAAGCTTAAAAAACTGTAATTCAATGCAATGGTGAGCTGAAAGGGCACAGATACAAAACATGTCCATTGTTAGCCTTCTATTAGATAAAAGTGTGTCATGCATAATAGAAAAGATGGTGTTTCCAATGGAAATCTATTTTGAGATGCATTCATTTAAAGGCAACCAACAGCTCAAAATCAAGTGAGGAGAAAGAGAGCCCAAGCAAATACTACAGAAACAGACAGAGACATCCAAGAAGGAGGGAGCCTGTATTAAATCTTAATTCCAGACCAGCAAAACAGTTTCAAATTCAAGCCAGTGATTTGCCATGAGGTCACTCAAGGAATTAGGAAGAAACCACCAACCAGAAGCAATAGATACAATGTCGAAGGCAAGTGTGAGATGGGGAGGGGGTTGGGGAGACCCTGTGACCCTTGTTCCCATGGGCTTATCTGTTCAGAAGGCATCAGCCAACAGCTGTGCTGCAGGAACTCCAGCCAGGGCTGAGTCACGGCTAATAATAGCTCTGAGTTCATCTTTAGACAACATGGTAAGTATCCTCAGAATTAATGGTGAAGATGTACCTCAATGAATATTCCATTTCATTGCTGTGTAATAAATTTTCAGCTTTGTGTAACACAAATATTGACAAAGATATACACAGTCACCATATTTGAAAGCCTGGTTGTATAATTTTACCTAGTGGAGAAAAACGGACTCCATTTCAATAGGCTAGATAATAATTTGGCTCTATAATCGATGCTTTGGGGATCCAAAGCATGTTCTAATATATTTCACGCAAACCAAAATTTCACTAGTGACTTACTCATTTCAAGATATTCATAAAATAATCCCAGTTTGCCCATGGGCTGCAGATGGTAGTCTTGTTCCCATCGTGGGATTATCTTTTCTGCTCCTGAAACGGTGTGACACCGTCCAAACACGTTCATGACCCAGCTGCCAAAAAGATCAAATTATCAGTCAGAATACTGTCAGACCAAGAGCATAAAAGTATTACTGATATTTTGAGCTGAACACATCATCTTTCCAAGAATTCAATTTCTTGTTTTCATGCTAAATTTATTTTTACTTCTGCCTCTCTATCCCAAAATATTTTGAAGAATAATATTGACTACATACCTGGTTTTATCACAACTGTAACTATGATTTGTCCTCCTACCTCCTATTCTTGCGGGCATTTTAGTTTTTTAAAAATACTTTTCCTCATTTGATTAACTTTAGCTCCGCACCACCTGTCCCAGCCCCCACCATTTTCCTGCTCTTATCCAAAGTGATCTTTCCAGACTGAAAATTACCAGAGAAGATAAACAAAGCATAGAGGCCAGTGTGCATGTGTTCGCAGTCATTTCTGACTCTCTGCCTGACAAGAATACTGGAGTGGGTTGCCGTGCCCTCCTTCAGGGGATCTTCCTGATCCAGGGATCAAACCTGCAATCTCTTGTGTAGCAGGCAGATTATTCATGTGCTGAGCCATCACGGAAGCCTGGAGGCCCGTGTGGTCCAGGGCAAAGAGAAAAGTAAGTCTCTTGATTGTGGGGGTTGGAGCCTAAGAGACCACAGTGAGGATTTGGGCATTTTTTTACACTGAAGGAAGTGGGGAATCATTAAGGGCACTGTGCAGAAAAGTGACATCCTTTGACTTTGGATAAGATAGATCCAAGGCCCTATTTTCAGCTGAACAAATTAAAAGACCAAAGATGTGACACATTTCCTTCAAGTCAGTGCAGAGCTCGGAGGAATCCTGGCTCAGTGCTCTGCCCCCAATGCTGGAAGCTGCCCCCAGAGCAGTCCTGTGTTTTCTCTTGGGTTATGTGTTTTTCTTTCTCAGAAGATTCTGGGCCAGCTGAATCCACCCCCGCCACCGCTTTTTAATGGCAATTTCTCTTGAAATTAGAAACAGTTGGCGTTGAAACAAGGTGTGCAGCTCTAGCTTGTAGGACTGTTGTCCCCTGAAATAACAGCTGGCTTGTGGTTTACTTGTCGAGTTCATCAGAAGATGCACCACAACAGCAAAACACGTAGCATCTGGTTAAGCTCTGGCTGATTACACAGCACATTTATAAGGATTTCACTTAAAGACCACTGTATGTGTTGCACGTGAACACCTGTATGTACACACATACCCACCCATATACACAAACTGTAAGATGTGAATTACAAATAGCTGACCATGCTGGATTTCCCACTGATCCTGATCTCAGTGTTAACTGCTCACTGACACTTCCCCAGGCTTGCTAAGGAGAGATTTCTCTACAAGCAACGGTGCCCTTGGCTTCACAATCTTTCCCCACTTCTTTCTTCTTTGACATTAGGGGAAGAGCAGGAGGCTGTGGAAGTGGAGGGGATATGGGTTCAGACATATCCCTGGATCTGAATCCACACTTCATCTCTTATTCGTTATAACTTTAGTCAAATTTACGTAAAATGGGGTGATAAAACCTACACTGCCCAGGGTTGTTGTCAGAATGAAATGACTCAGAACAGATGCGGATTTAGCAAACTTCCTAACATATCAAAACCCCCTGTGTGAGATTTTCTTTTGACAAACAGAGGCTAATTGGCTGAGGCCAACAGTAAATGAGGGCTAAGTTACTTAGAGTCTTGGCTTGCATCTCACTTCAGCACTTACAAGAATGACGTGGAGCACTTGTTGCTGGTGTTACTTCCGAGGCCACAACCCAGAGCTCTGTAATCATTCAAGTCTGAGGTTTGGCTGGGAATGCGCAGTTCTTCAGACATTCCAAGGGCCCTTGTGATACACATGGCAACAAAGACCACACGCATCCATCTCCCTTCATGACACCCAAACTCAAGATCACTGGGTTCTATTGGCTTAGTTTCTGCTCTGCCCTCATACTTTCAGCCTCAGCCTCTCGCAAAATCCTCTCCAGGCTCCAGAGAAGCAGGTCTTTCACAGTTAGCAACCCAAATCCATCATGACTTGGATTCAGGATGAGACTTCTGTCCCGGCAGTCACTTGCATGACTACCTCATCTGGCGCTTGTTCCTTGTACTGTACTGCCTCCCACCACCAATCATATTAGGTCAATCAGAAGTCCTGACTAGCTTGCTTTTCTGAGCTTCACACTCTGAGCCTCTTGCTCAGTCTGAGTTGAATGACTCATCTGTAGCAGGAAATCTTGGTTTGAAGTTCATCTGTTATTGTTCGTGGTCTTTTGGGTTTTTCTATTGGGTTATTATTCTAGTACAGGAATAGCAATTTAATTGCCCATGAGAATCAGCTATAAAACTTAAAAAAAGTATAGACACACTAGATACTTCTTCCCCTGGTCAAGGCTGGGGAAAAAGATTCTTCCTCTAAGCATGGGTTACAAAGTAATTTTCTTAGGAATGGACCATGCATATTAGTTTAACACTATCATTAAAAAATTGTCCTTTATTATTTACTACATGTAAAGTGTCGTGTGAAACACTTTACACCTCATTTTGTCTTTGTCTCTTTATTACCACATTTTATCCATATATTATAGATCATTACCATTTCTGTTTAGGATATTTCCACTTGCTAATTTTGAATACAAGCATCCTTCACTATCTGAATCGATTTGACTCCTGAGTTTACTGTCCCTGAATTTTAAGACTGAGTGTGTAGAGTGAAGAATACCTGTACTTAGGATTCTCTTATTGTATGTCTCTGATTCATTCCCTAGTCAAATTATATCTTGACAAGAGATATTTCCTCCTGTAAAAAGTCTGCTTTTTCTTATTATCTAAATAGTGAATGTTCACTGTGGAAAATACAGAAAACATATAAAAGAAGAGAATTACAGACATCCATTGTCTAAACACCAAAGGACAATGCTAAGACATTTTGGATGTTTAACTGTTTTTTTTTTTTTTTAACATTTTATCATAAAATTTCTTCAGTGAGTAGCTTAATGCAGAACTGTACTAGTTTTTTGTCAAGTACAGAATAGAATTCCCAGGAATGCTCCAATTATCAAAAAAGGAAGTGAGGTTGGGAAGGCCAAAAGGTCTAGGCTTGTTCTCTGGGTCCAATGAACAATTCCATTAATTTACTGACATTTGTATTTGAAGCACATGAGTCACTCGTTCACTCAGCTGGCTCTATTGAGGACCTACTAAATGCCACATGCTGATGCACGTGCTCGAGAGATCTCCCCAACCCCCTAAAGGGAGCCTAGATCACAGCATCATATGGCCTTCATCTGCTCTGAGAACCCTAGGCAAGCATCCCAAGTGGAGCTGAGGATGGAAGCAGGTGAATTTATGATGAAATTCATTTCATGGGTCACTCAGACAGTAAAGAATCTGCCTGCAATGCAGGAGACACAGAAGAGATGTGGATTTCATCTCTGGGTGGGGAAGATCCCCTGGAGGAGGGCATGGCAACCCACTCCAGTATTCTTGCCTAGAGAATCCCCATGGACAGAGGAGCCTGGCGGGCTGCAGTCCATGGGGTTGTAAAGAACTGGACACGACTAAGCACCTAAGTATGCATGTTCCTTTTGACATATTTAAATGGTGTGAAAATAGCGACTACCTTTTGTAAGTTTTCTTTCCCCTTTCTATATGTTTTTGGAATAGGTGTAGTTCTGATAGCAAAAGTAACTGATATATCTCTGTTATGTTAGAATGTTGTATGAAAAGGAAGGAAGGAAACTAGCACCTTTATAAAGAGCAGAAGCTATTCTCTAAATTGCCTAATTAAAAAAAAAAAAACTATTTATTTGGCTATGCTTAGTATTAGTTGAAGCATACAGGATCTTTGATCTTCACTGTGTCATTCAGGACCTTTAGTGGCAGCATGTGGGATTTAGTTCCCTGACTGAGGATCAAACCCTGGCCCTCGGTATTGGAAGCATGGAATCTTAGCCACTGGACCACCAGAGATGTCCCTAACTTGCCTAACATTTAGCACTCCCAGTTTTCAAAGAAGGCAAACATAATTCAAAACACATTACCTAAATATTCTAGGTGAGCAATAAAAATACCTGAAGGTAAAGTTCAGCTCACAAGAATTTACAATAATGTGTTTCCTTGAAGTGAAGGTATAAACAAACCACTTATACTATAATGTATCCTTTATTTTTATTTTTAACTATTTCACATGAACAAATTCCATTTTGTATGAATTTCTCAGTACTGGTTTAGGAAATATACCCTTCTCCTTGACTGTTTAAATCAGAAAGTAGCTCACTGATGAGTTATTCACTAACACTCAGTGTTAGGTAACTAACCTATTTCCTTCAGAAAATGCTTTTTTTTTTTTTTTGGGTAATCTGAGTTAAGCTTTTCCTCTATTTGATACATTCATTTTCATATGGAAACATAGTATTATTTGCACACAACCTACTTTTACTCATCTGGAAAAAAATGTAACTGTGAGCCCAAGGTAAGGGTTGTCTACTGCACAGTAGGGCAAAAAAGTATTCATTGCACAGCTAAGATCAGAATCTGTTTTTGAGGGGGATGGATGGAACTGGAGAAAAGAGAATGTCCTTATTTACAGACAGACCCTGATAATTCACATTGAAGATAGAAGATAAAGCTCCAGTGAAGAAATGTGGAAGGACATGCTGAAACCCACAAGGTTTTGCTCTTCAAAAACAAATAAACAAACAAAAAGACAAGAAATTAACTGCTCTACAAAGAGAATAAACAGAAACTTGGTAATGAGGGAGAGAGAAGAAAGGTTAGGAGAGGGAGAAGGAAGGATGAGAAGGAAGCTGGCTGTGGTGGCAGGGAGACATGGCAGAATGCCCGTATTCTGGAGCCTACAGAGAAGGGTGGTAAGTAAACAACAGCAACAGGATTCTCAGTAATACAGCGGGATGAAAGACTAAAGAGATGGAGTCTGCATTTCGAGATTCAAGTTGCCTGTTTCTCCTCTATGCCCCAAACATCAATAAGGCCTGCTTGTGTGAGTGGTTTTGGAGGACACTGAGAAGGTTGCATTTGGCATTCAGGCTGGCAGGAGCAGAGTACCGATGTGGGAGCAAGACAAGAGAGGGGTCAACAGTTTTGTGACAACAGAAACTCAGAGCCAGAAATCACCTTGATAAGGGCAGTGTGGCAGGCAGGGAAATTCTTCCCAAAGATGTCCACATCTTAATCCCTGAAACATATGAAAATTATGGGTGCAGATGCAGGTAAGGGTGCTAATCAGCTGACTGTATGAGACAAGACTTGATTATCCAGGTGGGCCCAGTGTACTCAAAGGGGCATTAAAAGTGCAAGATGGAGGCAGAAGAGAAGGTAGAGACGGGTGTGGGAGGAAGATGTAACCACAGAAAAGAGTCAGAGACAGGCAACCTTGCTGGCTATGAGATGGAGAAAAGAAGTCACAGGTCAAGGGATGCAAGTAGCCTCTAGGAGCTAGAAAAGGCAAACATACAGATTACGCTAGAGCCTGGAGGAAACAGCCCTGCTAGCACCTTGATGTTAGCCCAGTGAGACCTCTGCAGACTTCTGAGTTTCGGGACCCACAGGATATTAATATTCAATTTATTATTTTGTGGGGCTCCCCTCCCCCATTTTCTTCCAATAACCATTAACTGTGGGGTATTTGTTAAAGCAGCAATAGAATATTAAGACAATAAGCTGAAATATGCAGAAGTTACAGATGGCATTGGACTTGTCCATTCTGATATAGGATTGGGTTTCGTTGAAAAAGACAAAGTGACCTTAGCTAACATCTGTTCTCATTTCCAGGGAAAAAACTGTAAGTCAAAACCTTTGTAGTTATTTTTGACAACTGTATCATAAACTGCTACATAGCCTGGTGCTTTAAGACCATAAGTGAACCTCTGTTCTTAAAAGTATATGGATTTGGAGCCATGGGGTTTTACATTTGAACCCACAGTAGCCTCTTATTGGCTGTGTGAACTTGGGCAAATCATTTAACCTAATTAAGACATGGATTCTTCATCTGCAGAAGGGAAATAAAAATAAGCATTGTTTGGATGATTAAATGAGAGAGTACATAAAGCACTTAATACACTGACTGGCACATACTTAGAACTCAACAAATTACTATTACTGATTTTTAAATGCATGTACAAAAGGTGGACAAAGCTGTAACAAGCTGTGAAAAAACGTAGTCTGAAGCTCCAACAAGGGCCATCTCTCAGAGGGCTATGATCCATCAGCCCCCAAGGATGGGCTAATAGGCAGAAACTATAGCAGATGGGGATTTATGTTTAATAGAAAGGCTTTAAAACATCATTATTAAACACTGTTGGTTGGATAATAAGCAGAGAGTCTCCTCCATGTTAGAGGTGGGCGTGCAGCAATGTGGACATGCAGGGAAGTGAGTGTGATGGGTGGGCCGTTCTATTCTCAAGATGACACAACTCGGTACTCACGGAAGTAACACCTCTTGTATGTTATTCCAGATTGCTTTTCCTCCCATGATGATTATCAGCTGTGTTGTCAGTTCAAACAGACACCCACCTGGGTCACACTGAAATATTAAAAAGTCCCAATTAAATTTTAGATGGATCTAACATGAAATAGTCATTAATTTTATTTATTTTTCTAAAATTCTAGTTTAGGCTAAAAAAAACTGTAAGGAATATAGAATGAAAATGTAAGGAATATACTTTTCATTGGGTAACTAAGAGAAAACACGCAACAGCTTAAATTGCCAAGAGAACGTAACTCTATATTCACACCTCTTCATTTCTGTATTTTCCCAGCCAATAAACTGGATCTCCTGGATAACCCACAAATTTGCCCTTAAAGAATGCGATGTAGAAACACGAAGAATAGTAGTTGACAAACTGGAATAAGAACATCTTCATGGTTAAGCTGTTCTCATAATCAGTCTGGGTCCTAGGGAGTTCTGTAGTTAAAAGAAACGTTAAAATTTTAAAATTGCAAACAGCTTTGAGACTCTAATCAAAATCATACTGATACATGAGTTAACATGATTAAAAAAATACAATTCACAGTTTCCATTTCAGCTGTTCTGAATTTCTTAATGTAGCTACAATGTTAATTCCAAGTTTACACATTGTTGAATTTCCCCTCAGGAGAAACAACATCCCAAAGGGCAGAAAAGTAGTCAGCTGCTCCTTAAAATTTATAACCACATGATATAAAATAGGTAAGAACTATCCTCTTTCAATATAAGACAGAAAATTAATGTTGAACAGTATGCTAAATGATATTCTCTTGTCTTCCTGAACTGCAATAAGGCAGGTCTGTTGGAAAGGGAAACTCTGTTAGAAGCATTTGGGGGAAGACAAAATGGGTTATCCTCCGAGTTTAGAATTTAAACCAGTCTTATCATTTTCAGAAGATGACCACTGAACATCACATTTTGGAGAACGACCCAGCCACAGGCAGTGTGTAGGAAGCACTTAACTCTGGCTACTAAGCAGCTGCCTGGGATACAAGCCAGAAAGAAGAAACATTTACAACAATCGCTAGAGCTGATGAGAGTGGAGCTATATTGATATGAACAGCGTGGGGGGAAGACACATAACAATCTAACGGTTTGTCCTCTCGGCAGTGCAGGAGCAGATTTACCACTGGCCTCATGACCCTCTTCCACTTATTTGCAATAAAGAGACTATTTACTTTCAACAATAGGGTACATAATACAATGTAATTGAAAATATTATTCAGCACTGATCTGTTTACACAGAGCTTGGACATCATAAAGACTGTCTTTGCTTTGTCCCTTTTACTAATGCAAACCTGGAGATAATTCATTTCTTGGACAGGCTGGAGAATATATGTTTACACTTGAAATTTTCTAAAAATTGTAACATACTGGAATTAGAATGCCTAAAATATACAGTCCCTGTTTTTACTTGGTTCTAAAAATGGCTTAGAAAAGACCCACGTTATAGATATACAGCAGGACCTTACCAAAGTTAGTAATCATGATTGCCACTTTCTCATATATAGTGTTCAGAATCATGATGATGATAAAGCTGATGAGGGAAGCAGTGATGGACGTGGCCATCTGTGGAGTTACATACTTCTGGATTGGGTCTGTTCCATTAGAGATCTTGCGAAGGTTTACAGAAAATATAACAAACACGGAGAGCCTGTAGACAATGATCCCAATAACGGAAGCAATGATCAACAGGATCTGAAAACACAATATATTAACACAGCAGTGTGAGACTCGTCAATAATCATACTTTTACACTTAAAAACCGGCCCCATGCTGAAATGGACAACGTGCATTGCAAAGTGATGTTAAATCTCACATAAGTGCCACAAGAGGGGTGAAAATCAGACATGTTAAATTTCAAAGAAAGCAGAGGGAATAATACCAGTCAAAAGAACTGGCGCCCCCGCTAACGGATGATGCTAACAGCAGGAGCCACTGTGAGCGGGAAGGAGGGGTCTGTGGAAGCTCTGCACTTTCTGTGACTTCTTCTGTAAACCTCAAACAGCTCTAAAAAAGAAGCCCTAATAAAAAGAAACAGAGAGAGGGAATCTTTACAGTATCTTCAAAATGGAGTGCCTGGTAGCATGTTCTGGTAGAAGAAAAAAAATCTGTGATCGCAGAACCAGTGAAAATATCCCTTCTAGGTATGCAATTACTTAGGTTATAAATGAGCGTTTTTTGCTTAGTTGTAGTCCATGGCAACCCACTCTAGTACTCTTGCCTGGAGAATCCCCATGAACAGAGGAGCCCGGTGGGCTGCAGTCCATGGGGGTCACAGAGAGCCAGACACCACGGAACAACTAAGCACAGCACAGAATAGTCCATGAAAAGGATGCGTTTCCTTCCAACAGAGAAGCTCTCACTGACTCGAGGGGCTGGGTGAGCAGGTGCTGGCTGCTGTCTTCATTCCCACAGCTAGGCAGACCCTGAGGAGAACCAGTGAAGCTGCAGAGGTGCCCCGAGGTCACTACCGGAAACGGCAGCAGGCAGCTCTCTGCTGACAAACGCTTCACACGCGTTTTATACTTGGATCTTGAGATCTTAAACCGGCAGTTATTTATACCTCACCTGCACAAGATTCATTTCCCTAAGCCACTGTAGTTTTGACTGCGCAGACCCAGGATCAGTGCAGGTGTCAAACACGGCAGACACTTCCTCACTAGGTCGGTTTTCTCTGGCCTCTGAACGGGGCATGCTGAAGGTCCCATTTTTAAACGTCATTCCCTGTATCTACCTTCTTGGACACATTCCAGAAGCAGGTATTCAGTGTCTCTGATGGCCTGTGATGACTGCCATGACAGAGAACGCTACAGTGAATGTGAATTACGGGGCCAAGCAAATGATGGCATGTTGTTTACAGTTACAGAGGGCAGCTGGTTTCTACCCGCTGGGGGCAGTAGAGCCTGGCCGCACTCCAGAGTTCGAATCCCAGCTCCTCCACCTAGTGCAAATTACTTAGCCTTTGGGGCATTCAATTTCCTCACCCATATAATGGGGGGATAATAACAGCAACTAATCTTTAGGATTATTGTGAGACTTCAATGAGTTACTACAGGTAAAAACAGAGCATTAAGCCCAGGCACATGAAAACCACTGTCTAAATTTTAGCTATGATTATGGTGCCCTAAAGAGTTAAAAAGATGTTTTCCTTACTTTTGAAGCCATCAGTTTGTGGGTGAAGCATTATACTTCCTCCTCTAATCTCTCTCATTATCTCCTTTTCTTCACAGTTAAGGCTTCACACTTGTGAAAGGAAATAATACTGTGTGTGTATGTGTGAAAATTAGTTAAGGTGGAGAGAAATGTATAACACATACATGCCATTGAAATAGCTGGGTTTTTTTAAAGTCTGCTAGTAATTTTTAAAATTCAGTAATCATTAATAGTTGAGATTCTTTAAATGCTTACTATTGCTTCAGCATCCACATATTTTTAAAAATCCTCACAACTGTCCTGTGAGGTAGGTAGTATTGTATTTCTTTTTATAAATGAGGAAATAGAGCCACAAAGAGATGAAGCAATATGCCCCCAGTTAAGCAACTAGTGAGAGAACTGAGATTCTCAGAGTCCAAGAAACAGGAAATTCTATATGGCACTGCCTCCTACATGGTTGGATTCTAATTCATTTCAGAACTTTTAGAAACTTGACATGTTTCCATTTTTCTTCAGAGCACTTAATGGGTTCAGTACTTCTTAAAGAGACAGGGAAACTTTTCATCCTCCTTCCTCCAGTTTCTTACATTTCATTTTTTCTGATCATGACTTTAATGTATGTTTTTAGAGCAAATTGGAAAGTACCCTGGTTGTGGACACTGGACACTGGTTGCTTCTGCTGCCTGGGATCTGTTCCCTGTCTTAGAAGAGCGCCTAGTTTTATTTTAGGGTAAACAACCTCCTCTCTGTTTATTCCAGTGGTTTGGGCTCTACTGCCCACCCTCCCTGGGCTCTACACGTAGATCCCAGTTGGTTTGAGACAAGGAAGTGTCTCATCCTATTGGCTCAGCACCTGATTCCAGGATGGGCAAATAATCTGCTAAGAGCCACAGAGATGTGAGGAGATAGTGCTAGTGCCCACTCGACAGATGAGCCGCCTCTGTCGACGGGGGAAACTGCTAAGCAGACCTTTCCTGGCTTGGACGTGATGTGAGATCTGGAAAACTGCAGCCGCCTTGTGCCCATGAGGGATGCCTAGACGCACTGTACCGGGATGCCACTGGACACAGAGTGGTCAGAACAAGACCAGCCTTGACATCATCTGGGCTACAATACCCTTGACCGAAGTCACACCTCAGACATGAGATTTTTCAGTTATAAGCACCAAGAAATCTCACCCATTCCCATTTTTTGATTCTTGTTTAAACCAACTGGAGACTGATCTTCTGTCACCTATAATTGAAAGACTTCAAATATCAAAATGAATAAAAGATAAAAATAGGAAAGAATGCATCTATATATAGGCATAATTCCTTCAGAACTATTTACTCTTTGCATATAAAAATTATTTTACATATTAACTTTGTTCCTAAGCCCATCATAATCATAACATTTTCATAGGTCATAAAATATTTTTGTGGACATACTTTTTCATGGCTAATATTCTACTGTATGAAGGGTGGAAGGAGGACACTTTTGGCAGAGATTTTATATATGTATATATAATATTTATATATCAACACAAATAATACATATGTATATAAAATGTCTGATTAAATCCATGCTGACTTTTATCATTTTGAAATACTTCCTGATTAAAAGTTTTTAAAAGCTGAATTAGTAGATTAAAGCATAAGAATATTTTTGGCTTTTGATGTGTACTGCCAAACTGCTTCCTAAGAAGGCTATCTGCTGCTGCTAAGTCGCTTCAGTCATGTCCGACTCTGCGACCCCATAGACAGCAGCCCACCAGGCTCCCCTGTCCCTGGGATTCTCCAGGCAAGAACACTGGAGCAGGTTGCCATTTGAGCAGCGTATAAATCCAGTAGTCTAGGTATGAGAGTAGGTGATCACTTGGTACTTCATCCTTAGAGTCTTATCATTTGAGAGGTGAAAAACTGTATTTCATTTCCATGTGCACTAATTTTATTACCACTGAGGTTTGACATCTGCCATTGTATTTTTTTCCTTTCTGAATGCATATTCATCTCCTCTGCATTCTTAACTCCCGAGATTTTTGGTGTTATCTTAGAAGTGCTCTGAAGTCTTTATGTATTGAATAGCCCTTTGTCCTATTTGTTGACAAATATTTCCTCTGGATGTTCTGTTTAAATTTAGGATGCTTTTGATGCATAGAAACTGGATAATACTTTCCTCTGAAACTTCTTCCACATCTAGAAATTGTGTGTGTGTGTGTGTGTGTGTGTGTGTGTGTGTGTGTATATCAATATTTACTTCTGATTTTTTATGATGTTACTTTTTAAATGTTTCTTTTCTGGAATTTATCACAGAATGTGGTTTAGAGTATGATTTCAATCTTTCCCTTTTTTTCCCAAATAGCTAACAACTGTTTCATTGCCATTTACTGAATAATCTTTACTGATCTCCTTGATTTGTAATGCCTTCCTTTTCATATGTTAAATTATTATTGAGCTCATATCTGGGCTTCATGTCCTATTCTCTAACCTAGATATCCTTAAGCTAATGTTGCGCCATGTGCTCAGTTGTATCCGATTCTTTGTGACGCCATGGATGGTAGCTTGCCAGGCTCCTCTGTTCATGGAATCTTCCAGGAAAGAATACTGGAATGGGTTGCCATTTTCTTCTCCAGGGGTTCTTCCCCACCCAGGGATTGAACCTGTGTCTCCTGTGCCTTCTGCATTGCAGGCAGACTCTTTACTGCTGAGCCAGGAGGTAAGTCTCTTGAGCTAATAAAACTCATTATGTTACTAATATGATTTTATTAATAATAAGCCCCCCAAAGATGGACAGAAACAGCAAGGACCTAACAGAAGCAGAAGAGACTGAGAAGAGGTAGCAAGAATACACAGATGAACTGTGTAGAAAAGGTCTCAATGACCTGGATAACCATGATGGTGTGTCACTCACCTAGAGCCAGACATCCTCGAATGTGAAGTCAAGTGGATCTTAGGAAGCATTACCAGCAACAAAGCTAGTGGAGGTGATGGAATTCCATTTGAGCTATTTCAAATCCTAAAAGATGATGCTGTGAAAGTATTGCACTCAATATGCCAGAAAATCTGGAAAACTCAGCAGTGGCCACAGGACTGGAAAAGGTCAGTTTTCATTCCAATCCCAAAGAAAGGCAATGCCAAAGAATGTTCAAACTATTGCACAATTGCACCAATTTCACATGTTAGTAAGGAAATGCTCAAAACCCTTCAAGCTAGGCTTTAGCAGTAAGTGAACCAAGAAATTCCAGATGTACAAGCCGAGTTTAGAAAAGGAAGAGGAACCAGAGAACAAATTGCCAACATCCGCTGGGTCATAGAAAAAGCAAGAGAATTCCAGAAAAACATCTACTTTTGCTTCACTGAGTTGGCTAAAGCCTTTGACTATGTGGATCACAATAAACTGTGGAAAATTCTTAAATAGATGGGAATACCAGACCACCTTACTTCTCTCCTGAGAAACCTATTTGCAGATCAAGAAGCAACAGTTAGATCTGGACATGGAACAATGGAATGATACAAAATTGGGAAAGGAGTATGTCAAGGCTATACATTGTCCTTCTACTTATTTAACTTATATGCAGAGTACATCATGCAAAATGCTGGGCTGGATGAGTCACAAGCTGGAATCAAGACTGTCAGGAGAAATAGCAACAGCCTCAGATATGCAGATGATACCCCTCTGATGGCAGAAAGCAAAGAACTAAAGAGCCTCTTGATGAGGGTGAAAGAGGAGAGTGGAAAAGCTAGCTTAAAACTCAACATTCATAAAACTGAGATCATGGCATCTGGTCCCATCACTTCATGGCAAATAGATGGGGAAATGTGGAAACTGTGACAGATTTCATTTTCTCGGGCTCCAAAATCACTGCAGACAGTGACTGCAGCCATGAAATTAAAAGACACTCATGCCTTGGAAGAAAAGCTATGATAAACCTAGACAGCGTATTTAAAAAGCAGAGACATCACACTGCCAACAAAGGTCCATACAGTCACAGCTATAGTTTCTCTAGTAGTCATGTATGAATGTGAGAGGTGGACCATAAAGAAGGCTGAGGGCCATAAAACTGATGCTTTTGAACTGTGGTGCCGGAGAAGACTCTTGACAGTCCCTTGGACTTCAAGGAGAGTCAATCCTAAAGGAAATCAACCCTGAATATTCATTGGAAGGACTGATACTGAAGCAGAATCTCCAATACTTTGGCCACCTGATGGAAAGAGTTGACTCACTGGAAAAGATCCTAATACTGAGAAAGACCGAGGGTAGGAGAAGCGGGCGACAGAGGATGAGATGGTTGAATGGCATCACTGACTCAGTGGACAGGAGTTTAAGCAACTCTAGGAGATAGTGAAGGACAGGGAAGCCTGGTGTGGTGTAGTCCATGGGGTCACAAAGAGTCGGACACAACTTAGTGACTGAAGAGCAACAATATGATTTTATTAATAATAAACACAAAATTGCTTTAAGTTCTGATATTTTACAAGCACTGTCTTTTTTATCTAGAATTATTTAAGACTTCTTTTATGTCTTTCAGAAGTTTTCATTTTTTGATAGTTCCTATTATCTTTTTATTAAGGCTACTCTTGGAAAATTTTAGAATACTTGATGCCTCCCATCTGGTCTCTCGATTAGAAACTGGAAAACCTGAACCATGGATCTGATTTAAAGAATAGAGGTAAAAAAAAAAAGCTGGAAGAGTCATGGGTAGCTGGAGTTACTGTGAAACCTTGAGAGCCACTCCATGTGGTGGCTTAATTGTTCTCTGGAATCAATCTTTTTTATGAGACTGCAGTTTCCAGCTCGACTTTTCAGTTTTCTCAACATTTAAAATTAGATACTGAAAAAAACCTGTTGCAGATTCTTACCCAGAAAAAGACAGCACTGGCACAGAGGGTTACACGTATACACTTTCCCCAGGTGGTGAAGGGAACACGCTCTTCTTCCTAATTAAAGAAGAAAAAAAAAGTCAATCAAGGATTTCTCCAACAAAATTATTTTTCTCCTAATTGGTTGCTGTATCCTAGGTTTAATTTTTATATGTAAATGTTCACAGAAATTTATTCATAATAACACAAACTAGAAAAATCCCAATTGCCCATCATCAATCTATTCAAAGGATAAACAAACTGTAGTATATGCATATAATGATAAGTTACTTACTAAAAGGAGAACTATGAATACACCAAACAGTCTGGGTGAATCTCACAAGGATTGTGATAATTAAAAGAAACTAGACACAGAAGACTACATCCTAGGCATTTTCATTTATATAAAAATTCCAGAAAAAAAAAAAGACTAGGAAAAATCACTTTTTCCTACAGCTATAGGAAAAAAATGATCAGTGCTTGTCAAGGTGAGGATTTCGGGGAGGATCTACAATCCAAAATTATTAATATACAAGGGGACATTTGGCATAAAAGAATTGTTCTGTGTTTATGTTTGTGGTGGTGGTTGCCTTCCTGTATATATATATATATATGTTTCAAAATTTATCATATTGTACATTTAAAGTTGATAAACACACATACAAACACACACACACACACACACACACACAGAGTTTAAAGATAAAAATCATTAACTTATCCCAGCCTCTATACAAAATTAACATTTGATTTCCAGGAAAAATGCATTCTTGGGTGCTCTTAAAAAACACATGGTCTCAAAAGCCTAGGCTTAATTTTTTAAAAAAATTAGTTTTCAGACTCAGCCTCCTTATTCAAAATTGCATGCTTTTTTTTTTTTTGGTTAACAATTTCAAACATACACACAACAAAACCAGTGCAGTGTTTATTTTACTAACAGTTTCTGAAAAGGCAAGTGTGAATAACATACTGTTTATCTGCTATGATTTGAGCTCAACAGTCTGGGTATCTGACAGCGCTATTTCTGAGCTTGTCTCAGATTTCATAAGTCACTGCAGTGATAGCAAAGAGCCTGTGCAGGACAGAAAGTTTCACAGATATCTGCAAGTACCAGGTATCCGCTGTAAGTTTCCTGACTGAACTTTTGTATTAACAAAGTGTAACTCTTGAGTTTTTAGCATTTCTGTTTTATAGTTTATATAAATATATTGAGATTTTTTTTGAGAGGCCCAATCAACCATGTGGTCATAGCTGTAAACATATACATGGCATTTCCTTTGTTCCAGGTCTTAGCTATTCCAAGTAGGTTCTACTCATTAACTCCATCAGCTTACCACAGTCATATGAGCAAACACCTCTCGTATTTCTGTTTTACAGCTGGCCACACTATGGCACAGAGAAGTTAACAAATTTCGAATACCACTTAGCTAGTAAGTTGTTGTGTTTGGATATGAATTCCGTATGTTTTATTCCCAGGGCCTCACCGTAACACTGCTGGCCTCTCTATACAATGGAGGATATGTTTGCGATAAAAGCAAAGTGAGGAGGAATAAGAAGGAAAAAAATGAACCTTCATCTTCCATTTTTTACCAAGCAATGCTACAATGGAAATTTAACTTATTAGCTGGCAATTTTAAATTTAAAATGGGTAGGTTTAAATTTCCAAAATATCTTTTCCTCAGTATTTTTTCATACGTTGCCAATAACACAGGCATTTGTTTTTCAGTACTCAAAAACATTATGCACATCTGATTTTGTCTAAGTTTCAGCCTTCTTTTCTGAATGTACAATCTTTCATAAACACATGCTTTGACCCCCGTCTTTCATTGAAAACAAGAGAACTATTCATAATGGAAATTATTTGGAGCCTGTTACATTATAAAAGACAACTGTCACCTTCTCTTGGGTAACTGAACCTCATTTTTTTTCCATTTATAAAATGAGGAGGTTGAACTGCTCTCTCCAGACCCTTTTAGTGCCAACATTCTGTAAATCTGTGATTCAATTTATAAAATCTATAGCTGGAGCCATTTTCAGATGCTCTTGGTAAAAAGCATTTTCTTTCCAAGAGTTATTCGTATTCAAAGCCTACTGTCCTTGGACCTACTGTCCAACCTATACTGATGACTGCAAATACAATCGGCTCTAAATTTTATATGTTGATGGAAAGGAGCAATAATGCAGATGATTTTAAAAAATCATCTTTCACTGACTTTGAAATGTTTATACAAAGAGATAGAGAGTTTTATTTTTAAATTCTGAAGCAACAATAAAAGCAGCATATTTACCTGTCTAGTTATAAAAATGCCTAATATGGGGCCTGAATACAGCCGCATCTCAACAAACATTTCCCCTTTTATCCACTCTCCAATTTTAGGATAACAGTCACACTACTCTGTGCACATTCCAGCCAGAAGGGGGAGCAGTGGCTGAGGCCTAGTGCAAGACAGCTAGTCTATGACGAAAAGTGAGCTGTAGGGACTTCCCTGGCAGTCCAGTGGTTAAGACTTTGCCTTCCAATACAGGCTGTGTGGGTTCAATCCCTGGTCAAGGAGCAAAGATCCTACATGCCTTGTGGCTAAAAAACTAAAATATGAAACAGAAGCAATACTGTATCAAAAAAAAAAAAAAAAAAGAGAGGGCTGTAATAATGAGGGTGCATGTGAAAAATTGAGAATCAACTATGAAAATCAATGTCTTTCCTTCTATGTCACTATTTTTTTTTTTACTGGTATGAAAAGATACAAATCAATACATCTTTTATACATTTCTTTCAGAGTTTATGTATTTTTCATTTTACTGTTAATAAGAGAGAAAGGACCACAGTTGTCTCCTGTGTCCACAATTCTAAACAGTGCTTCTTCACTTTGGCTGTATATTAAAAATCACCAAAGAAGCTTTAAAAAAATTTTGTGCCAGAATGTACCCTATTCCACTGAGTACCATGAGTGTACATAGACAGAAGCTGGGCATCAACATTTTATAAGCTCCTCGGTGATTCCAGTGTGCAACCAAGTTTGAGAACCCCAGCAATATATAGATTGAATTGCATGTAGACGACATCCTATTTACCTGAGTGATCTCATTTATCACCACGTGAGTACACCGTGCCTCGTATTCTGGTCGGGCTTGCTCTTCCTGCTGCAACTCAACAGTGTCCCATTCGTACTCAAGTTCTGCCTGGCGCCGCTTCCAAAACTCCAAAAACAAGGTTACTAACAAAGAGAAAGAAAAGCGTCACGTGCATCTTCAAGGATCAGTGATGCTTCAGAAATCTGTACTGAATAATATTAATTACTCACAACACTTTTGTACATGGTCAATAAAATCCAATTTTAATTATCGATGACACTAATACTTAAAACAGAAAAGTGAGCTAATGTTTATTTTTTAAGGAAAATGATAATTTATCCAACTTGTGAAACCAGGCTACATCATGGCAAGGGTAGTAGTGTGATGGTCAGAAGGAATGTGATCCTGTCTACCACTAAGGCATCTGCTACTAGCACATTACTGCCAATAAAAAACACAGGTAACTATAATTCAAAGCCGTCCATGCTCCATCTTTCAGTCTGCTTCCCCTTGCATCCCTCTCCTTCGTTCCCTCCAAAGGGCCTGGGGGATGAGAATGCTTTAGTGGTCCCCAAATCTTTATTTTCTACTTCCCAAGTTGCCCCAATTAAAATAATATTCTTAAATATGGAAATATATTTTTCAAATTAGTATAAAGTATGAGTAAAATAATTTTAAGAAATCTTTATTATTTTTCAAGACTTGACACTTCAAATATTAGACAGAAACAACACTAAGTGTTCATTGAAAATACGGTTTCAGGGTAAATCCCCTAGGCACTTCTTCTAATCAGACTGTTACCCATTAGCCCTTTCTACACAGAAATTCTGGAATAACCAGTTACACCCACAAATATTTCTGAGTCTCTACTGAGTACTGAGAATGAAGAGAAAAAAAGATATGGTCTCTGCTTCAAGGAGCTTCTAAGTATACAGGAATGACAGTGCAGTGCTACTTACAGTGGACGATTAAGAGGGCTGTGATCTAGGTAAGTGCTGGGTGGTCTGGGCACACAGAGTCACAATGTATTGATAACAAGTCTGTCCCGGAGAAGAGGGCCTCTGGGGTGAGTTCTGAGATGCCACAGAGCTGATCAGGTGAAGGCAGAATGTTAAGGCCATTTCCCCCAGGGAGCTGTGTGTGCAAAGGCAAGATGCTAAAGAGACACATGGGGAACTACTTTCCAGGAAGTTCAAATAGTCTGGAATAGAGCCCAGAGTGTGGTGAGACGGGTGGGGCCGCCAGGTGGACAGATGGCAGGCGAATATCACAAAGGACTCTGTGTGCCTTAAAGATGGAGGAGACATCAAAGGTGGTCAAGAAGGAGTAGAGGCAGCTAGACCCAAGGGCGGGTCCAGGATGCTTCAGCTAGGAGGTGGGAGAAGATGGCATTTTAGGAGGTAGACAGATTGGACACAGGTGTGATGAAAGGGGAAGATCAAGGATGCTTGCCAGGTTTCTGGCTTTGGCAGTGTCCTGAATTCTAGTGTCATTCCCTGAAATAAGAAGGGCAGGAAAGGGAGGAAGTCTGAGAGAGAAGACAACTGATTCGGTTCTGATCAGCTGCCTGTGGGCCCCAGAAGAGATGTCTGGTAGGCAGATAAACGTCTAGAACTCAAGAGAAAGACCCAGACTGAGCAGAGAATTTGTCCTGTTTGCAGCGGCAACTGGGGCAAGAGTGGATGAGCTCTGCATGGACTATGGAGGGGCAGTTCTCACCCTGGCTGCATGAGAAGCACTGAGGGCTCTTAAAATGGTCTCAGCCTGGGCACCACCCTCAAGGTGCTGATTTCATTGGTCTGGCATTGTTTTCTGTCTTTGGAAAGCTCGACGGGGCAGTCAGGGTTAAGAATCAACCTGCAGAGAACAGGGAGCCTTTGGGTAGAGGGCAAACAGAGGCTGTCTTGAAATCCTGCAGACCCTGCCACGGGCAGCTGGACATGCGGGGGAAACCTCAAGATGCGCCATGAGGAAGGTGAAAGCGATGCTTCCCAATGGCGAGGACAGCGGAAATGCTCAAAATACCCACCTCTGGCAGTGTTTGTTGTGACTTCACTGATGTTCCAATAATAGTGAGTGAGAGCAGAGATAATCTGGACATTGGAATCAAGTCTGAATCCTGGTTGTGACAATCACTAGGTGTTTGACTACTGGTTACAATGCTTCCACAGCCTGAGTCCCTGCTTCCCTCTATGGAAAATGGGGGAAATAGGAACCAGCTTACAGGCTGTCCTGAGCTAAATGACCTAACATTTATAAAGACCCTCATGACCCTCTGAGGTAACTGCTATTACCACCCCCATTTTGGACATCAGGAAACAGAGGCACAGAAAACTTCAAATACTTGCCTGAGATAAGGAGTCAGGTATCGAAGCAAGGCACGCTTGGCTTCAGAGCCCAAGCCCTTCTTACGACTAAACCTAACTGCCCAAGCTGCCTGCTCCATAACCCGCCTCCTGCTGGCTCTGTTCCAGCACCCACTCTGCTGAGACGTCATCACTGCTTGCCTGCCCAGTGTCTGATTCTCCTCCTCCAGGACATAAAGCTAGTAACTTCCCTCTGTCCCAACACTGCCTCTGTGGATACACTAACCCTCATGATGCCACTGCTGTGATTACCTGATGTTCACAAGCATATATGGGTGGCAGCCTGGCTTTTTGCCACAGATGCTGCTGTCAAAGGAGGCAAAGAGCACAGTTAGTGGGGGAGGCCACTAATCATCTCCTATGTGGTTGGGAAGCTAGAAAGATTTCAACCAGTCCCCAGAGCAGCTCCTGCTTTCAGGGTAGGCCCTTCTCCTTCTACATGCCCTTCCCAGAATGAAACAGTTTGTCTCTCATTTATGGGTAAGACAGCACTTGTGACTCCTTGACCAGAACCTTCAAAAACAGACCACTTTCCTGGAACGGAAGTGTGGTACCACAGCTGAGCTACTCTACAGCCTCATCTGGCTCAGCCCAGTCAGTGCAAGGGATGCACAGTGGTGAGTGTTCCGTACAGAGAGTAATGCCTCCACCACTGAGAACCTGCCCAGCCATTCGCGCTCTTCCCCTGTTCGGGGGAAATGAAGTATCCATGGGGTGAAAGCCTTGAGGGCACCAGCTAACTGTGGACTAGGCTGTGACTGACTGGTCCTGCTCCCCATCTGACCCATGCTCGTCTCACATGCAGATACTCCAAAGAGATCCCAGCTTTGGAGAATGAGCCAATTTTCCTCGGGCTGCACATGAAGCAGAACCACCACCCACTTACTAAAGACCCCTGGGCTCATACCACCACACACCTTATCTAACAGAAGACCCCTCCTTTTTAATTTGAGAATTCTATTGCCAACACTGCATTACACTTTACACCCATGATGTTCTTTCCACTCTGTCTTCCCCTCTGCAGCTATGAAATCAGTCCAGAGCTAGTGTACACTCTGCAAAAAAGGCACACACTCTATTCCCTACTCTGATCTCCACTTGTGCATGCACTCACACATCCTGACCTTTCTTTGCTTCTGCATTTATCATTTACGATGTCCGTGAGGGCAGGGATTTGGTTTTGTCCGTGGCTGAAACACTAGCAAACAGCAGGCACTGGGTAAGTATTAGCTAAATGAATGTACTGTGGGAAGTCATTCCAAAAACTGGAGGACGGCCACTGCCTGGTTCAGCTGAAGGATGTAATCGTCTACTTGGTGGGCCAAGCTCGCTCGAGCCGCTCCCTGCTATGCCTGACCGTCCACTGTCTACCACTCTCTGCTTTGCCCATCTTGAGGGCCTAGAGGAGCTGAGAGGAGGATGCAACTGTTGATGGGTGAGGTTGTGGTGGCTCCAGCCCTTTGAGTGCTGGGAGTTATTCAGGAGAGAGAGACTGAGAAAATATCATATGTACCATCCTGTCCCATGGTTCACCTGACCCAGGACCACTCACCAGGTGACATGCTGGCCCTTTCCAACCTCAAGAAAGGGACTGTGGGTGGGTGAGAAGATGGTATCTTTCCTTTAATAGCCTCTTTATAAGGCTAGCCTGGAAAAAGCTCTCTAAAGCCACTTTGGATACTTTCCCTGTGTTTATGGACTCTCTCTAAATTTTGTCACTTTAATTGAAATATGAGAAATACAGCTATTTTTGAAATTTTTATTGATTTTCAATGAAGAAAATTCTTATTTTCTTCTGCTAAGTAAAGAAAATTACTTTTCACTTCATTTGAAAGAGCAGCTTTCATGAATTTATATCTTCAAACATAACTATTTGAAAAAAATTTGTGATGCAGGACATGAAAGTCCTACTGTGTTTTGGCATCTACAAGCAAGTGGATGAAACGAACAGGACTGATCTTGTGAGGCTGGGCTTTCTTACTCCTGATCCAGAAAGAAGGGCCCATACCTGCATAGGTGAGGTAGGATCAAGATTGTAGAACCATTATTTTCTAGCCCATTTCTCAGATTCCCAGATAAGATAGTGCAATTATATCAAATAAATATTTCTGCATCCTTTTAAAAGTCTGTTGCAACTTTATTACTATTCCCTGCATCCTGTCACTGATTTAAGGGCTGGTGACAACCAAGTACCTAAGAGCCCTTGTTCTGATTGTCACTTTTTGTCTTTGGGGCCTCTAGTAATTTGCTGCATCTGCCTGAGTGTCATTTTCCTCATCTCTAGAATGGGAGCATAACAGCCATTCATTTGCTCAGTAATAATCTAACAACAGTATTAGCAGGAAATGAGTTATGAAAATAAAACTTACAAAAAGCAAGAGAAGCAGTTTAATCAGTTGCTATAAGGAAAGGACAGTGGATACCCTTCCCCTTCCTTCCTGAACTTGAACATAAAATGGATGCTTTTACCAAATCCTGAAGTGGACACATTCTGAGTGGGAAGTGATAGGACTGCTGTGCAAGCCAGAAATGGCCTGATGAAAAATAATGAGTGGGTAGCAAATCCTCAAAACCCTGGAGGGCTGCAGGAATGGGTGGGAGTTTCTTAGTTCCTTGTTTCATAGAGCCAAGAACTCAGCAGGGTCCATGATAGACTCCATAGCCCAGTATAACCACTCAATGCTTGGAGTGTCCTGGGCCACGTGGCTGCTTGCTCATGGTGCTGCATGTCCCAGAGTGACAGCACGGGGACTTGGGGCGACTCTGCATGATGCCAGACAGGGATTTCCTGTTCTCTATCTTTTGTACTCTCTCTTCCTGCAATAAAACAACTGGTTGGACTCCAGAGGGGAGCACGGCACTTACATTCTCTGGCAAACCATGTACCAGGTAGCTCTAGCTGACTGAGGGAGACACAGAATAATAAAATGAACATAGAATATGAAACATGGAATACATTCCATAAGAACATAGAATGAACATAGAATAAGAAAAGAGAGAAGGCTGCCCAGGACCATGGGAACCAAAACCAGCTGGTCCTCTTAATCAGGATATTATAAAGAAAATAGCCATCTGATGAAGATTCCAATACACAGTGTAGGTGGTTGTATCCAGCAATGTCTAAGGACAAGGCACACTCTGTAGCTGGGATCGCTCTGGTTGCTTTAACAGTTTGCTGCTAAAGGCCTGGCGGGTTTTATTGGGTCTGGAAACTATTCAGACTTCTGTAATCACTCAGAAAGGCAGATGAGTCTGCTTAGCCTAGACTCCTACTTCCTAACTGAAAGACTACAAGGCTGAAGATACATTTCTCGGGATAAATAACAAGGTCATACTGTATTGTACAGGGAACTATATTCAATATACTGTGATAAACCATACTGGGAAAAATATGAAAAATTCCTGTGTATGTATAATTGAGAAACTGTGCTGTACAGCAGAAATTAACACAATGTGGTTAATCAACTATATTTGAATAAATTTTAAAAATCGTAATTCTAAAAAAAATTACATCTCTCAGACTCTCCTGCAGCTAGGATTCCAGATGTGGTTTTTAACATGCCCATCAGATGCACCTGTGTGTCACTGACATCAGAAATGCAGCTGAATGCAGACAGAGGTGGTTATAGGAGTTGCATCATTTTGCTAGTGTGGATGCAGCCACAGAAGCAAAGACCTGAAACGAACAGTTGTAATAGTCATTTTCTGATCTCCAAGTGCAGCTAGTTAGGGTGATGGCTCCCTGAAATCCCCCTTCTTATGAGCTAGGTTTCTGAGTTTTTCTAGAAATCACTAGGACCACCCTAGAACTCAAAGGTGAAAATTAAAAATGGCAGTCATGCAGCCAAGAGGCTGGTGGGGAGAAGAGAGGTAGGTAAGAAACGACAAGGAATAGAGAGGGGAGAAGGCTTTCAGAACCTCTGCTTCCACCGGGAGTGGTTGGTGTTTAGCACTCGAGGAGTCAGTAGCAGCAGATGGACTGGCTTGGCCTAAAAGAGGGCTATTTTTCAAAGAAGTACATGATTTACGCTAAATTTATTATACAAGGTTTTCTACTTTCAACTTTTATAGTTTCCAGGGAGAAGAAAAATACTCTGCAACATACATCTGGGCACAAGAGATGGTACAGGAATATGATGACGGTGATATGAAAAACTTCAGTTTTGCAATTGCAGGCTTTCTGTAATGAGGTTCCCAGCAGTAGTTCTCATCAGGCAGAGGTAACAAGAAAAGCAATAAGGCATTTAAAATAAAAACTTCATCATACACACACATATCCTTAAAGATACACATATGGTGCCATGAGCAGGGCTGAAATGTTTTCTGCATTCTAAAATCTGATGAAATAAAATCAGCAGTTCAATATGCCTGTCACTTCTATAAACATGGTGTAGTTTAATGATCACAGAAAGCAGAGCTGGTTAGGAAATTTGAAGCTTTTCTTTTGTGTCAAAGTTAGTAATTTTTGCTTCATTTAAGAAATCTCTTTTAATTAGGGCTATCAGCTCTATTAACATACGGAGTTCAATAGATGTGTTTGAATTTTATAGATTATGAATTAGTGTTGAGACTGAGGTTTGGGCAATTTAGTTAAAACTGCCCCTGCCCACATGTTCAGCACTCACCCTCTTACCAGGATGAAAAAAATGAAAGGTGTATTTCACAGTGAAGGAGTACAGAGAATCTTAATATATGAACTTGATCTTTATTCTTCCATGTAGCAAATATTAGCTACTGTTTGGTCTCCAGCCAAAACATGCTAAATGTCTGAATGACAATGTGACTTATTAGGTACATTTGGCTATCTTACAGTTTATTCTATGCAGGAGTGGCAACTAACATCTTTTAAAAGTGTCCCAAGTAATTGGCCTGTCTGTTTTGTGATTCATTTGGGGACCCTTCATAGGCACAACCACTGCAAAAGAGAAATACTGCCAGGAACACCTATAAACAATGGTATCTGTATGTTAGTAGCATGTGTTGACAGGCTGTCTTCTCCAAAATAAGAAACTTGGTTCTGTTTCCTCCCCCACCTATCTACATCCTGAACTGTTTTACCACAGACTCACACAATGAAATTGGAAATGCATTTATCTTCAAAAATGAACAATTTTTTTCTCCTATGGTAGAACATTTATATCAATTAAACATGTCAAAGTCTGTATAAAATGATAATTGCCTCATTACATTAATGATGCTCTTGAAGATAAATAATATATAGTGTTAAAGCTTCTATATACAAATTATATTTTTTAGGGTCACATCTGTCCTATTTATTAAACAGAATGTTATTATGATAAGAGTAGCAGCATGTATTTATCAACTAGTCACTCATACAGAAGTATATAAACAAGAAAGCTTACCTGGAATCCCCATGTTGCTGCTTTTCCTGAACCCCAACCCCATGAAAATTAGGTTGGATCACAGCCAGGGATGCTAATACAACAATAGCTGCCCGTGGACCATGCCTCCCTGTATTATCTAAGCCCTTGAGCTGTCCTCCCGTCTCTTCACATTGTTGTTGGATTGACCATAACATGCTTTGGCTGATGGAACATTTGCAAACTAGATGCAAATGTAGGCTTAACAAATGCCTGATGTGTACTTTTCCTTTCCTGCGTCTCTTTGGAGCTCTGAACTGCCATGTGAAGAATGCTGGTCCAGCTCCTGGAGGTTGAGAAACCATGCACACCAGGACGAGGTGGCCCAGTTGAGCCCCGTACACCAACCCTGGTGGCGAATTTCCCACCTGACACGGAGAACCATGAGAAACAATACACGTGGGTTTTAAGCCACTACATCTGGGGTATTTTTATATGCAGTAATTGATACAATGGCCTTAAGAATGATAAATGTGGAGTTCCAGGCGAGCTGAAGCTTGGGCAATCCAAGAGACTAAAAGTGGGTTGTTTTGATAAGTCTCTCTATATAAAACCGTATAAAGATATTAAGTTCAGTACTTATGTGATTTTAGGGTTTTTGTTTGATTCCAGTTAAAAGGCAAAAGGAAACTGAAAAAAATATATATATAACTTACCCCACACCCCCATAAATACTGCAAAGACTAGGGTTCCAAAACTGTCAAAGATGCACAATTTCTGTAAAATACAATAATGACATTTACATGAATTATGTTCTTCACCTACTAGAATTCATCAAATATGCGCTGCTTTGTATATCTTACCGTCTGGAAATTTCTTTTAAATCTGTTGCCTAGTTTGACAATCACCACATCTACTACATACTTACAGATGAGATTTCTCATTCTCCTGAAAGCACACAGCTTTTACCAGACTACATTTTCCAAAGGAATCTTTCTGTGTCTTGATAAAGAAATAAGCACAGCTGCTAAGATTCCATTTTGTTGAAAGCCTCTAACATACTTTTGAATAACAGCCTCTTTTTATGGACAATCAGAGTGAATTCGAGGAAACAGAACGGCCCTAAGAGGACAATGAACTCCAAACAACTTTGAGATTTATGATTTGCATCTTATCATCCCACCCTGGTCAGGGGGCAAGTTCCTGAATTCCTGGTTTTCTTAAGAGAAGCACAAAGCTGGGGTTTACTTTAATGGCTCGCCTCCAGAGCTTGTTTTCCTCAAATCCAGTGATGACTTTTCTATCATGGCTGACAGAGCTTTCATCAGGATAAAGATGCAAAGTGCTTTTGCGGACATTAAAAGGGCACAGTGATCATGAATGAATACACTACATACTCTATTTACTAGCTTACTCAACTTTCAAGTTTTTGCTAATTGTCTCCCTCTATTAATTCCTGAAAAAATTTCCAATTAGCTACCAATTTTTCATCAGTGAGCATTTTTATATCTCCTAAAAAGGTCTATAAAACTAGTAGAAAAAGTGGTAAACACAATATCAACTTTATGAAAGATCTTATGAAAAGTAAAGAAGACATGCTAGAAAAGGAAGCTATAGGCTAAAAATAAATAAATAAAAAGCAAACTCTTCAGGGCTAAGGAAAATTCAAAGCTGCTTCTAAGTAAAAAACTTGACTTTTTAAAAGTTCTTTCTGGGTTGCCCTTATACTGATGCAAAATGAATAAACTTCCATCTAAATAAAATATAAGTTAAGGTTATTTCTGTAAAATAATATCCACCTACCCATCTTCTTATATATCCTTTTCCAAATCATGTAGATGCGCCTCAATCACACATTTATTTCCTGAGCAGAAAGAACAGTCCCAAACTGTCATTCAGTTACTCCTCTCAAAAATCCAGTTCAAGGAAGACAGAATTAACAAATGAGTGATCAATCTGGGGAACAGAGCTCCCTACCTACTCTAGTCCTGGGATTACACAGAACCCAGATGTCAACTCTTTCAGCTCTGACTCTCTTGAACCATCTTTTCCAAGTTCTCTGTTAATGTCATGTCTTATCCTTTATTGAAAAATTATTATAGGAAAAGTCCCATGAAATACGGTTCTGCGTGTTATGATGTTATTATTGAAGATTCTGTCCAGTGTCACTTCTCTTCTAGGAATCAGTGCAAACCTCTCTCTATGTGATACCTCCCTATTTGCCCTGATGCCTCTATCCTCCTGCTCCAGAAAGAGAAAATCCTATTGTGCTGAGAAAAAGCCACTGGAAGCACATCTGTCAATACCAGAGGAGTGGGAGGGAAAGGAACAGCAAGAAAAGGCAGGTGTACTGCTAAGGCCAAGCTCACTGCAGCTGCTGAGCTCAAAACATCTTGCAAAGCAGGATGTGCCTTGCACTCCTATGAGAGACAGTTAGGTGACTTGGAGGAAGTTACCATTTTTGCCATATGGGTAAGAATCGAGGGACTGAAAGTATAAGATGGTTGGCCTCTCTGCTCTACATGCCCCAGAAACAACATGGAAGCAGGAAGTACGGGGGAAGATAAGCAAAGCGTTTTCTTGGTAAGAAGCTTAGCTTAGCTTGCTTGGCAGGATGGCAGAGAGGGAAAGCTGGCTGTGCTAACAGTGGCCCCGAGTCAGCACACTGCGTTAGTCATGTGGAGCAGGAAGGCAGAGAGAGCTGCACATGCAGGCATGATGATTTTAAGTGGAGGAGAGAAATCTAGAAAAGTTAGAATCTAGAAAAGTGACAATTTGCTATGCTTTCTTCCTGCAAAGGAACAAAATCAAAATTATGTAACAATGCATTTCAAAGACCTAAACATTATAACTTAAACCATATTTCCTCTTTATCTTGCCAGCTAAAAAACTAAGAACTTTATTTAATGCTCAGTCACAAAACCAGTATCAATCCTGATTATTTCCATAACTGTTTCTTCATTTCATTGATCCTGATTATCTATCTCTAATTTATTATTAATTCTGGCATACATATCAACTAGTGAATATTCCATCACTTTCCAAAAGGAAAGAAATGACTATAAAATGTATAAATGAAGAAATGACTGAATTAACCAATAAACAGGAAAGGTGCTTCTCTTTTTTCCTTTTTTATGTTATTTTTTTATTTCATTCTTTTATATTCTTTTATACACTTCCCTCCCTTTGTAAATCAGTCTGAAAAGACTCAAAGCATTTTTTTTTGAAACTGGAAGAGAATGATTCACTTTTTTTCCCCCAAAACATGACAATGTGGAAATTTCTTAAGGAAAATGGAATTTCCATTTGTACTCTGTGGAGTACCGTTTGCCTCTGGTATTATCCTTTGCACTTGCCTTAAATCCTGTGGCCTGGAGATACACACTATGGACCTTTATGAGTCAACGGTGCTGGAAGGCAGCTTCTCTCTTGCTACCTCCAAGTCTTTCACTTTGAGTGATCTATGATGGGTATTTATAGTCTAGAACTTGTGTTAGTTGAAGGGGAGTGGGCGATGAAATCTAATTTAACTCATAAAGTATAAAAATACATGTGTTGACAATATCCTGCGATCCTCTTAATTAAGTGGTGGAGCAATTTTTCAAACTGAGTTCCATTCAAGAGTGAAGTGCATGGTCCTACAGGCAGCCAGTGAGGAACGTGGTAATAGCAAGGAAGGCAGATGTGCTGTCATTTCCTGGCTTGCCTGTTACCAGGCGGGTGGTTGAGCAAATTATTTAAGCCCGCAGATTCAGTGTTTTAATCTGTAAAATAGAGGGAACACCTGTTCTGCCTGCCTCACAGCACTCTTTCGTGTGTCAAGTGATAATCCAGGTATAAGTTTGCGAAGTCTAAACTATAAAGTAGCATCACTATATTAGCTGTGTACATGGAACAGATCAGAATATTCTGAGATGATAGAAATATTCCTAAACTTTCATAGCAGAGTGAGGGGACAGAGAGATCAAGACAGGGAAGAATTCTAAGAAGGTCAAAGTTGCCAGGAAAACCTTCTGAAGCAAGCCAACCATCTTTCTTCCTGTCTAGTCTTTCTGGTATGCCTTTAGAGAGCTCCCTCCAGTCTCAATGCTTTCGCTAAACCTCCTGGATTTTAAGAAGTCATATAGCTCAAGACCATCTATCTGCATGTGTAAGTGGAACCAGATGTGTTTGGTAGGAATGTTTAGAGACAAAGTGAATGTCTGTTACCATTTGAAGACAAAACCTTTCTTATGCATTTTTATAAATACAGTCTAAATCTGATCTGCAAAGTCTTTAAAAATCCAAGGAGAGTTTTAGCATACTTTCAAAGTGGAAAAACAAGTACAGATTTCAGGTTTCCATACTTGAATTAAGGAAAATACTTATAACAGTAAACCTGTTAAATAGTATTTATGAGATAAGCCAGATAAGCAGGTTTGAGAAGTCTGTTTTGATTACTTGAAATATTCAAGCAGTTTCAATTCTACAGTTCTTCACTGACCTTTCAGGAGATTATTGACAAGGCTTTTAATGTCAATGTATTATTTATAAACAAGGAATAACACATGTATTTTATATCTATCTTTGAAAATAAAGGCTTAGCTGAAAATTACCTTTCTAAATTCCTCAAGAGGAAAAAAATTTAAGTACTATGCTGTATTAAAATTATTAGAAGGCAAAAAAAGCTTTCATTACTTGTGAATGTTTGAAAAAAATACCTTTGAGGACTCGCAAGTAACATTGAGTGACCAGAATGGACACTCATTATCACATTGAGGACACATTATGATCTGGCCACCAATGTCAGGATCACAAACTTCTTTGCTAAAGAAAAGAGAAAAATAAAGTTTAATTTTTAAAAATTTAATGAACAAGACTTTTTACCAGAATGATAAGATCCAACATCCATTCATGATAAAAAAACTAACTAAATTCTTATAAAACTAGGAGTGGAAATGAACTTCATTAACCTGATAAAATCTCGCTGTATAAAACCTATAAAATTAACAGTTAAAGGCTGAAAGTATTTCCTTTACATCAGAAACAAGATAATATGTTCCACTATCACCGCTTCTTTTCACTGGTTGTGATACCACTGCCAACATAGTTAGTAAAAAACAAACAAACAAAAAAACAAAGACAAGGGGAATGGCAAGGAAAAAAACCCTCCTATCCCTAATAAATTACATAATTGTTTATATGGACAACTCAGTAAAACTTGCAGATAAATTATGAGAATAAATGAGTTTAGTAAGTTTGCTGGACACAAAATCGGTATATATGTGTAGGGTCACAAAAAGAAACTGTGTCTCTAAAGACCTGCCACAGTTAAGAATTTTAATTTTTTATAACTGTTTTCAACAACTTAAAAATATGAAGAGTCCAGGAACAAAAATCTAATTCAAAATGTACAAAATTTATATGGAGAAAATGTTAAAACTGTTGTAAAAGAGTGAAGAACCTATATAAATAGGTAAATTATCATGTTCATCATTTGGAAGAATCAATACTTGAAGATGTCATTTCTCCCTTATTTGAGCTATAAATTTAATAGAAAAGCAAAGCCTTAGAACAGTCAAGACATCTCCTAAAGGACAAGGTGCTACTGGGGTTGTTTAGTTGCTAAGTCCTGTCTGACTCTTGTGACCCCACAGACTGTAGCCCACCAACATCTGTTCATGAGATTTTCCAGACAAGAATACTGGAGTGGGTTGCCATTTCCTTCTCCAGGGGATCTTCTCAACCCAGGGATCAAACCCACGTCTCCTGAATTGACAAGCAGATTCTTTACCAGTGAACCACCTGGGAAGCCCTTTAAGTTAAGAAAAACTGAGCAAAAGAGAAAAATAAAGAGTTCAGCAAGAGACCTCTGTGTACACCAAAACTGATATATAACAGGCAGCATCGACCCAGCAAACCAGTAAGGTAAAAACTGATGTTTGAATAAACAGGGCTGCTGCAGTAGAATATCCATACAGAACAAGGTGAAAGTGAACCCCTAAATCCTATCACATATAAATCAGTTCCAGGTAGAAAATAAAACTGCAACAGTACCAACTTACAGAATAGTATCTAGATAACCTTGGGGTAAAGGAAAATACTACTAAAGAAAAACAAAAGAGCATAAATCATAAAGAAAAATATTAATACATTCAAAATCTTTTAAAAGTAAGAACCTCATTAAAGCACTACAAAGAGAGGGGAAAAAAATAGCCACAGACTGGCAGAAGTTTTGCAATATACAGGAATGACAAAGGACTACTCACAAGAGTATTTTAAAAACTCCAGCAAGTTAATAAGAAAAACCCAGCAAATTATTAATAACAACAGGTTGCACACTGCTCACTCTAGAAGAAACTATGCAGATTGACTCCAATGTGAATAGGATTAGAAGTGCAGAATTAGCACTGCAAATAACTCAGTAAAAAATAACTGGGCATGAGAAACACTTCAAGAATATCTGAGTGAAGATCTTGGAAAACATGCCCCTCCACAAAGCAAAGAACTTGACAAAATCTGTCAAAATTAACCTCTGCAGAAACTAAACAAAGGTTTCCAATAGCATGAGAAGTGTTTGAGAAAAAACAACTAAATCTTTTCCATAAAATAGTGAGTTTTTTTTTAATTTTTATTTTTACTTTATTTTACTTTGCAATACTGTATTGGTTTTGCCATACATTGACATGAATCCACTACGGGTGTACATGCGATCCCAAACATGAACCTCCCTCCCACCTCCCTCCCCACAACATCCCTCTGGGTCATCCCCATGCACCAGCCCCAAGCACGCTGTATCCTGCATCAGACATAGACTGGCGATTCGATTCTTACATGATAGTATACATGTTTCAATGCCATTCTCCCAAATCATCCCACCCTCTTCCTCTCCCTCTCCCTCTGAGTCCAAGAGTCTGCTATACACATCTGTGTCTTTTTTGCTGTCTTGCACACAGGGTCGTCATTGCCATCTTTCTAAATTCCATATATATGTGTTAGTATACAGTATTGGTGTTTTTCTTTCTGGCTTACTTCACTCTGTATAATCGGCTTCAGTTTCATCCATCTCATCAGAACTGATTCAAATGTATTCTTTTTAACGGCTGAGTAATACTCCATTGTGTATATGTACCATAGCTTTCTTATCCATTCATCTGCTGATGGACATCTAGGTTGTTTCCATGTCCTGGCTATTATAAACAGTGCTGCAATGAACATTGAAAGAGAACATGTGTCTCTTTCAATTCTGGTTTCCTCAGTGTGTATGCCCAGAGTGGGATTGCTGGGTCATAAGGCAGTTCTATTTGCAATTTTTTAAGGAATCTCCACACTGTTCTCCATAGTGGTTGTACTAGTTTGCATTCCCACCAACAGTGTAGGAGGGTTCCCTTTTCTCCACACCCTCTCCAGCGAGTTTTGTGGCATTTTAACTTGGCTTATCCCCATCCCCATAACCTCAGCTTCATGTTCCCCTTTAAAACCAACAGTCTCACAACCAAGGTAGCCTCAGTTCAGTCCAGTCCAGTTGCTCAGTCACGTCTGACTCTGTGACCTCATGGACTGCAGCACGCCAGGCTTCCTCGTCCATCACCAACTCCCAGAGTTCACTCAAACTCCATGTCCATTGAGTCAGTGATGCCATCTAACCATCTCATCCTTGTCATCGCCTTCTCCTCCCGCCTTCAATCTTTCCCAGCATCAGGGTCTTTTCCAATGAGTCAGTTCTTTGCATCAGATGGCCAAATTATTGGAGTTTCAGCTTCAGCATCGGTCCTTCCAATGAATATTCAGGACTGATTTCCTTTAGGATGGACTGGTCAGATCTCCTTGCCGTCCAAGGGACTCTCAAGAGTCTTCTCTAACAGCACAGTTCAAAAGCATCAATTCTTCGGCACTCAGCTTTCTTCACAGTTCAACTCACATCTGTACATGACTACTGGAAAAACCATAGCTTTGACTAGACGGACCTTTGTTGGCAAAGTAATGTCTCTACTTTTAAATATGCTGTTTAGGTTGGTCATATCTTTTCTCCCAAGGAGCAAGCATCTTTTAATTTCATGGCTGCACTCACCATCTGCAGAGATTTTGGAGCCCAAGAAAATAAAGTCAGCCACTGATTCCATTGTTTCCCCATCTATTTGCCATGAAGAGATGGGACAGGATGCGGTGAACTTTTTTTTTT